>NC_134361.1:39181058-39781683 GCF_048569485.1 Anomaloglossus baeobatrachus
TGGAAAAAGCAAAATAGATGGGAAGAAGCTATATTTTGCTTGTTGCCTGTGCATTATTTTCTTTAGGCCTCTTTCACACGTACGTGCCTCCGGTACGTGTTTGGCAGTTTTCTCACGTACCGGAGACACGTACACACGTAGACCTAGGTATTCCTATGGTTTTGGACACACGTAAGTATTTGCACACAGAACGTGTGTCCGTTCCGTACTTACGTGTGTCCGTGTGTTTTTCACGCCGACATGTCCATTTTCTCTCCGGCATCACGGGTGTCACACGTAATGCAAACGGACCACACGGATGTGTTCCGTGTGACACGCACCGGAGAGAAGACATGTGTCTGTGAGAAAAAAAACAAAACTTTACTCGCCTTCTCCAGCGCTGCTCTCTCTGCCGCTGCTGTCACTTGCTGCCGACCGCCGCTCATTATGCTAATTGAATATTCACTTCACTGCGGCCGGAAGCAGCAGCACGGGGACTCGGCTGACAGGAGACCGAAGATCTCCCCTGAACTGGTGAGTCAATACCGGTTCACCAGAAACCGGGTACTCAGACCCCGTCCTAGCTTAGAAGCCACTGAGTTTAGGCAAATTGACTGATTGCTGGCTGGACCTCACGGGTTCATCCACACCCAAAGTCCCGAAAGAAGGCGAAAGCCCACCGAGACCGGGTGAGCGCCACCGCCAAGGGCCAAACACCCGATGGGCCAGCGCCTGTGGGCAACTGAGGGCTCCTCCGGCAGCTCCACGCCGGGGAGCGGGCTACCACTGCTCAGGCAGGGGAGCCGAACAAACCACAACCAGAGGTGAACGGGAAAGGGGCCCACCATCAACCTCACAGGGGACACGAGCAGCCGGCTGCGAGACCCGACCATACCCGAACTTTGGTTTACCAGTGACTCTGAGTGTGAATTAATCGTGAGTACACCAGTGCCATCCGGGCACGACACTGCACCGCAGCACGGCACCCTGCGCCCCGACAACAACACCAGCGCTTCAGTATCTCCAGCGCCCCCTCTCCCACCGGGCCCTGGGACACACCGCCCCTACCCACGGAGGGGCTAACATCTAGGCTGCGGCCGCAACTCCGATCCCGGATGAGCCCGCTTTCACTCCAGCCGCAGCGGTGGTGCATCCCGTTACCACGACCCGTGGGTGGCGTCACGACCCGTTGGACGACAGCGCGGCCCTCCCCGGCTGCGCGCCTTGTCCCACTACCACCCCACTGCCTCTCCCCTTAGCAGAGCGACGTGGCCCCCGGTCTGGAGGCGCTCGTGCCACCGACAACCCGAGCCCAGACCTCGAGCGGCTCGGCCCGAGCAAGCAGAGAAGCGGCCGGGCCCCTCTCAGGGCAGTACACAAGTCTGCATGTTGGCATCTCTTCTCTGGTCTTTTGCCAGACTGCTAGTCTGCATGTGAGCATCTCTTCTCTGGCTTTTTACCAGACTGCTATTCTGCATCTGGACATCTCTTTTCTAGCTATTTACCAGACTGCTAGTCTGCATGTGTCTTCTCTCTACAGGAGAAACACAGTTTCTTCTAAGCTATTGGTATACACTCAGGGGATGTAGACATTCATTCTACAGTAATACTAACCAGATTATTTAAGTCAATTAAGACCATTTGACCTAACATTTTGGATGCTAATCTCTTCCCATAATTTTATAGTTTGGGTAAGGGAAATAACCTTAGAGAATTTTTGTAGAAGCACAGGGTATAAGCTAAAGTAAGAAGCATAGCACATAGACAAGATGAGTACTGTATCCCAAAAATTGAAATATGTTCAGTTTCCAGAAATCCACAACCAGCATTTCAGAACGTCATACTCAACTTAGCATCCAGTTAAAAATAACAAAAGAAGCAAAGTGACCTGCTCTCATTGAGACATTGAATTGTTTTGAACTTCAAGGTATTTTGCACTACTAGGAATATTAAATCAGTGGGGCCCAATTCCCCACAGCTCAGGGATCATTTGAATGATGCATATAAAGTATTACCAATTCATAAAAGTCTCATCTATCAAAGCATACAATTATTTAACCCCTAAGCTAAATGCCATAAATAAAAATATCATAATGCCAAAATTGCTATTTTACAATCACTGCAACTCCCACAAAAATGCAATAAAAGTGATCAAAACCCCATATGTACCATAATAAAGAACCAGTAAAAGCTACAGATCAGCACAAAAAATGCCTTCACAACTCCTTTGACTGAAAAACAGAAAAATTCTGGGTGTCCAAAAAATGGCAAAAATAAATCAATAATTTTACAGGATTACTGTCACGATCCACGTATGACTTTGCTTTGTAGAGCCATTGTATATGTTTATGTTCCTGCTGTCTGTATTCTCTGGGGTCAGGTCCAGTGGGAGGAGCCTATCCGTTCGTGCCTCATTCCTGGGGCCATGCTGCCTAATCTGGGTTCTGTTTCCCTCGGTGCGGCGTCAGTTATAGTTTCTGCTTTGCAGTGTGTGCTCCTGGTCCCTTTAAAGGGTACTTTACACGTTGCGACATCGCTTGCGATCTCGTTAGCGATGTCACACGCAGATCGCAGATGTGATCTGCCGAGATCGCACATGCGACCGGCGCTATAAGAAAAACGACCTATGTGCGATCTCGGCAGATTGCATCTGCGATCTGGCGTGTCATATCGCTAACGAGATCGCTAGCGATGTCGAAGCGTGTAAAGCACCCTTAATCTTCTGATTCTGTCCGCTACCTAGTCCTCTGTTCTCCCCGTCTCTTCTGTTTTTCCTGTCTCCGTGATTCGCTTTCTGTTTAGTGATCCCGTCTCCATTCCCTCAGCCTACTGACTTGTCCTCCTGGTCTCCGACTTTGGCTTGTTACCTGACCTTGGCTTTGTTCCCCTCTTGCTCCTGATGATACCTTCTGGCTTCTGACCCTCGCTCTTACATGACGCCAGCCCCGCTTACTCCTTTGTATTTACTTTACTTCCTGGCTCTGCCCTCGGCTTGTACGACCATTTTATTGTATCCTTACTTGGATGCTAGTAACATCTAGTGGACTTACACCTAACTAAATGTAGTGGCTCCACATCTCGCCGATGTACCGGTTTTCCCTGGTGGTAGCTTCATAATTCATATAAAAAGATTTTAATTTTATGCCAATAAAATAATAAAACAAAAATACATTTGGTATTGCCATAATTGTAGTGACCAGAAGAACCATGCATTTTTACCGCACAATGAACGCTGTGAAAAAGAAACCCAAAACACAATGGCAAAATTGCAATTTTTTAACCATTTCACCTCATTTGGATTTTTTTTTCCCGATTTTTAGTACATTATATGTTAAAATAGATGGTGGCACTCAAAAAAATGACAATTTAGTTTTGTAAAAAAAAGCTGTCGAAGGTCATATAAAAAAAATGGGGGCTCTTCAAAAGGCAAAAAAAAAGAAAGTGGTTGCATTTAAAAAGGGTTAATGTATAGCTGATTACGATAGCATTTACAATACATTGTGCAACACAGATGTATCTTTGCACTTTATACAGCTCTAGACTTTTTTCTGTAATCACATGTAGGAACATTGCCCTGTACATGACCGAATATAAATGCACAGGACACAGTACAGACTGAGCTGTAGTCACCGGGGCTCGGAATGGCTCTGAATATCGCAGCTACACTTCTCCTGGCTACTGGGGTTACTCTCCTCATCTATCTCATTAAATGGTGGGGTAGGGTCAAACAGAAGGACCTGCCCCCAGGACCTACACCTCTGCCGGGCTTGGGGAATATTCTTCAGATCAGCACCTCAGAAATGCCAGAGTCTTTAGTTAAGGTAAGAATACTTACTCATTATTTTACTCTTCTTAGGAAAATAGATGTATAGTGATTCCTGATATAAATCTGTTATCAGAACAGCACCAGGCGATCCTATAAAGGCAAGGAAAACTGTAGGGACCTCATATTCCCTGGAGCTGTTCCACAAGTCCAGGAAAATCAAGTCCAAGTCAAGTCATAGAATCATAGAATGGTAGAGTTGGAAGGGACCTCAAGGGCCATCAGGTCCGACCCCCTGCAAGTGCAGGCTTTCCTAGATCATCCCAGCTATATGTTTACCCAACTTCTGCTTGAAGATTTCCATTGATGGAGAGCTCACCACCTCCTGTAGTCGCCTGTTCAACTACCTGACTGCTCTCACTGTCAGAAAGTTTTTTCCTAATGTCTAACTTGAATCTCCTTCCTTTTAGTTTCGTCCCATTGCTTCTTGTACTTCCTTGTGCTAATGAGAATAGCGTACTTTCCTCTACACTCTGACAATCTTTCAGATATTTGTAGACTGCTATTAAGTCTCCTCTCAGCCTTCTCTTTCCTAGTTCTTTTAGCCGGGCTTCCTATGACATGGTTTGCAGACATTCTACCATCTTGGTTGCTCTTCTCTTTACTTGCTCCAATATATCATTGTCTTTCTTGAATTGGGGCACCCAGAACTATGCACAGTATTCTATGTGACTAGGTCAGAGTATAGGGGAATAAGGACCTCTCTTGATCTAGATTCAATGCTTGTGTGGCGCCCTGGGCAAGCCAGGACGTCACAAGCACTACACCAACACACCCCACACTCCCGGTCAGGCACACCAAAGTCAGACAAAAACCCTTGTTGCCTTCCTCCAGGGGCTGATGTCCACACCAGGGGGTGGGCCAGGCGGTTGGTGCCACCCACCGAGGAATTCACAGTCCTGGAGGCGGGAAAAGCAGGCAGATAGAGTTTGGAAGTGAAAGTGGAAGGAGGGAAGTAGCAGTTGAGAGGCCTGAAGTTGGTCCGGGTGTGTGGCCCGGACGGAACAGCAAGGTTGGCAGACGGTGGTGACCGTCTGCAGGAGTGGCCTATTGGAGCTAGCCGTAAGGACCGTGGATGGGGGGTGGCCTGGTAGTACCGGACCAGTACGCAAAGAGAAGCCAGCACCATCCAGCAGGGGCTTACGGACCCCGACAAGGCTAGGAGTCGCCGTGAATTTGTCAAATCCGTTAGCGAAGGGAACCTCCTGGGTTTCCCAGCAGCCAAGTCCCGACAGAAGGCAACAGTCCAACCGAGAGAGGGAAACACAGTCACCGCCAAGGCTAAAGTCCCCAGGGCCAGAGCCTGCGGGCAAAAGGGGCTCCTTCAGCACCCATCCAAGCTGGGGAGCGGGTTACCGGTGGGAACCCATTGGAACCGTACACACTACACAGGTGCAGGGAAAGGCAGTCACCATCAACCTGTCGGGAGGAGAAACACCGCAGCCGTCTGTGGGACCCGTCCATCCAGCCGTTTGTTTTACCGGAGACTCTGAGTACATCATTGGCTGAGTGAGTACCACCGTGCCGTGCGGTACAGCGCTGCCCCCGCGACCCTGCACCTGGCCAGGTCCCGTAACCCGCCTGCCATCCATCCCTACTCCCTCACCGGGCCCCGGGACAACCAATCCCCCTACCCATGGAGGGGAGGACTAACATCCAAGCTGCTCCCTGTCATCGCTCCCGGGATCCCCGTCCAGAGCAGCGGTGGTGTCACCAATCTCACCACAACCGTGGGTGGCATCACGGACAATATCTAATCCCCACAATCAAACTCCCCTTTTCACTCACGAGCGAGGAATGCCGCTCGAGTCCCCAGGATCCGGCCCACCGCTCAAGCCACCACCGAGCAGCAGCAGCGGCCGGACCCGAGCAGTGGGAGAGCGCCGCGTCCCCTCCTCCGCCCGCGACAACTTGGCGTCACGAACAGGATCTTACCGCTCTGCCGTCTGGTAGAGGTGTGCCTTGTGCCCGCCGGAGGTGTCCGGCCAAAAATTTGGAGAAGCCGCCATCTTGGGCGCAAAAAATTCCCGCTCGAGCGTCTCCTCGAGCAGTGGAGGCGCGAAGGCCTAAACCCCGCCCCTGTAGAGGAGGAGCCGGAAAGAGACTAAGGGGGACTGATGGCGTCTGGCCACATGTAGCCCGCGGCTGTGGAGGCAGGGACGCCAGGACCCTGCGGCCATCTTGTTGCTGGTTCCTGGAAGTGGCCGCCAGAGCCATGTTCATGCCGTCCCGCAGCACCGTAGCCCCCGCGCCTGGAACCGTGGCGTGGGTGGAGATCCGGACCGCTCAGCTCCAACAACGGCTGCAGGTCAAGATGCAGCTCCTCCTGGAGGAGTGGGAGGCCGACATGGCGGAGGTTGTGGCGACCGTGCGGAGACGCGAGGAAGAGGGAGATTCAGAAGAGAGGGTGAGTGACCCACGCTCCTGTGCCCCTAGTGGGTCGGTCATCGCAGCCGAGGGACCCGGTCCACACCCGCTCGCCCAGCTACCTCCCCCGCTACCCGTATTGGCCGCCGCTCCCCCGCCAGTAGGCCCGCTACCACCGCAACCGGTAGCGGTACCCCGCACGTCCGCCCAGGCGGATCGGCCTGCCGCCGGAGCCCGCGACCGATCGGAACTGCTTCCATGGAAGGTGCCAAAGCCTGAACCGGAGGCATCTGCGGACACTTCCCCCGAACCGGAGCCAACAAGCCGCTCCGTGCAGGAGGCCCGGTGGAAGAGGACCCCTGTGCCCATCCCCCACACCTCGGCTGAGGTTGCGCCGGGTTGCCGCTGCAAGGCAGCACCCCGGGCCAAGTCACTGCGGGACCTTCCACCCAGATCGCCAGTAGTAGGCAGTGTCCAGAAAGTCTCGCGGGGCCCGACCCGTGCGCCGGAGCTCGCAGCAGCCCCGTATTGGGACAGGGAGCCGACGCCGCTGAGCCCGGAGATCGCGGAAAGGGAGAGAAAGAAGGCAGAGTTGGTGGCCCGCACGATCCGGGAAAAAGGGAGCCTCCGGCTCTCTTTATTCATATATTCATGGCAGTAATGCAGGTTCCATTTTTCACATTTCATTCTAACAAATAGCTATTGAATTTTTCATGTCAGTATTCACACAGCAGTTTCTGCTATTCCATGTATTCCCCTTCCATAGTCACTGGTGTGCATACCTTATCTCCCCATAGTGATGTTTTTTAGGTTTTTTGCACCCAGTTCAGACATAGAATGGAGTTCCAAACGTTATTCCTTAATGTTAGTAGTTTTTCGTTTGTGAACCCTCCCCATACACACCTATTGCCAATCCACATTATACGCATATATAGCCTGGGTCTCAGCGTCCCATACACGGTAAGTTTTTTAACTGCATGAGAGGACACACACAAGCTAGGGACCCCAACGTAGAGAAATACTTTGGCGTAGTGTTGGGGCTCTTCTGCATTGATCAATTCAGTAGCTAAATTTCTCTTTATTCATATATTCATGGCAGTAATGCAGGTTCCATTTTTCACATTTCATTCTAACAAATAGCTATTGAATTTTTCATGTCAGTATTCACACAGCAGTTTCTGCTATTCCATGTATTCCCCTTCCATAGTCACTGGTGTGCATACCTTATCTCCCCATAGTGATGTTTTTTAGGTTTTTTGCACCCAGTTCAGACATAGAATGGAGTTCCAAACGTTATTCCTTAATGTTAGTAGTTTTTCGTTTGTGAACCCTCCCCATACACACCTATTGCCAATCCACATTATACGCATATATAGCCTGGGTCTCAGCGTCCCATACACGGTAAGTTTTTTAACTGCATGAGAGGACACACACAAGCTAGGGACCCCAACGTAGAGAAATACTTTGGCGTAGTGTTGGGGCTCTTCTGCATTGATCAATTCAGTAGCTAAATTTCTCTTTATTCATATATTCATGGCAGTAATGCAGGTTCCATTTTTCACATTTCATTCTAACAAATAGCTATTGAATTTTTCATGTCAGTATTCACACAGCAGTTTCTGCTATTCCATGTATTCCCCTTCCATAGTCACTGGTGTGCATACCTTATCTCCCCATAGTGATGTTTTTTAGGTTTTTTGCACCCAGTTCAGACATAGAATAGAGTTCCAAACGTTATTCCTTAATGTTAGTAGTTTTTCGTTTGTGAACCCTCCCCATACACACCTATTGCCAATCCACATTATACGCATATATAGCCTGGGTCTCAGCGTCCCATACACGGTAAGTTTTTTAACTGCATGAGAGGACACACACAAGCTAGGGACCCCAACGTAGAGAAATACTTTGGCGTAGTGTTGGGGCTCTTCTGCATTGATCAATTCAGTAGCTAAATTTCTCTTTATTCATATATTCATGGCAGTAATGCAGGTTCCATTTTTCACATTTCATTCTAACAAATAGCTATTGAATTTTTCATGTCAGTATTCACACAGCAGTTTCTGCTATTCCATGTATTCCCCTTCCATAGTCACTGGTGTGCATACCTTATCTCCCCATAGTGATGTTTTTTAGGTTTTTTGCACCCAGTTCAGACATAGAATGGAGTTCCAAACGTTATTCCTTAATGTTAGTAGTTTTTCGTTTGTGAACCCTCCCCATACACACCTATTGCCAATCCACATTATACGCATATATAGCCTGGGTCTCAGCGTCCCATACACGGTAAGTTTTTTAACTGCATGAGAGGACACACACAAGCTAGGGACCCCAACGTAGAGAAATACTTTGGCGTAGTGTTGGGGCTCTTCTGCATTGATCAATTCAGTAGCTAAATTTCTCTTTATTCATATATTCATGGCAGTAATGCAGGTTCCATTTTTCACATTTCATTCTAACAAATAGCTATTGAATTTTTCATGTCAGTATTCACACAGCAGTTTCTGCTATTCCATGTATTCCCCTTCCATAGTCACTGGTGTGCATACCTTATCTCCCCATAGTGATGTTTTTTAGGTTTTTTGCACCCAGTTCAGACATAGAATGGAGTTCCAAACGTTATTCCTTAATGTTAGTAGTTTTTCGTTTGTGAACCCTCCCCATACACACCTATTGCCAATCCACATTATACGCATATATAGCCTGGGTCTCAGCGTCCCATACACGGTAAGTTTTTTAACTGCATGAGAGGACACACACAAGCTAGGGACCCCAACGTAGAGAAATACTTTGGCGTAGTGTTGGGGCTCTTCTGCATTGATCAATTCAGTAGCTAAATTTCTCTTTATTCATATATTCATGGCAGTAATGCAGGTTCCATTTTTCACATTTCATTCTAACAAATAGCTATTGAATTTTTCATGTCAGTATTCACACAGCAGTTTCTGCTATTCCATGTATTCCCCTTCCATAGTCACTGGTGTGCATACCTTATCTCCCCATAGTGATGTTTTTTAGGTTTTTTGCACCCAGTTCAGACATAGAATGGAGTTCCAAACGTTATTCCTTAATGTTAGTAGTTTTTCGTTTGTGAACCCTCCCCATACACACCTATTGCCAATCCACATTATACGCATATATAGCCTGGGTCTCAGCGTCCCATACACGGTAAGTTTTTTAACTGCATGAGAGGACACACACAAGCTAGGGACCCCAACGTAGAGAAATACTTTGGCGTAGTGTTGGGGCTCTTCTGCATTGATCAATTCAGTAGCTAAATTTCTCTTTATTCATATATTCATGGCAGTAATGCAGGTTCCATTTTTCACATTTCATTCTAACAAATAGCTATTGAATTTTTCATGTCAGTATTCACACAGCAGTTTCTGCTATTCCATGTATTCCCCTTCCATAGTCACTGGTGTGCATACCTTATCTCCCCATAGTGATGTTTTTTAGGTTTTTTGCACCCAGTTCAGACATAGAATGGAGTTCCAAACGTTATTCCTTAAAGCCTGAACCGGAGGCATCTGCGGACACTTCCCCCGAACCGGAGCCAACAAGCCGCTCCGTGCAGGAGGCCCGGTGGAAGAGGACCCCTGTGCCCATCCCCCACACCTCGGCTGAGGTTGCGCCGGGTTGCCGCTGCAAGGCAGCACCCCGGGCCAAGTCACTGCGGGACCTTCCACCCAGATCGCCAGTAGTAGGCAGTGTCCAGAAAGTCTCGCGGGGCCCGACCCGTGCGCCGGAGCTCGCAGCAGCCCCGTATTGGGACAGGGAGCCGACGCCGCTGAGCCCGGAGATCGCGGAAAGGGAGAGAAAGAAGGCAGAGTTGGTGGCCCGCACGATCCGGGAAAAAGGGAGCCTCCGGCAAGCGACCTTCCGTGTCCGGGGCCCGCTGTATGAAGGGCAGGTGAGGCGGTTTGATGTCCGCCGGGGCTATGGCTTTATTTATGAACCGGGCCTGGAGGCCGAAGTCTTTATAGCCCGGCGGGATGTCAATGCCCACCTGCTGGAGGAGCACCCAGGCCGCAACCTGATGCCGGGAGACCTGGTGCAGTACACCCGGCACTACGGGGAGAGAGGGTGGTTTGCGTTGGATCCAAAGCTTAGGGGCAGCCAAGAAGCCCGGGTGTTCACCGCGCCCCCTCCCCCGACCGACGCCGAAGAATCGGAGTGATGGCAGCGGAGTCCCGTTGCAAGTTGTCCCCGTTGGGACCACCAAAGTACCGTTTAGAAGTTTTGAAAATGATAGGTGAATAATTACCAAGATGTTACCTGATTGAAACCCTGATTTGAACCGGTCGTTGCCAGCAACTGGTCCCCGTTGGGACCCCTTACAAACCACTGCGTAGGAACTACTACGGACAAGCCCAAGAACTGGCAGAGCAACCACGAACTGGTGGTCTGTAAATAAAAATGTTGGCTTTACCGTTACCGCCTCTGGAGAGGCTGATTTGGAGGATGGGCCTGGAGGGAAGTGATGGCCCAGGCCCACCACTACCACAACTGGTGGCGATCCTACGGGGGTTTCAGGGGTTCCCCATGGATGTGGGTCCCCTGAAAAGGACAGAACCCGCTCGGGTAACTTGTGCTGGACTGGGGTCAAGGGGTGCTGCCTGTTTGCTTAGGGGCAGCATCAGGGCCAGGTTACTTGGGTGGGAGAGAGCGGAAGCCATTACCGTTTAGCAATGTTTAAGTAAATATGCCTCCCGATGTGGGAAGAAGTTAATATACTTGTAATACCTGTTTACCGTTTTAAATCTTTTCCAGTTTCTGAAAATAAAACCGGTGATGGACGGGCAGCCCGCGGACGGTCTGCATTTTACTAAGGGGGAATGTGGCGCCCTGGGCAAGCCAGGACGTCACAAGCACTACACCAACACACCCCACACTCCCAGTCAGGCACACCAAAGTCAGACAAAAACCCTTGTTGCCTTCCTCCAGGGGCTGATGTCCACACCAGGGGGTGGGCCAGTCGGTTGGTCCCACCCACCGAGGAGTTCACAGTCCTAGAGGCGGGAAAAGCAGGCAGATAGAGTTTGGAAGTGAAAGTGGAAGGAGGGAAGTAGCAGTTGAGAGGCCTGAAGTTGGTCCGGGTGTGTGGCCCAGACAGAACAGCAAGGTTGGCAGACGGTGGTGACCGTCTGCAGGAGTGGCCTATTGGAGCTAGCCGTAAGGACCGTGGACGAGTGGTGGCCTGGCGGTACCGGACCGGTACGCAAAGAGAAGCCAGCACCATCCGGCAGGGGCTTACGGACCCCGACAAGGCTAGGAGTCATTGTGAATTTGTCAAATCCGTTAGCGAAGGGAACCTCCTGGGTTTCCCAGCAGCCAAGTCCCGACAGAAGGCAACAGTCCAACCGAGAGAGGGAAACACAGTCACCGCCAAGGCTAAAGTTCCCAGGGCCAGAGCCTGCGGGCAAAAGGGGCTCCTTCAGCACCCATCCAAGCTGGGGAGCGGGTTACCGGTGGGAACCCATTGGAACCGTACACACTACACAGGTGCAGGGAAAGGCAGTCACCATCAACCTGCCGGGAGGAGAAACACCGCAGCCGTCTGTGGGACCCGTCCATCCAGCCGTTTGTTTTACCGGAGACTCTGTGTACATCATTGGCTGAGTGAGTACCACCGTGCCGTGCGGCACAGCGCTGCCCCCGTGACCCTGCACCTGGCCAGGCCCCGTAACCCGCCTGCCATCCATCCCTACTCCCTCACCGGGCCCCGGGACAACCAATCCCCCTACCCATGGAGGGGAGGACTAACATCCAAGCTGCTCCCTGTCATCGCTCCCGGGATCCCCGTCCAGAGCAGCGGTGGTGTCACCAATCTCACCACAACCGTGGGTGGCGTCACGGACAATATCTAATCCCCACAATCAAACTCCCCTTTTCACTCACGGGCGAGGAATGCCGCTCGAGTCCCCGGGATCCGGCCCACCGCTCGAGCCACCACCGAGCAGCAGCAGCCGGACCCGAGCAGTGGGAGAGCGCAGCATCCCCTCCTCCGCCCGCGACACTTGTCTTAACACATCCCTGCACTGTTGGCTTATGTTGAATCTGGGATCCACTATTATGCCCAAGTCCTTTTCCTCGCTGCTATCACCTAGTTCTGTTCCTCCCATACTGTATTTGCTTTTTACATTTCTGTTACCCAGATGTAGGACTTTGCACTTGTCCTGGTAAACACCATTGTGTTGCCTCGGTCTATTGTTCGAGTATCTAGATCCTTTTGAATCTACTCTCTTTCCTCTCTAGTGTTGGCTATTCCTCCTATCTTAGTCCAAGTGAAAAAAAAAGGACCCAGACTTGAAATTGCAACTGGCCCCCGTTCATATATGTTGGTTTGCTGGCACTGCAGTGATCAGCTCTCTAATCAACTTTCTTCTAATCTCTATGGGGTCTTAAGACTCTCCACTTAAGGTGGCCTTATAGATGAATTAAAGTTGGTCTAAGGTTCAGTTATCAGTCAGATGCTGTATCTCTCCAACTCCTTCGTACCCTTCATCTTGGCCAAACAATCTTGAATTCAAAATGTTTGACCCTTATTGTCTTCAAAATAATTTGTCAGAAAAGAGTCAGGAGGCCCACATACGTAAATGATAGCTCCAACAGATTTTTATATCTATTTCTAGCTGAGCAAGACATATGGACCCGTCTACACCATCTACTTAGCAAACCTCCGGACTATAGTCCTGATCGGGTACGATGCTGTGAAGGAAGCCTTGGTGGACTGCAGTGACGCGTTTAGTGACAGAGGAGACACTGGATCAGGAGAGGTTTTCAATAAAGATTTTGGTAAGTCAATAAATAAAAGAATAAAATAAAAATAGCTTGACATTTTCTGTTATTTTAATGCTAGTTATTCTAAAAAATTCTATGTAATATTTCACAGATGGGGGAGATTATTTAAAGAATACTGATCTGTAAAAATATATTTCTCTCACATTTCATATAATACAAATATCAGTAAGGTCAATTTATGGCTATTCCTGAAGATCTAGGGTTAATTCTTATGTAATCTGTTTTCTGGTTGTGCTATCTCAGCTGTTCTGAACCTCTGTACCTTGTATGTACGACAGCTTGATAGGTTTAGTACATAACTATTTAAAGGTCTTCTGATAGCGTCCGTGGTTGGATACTGAATATGAATCGGAAGCGGATGTGCAGTACCTGTTCACGGCCGAAAACAGTTGATGCCATAGCTCCGGAACTGAGCATTTCTGGCTTCCTGCTACCGCACCCGGCATTGACAACGGCTGATCGGTGGGGGAGCGGGGTGTCAGAACCCCGGCTGATCAGAGATTGATGTCCTATCCCAAGGATAGGCCATCAATGTCAAAGTATTCCAAGTATGCCAAGTTTTCTTGGGAAATCTTCTTCATGGCTGCTCCTCAATTCAAACCAGTGACCTTTTGTTTGGGAATCAACCTAATAACACACTGAGCTATTAGGGAATGTGAGAACAGGCTGTAATTTTTAGTATATAGGGAGAAAAAGATTTTTGCATGACTAGGAGCAAAACAATAGCAATGCAGTGACAGGCCAAGAATCTGCATAACTAATCCTATGCAAAAGAGTTGCAAGTCAAATTTATGTATGAGATAGCCAAGATGATCGTCTATAGAGTGAAGGTTGTCTCACACTCAAAGATGTAGTGGATGGAGAGATATGGAACATGAAAGTGAAAAGTTCAAAACATTGTTACCCTTTTGCTCATCAGCGTATGTTGTACATTTATACAAAGTATAACTGAAAGCTTTTCTAAATCTCAAAATCTCTTCAACCATTTGCTTAAATTTACAGGGGTCATTGCAAGCAGTGGAGAAAGGTGGAAAATCCTTCGACGATTTTCCTTGACAACTCTGAGGAACTTTGGAATGGGAAAGAGAAGTATTGAAGAAAGAATCCAAGAAGAAGCCCAATGTCTCACTGAGAAATTAATGAAGGATAAAGGTGGGTTGAATTCCATGAATTCATCTCATTGTGTCAACGGTCATACATATTAGATAGCTTATGACCAACCTCTATCTATATAGACCCTTCGTGAACATGCACGCTCTTACCTTGGTTATATTAAAATCCTACTTTTCTCAAGTTCTACAATTATGAATTTGTTGGACTGCCCCCATATACAATGGATCAATGGCTTATCCTATGAATCAAGAGATACAGCCAACATTAATATTATTAACTGAGTTCTCCATACACACCAGACTATAGATCTGCAGTCCTAATTGTAGTAATCCTAATCTTGCTCTATATTTTCCTAAAGGCCCTTGTGTATTGTGGAGTTAAATAGCTGACTGATGGCTTCTATATTTTTGCTTACAGACGCTCCAATTAACCCATCATACATATTACGACTCGCTGTTTCCAATGTCATTTGCTCCATCGTGTTTGGTGAAAGATTCGACTATGAAAATCAAAAATTCCTGACCCTCTTGTCTTATATTAATAATCTTCTCCAGCTGTTTAACACTCGCTCAGGACAGGTAAAGTTTATCTGTGCATTCTAAGGCTAAGTTCACATTTCCGCTAAAATGTATCAGTCACAATCCGCTGCTCTTGTAAACAACGGAATCCGTTTAGCGGATTCCGTTGCTCCCATAGACTTGTATGAGCAGCGGATTGTGACTGATTATGCTGCGTTGCACCCTCCGCCCGACTGATCAGTCGTGGAACGACTGACCGCCGGGCGGGAGGAACGCAGCATGTAACGTTTTTTGAGCTGCGCATGCTCTCTGGCTCCCTGCACACGTCACCAGCTTTGGTTGGTTACCCGATATTTACCCTGGTTACGGTGCAAGGAGCCAGCGCTAAGTGGTGTAGGCCCGTAACCAAGATAAATATCGGGTAACCAAGGTAAACATCGGGTGCTTTGCTACCCGATATTTAGTCTGGTTACGTGTGCAGGGAGGCCGACACTTCCCCGCTCGGCCCCACCCCCTCCCGCACATGTGTGTACACACACACACACACACACATACTCACATATACACTCACCTGTCCCCAGCCATGCAGACCGCAGCACTGCCACTGACATTCTCAGCGCCTGGCCCCGCCCCCCGCTCGGCTCTGCCCCCTCCCGCATTCAGCATGTGTATATACACACACACACACACACACTCACACACTCTCACACACACACACACTCCCTCACCTGTCCTGCAGTCCCCGCGGCACTGACGTCCTCAGTGCCACGGCCCCGCTCGGCTCCCCGCACACAACGGAATCCGACAAAGAATTCTGTTCTTTGTCATCCGTTGTACAGCGTTGAACAGCGCATCAGTCACATGCGTCAAGCGACGCATGTGACTGATACAAAACAACGGAAATGTGAACTTAGCCTAATTTATGTGAATTATAAATTTAAAGGATTTCTCTGCTTTTGCCAACTTCGACTGATATGGTTAAAGGTAAACTGCTTTGCCTCCAGTATTGTTATACTTTAGATTTGTTGCCCTATAATATTGTCTCACGGAGTTTTGCACAAACTTCACTGTCATGGCGGCTGCGGGCTCTGTTCAGATTGCAGATTCTGACACTCCGATAGTTTTTCTGGTGTCTGGGATCAACACAGGCAGACTCGGGCATCGTCTTGATGTGTGCTGATTTATAGGCAGGCTAGCAAGAGTTAATCTCTGCTGATCTGTTTGCTCTTTTGATCACATGTTGTGGAGAGGCCAATCACATCTGCTCCCCTTCTATTTGTGCTGGTTGAATTCTTTCACCCATGCCAGCTATAGTTTGTCTTTATTGGTCTTTGAGTTGTGGTGTCCCAGGTTTTCTGGAGATAGTTGTGCTCATTACTTGATGGCTTCTACTGCTTTTTTCTTTTCCATCAGCTTTTTAACATGTTCCCAACCATAATGCCATACATTCCTGGTCCTCATCAAAAAATCTTCAAAATGTCAAAAAACTTGAATCAATTTGTTAAAGAAATGGTAAAGGCCCATCGAGCCACCCTAGACGAGAACTGCCCTCGTGACTTCATAGATTGCTTCCTCGTAAAGATGAAAGAGGTAAGTTTGTTGATAACGGAATAAAAAAATAAAATGTTTCTTAGGTCATTCGAGGGTACCAAAAGGTAACTACTGTCTTTGGGAAGGAGACTTTGAAAGCATTCCATATACTACCTGTAGGCTTCTGAAGTAGTAGAGTGTATAGGGACTTGATCATTTTTTATAATTAGAATCTAAAAAAAAATATCATGAATTCTACTTCTTAGGAAACAAAGAATCCAGGCACAGAATTTAATGAGGAAAATCTTGAGGCGACAATCTTAGACTTATTCTTTGCTGGAACAGAGACAACAAGTTTGACATTGAGATACGGTTTTCTTATACTCTTGAAACATCCAGAAATACAAGGTGATTATTCTAAAGGATTTTTTATCTGTTTTCCTTAAAGGGAACCAACCAGTAGGATTTTCATATATAAAGTAAAGCCAGTGCCATACTGGTGCTAGGATGCTGAATCCAATCACACCTTTAGGCCTAGTACACACGGCGAGTAATACGGAGCGAGTGGAATGCGATAAAACACAGCATTCTACTTGGACCAATATTACTCTATGTGCCCGCTCTCATGAGCAATTATTTTCTCAGCTCTAATCGGACAACATGCTGCTGGTGGAATGCGACCCTGTTTCATTCGCACCCATTCAAGTCTATGGGGCAAGAGAAACATCGCATTGCACTCACGTTTACACCGGTGTAACATGAGTGCAGTACGAGAATCGCATCAGGCGGCAATGGAGGAGATAATGAGATAAATCCCTCCCCTCCGCAGTATCGGTCCTCCCCTCCACAGCACTGACCCTCCCTTCCTCAGCGCAGGCCCGGCCCCCCACAGCTGTGGTCTGATCGCATGATTGGGCCACAGTCACATGACCCTCGCATTACACTCGGCTCCCGCTGTGCTGCCAGTGTGAGCCGAGTGACATGTGACACTCGCACTAATCCCAGGGTGGCCTCAGCCTTGGTAGAGAGATTAGATGCTTGACTGCAGAAAAATGTATAATAAAAGTTCCAGAAATCCACTGACTGTTTGAGTGGCATGAACATCGGGGAGGAACTATGTGGCTCGGGTCTTGCACTATTATACCGCCCCTGTATGCTTGCCTGGCCTTTCTCCCCTTGTTGCCACCATTACATTTTTGTCTGGCACGCGCAGTAACATCTAGAAGTATTTCAGGAACTCTTCCCCAAGATGGCGTCGTAGTCAGCGCTTGTGCATAGGGCTATCTCTGGCGGCATCTTATTGAAGACACTGTCCTCCTGCTGTGGACTTCTCAGAGGCTCGTACTGGAGTTGTTGACAAGACAAAAGGATGTGAGAACGCATGTATCACCAACGGCATGAGCATCAGAGAAGTCCAAAGCAGGAGGACAGTGTCTTCAATAAGATGGCGCTGGAGATAGCGCTATGCGCAAGTGCAGACTCTGACGCTAAATTAGGGAAGAGTTCCTGAAATACTTCTTGATACTACTGCGCATGCGCCGGACATAAATGTAATAGTGGTGATGGAGGGAGGAAGGCCGGGCAAGCATACAGGCGCAGAATAATAGTGCAAGACCCGACCCACATAGTCCCGTCCCAAGGCACACGTCACTCAAACTGTCAAGGGAGAAATTTGGGTAAGACTGCTAATGGAGTCTTTGTTCAGGGCAAATCCAAAGGACGGGTCCAAATTAGCTATCTGTACAGATATAATAAATAACTAAATAATAAGAAGCAATGACCACAGACAACGTGTTCCTCTTTTGAGTCAGTATTGGCATCTGGGTCGCATATTGAATAGATTTGTGATTATACCATACAACATTCAACTTCGGCCTTGAAACAAGAGCAGGGAGTGATCCTCCCACATATTACAGCTATAAGAAAATCATAATTATAACATTCTCTCAGTATATCCTGGCCTGATTATCTAATTAGCACTTTCTTTCTTGTGTGAGATCACTGATAAGCATGAATACCTTCTCTGTTCATTCTGGCTTCATAATCTTTGGTTAACCCTTTCTTGAACATACAGCTTAGAATCATATTATGGCATCTGTGCGATTGTCATATAGACACACAGATAATTATGCAACTACATCTATATTTTGATTATTTACATACACAGATAATCTTATTACATTTGAACAAACAACCTATAGCCCAGGCTACCTCCACAAAACAATCAGTGGATTTCTGGAACTTTTATTATGCATTTTGCGGCAATTAAGAATCAAATTTCTCAACTAAAGTTATGATTGGATTCCACATCCTAGTGCCAGTATGGAACTGGCTTTACTTTATATATGAAAATCCTGCTGGTTGATTCCCTTTAACAACACATTATCTTCTCCTCATAGAATCATAGAATCAAAAAATATGTTCTGTCTTCTGTTTTTGTTAATGTCAGAGAAAATCCACAAAGAGATTGATAATGTAATAGGCAAAGATCGGTGCCCATCAATAGAGGACAAGAGTAAAATGCCATATACAGAAGCCGTAATCCACGAGATCCAGAGATTTGCTGATATCGTCCCTACAGGATTGCCACATGCTACCAGCAAGGACACAACCTTCAGAGGATATCACATTCCTAAGGTGCAGTATACCGGTCTTATCAGCTTCTTGACTAAGCTCTAAATGTTCCTCTGCTTTAAGATTTTCTTTTTCTCAATATTCTATACACTTATTTACAGGGAACTATGGTTTTACCAATCTTGACCTCTGTTTTGAAAGACCCCAAACTATTTAAGAACCCAAAAGAGTTTGATCCTGGACATTTTCTTACTGAAAAGGGTTCCTTTAAGAAAAGTGATGCATTTATGCCATTCTCTGCAGGTAAGAGGAACTGCTCATCTTTCATTGTTAAAGGACAAACACTTATTGCAAATGCCAGTTACTATCATTCATAGTAGAATGACTTGTCTCATTGACATGTTCTAATAGATAGGTATCACAGGGTATGTACAGAAGGAGCAGGGGCTCCTAGGTTGACCCTAAGGCCTAAGCCACATGGCGAGAGAAACGGTGCGAGTGGACTGCGATAAAAAAAAATCGCATTCCACTCGGACCAATATTACCCTATGTTTCAGCACCCATGAGCGATTATTTTCTCAGCCCTAATCGGACCGAGAAAACAATCGCAGCATGCTGCGACTGTAATGCGATCATTGTTTCTCTCGCACCCATTCAAGTCTAAGTGGCGAGAGAAAAATCGCACTGCACTTGCGGTACCCCGGTGTACCGCGAGTGCAAGGCGAGAATAGCAATAGCGGTCTATGGAGGAGAGAGGGAGATAAATCCCTCCCTCCCCTCCTCAGTGCCGGCCCGTCCCCCGCATCTTAGGTCCGCTCGTACGAACGGACCTGACTCGCAGGGACACTCGCATGACACTCAGCACTGCTGTACTGCCAGCGTGAGCCGTGTGTCATGCGAGGGGATCACAGTAGATCCCCATGTGGCCCCAGCCTTAGACTGGAGCCCCTGTGCTGTCCCTTATCTGGAAGGTAGGCTTGATGGTAGTCAGGTTCAAGCCCCCAGTGTGACTATGTCTCCTGTACAAGCCCTGTTACTACTCCCCCCCAACCCTGGGGCAGGTCGGCAACCCAGTAACCAAAATCTCACAAATAGGTACAGACAAATGTAAATGAGAAGTCACACACACTGCACCTAAACACGAAGGGGGGACTGTATGTGAAAAGGGGAGTAAAGTAAAAGGGGTAGGAAATAAATGCCTACTGGAGGACTCACATGCCATGCAAAACTGCCATTTGCAGATCACCATAGGACAGGATATCCACAGGAACCGAGGAAGCAAAGCTATATCTGGCACTCAGAAACAGCATCCATAACCTTAAAAAAGGTGAAGGCAGGTGGTGATCTGCAGCCTTAGCTCCCAGCAGGTATTAACTCCTGCTGTACTGAAAAGCAGTGAAGCCAGAACCAGTCGACGCCCATGACAGGCAGAGCAACTAAGTGATCCCAGGCTGTTTGTCAGACTCTGCAGTGTGAACAAAGTCTGATGCCGCCAATGACACTCGAGTGCAATGCTGAACACCGCACAACAATAGGTTTGTCCCTTTAAAGGGTTGATGAGGCCAATAGGTGCATACTCATTTTTTTTGCAGAATATTAGGGGACATTACAAAAACTATATGTAATATAGCTTAGTTTGACACTACGTCAATGCAAGTCACCAGATTTCATCAAATTTACCTACATCTTATGCGAATATAATGATAACACACTGAGATATTAAAAAGTATGTTCCATACACAATTGGTTAGACAATAAATGAGTGATTACTGATTGGCATACTTTGCTAACAAGGGGTCATGCACTCAATTTGGGATTGTATTTGAATTGAATATTTATGTTACTTATTGAATCTATGAGAAATTGGTTAATAAAATATGAAACTCGTACACTCTCCTCTCCTTGGTCTTCTGCATACCTATCCCACCACTTGTCTTTTTTTTGGTCTTCTCCTCCACACCCCTGAGGAACTCTAGCCAATACATTGATGACATGTTGCTTGCTCTTTTCTGGAATAACAGTAGATATTCAATTTACCTGAAGCGCTGCTACATGGAAAATAAAGTAATGGTTACTACAAAAATGACTCTTTTCTTTGGCTGAACAACTCCTTTATGTCTTCTCAGGTAAACGCGTATGTGCTGGAGAAGGCCTGGCTCGCATGGAGCTCTTCCTCTTTCTGACCTCTATACTGCAAAAGTTCACCTTGGAGCCCACCGTAGACAGGAAGACCCTGAGTATAAGACCCGAACCCAACACCAATGCTTCCCGACCTCAATTATACCAGATGAAGGTCGTCCCTCGATTCTGAGCTGAAGATGAACCTCTTTTCTTAAGGAAACCTGCAATTTCTAGGATTTGCAAAATATAAAGGCTGCTCTAATAAATAATAAAATACGGATGAACAATAGGAAATCTTTACATAAAAATGTATATATTTTTCCATTTTATTTTTAGTACTTCCATGCTCGCATGAACACTATACAATGTGATTTTCAACATCTGTAATCATTTTATGGAACCATAATAAAAAGATTGAACTTTGACCTTGAACATTTCTATTGTCCTGTTTGCTGTTTGTAAAATATTTTGTGGGGATTTTTTTTATTATTGAGACTTGCATGATAACTGGTACCTTGTACAAGCAGCTGCATAACGTAGGCTGTGTTCACACCTGCACTGGAGGTCTCTGCTTAGAAGCGTGCCTTTTTTTGTCCAGGATAATGACTGAAAGCAACAACAGGTCACATTACAGTCACTGCCTCTGCCAGGCTCCGCTTGTTTCCATGATCTGCCGTTAATTATGTTATTCTGTTCCTATGATGTAGTGAAACAATGGAAAAAGCAAAATAGATGGGAAGAAGCTGTAATTTGCTTGCTGTCAGTGCATTATTTTCTTTAAGGTTCCCTATGCAAATATCTAAAGATTCCCATATGCATAGGGCAAACTATAGTACACTTACCACAAGCAGGCTAAAGCTCTTTACATGTCTCACTTTGGCCTTAACTTGTTCCTAAGGAGTAACATATCAATTTGCAAGTGTTACTCACCCCTACTTGCTTGATTTTGTTGACCCATAGTTTTTATGCTGGGCATCTCTCCTCTGGCTTTTTACCAGACTGCTAGTCTGCATGTAGGCATCTCTTCTCTGGCTATTTACCATACTGATAGACTGCATGTGGACATCTTTTCTCTGTTTTTTTTACCAGACTGCTAGTCTACCTGGGTTGACCTCTTCTCTGGCCTTTTACTAAACTGCTAGTCTGAATGTGGGCATATCTTCTCTGGCTTTTTACCAACTGCTAGTCTACATGTGGGTATCTCTTCTCTGGATTTTTATCTGACTAATAGTCTACATGTGGACATCTCTTCTCTGACTTTTTACCAGATTGCTAGTCTGCATGTGGGCATCTCTTTTCTGGCTTTTTACCAGACTGATAGTCTGCATGTGGTCATCTCTTCTCTAGCTTTTTACCAGACTGCTAGTCTGCATGTGGGCATCTCTTCTCTGGCTTTTTACCAGACTGCTAGTCTGCATGTGGGCATCTCTTCTCTGGCTTTTTACCAGACTGCTAGTCTGCATGTGGTCATCTCTTCTCTAGCTTTTTACCAGACTGCTAGTCTGTATGTGGACATCTCTTCTCTGGCTTTATATCACACTCACACTGCTTGTCTGCATGTGTCTTCTCTCTACAGGACAAAACACAGTTTCTTCTAAGCTTTTGGTATATACTCAGGAGATATAGAAATTAATTCTACAGTAATACTAACCAGATTATTTAAGCAAATTAAAACCATTTGACCAAACATTTTAGATGCTGTTCTCTTTTCATAATTTTAGAGTTTGGAAAGGGAATTAGCCTTATAGAATTTCTGTAAAAACACAGGGTATAAGCTAAACTAAGAAGCATAGCCCACAGACAAGATGAGTACTGTATCCCAAAAATGTAAATATGTTCCGTTTCTAGAACTCCACAACCAGCATTTCAGAACTTTATACTCAACTAAGCATCCAGTTGAAAATAACATAAAAGAAACAAAGTGACCTGCTCCCACCGAGACATTGGAAGTGTTTTGAACACAAATTTAAAGGTATTTTGCAGGGGCCCAATTCCCCCAGCCCATGGATCATTTTATTGAACCATATTAAGTGTTACCCCTTCCATAAAAGTCTGATCTATTAAAACATAAAATTATTGAACCCATAAAATAAGTAGCGTAAAGAAAAATATCATAATGCCAAAATTGCTATTGTACAATCACCGCAACTGCCACAAAAAATGCAATAAAAAGTGATCAAAACCTCTTACGTGCCACAAAATAGAAAAGCTAAAGATCCACACACCAAAAACGCCCTCACAAAAAATTATGGGTCTCCAAAAAAGGCAAAAAACAGGATTTTATTGTTATGCCAATTAAATAATAAAACAAAAATACATTTGGTATTGCCATAATTGTGCTAGACAGAAGAACCGCGCTGCCCCGTCAATTTTACCGCACAATGAACGCTGTAGAAAAAGAAACCCAAAACACAATGGCACAATTGCAATTTTTGAACAATTGCAACGTGCTTGAATTTTTTTTCCTGATTTTTACTATATCTGTGGCACTCAAAATGACTGTTTTGTTAAAAAAAAGTAGTTGATGGTCATATAAAAAAAAAATGGGGCTCTTGAAAGGCAAGGAGGCAAAAAAAAAAAGAAAGCGCAAAAATGAAAAGTGATTGTATCCAAATAGGGTCAATGTATACTTGATTATGATAACAGTTACAATATATTGTGCAACATAGATGTATCTCTGCACTTTATACACCTCCAGCCTTTTCTCAGTAATCACATGTAGGAACATTGCCCTGTACATGACCGAATATAAATGCACAGGACACAGTACAGACTGAGCTGTAGTCACCGGGGCTCGGGATGGCTCTGAATATCGCAGCTACGCTTCTCCTGGCTACTGGGGTCACTCTCCTCATTTATCTCATTCAATGGTGGGGTAGGGTCAAAAAGAAGAACCTGCCCCCAGGACCTACACCTCTGCCGGGCTTGGGGAATATTATTCAGGTCAGCACCTCAGAAATGGCGGAGTCTTTAGTTAAGGTAAAAACACTTACTTATCTTACTCTTCTTAAAGGGTCACCAGATTTGAGGCCTATAAGCTGGGGGCTCTTATATACAGTATTCTAACATGCTGTGTATAAGAGCCCAGGCCACTGTGTAGAGCGTAAAAATGACTTTATAATACTTACCTAAATGGTCGCTGCGGTGAAGTTGGGTCATATGGACGTCTCTATTCTCCGGTGCTGGCGCCTCCTCTTTCGGACATCTTTGTTGTCCTTCTTCTGAAGCTGGGGTGCATGACGCGTCCTACGTCATACACCAGTATTGAGGTCCTGCGGATGGCAGATCAAAGTATTGTAGTGCGCTTGCGCGGTACTGGCGAGTGTGTATGATATAGGACGCGTCATGGACACAGGCTTCAGAAGGAGGACGAAGATGGCCGAAAAGAGGAGGCGCCGGCACCGGGGAATAGAGACACCCATATGACCCAACTCCACCGCAGCGACCGTTTAGGTAAGTATTATAAAGTGATTTTTACATTCTACACAGCGGCCTGGGCTCTTATATACAGCATGTTAGAATGCTGTATATAAGAGCCCAGTGCTGGTGGCCGCAGCTTATAGGCCCCAAAACTGGTGACAGGTTCCCTTTAAGGAACTGGTTATATAGTGATTTTTGATAAAATCTGTTATCAGAACAGCTCCGGGCGATCCCATAAGGCAAGGAAAATGATATATTCCCTGGAGGTTCTCCACAAGCCCAGCATAATAGACTGGTTGTTGTATGACAGACTGTGCCTATTGCTTAGTTTAAACCATAAAACAGCAATATATTTATGCTGTTGAGAAGTCAAAAAGGGCAAATTTGATTTTCCTGCTTCTGCCCTTTTTTGTTTCAGGATTGCTCCTGTCCAAAAATGTAGACACTATGACGATAGTCTGTGAAAAATGAAAAATGTTTTGACAGAGAGCCCATCACAAACTGACCTGCTGCTGGATATGTCAGTAATAACTTGTTACTTAGAGATGTTCAATTTGCCTGCAGCACCTCCGCAGGAGAAATGAAGTATTACAGAACGCACATTCATTTATAATCAAAAGGCAAAATCTAATGCGGGCTTTACACAGTACGATCTATCGTGCGATTGCACGAGCGATCGTACCCGCTCCCGTCGTTTGTGCGTCACAGGCAAATCGCTGCCCGTGTCGCACAAAGTTGTTAAACCGCCGTCACACGTACTTACCTGATGAGTGACCTCGCTGTGGGCGGCGAACATCCTCTTCCTGAAGAGGGAGGGTCGTTTGGCGTCACAGCAACGTCACACAGCCACCGGCCAATAGAAGCGGAGGGGCGGAGATGAGCGGGACGTAAACATCCCGCCCACCTCCTTCCTTCCTCATTGGCGGCGGGTGCCGCGGGAGGCAGGTAAGCTGCTGTTAATCGTTCCCGGGGTGTCACACGGAGCGATGTGTGCTACCCCGGGTACGATGAACAACCGGCGCAAAGAAGATTAAACGATTTTTTAAAAATGAGCGACCTGTACACGACTCGCAATTCGTAACCGATTTGCGATCGTTTAAAGACGCTCATAGGTGTCACATGGGCCGACGTCGCAAGCAATGCCTGATGTGCGTCACGAATACCGTGACCCCGACGATCTATCGCACGATAGATTGTCTCGTGTAAAGCCCACATAAGTCATGGACCTGTTAGTTTCTACAAATCCATACATATGAGATAGTTGTTGGTCAAAAGCTATCTCTCCCTACTCCCTCATACATATGATCACTTGGCTCAGTCGAGCAATCATGCGTCTTTAACAGAGAGAGGAGAAACCTTACTACTCTGGAAAAAAAGGACCCAGGGCTGAAATTGCAGCAGTTATGATGTTACTTCAGGATAGTGAGGGTCAGGGAGCTCCTATGCTGTTCCTTACACTAGGGGACCTTACGTTATCCCTAACTTCAGAGTTACTCCTAATGGTGGAGATGCTAGAGTCCCGTGCCTTTCTATACTCTTGAGAAATACTACTCTAATATCTCCCTTGCCCACGGGTGGAAAGGAGCAAAAGTGAGATGAGAAACAGATAATGACAGACAAGGAAAAAAACAAAACTCTGACACACTACATAGACACAGGAATAAAAAAAAGTGAGAATGAGGAGAAAAACAAGAGCAGGAGGGTCGCAACAAAAAGGCAGCAAGGGTAAACTCCACAACCACACACAGCAAAAAGGTATCACACCAGATGGTTTGGATCAAAACACCCCACAAGACCAACTAAGATAAACTATAGCTGGAATTAATGAAAGTGTCCAGCCAACATATGTAAGAGGAGAGCAGATGTTATTGGCTCCCCCATAACATGTGATCAAGCATAACTTACAAGCTGACCAGCAGAGATTACCTCTTGCTAGCCTGCCACTTAAAATGGCCTTATAGATGAATTGCAGTTGGCTTTAGGTTTATTCATCAGATACTGTATCTCTCCAACTCCTCCGTATGCTCAATCTTGTCCAAGCAATCTTTTTGTATCCAAAATCATCTGTCCGTAAAAAGTCAGGAGGCCCGCACACATGTTAGATGGTGAATGATCACTGCCATTTACATGGGTTCAGCTGACTTTAATCTGATGTGTTTGGGGGCCTAGAAATCTATCATTTATACTAATTTTTATGCTTTTTTTAATCTCTCTGTAGCTGAGCAAGACATATGGACCCGTCTACACCATCTACTTAGCAAACCTCCGGACCATAGTACTGATCGGGTACGATGCCGTGAAGGAAGCATTGGTGGACCACAGCGACGCGTTTAGTGACAGGGGAGACACCGGATTTGGAGACTTTTTCAATAAAGATTTTGGTAAGTCAATAAATAAAAGAATACAATAAAAATAGCTTGACATTTTCTGTTATTTTAATGCTAGTTATTCTAAAATTCTGTGTAATATATAAAGCTGAGTGTATGTATGTATGTATGTATGTGTGTGTATAGTGTGCGTGTGTGTGTGTATAGTGTGTGTGTGTGTGTGTGTGTGTGTGTGTCCGCTAAAGGAATCTGCACCGTCGCATTTACAATCACGAAATTTTGCACAGACGCCCCATGTGACACAGGGAACGTCATAGACAATGTCTTGAGGGGAAAATTTAACGGGTCTGTTATTATAGACTCCTATTATGGACAGAGAAAGAGGCACACAGAGAGACTCACACACACAGGAGAGACACACACACACAGATAGAGACACACACAGAAAGAGACATACAAAGAAAAAGACACAGATTGAAGAGACACATACACAGAAAGAGACACACAAAGAAAGAGACACACAAATAGAAAGACACATCAAAAGACACACAGAAATAGACATACACACAGAAAGAGACATACACAGGGACACACACAGAAAGAGACAAACACCAAAAGAAAATTTAAGCCTGATCTGCGATATTGCTATTATATACCCGCACGCTCTGGTCCTGAACCTGCGTGCCTGAAAATAATTGTGATTAAGCGGCGCTAACACCTAGTGTCCATACTGCTATGGTAACACTTTTGGTGGTTTGCTAATATGACTAGCTTGCGTTCCACTTACCTGGATGTGACAACCGATGATGAGAAAGCCACGGACCCACTTGGGGGGAGGGGCGACATGACCAAGGGGGAGGTAGGGAGTGATGGGTTAATAGGGACAGTGGTATATGCCTAATATGGCTTTGGGGGATGGTTTTAGCCGGGGAGGAAGAGGAGGAGCAGGGAAAGGGTTAGCTGGGAGAGGAAGGAGTTACCTCCTCTTCTGTTTCCGGACGCCGAACGATCTGCACGTGCACTTCCATGGCAGATCTTCAGGAGCTCCAGCGTCTGATTCAGGCAGCGGTCGCAGCGCACGGGCCCCTGGCAGTGCAGACCCACATCAGGGCTGCCGGGGTTAACCCGTCGGCGCTTGCCCCTCGTCCCCCCAGCAGCGGCGGGCGCCAGTCGCGGCCCCCCCGCAGGTATTCCCCGGGCGCGGGGGGGGCGAGGAGGAGATGTAAGAGCCCCTCCAGGGACCCTCCGCAGAGTGCAGCGCAGCAGCAGCGTCTGGCTGCTGCAGAGGCCGGCGGGAGGAATCTTCGTTCCAGCCGCGGCGGTCGGGAGGTGGGAGTGGCCAGCACGGGGCCTGCTTCCGGTCCCGGCCTCCGGGCTGGAGTTACTGAGACTGCAGCGGCTCCAGGCCGGGAGCGCGCTCGGCGCAGGAGAGAGGCCAGCAGATCCCCCTGCAGTCGGCGGGGGGACCGCGGGGCTGCACGTGGCGGTAGGTCCGGCGCCGGGGGGGGGTCTGCGGTGCCTGACCCCGGTGCGGCTGAGAGAAGGAGTGACGGCGGGAGCCCTGCGGCAACCGCCGGGTCACTCAGTACCGCTGTGCAGCCCCCGGATGTGGCAGTCTCCCGTGGGAGCGGGAGGACTCGGCGGATGGAGGCCTGCAATAGCCCAGGAGGGCCAGAGGCGACGACGGCTGAGATCCGGAGCCGGGCGTCTGGTCGTCCGCGCCCGGAGGCCCCTTGCAGTCGGCAGGGGGGCGGGCGCAAGAGGTCGAGGCCCGGGGTGCCGGCGCGGGGGACAGGACGGTCTCCTGGGTTGTCACCCCGGGGCAAGAGATGGAGCGGGGATGACTCTGCCCACGCGGCGGCCCTGTCTGGCGGCCGTGGTGGGGGGGGTGCTGCGGCGGCGCCCCCCGGATGTCGGATGGAAGATGAGGCCAGCGGCGAGGAGGGGGAAGAGGCTTTCGGTTCGGAGGAGTCGGATGGACGACAGACGGAGGACAGCGAGGCGGCGGTCTCGGGAGACGCCGAGCGGCGGTCGGGTGAGACGGCCGCGGAGGCGGCAGGGGCTGCGCTGGCGGGGGGCTTCGGGGGGGGGGCGGCTGCGGCTACGGCAGCGCCCGCTGGTTTCGCAGTGTGGAGTCAATTGTTGGGGCTGTTGCAGGGGCTGGCGGCGGCTTCGGGAGCGGGGGGGGAGGGGGCCCAGGCGCCGGTGGCGGCGTGGGTGGGTGCAGCCGGTTTAGGGGCCTCGGCGGCGACGGGGGGTGACGGAGCGGGTGCGAGTAGAGGGGGGGGCGAAGGGGGGAGTGAGACGGGGGGGGGAAAGGAGAAGGAAAAGGAGAAGGAAAAGGAGAAGGAAAAGGAGAAGGAGGATGAGGTGGTGCGCTTAGATGATAGGGCTAAAAGCGAAGTTTATGTTTGTTTTGAGGGCCCGCTGGGGGCCCATTTAAAGAAGGAGGTGCGGGAAAAAATTTGGAAAGGGGAATATGTGGAGATATTTTCTCTGCTTCCCCTGGAGAAATTTAATTTGGATAGGGTTAAGCCGAGTGATTCCAAAAAGGAGAAGGACGAGGAGGAAAAGCGCCGTTATAGGCTTATTCCTCGGACTTTTGCCAACTGGCTACAGGCATTTGCGATTTTGGCGAGCGTGGTCGGGGAGAAGGAGCCGGAGCATTGTTCGGCTTTGTTCGGCTACATGGATGCGATAGGGGAGGCTTATCGAGTTTATGGCGGACTGGCGTGGCTGCGCTACGACGAGCAATTTAGGCAGCGGAAGGCATTGCGGCCAGATATGCGTTGGGACCATAAGGATATTTCCTTATGGATGCGATTGATGTCGGCACCGGCTCAGCCCTTTCGGGGGGGCGCCGGGGGTTCGGGGGGGGCCGGGTCCCCGGCAAGTTTCAAGAAAGGTTTGTGTTGGCAGTACAATGAAGGGCAGTGCAGGTTTGGAGCGGCGTGCCGTTTTAAGCATGAATGCTCCGGATGTGGGGGGGGACATAGCTTGTCCAAATGTTTTAAAAAAGGAAAAGGAAAGGCTGGTGATGGGGCTGGTAAGAGGGACGACGCCGGTGAAGGTAGAAGTGATGGTTCCGTTTTTAAATAGGTATCCGGACAAGGAGGCGGCGGCGTTGTTAAGTTCTGGTTTTTCGGATGGTTTTCATATTCCGTCGGTTGTTAATGCATCGGTTCCGCCGTATCGTAATTTGCGTTCCGCTCGGGATCACCCGGAAGTGGTGGATGAGAAGCTGGAAAGGGAGGTGGCTTTGGGCAGGATGGGCGGCCCTTATGTTGCCCCGCCGTGCGGGAATTTGGTGGTGTCACCGTTGGGGGTGGTACCAAAGAAGGAGCGGAATAAATTTCGGCTGATTCATCATTTGTCTTACCCGGAAGGGTTATCGGTGAATGATGGCATTGCGCCGGAGTTGTCGGCGGTATATTATGTGTCGTTCGATAAGGCGTTGGACCTGGTTAGGGCGGCGGGGCGGGGTGCATTGATGGCAAAGGCGGATGTGGAAGCAGCGTTTCGGTTGTTACCGGTTCATCCAGATAGTCAGCATTTGTTGGGTTGCTGGTGGGATGGCAGTTATTATGTTGATCGTTGTTTGCCAATGGGCTGTTCCATTTCGTGTTCGTACTTTGAGGCATTTAGTTCGTTTGTTGAGTGGGTGGTTCGGGACGTGTCCGGGCTTACGTCCATCATTCATTACTTGGATGATTTCCTGTGTGTCGGGCCGGCGGGTTCGATGGTTTGTGCGGGTTTGCTATTTGCGTTGCAAAAAGTTGCGGCCAGTTTCGGGATTCCTTTGGCGCCGGATAAGACGGAAGGCCCGGCGCCGGTGATGTGTTTTCTGGGAATTGAAATTGACACCATTGCTATGGAATGCAGGTTGCCGGCGGAGAAGGTCCGTGATTTGAGGTCCGCAGTGTCAGGGGTAAAAGCGGCGAAGAAGGTGCGGCTTAAGGCGGTGCAGTCTTTGCTTGGAAAATTGAATTTTGCTTGCAGAATTGTGCCAATGGGGAGAGTGTTTGCGAGGCGTTTGGCGACGGCGACGGCCGGGGTACGGTTGCCGGCGCATTTTGTGCGGATCACAAAGGCGATCAGGGACGATTTGGAAGTATGGGATCAATTTTTGCAGCATTTCAACGGCCGGACGCTGGTGATGGAGAGGGTGGCGTCTAACGGGGCGTTGCAGCTGTTTACGGATGCGGCGGGGTCGGCCGGGTTTGGGGCTGTCTTCAGAGGTCATTGGTGTGTCGGGCAGTGGCCACAGGCGTGGCGGGAGAGCGGCTTGGTTAGGAATTTGGCCCTGTTAGAGCTATTCCCCATTGTAGTGGCAGTGGAGCTATGGGGGTCGCACTTTGCCGGAAGGAAAGTGTGTTTTCATTGTGATAACCAGGCGGTGGTGCACGCGATTAACAACTTGTCTGCTAAGTCGGAGCCGGTGGTGGTGTATTTGCGGCATTTAGTGTTGAGATGTCTGCAGTTGAATGTGCAGGTAGTGGCAAGGCACGTTCCGGGTGTTGACAACGAGGTGGCTGATGCTTTGTCTCGTTTTCAGTTCAGCAGGTTTCGGGCGCTGTTGCCGTGGGCGGACGAAGTTGGAGTGGAGTGCCCCGAGGATTTGTGGCATCTGGTGAGGCGGTGATCTCAGACTTGATTCGGAACTCGGTGACCGAGGTGACTTGGTGCCGATATGCTAAGGTGTGGGCTGAATGGGAGGAGTTGTTGCGTCTGATGTTTGGTGGGGAAAGCGTGGATTACTTGGTGGCTTTGTTGTCATTGGTGAGTACGGATTTTTCAGCCGGGCGATCGGCATCGGCTGTGGCACATCGGGTGTCGGCAGTGGCATTTTGGTTAAAAATGAGAGGGGAGCGTGATGTTTCACAGGATTTTCGGGTTCGTCAGGCTTTGAGGGGCTTTCGCCGTGGCGTACGGGAGAGGGACAAGAGGCGCCCTGTATCGTTTGGTTTGTTGAGACGGATGGTGGGTGGCCTGAGCGGCATTTGTGAGTCTGTGTACGAGACGGTTCTATTTACAACGGCTTTCGGTCTCGCTTTTTATGGGGCGTTCCGGATAGGCGAGCTGGTGAGCCCGTCCAGGGTGACGGGTGGTGGTTTGATGTTTGAGGACGTGCAAGTGAGCAGTAGTCAGGTGGAGTGCCGGATTCGCCGGTCAAAAAATGGATCAGCTGGGCCGTGGTAGATTGGTGGTGTTATATGCGGTTCCAGGAGAGGAATTGTGCCCTGTGCGTTTAGTCGAGAGATTTATGGCCGTGAGGGGAGGCTTACCTGGCCCGTTGTTGCGGCATTTGAATGGGTCGTTTTTGTCGAGGTTTCAGTTTGTGGCGGTGCTGCGGCTAAGTCTACGTAACGCGGGGGAGCGCCCGGAGGAATTCGGGTCGCATTCATTCCGAATTGGTGCAGCAACGGAGGCAGCCCGTTGGGGGCTTGGAGATGAGGTGGTAAAGCGTATTGGTAGATGGGAATCTTCTTGTTTTCGGCGGTATGTGAGACCGCAGTTGTTGTAGCATCATGGGACTTTGGTTACGTGCGGAAGGTTTGAGGAAAGGGGTGTTTTTTGATGTGTTGGTGGTTGTGCTGTTATTGGTTTTGATATTTTCGTTTTGTTTTATTTGTTATAGGGAAGTGCCTGATCTGGATCTTGGGGCACTCCTTCGTATTTTGGGGTGCCCGTCGGGCGGAGGTCCGCCCGAATGGTCGACAGCTGGGTTTGGATCGTGCGCAGGCGACTGTTCGATGGATCGGAGTTCGGGGCATGGAGTGGGGCAGGGTGGTCCCGGAATTTCGTTTCCATTGTAAAGTTGAGCGGCCCCCGGATGTGCTGGTATTGCATGTGGGGGGTAATGATCTTGGTGCCAGGGCGTCGCGGGATTTGATCCGAGACATAAAGATTGATTTACTGCAGTTGTGGAAGCGGTATCCTGGTTTGCTGGTCGTATGGTCTGACATAGTGACCAGGTTGGCATGGAGAGGGGCTCGGTCGGTGGAGAAGGTTAATAAGGCCAGGGCCCAGGTGACTAGGGTAGTGGCTAGGTTTGTGACCAGGAATGGTGGGATTGTGGTACGGCACAGGGATTTGGAGCCGGCTGATTGGCGATTTCGGAGGGGTGATGGTGTGCACCTCAACGAGGTCGGTCTGGATTTATGGGCGTTGGGTCTGCAGGATGGTGTGGAGCGTGCTTTTGGTGTGTGGCGGGTCCAGGCCACGTAAGGTGTCACGTGGTCTGTCCTGTGGCGGTGGGGGTAGGTCTGGTCCAGAGGTTTGGAAGTGATTGGTGGCTGGACCGGGAGTCATTGTCTTGGTATGGTGGCTCTCGGTTTCCGGGATGTGGCAGGCACGGGGTTCTGCCAAAGTGTGGGGGTCAATCCGTGGGTGATTGGCACCTCGTCTCTGGGTCGGTGTGTTGCGGCCGGGGACAGGGGGAGTAGTAGTAGTGGACTGGGCCTACCCCGGGGGGTATTGTAAATGTTATTGTCTATTGTTACCGTTATGTGGTTGTTTTGGGTCGCCCGTTGGACGGCGTCCCTAAGGTACTAGTCTGTAAAACAATAGGCAATAAAAAGGCTGCTGTGGCCATTTGAACCAAGTCGCATGCAGTCCGTGTGTTTAATTTTAGAGGATAAGGGGGTTTGGTTACACAGACATCATGACCGGAGAATCCTCCCTCAGCTGGTCAAGAAAGCCACGGACCCACTTGGGGGGAGGGGCGACATGACCAAGGGGGAGGTAGGGAGTGATGGGTTAATAGGGACAGTGGTATATGCCTAATATGGCTTTGGGGGATGGTTTTAGCCGGGGAGGAAGAGGAGGAGCAGGGAAAGGGTTAGCTGGGAGAGGAAGGAGTTACCTCCTCTTCTGTTTCCGGACGCCGAACGATCCCCGCCCACCCTCCCTTTGTGTTGTCATGTGGGAGATGTTTTTGGGTAGTTGGGATACCTTTTGTCACAGTAGCGGTGGGGGTAGGTCTGGTCCAGAGGTTTGGAAGTGATTGGTGGCTGGACCGGGAGTCATTGTCTTGGTATGGTGGCTCTCGGTTTCCGGGATGTGGCAGGCACGGGGTTCTGCCAAAGTGTGGGGGTCAATCCGTGGGTGATTGGCACCTCGTCTCTGGGTCGGTGTGTTGCGGCCGGGGACAGGGGGAGTAGTAGTAGTGGACTGGGCCTACCCCGGGGGGTATTGTAAATGTTATTGTCTATTGTTACCGTTATGTGGTTGTTTTGGGTCGCCCGTTGGACGGCGTCCCTAAGGTACTAGTCTGTAAAACAATAGGCAATAAAAAGGCTGCTGTGGCCATTTGAACCAAGTCGCATGCAGTCCGTGTGTTTAATTTTAGAGGATAAGGGGGTTTGGTTACACAGACATCATGACCGGAGAATCCTCCCTCAGCTGGTCATGAGACTTCCGGTCCGGATGTATTCTGGGAGTGCGCATCACGGATCAGGACGGTGCTTCTGCGCATGCGCCGGGTTATAAATGGAGCGTGCTTCCGGACGCTGAGCGTGGCAACTTTGAAATTTGGTCCTGGCACACGGAAGTGTGCGGTGAGTATTCTACACTATGGGGCACAGTGATTTATGTTGGTTAAATACCACTTTGGTCTTACCCCTTGATTTGTTTATATTTATAGTTATCCGGGCATTAGTGGACTATACCATTATATGTGAAGCTTGGTGACAGTCCCTATTGAATCCCACTTGGACTCCCCTGATGATTTACACACTATGAATTGCGTCGGGAGTATGTGTTACATTGCCCGATACAGGCTCTGGCTCTCTCATGGGATTTGATGTGCTGGTGGACAGCCCCCTTGTATGCCGCAATCCTGTATATGTTGCCTAATGATTGCTTCTGGATCTGGTAAGACCGTTCCCGTTTTTAGAGGGATCTAATTCTATGGTATCTAGGACCAGAATATAGTGGTTTTACACATACATCTTCTTGGCATGCCAGGACGTCACAGGTACTGCAAAAACACACCCCACACCCCGGTTAGGAACACCAAAGTCAGACACAAATCCTTGTTGCCTCCCTCCAGGGGCTGATGTCCACACCAGGTGGGGTGGAGCCAGGTGGTTGGCTCCTCCCACCGAGGAGTTCACAGCCCTGGAGGTGGGAAAAGGGAGTTAGTTGAAGTTCCGTGAGGGAAAGTGAAGGGTGGAAGTAGTAGTTGAAGAGCTGGAGCAGACTGACCGTGTCCGGGTACGTGGCCCGAGCACCTGAGAGCAAGGTTGGCAGACGGTGGTGACCGTCTGCAGGAGAGGCCAATTGACGCACAACCGTAAGGACCGGGGACGGGCGGTGGCCCGCCGGTACCGGATCGGGGAGCGAAGAGAAGCCAGCACCATCCGGCAGGGCCTACGGATCCCGACCAGGCTTGGAGTCGCTGTTAAACCGGTCAAATCCGTCAGCGACGGGAACCTCTGGGGTTTCCCAGCAGTAAAGACCCGACTGAAGGCAACCGCTCAACCGTGAAGGGAAATACAGCTACCGCCACAGCTAGGGTTCCCAGGGCCAGCGCCTGCGGGCAAAAAGAGGCTCCTCTGGCAAACACACCGCTGGGGAGTGGGCTACCGGTGGGAAGCCATCGGGGCCAAAAACACAACGAAGGTGCAGGGAGAGACATTCACCGTCAACCTACCGGGAGTGATCACCGCAGCCGCCTGTGGGACCCGTCCATCCAGCTGTCTGTTTTACCAGAGACTCCGTGTACGTTACTGGCTGAGTGAGTACCACCATGCCGTCTGGCACCGTGCTGCCCCCTTGACCCTGCACCTCGCCAAACCCCGCCATCCACCTTCCAGTCAACATCACCGGGCCCCGGGACCACCAAAATTCCCCCTACCCACGGAGGGGAGAGAACCATCCCAGCTGCTCCCTGTCATCGCTCCCGGGATCCCCGTACAGAGCAGCGGTGGTGTCCCAACCTCACCACATACCGTGGGTGGCGTCACAAACCGACATCCCAAACCCCAACAAACCACCCCTTTCACTCACGGGCAAGGAGCGCCGCTCGAGTCCCCGGGTTCCGGCCCACCACTCGAGCCACCGAGCAGCAGTAGCAGCAGCACCGGACCCGAGCGTGGTGAGCCGAGCGTCCCCTCCCCGCCCGCGACAACTTGGCGTCACGAACAGGATTCTTACCATTCTACCACCTGGTAGAAGTGCGCCTTGTGTCCTGCCAGAGGTGTCCGGCCGAAAATTTTCGGAAGCCGCCATCTTGGGCGCGAAAAGTTCCCCGCTCGAGCTTTTTCCCGAGTAGTGGAGGCGCGAAAGCCGAAGCTCCGCCCCTGAAGGGGAGGTGCCGGAAAGAGACCAAGGGGGCACGGATGGCGTCCGGCCACATGTAGATCGCGGCTAGAGAAAGCAGGGACGCCAGGACCCTGCGGCCATCTTTGGGTTCCTGGAAGGTACCATTACCAACATGTCCGCCCCGTCCAGCGATGCAGAGGTTACGGAGCCGGTGCCAAGAACAGCGGCATGGCTCAGGGCCCGAACGATGGGGATCTGCTGGCGCTACCGGGATCAGATATGTCTGCTGATGGAGCAGTGGACCGCGGAGTTGGAGGAGGTAGCTGCGGTCGCCCGGGTGTACGGGATGGAGGCCATGATGGAGGAGCTGGTGAGTGACCTACGCCCTGTGTCCCCGAGGGACCGGCCGCTGCGGCTGAGGGACCCGGTCTGCTCCTGGCCCCCATATTGCCTCCTTTTTCCCTGCCCGTGCGCTCCGCTACTGCTGATCCGTCTGACTTACACCCCCTCGTAGCGGTAGCCGAAAGAATGGCGAACCCGGAGACTGCGGCAGCTGGCGGCAACCCGCCTGGCGCAGGGATAGATGATAGTGACTCCGGGCCTGACACAGACCCTGTTTCGGAGGAGGACGAGGGAGTCGTCGCCTTGTATGGCATGGAGGCCACTTACATCCCCCGGATCGGAAATAATGGATACTGGGCGGCCCTTCCTCGTCGCGCCTGCTATGCGCTGGAGGGGCTGGTACTCGTGTTCTTCCACCCGGGGCCGGATGAAGAGGACAAAAGTGAGGAGTGACTTCAGCGGTCCCCCGCCACAAGTTGTCCCCGTTGGGACCACCAGCACCATTGTGTGATGTTCTTGATTGTATAAGTATGTAACCGAATGATAAGAGGAAGTAATCAACCGAACTGTGACCAGATTAGCATTGTGTTTGGACCGGCCGTTGCCGGCAAGTTGTCCCCGTAGGGACCCTTTGCACCGTGCGTAAGGAACTGCTTACGGACAAGCCCGAGAACTTGCAGGGCAACCACAAACTTGTGGCATGTAAATAAAAATGTTGGCTTTTACCGTTACCGCCTCCGGAGAGGCTGATTTGGGAGGATGGGCCCAGAGGAAAGTGATGGCCCAGGCCCGCCACTACCGTAACCGGTGGCGATCCTCCGGGGGTCAGGGGCCCCCCATGGACGCGGGGTCCCCTGAAAGAGACTGTACCCGCTCAGGCAATTTGGTTCTGGACTGGGGCAAGGGGTGCTGCCCACTTCTTAGGGGCAGCATCAGGGCCAGGTTGTTTGGGCGGGGGGAGAGCGGAAGCCGTTACCGTTAATAAAAGACTACCGTTTAGTAACGTTAAAGTACCGTGCCTCCCGTTCTGGGAAGTTTTATAAAGAAATGCATATGTTAATGTTTATGTGTTTTCTACTTTTTGCAGTTTAAAAGAAAATAAAACCGGTGATGGACGGGCAGCCCGCGGACGGTCTGCGTTTAACCAAGGGGGAATGTGGTGCCCTGGACAAGCCAGGACGTCACAGGTACTGTAACAACACACCCCACACCCCGGTTAGGAACACCAAAGTCAGACACAAATCCTTGTTGCCTCCCTCCAGGGGCTGATGTCCACACCAGGTGGGGTGGAGCCAGGCAGTTGGCTCCTCCCACCGAGGAGTTCACAGCCCTGGAGGCGGGAAAAGGGAGTTAGTTGAAGTTCCGTGAGGGAAAGTGAAGGGTGGAAGTAGTAGTTGGGGAGCTGGAGCAGACTGACAGTGTCCGGGTACATGGCCCGGGCACCTGAGAGCAAGGTTGGCAGACGGTGGTGACCGTCTGCAGGAGAGGCCGATTGACGCACAACCGTAAGGACCGGGGACGGGCGGTGGCCCGCCGGTATCGGATCGGGGAGCGAAGAGAAGCCAGCACCATCCGGCAGGGCCTACGAACCCCGACCAGGCTTGGAGTTGCCGTTAAACTGGTCAAATCCATCAGCGACGGGAACCTCTGGGGTTTCCCAGCAGTAAAGACCCGACTGAAAGCAACCGCTCAACCATGAAGGGAAATACAGCTACCGCCACAGCTAGGGTTCCCAGGGCCAGCGCCTGCGGGCAACAAGAGGCTCCTCTGGCAAACACACCGCTGGGGAGCGGGCTACCGGTGGGAAGCCATCGTGGCCGAAAACTCAACAAAGGTGCAGGAAGAGACAGTCACCGTCAACCAACCGGGAGTGATCACCGCAGCCGCCTGTGGGCCCTGTCCATCCTGCCGTCTGTTTTACCAGAGACTCCGTGTACGTTACTGGCTGAGTGAGTACCACCGTGCCGTCTGGCACCGCGCTGCCCCCGCGACCCTGCACCTCGCCAAACCCCGCCATCCACCTTCCAGTCAACATCACCGGGCCCCGGGACCACCAAAATTCCCCCTACCCACGGAGGGGAGAGAACCATCCCAGCTGCTCCCTGTCATCGCTCCCGGGATCCCCTTACAGAGCAGCGGTGGTGTCCCAACCTCACCACATACCGTGGGTGGCGTCATAAACCGACATCCCAAACACCAACAAACCACCCCTTTCACTCACGGGCAAGGAGCGCCGCTCGAGTCCCCGGGATCCGGCCCACCACTCGAGCCACCGAGCAGCAGCAGCAGCCCCGGGCCCGAGCGTGGTGAGCGCAGCGCCCCGCCGCCCGCGACACTAATACCTCCCCTTTATTGGGATATAAGAGGGATCCGCATGTGTACCTCACCTACCCAGGTAGCTTTATGGTGGAGGATTTTTTTTAGGATCCTATATAAGGTATAACCTTTAAGCCAGCATTATTTCTGGGGATAGGATTGGGTCAGATTTGTGCCCTAATATTTATACAGTCATCTCTATTGCTGACTATTCATTTGTGTTTTATCTCACATTCACAGTGAACTGCATTCACTTTTAATATATGCACATTAAAAGTTACGTTTTAGGTCCTTTCCTTGTGATTATTAGCTCCTCTGTTGATCCAGCTATTTATTATTGTAAGTACTTTGGATCCTTGGGGATAGTGCTATTTATTACACACTAGAAGACACACACACACACACACACACACACACAAAGAGACACACACACAGAAACTGTTTCTGTTTGAGGTATTATATTGGCTGTTTTGACAGCTGCCATGGATATATATCAGGTGGTCTGTAGCAACCAATCACAGCTCTGCTTCTATGTTATTACAGGTCAAGAAGCTCTGATTGGTTGCTATAGGCAAGGAAGGACATTGATAGTATAGGCCATCTTATGTGTGGGGTAATACCGTATGATTTTGGTGCTGACGCTTAGGTAACGCTGTTGTAGAGGCCGATGTAAGTCACATGACCTTACCTGTATACTAATTGTGTGGGGTAATATATACTGTCAATTACAGACACTAATCCGCCATACAAGAAGAAAATTGATTGGACGATTGTCGTCAGACGCTATTTTGTTGTAGTTAAGAATAGATATTAGTTACTATCCTGGGCAAAGGTGGGTAATACAGCTAGTGAAAGAATAAAATAATAATATCTTGAATTTTTCTGTGATTTTAATACTAATTATTATAAAATTCTGTGTACAGGCTATACGTTTCTAGTAATATATGTAATATTTCACAGATGGGTGACATTATTTATAGAATACAGAGCTGTAAAATATATTTATCTGACAAGTCATAACATACAAGTGTCAGTGAGGACAGTTTATGGCTATTACAGAAGTTATCAGGTTAATTGTTATGTAATCTGATTTCTGGTTATGCTATATCAGCTGTTCTGAACCTCTGTACCTTGTATATGCAACAGCTTGAAAGGCTTTGTACATAATTAGTTAAAGGTCTCGTAATAGCGGCCGTGGCCGGGTACTGCACATCCGCCTCCTATTGATTTGAATGGGAGGTGCAGTACGCGGCCGCAGCCACTACCAGAAGACTGGGCAGCTCCAGAACAGTAACAATGCAGTGACATGACAACAGTCTACATAACTAATCATATGCTAAATAGTCAAATTTATGTATGAGATAGCCAAGATGATTGTCTATAAAATGAAGGTCATCTCTTGTTCAAAGGTGTAGTGGATGGTGAGCCTTCAAATCAAAGTGCAAAACATTGTTACCCTTTTGCTCGTCAATGAATGTTGTACATTTACACAAAGTATAAATGAAAGCTTTTCTAAATCTCACAACCTCTTTAACCATTTGCTTAAATTTACAGGTGTTGTTGCAAGCAGTGGAGAAAGGTGGAAAATCCTTCGAAGATTTTCCTTGACAACTTTGAGAAATTTTGGTATGGGAAAAAGAAGCATGGAAGAAAGAATCCAAGAAGAAGCCCGATGTCTCACTGAGAAATTAATGAAGGATAAAGGTTGGTTGAATTTCAGAAATTCATCTCATTGTGTCCTTGGATAGCTTATGACCAATCTCTATCTATATAGACTCTTCATGAACATACATGCCCGTCCATTGGTTACATTAAAATCCTACTTTTCTCAACTTCTTCAGTTACGAATTTGTCGGACTGCTCCAATATATACAATGGATCATTGGCTGATCCTATGAATCAAGAGATACTTCCAACATTAAGGGGTACTTTGCACGTTGCGACATCGCTAGCCGATGCTAGCGATGCCGAGCGTGATAGTACCTGCCCCCGTCGCACATGCGACATCTTGTGTTAGCTGCCGTATCGAACATTATCGCTACGGCAGCTTCACATGCACTCACCTGCCCTGCGACGTCGCTCTGGCCGGCGAACCACCTCCTTCCTAAGGGGGCGGGTCGTGCGGCGTCACAGCGACATCACAAGGCAGGCAGCCAATAGAAGCGGAGGGGCGGAGATGAGCGGGATGTAAACATCCCGCCCACCTCCTTCCTTCTGTGTAGCCGGCGGGACGCAGGTAAAGAGATGTTCCTCACTCCTGCGGCTTCACACACAGTGATATATGCTGCCGCAGGAACGAGGAACAACATCGTAACATCGGTCGTCCCGAAATTATGGAAATGACCGACGCTACACAAATCGCCGATTTACGACGCTTTCTTTGTCGCTCCATTGGGAGACCCAGACAATTGGGTGTATAGCTTCTGCCTCTGGAGGCCACACAAAGTAATTACACTTTAAAAAGTGTAACCACTCCCCTCTGCTATACACCCTCCCGTGCATCACGGGCCCCTCAGTTCTTTGCTTTGTGTTGAAGGAGGCACACATTCACGCAAGCTCCACGTTTTAGTCAGCAGCAGCTGCTGACTTTATCGGATGGAAGAAAAGAGGGCCCATAACAGGGCCCCCGGCATGCTCCCTTCTCACCCCACTCAGGTCGGCGGTGTTGTTAAGGTTGAGGTACCCATTGCGGGTACACAGGCTGGAGCCACATGCCGCTTTCCTTCCCCATCCCTTAGGGGCTCTGGGGAAGTGGGATCCTATCCGGTCATCCAGACACTGGGACCGGTCTCCCTCCGCAGCCCCTGGGGGAATCTGCCGGACAGGAGACGGAGTATCGTCAGGAACATGGCCCTGCATCCACAGGTACTCTGTGTCCCCGTTGGGACGGCGCATAAAGCACCTTGGGCCCAGACGCTGCAGCGACTGCGGCGTGGGTATGGGTCCGGGACTACCGCGCCGACCGTGCACTGCCGGCCGGCCGCGGTTTTAACTTTAGTCCCCGGCTTTTGCGGCCTAGTATAGTATTCTCCCGCCCCCAGGCCTGCCAGTCAGGCAAAAGGGGGGGACGGTCGGTATGACGCCGACAGTGAGGGCTGGAGTACACTGAGCTGTCCTCCGCCCCCCTCACTACTCACGCTGGGGCACCAGATTCCCGCACTTTTGTGACTACGCCCACGCCTCCCTCCTCCTCTGAGAACGCCGTCAGCCATTTTTTCAGCACATTCTGCGGTGGAGAACTTCTGGCTGCAGCTGAGGGAGACCCGGGGCAGGGAATCTGGTGGCCACACAGAGCGGTTGGTAAGCCACACCGGTCTGCCGGTGCTGGACCCCCCCAGAGTGCCGAACTGTATATATATATATCCTTTGTGTATACATTTGCTGGTTCGGCTGTACTGTTAACTTGAGGCTATATATATCCCTCAGTGATCACGGTGATCCCTTACTTATCTCTTGGAGGACAACAACATGTCGTCCGCAAAGAGCAAGGGTACCAGGGCACAGGCTTTTTTTGCAACCTGTACCTCATGTGCGGCTATGCTACCTGCAGGTTCCACCTACCCTCATTGTGTGCAATGCTCGGCCCCTGTGACACTCACTCAGCCGGAGCCTCAGGCACTGGTGGGACCCCCGGCTCAGGTAGAGACACCGGTTCCCACTGTCCAGGTGGCAGGGACAGAGTTTGCAGTTTTGGCTGACAAACTGTCTGAGTCGCTTTCACAGTCCATGGCTCAGTCTATGGACAAATGGTCTGCTAAGATACTAGAAGCCTTGCAGTCCAGATCGGTATCACAGGCCCAGGGCACTGTGCGTTCTTCGTCCCCAGGTCCCCCTCAGTTGGCGCAGCAATCTGCTCCTGAGGTGACACATAGGTCCCACGGTGAGGACTCCGACTCGGACCGCAGTCCCAGACCGGTGAAGCGGGCTCGCTGGGGACCTTCCTCCACTTCATCACGCTGCTCAGGGTCTCAGCATGAGGACTCTCTAGAGGATGAAGAGGAAGGCGCAGCTCAGGGCTCAGACCCTGACGGTGCTCTCAATCTAGATACACCTGAAGGGGACGCCATAGTAAATGACCTTATAGCATCCATCAACCAGGTGCTAGAAATTTCTCCTCCAACTCAACTGTAGAGGAGGCGGCTTCACAGCAGGAGAAACACCAGTTTCGGTTTCCCAAACGTACACGGAGTGCCTTTTTCGATCACTCTAATTTCAGGGATGCTGTCCAGAAGCACAGAGCATACCCGGACAAGCGTTTTACTAAGCGCCTTAATGACACACGTTATCCCTTCCCCCCGGAAGTAGTGAAGGGTTGGGCTCAGTGTCCAAAAGTGGATCCTCCAGTCTCTAGGCTGGCGGCCAGATCTGTGGTTTCAGTGGCAGATGGCTCATCGCTCAAGGATGCCACTGACAGGCAGATAGAGCTCATGATGAAATCCATCTATGAAGCCATAGGAGCATCTTTTGCTCCGGCATTCGCGGCAGTATGGGCGCTCCAAGCTATATCAGCTTGTCTGTCTGAGATTACTGCGGTCACACGCACCGCTACTCCGCAGGTTGTGTCTCTGACTTCTCAGGCGTCGGCTTTTTCGTCCTACGCCATGAACGCCGTCCTGGACTCGGTGAGCCGTTCAGCGGTAGCATCCGCCAATTCGGTGGCAGTCCGCAGAGCCATGTGGCTACGTGAATGGAAGGCAGACTCTGCCTCCAAGAAATTCTTAACCGGTTTGCCATTTTCTGGCGACCTTTTGTTTGGAGAGCAATTGGACGAAATTATTAAACAATCCAAGGGAAAGGACTCGTCCTTACCCCAGTCTAAACAAAACAAACCTCAACAGCGAAAGTTTCAATCGAGGTTTCAGTCCTTTCGGCCTTCGGCCAAGTCACATTCCTCCACGTCAAACAGGTCGGAGAAGGGCCAGAGGAACCCTTCTGCATGGCGGTCTAAGTCACGGCCTAAAAAGACCGCCGGAGGCACCGCCACCAAGGCGGCCTCTTCATGACTCTCGGCCTCCCCAAACCGCATCCTCGGTCGGTGGCAGGCTCTCCCGCTTTTGCGACGCCTGGTGGCCACATGTCCAAGACCGATGGGTGAGAGACATTCTGTCTCACGGTTACAGGATAGAGTTCAGCTCTCGTCCTCCAACTCGTTTCTTCACAACATCTCCGCCCCCAGAGCGAGCCGCTGCACTTTTTCAGGCGGTGAATGCTCTGAAGGCAGAAGGAGTGGTGATTCCCGTTCCCCCTCAGGAACATGGTCACGGCTTCTACTCCAACTTGTTCGTGGTGCCAAAAAAGGACGGATCTTTCCGTCCCGTTCTAGACCTCAAACTGCTCAACAAGCATGTCAGAACCAGAAGGTTTCGGATGGAATCTCTCCGCTCGGTCATCGCCTCAATGTCACAAGGAGACTTCCTAGCATCAATAGACTTCAAGGATGCTTATCTCCATGTGCCGATCGCACCCGAACATCAACGCTTCTTGCGTTTCGCCATTGGGGACGAACACCTTCAGTTCGTGGCACTGCCTTTCGGCTTGGCGACAGCCCCACGGGTCTTCACCAAGATCATGGCAACAGTGGTGGCGGTCCTACACTCTCAGGGCCACTCGGTGATCCCTTACTTAGACGATCTCCTAGTCAAGGCACCCTCCTGGGTGGCTTGCCAGCACAGCCTGACCATTGCCCTGGAGACTCTCCAGAGGTTCGGGTGGATCATCAATTTCCCAAAGTCAAAATTGACACCGACCCAATCCCTGACTTACCTCGGGATGGAGTTTCATACTCTGTCAGCGATAGTGAAGCTTCCGCTGGACAAACAGCGTTCACTACAGACAGGGGTCCAATCTCTTCTTCGGGGTCAGTCACACTCTTTGAGACGCCTTATGCACTTCCTAGGGAAGATGGTGGCAGCAATGGAAGCAGTTCCCTTTGCGCAGTTTCATCTGCGTCCACTTCAGTGGGACATTCTCCGCAAATGGGACAAGAGGTCGACGTCCCTCGACAGGAACGTTTCCCTGTCAAAAGCAGCCAAAACCTACCTTCAGTGGTGGCTTCTTCCCACTTCTTTGTCGAAGGGAAAATCTTTCCTGCCCCCATCCTGGGCTGTGGTCACGACAGACGCGAGCCTGTCAGGGTGGGGAGCGGTCTTCCTCCACCACAGGGCTCAGGGAACCTGGACTCCGACGGAGTCCTCCCTGCAGATCAATGTTCTGGAGATAAGGGCAGTGTATCTAGCCCTACAGGCGTTCCAGCGGTGGCTGGAGGGCAGACAGATCCGAATACAATCAGACAACGCCACGGCGGTCGCATACATCAACCACCAGGGCGGTACACGCAGTCGTCAAGCATTCCAAGAAGTTCGGCGGATTCTGCTGTGGGCGGAAGCCACAGCCTCCACCATCTCCGCAGTTCACATCCCGGGCGTAGAAAACTGGGAAGCAGACTTTCTCAGTCGCCAGGGCATGGACGCAGGGGAATGGTCTCTTCACCCGGACGTGTTTCAAGAGATCTGTTGCCGCTGGGGAACGCCGGACGTCGATCTAATGGCGTCTCGGCACAACAACAAAGTCCCGGCATTCATGGCACGGTCTCAGGATCACAGGGCGCTGGCGGCAGATGCGTTAGTTCAGGACTGGTCGCAGTTTCGACTACCTTATGTCTTTCCCCCTCTGGCACTACTGCCCAGAGTGTTACGCAAGATCAGGTCCGACTGCAGCCGCGCCATCCTCGTCGCTCCAGACTGGCCGAGGAGGTCGTGGTACCCGGATCTGTGGCACCTCACGGTGGGGCAACCGTGGGCACTCCCAGACCGACCAGACTTGCTGTCTCAAGGGCCATTTTTCCATCTGAATTCTGCGGCCCTCAACCTGACTGTGTGGCCATTGAGTCTTGGCTCCTAGCGTCATCAGGGTTATCTCAAGATGTCATTGCCACCATGAGACAGGCCAGGAAATCAACGTCCGCCAAGATCTACCACAGGACTTGGAAGATCTTCTTAGCCTGGTGCTCGGATAGGGGTTTTGCTCCCTGGCCGTTTGCATTGCCCACTTTTCTTTCCTTTCTTCAATAAGGATTGGACAAGGGTTTGTCTCTCGCCTCTCTCAAGGGACAAGTGTCGGCGCTTTCAGTGTTTTTTCAAAAGCGTCTAGCCAGGCTTCCGCAGGTCCGCACGTTCCTGCAGGGAGTTTGCCACATAGTCCCACCTTACAAGCGTCCGCTAGAACCCTGGGATCTTAACAAGGTGCTGACGGCTCTCCAGAAGCCACCTTTCGAGCCGATGCGGGAGATCTCTCTATCTCGCCTTTCACAGAAAGTGGCCTTCCTAGTGGCAGTCACTTCACTTAGGAGAGTGTCTGAGCTAGCAGCGCTGTCATGCAAAGTCCCCTTCCTGGTCTTTCACCAGGATAAGGTGGTCCTGCGTCCAGTCCCGGAATTTCTCCCCAAGGTGGTATCCCCTTTTCATCTCAATCAGGATATCTCCTTGCCTTCTTTTTGCCCTCATCCAGTTCACCAATGTGAAAAGGATTTGCACCTGTTAGACCTCGTGAGAGCACTCAGAATCTACATTTCTCGCACGGCGCCCCTGCGCCGTTCGGATGCGCTCTTTGTCCTTGTCGCTGGCCAGCGTAAGGGGTCTCAGGCTTCCAAGTCAACCTTGGCTAGGTGGATCAAGGAACCGATTCTTGAAGCCTACCGTTCATCGGGGCTTCAGATTCCTTCAGGGCTTAAAGCCCATTCTACCAGGGCCGTAGGCGCGTCCTGGGCTTTGCGGCACCAGGCTACGGCTCAGCAGGTGTGTCAGGCGGCTACCTGGTCGAGTCTGCACACCTTCACAAAACACTATCAGGTGCATGCCTATGCTTCGGCAGAGGCTAGCCTAGGTAGGCGAGTCCTTCAGGCGGCAATTGCCCACCTGTAAGAGGGGGCCGGTTTCCGGCTCTTTTTATCGAGGTATTCTGTTACCCACCCAGGGATTGCTTTTGGACATCCCAATTGTCTGGGTCTCCCAATGGAGCGACAAAGAAGAAGGGAATTTTGTTTACTTACCGTAAATTCCTTTTCTTCTAGCTCCTATTGGGAGACCCAGCACCCGCCCCTGTTCCCTTCGAGCTGTTGTTCTTTTGTGTACACATGTTGTTCATGTTCAATTGTTCTTTTGGTTAATGGTTCAGTTCTCCGAACATCCTTCGGATTGAATTTACCTTAGACCAATTTATAAGTTTCCTCCTTCCTGCTTTGGCACCAAAACTGAGGGGCCCGTGATGCACGGGAGGGTGTATAGCAGAGGGGAGGGGTTACACTTTTTAAAGTGTAATTACTTTGTGTGGCCTCCAGAGGCAGAAGCTATACACCCAATTGTCTGGGTCTCCCAATAGGAGCTAGAAGAAAAGGAATTTACGGTAAGTAAACAAAATTCCCTTCTTTGCGATCGTAAATCGGCACATCTAGGCTTTACACGTTGCGACATCGTTACTGGCGCCAGATGTGCGTCACTTTCGATTTGACCCCGACGATATCGCAGGTGCGATGTCGCAACGTGCAAAGTACCCCTAATATGATCAATGTGGCCAGCTATAGTGACTACATCTCCATACACACCAGACTATAGATCTGCTGTCCAACGTTGTAGTAATCTTTATCATGGTCTCTATTTTCCCAATGTTCCTCGTGTATTGCCTAGTTAAATCAATGACTGATGGCCTCTTTATATTTACTTACAGACGCTCCAATTAACCCATCATACATATTACGACTCGCTGTTTCCAATGTCATTTGCTCCGTCGTCTTTGGTGAAAGATTCGACTACGAAGACCAAAAGTTCTTGACCCTCTTGTCTTATATTAATCATTTTCTCCAGCTGTTTAACTCTCGCTCAGGACAGGTAAAGTTTATCTTTGAGTTCCAATTTCTGTGAATTATAGAATTAAAGGGTGTCTCTACTTTTGCCAACTTCTACTCATATGTTTAAAGGTAAACTGCTTGGTCTCCATTATTACAGAATGTAACCTCAGCACCAAATAAGGCCAATTGGATTCATAAATGCAGCAAAAGGCGAAATTTTAGTCCGATTAGGCAACACAGAAAAATCCAAAGCCGACGTTTCGATCTTATCAAGGTCTTTATTAAGGATATCTTTGTAGAAGGAGCCAGGCTGTGGAAATGTGCAATACAATACCGGAGAAGAAGTGCTAGGTGGGGTATGGCACTTCTCACAGACATATGGTGGATCCCTTGAGGTATATGCTGCCATACTCCACCTAGTGCTACTCCTCTGGTATTGTATTGGACATTTCCACAGCCTGGTTCCATCTATACAGATATTCTTAATAAAGATCTTGATGAGGTCAAAATGTCGGATTTGAATTTTTCTGCCGAATCGGAATTAAATGCCCCTTTTTGCAACATTTATGAATTCAATTAGTCTTATTTGGTGCTGAGGTCACATTCTACCATATGACATTGAGGACTCTGTCCTTTCCTTGAGCACAATACCATGTTTTCAGTGTGCCGACTTTTTTTCAGTAATTTGGCCCATTATTGTCATGCTTTAGATATGTTGTTTTATAATATTCATTCAATCTTCAGCCCTTTATAGTGTTAACTGCGGACACATTTTTGGTGGATGGTTTTTACCCCTATTCTGCCTACATATTCCCACACCAGGGGTGCACCATATTTTTGGAATTTGGTTATCAACCGCGCATGCGCAGTTATGAGCTTGGATGCCGAGATTTCTGCTTTTCCAACCAATGACATCTTGGCAGTTCCAACCAACCGGCTAAATAAACATTTGGTTTCTGCATCATAACTGTTATCGACAGGTTTAGCCAACAGCCTAAAATGTATGGGCGATCCGACAATTTATTGTTGGGAGAAATATTGAATCAGCATGTATGATTTAGGACTACCAATTGTGTTGTCAGAAATAAGTCACCACTAGGGCAAGGTTGCTGTCAGCCAAACAATCGGCCAAAGCATTTTTCGTCTGACAGCCATTTTATATGTATGGGAGGCTTTATTCACTGTTAACTATCTTGTACTGTATTTTTTAATCCGATAAAGCAGTGCTTCCTCAAAATGTGTTATTTTTGGGACCTTCTATAAAGAATTCATTTTTATACTAAAGATTAAAGATGAGCAAACAAGTTAGAGTGCAACTAAATCCTACAAAAATCTGCATTCACTAAAATGTGGATTTTTTTTGTAAATACCTTCTGCGCAGATTCGGCATGATGGTGGCCATTGCCAGCCACTTTTCTGAACCATAATGTGCCATCAAGCAGTTTACATTTTTCATCTCTTTGGTTCTTCCTTTACTCACCACCACCTGTCCATTCCCCACCGCCCGCATCTTCGGATCCCTTGCTGCTCATGTTTGAATCTTTGGTGCTCTCGAACTGCACTGGACTTCCAAGTGTTACGATGCCCATTAAGGTTGGGATGTCATGACATCACTACGCGCGCTGTTAACATCCCATGTGCCCAGGCAGAACCCTTCCAGGCACCATGTCAGGGAAAATTCTGGCACAGTGCAAAAGGGCTGAATATTTGTACTCGAATGGCGGGGGAATAGAAGATGCAGCGAGGACCAGATGGGTGGCTGTGCGTAGCCGAGGGTCTATAAAGGTGGGTTGTGACGTGACTATAATTGTATATATATTTTTTACATATTGCTAGAGATGAACCAAACCAAGATTTGGTGTTCATATCAAACACAGACTTTTTTTTAAAAAAATAGAGTTCAGATGCTTTACATATGCAAACCACTCACGCAAACATTGCTTGGGTATGCTTGGTACTCAGCCCAGTGCGAGCCATTTGCAGTGTTTGAACGATTTGAACTGGGGGATCGAATGTGTGCAGCCCCCTAAAAAATGGACAAAACCTGCCCACTTGCCTGAAGTGATCTTTTTATAGCAAGCTGCCCAATTAGTGACTTCCATTGGGGTTCTGGACAAATCCGAGTCCCAAACTAAACTTTATCTAAAGTCCAACTCAACTAGCCGAACTGAACCAACCAGTTCGCTCCTCTCCACATAATGCATTTATTATGCTATGATGTCTGACGAGATTCCAGAACACAACAAACCATATTAAATTTGCTAAGAATAACTTCTTCGCAAATCGAATTTCTCGGGAAATCATGCATAAACAGGCGAATCTGAATTTTGCCTGATCTGCTCACCTCTAATAAGATGTGCTAATGACACATTTTTTTATTCACTTTTTTGTTCCTGTCTAGTTTCTTTAAACTCATTGAAATGAGTTTTTCTTTTCCATCAGCTTTTTAACATGTTCCCAACTATAATGTCGTACATTCCTGGTCCTCATCAAAAAGTCTACAATATGGCAAAAAACCTGAAACAGTTTATTAAAGAAATGGTAAAGACCCATCGAGCCACCCTAGATGAGAACTGCCCTCGTGACTTCATAGACTGCTTCCTCGTAAAAATGAAAGAGGTGAGTTTGTTGATAACAAAAAAAACGTTTCTTAAGTCATCTAAGGATACCTGTCACGGCACGGACTAAGTGAAGGTCCGGCGTCAGGTAAAACATATAAACAGACAGGGGTTTTACCAAGACAAAGGGATACAAAGGGGACACATAGTGAGAGGGCAGATGGACACCACCTCTATTTACCTGTTGCTGTAACCTGCACTCCAAGCCAGTGACTATACAGGTTCTTCACCTGTCACCGAGCAGGAATCTGAAGCCCTTAGGGGCACTTTGCACACTACGACATCGCAGGTGCGATGTCGGAGGGGTCATGTCCAAAGTGACGCACTTCCGGCGTCGCACTCAACATCGTAGTGTGTAAATCCTAAATGATACGATTAACGAGCGCAAAATCATCGTAATCGTATCATCGGTGTAGTGTCTGGGAATTCCATAATTACGCGACTGCGACAGGTACGATGTTGTTCCTCGTTCCTGCGGCAGCACACATCGCTGTGTGTGAAGCCGCAGGAGCGAGGAACATCTCCTACCTGCGTCCTGCAGCTCACGCCGGCTATGCGGAATGACAGAGGTGGGCGGGATGTTTACGTTCCACTCATCTCCGCCCCTCCGCTTCTATTGGCCGCCTGCCGTGTGACGTTGCAATGACGCCGCACGACCCGCCCCCTTAATAAGGAGGCGGGTCGCCGGCCAGATCGACGTCGCAAGGCAGGCGAGTCCATGTGAAGCTGCCGTAGCGATAATGTTTGCTACAGCTGCTATCACAAGATATCGCTGCTGCGACGGGGGCAGGCACTATCGTGCTCGGCATCGCAAGCATCGGCTTGCGATGTCGTTGTGTGCAAAGTGCCCCTTAGAGTTCCTGTAGTAAGCCTTGGCTAATGAGTGGGAAAGTAAGGATCACTAGTCCTACCGGTGCACTAAAAAAACATACCAAGGGAAGGTAAGACAGAGGGGGGAAAACAACAACAGACTGGCTTCAACAACTAGGCTGTAGTCAAGCACCAGTACTGCAGCCTACATCGCTACCAACAGCAAGGGCTTAGCAGTTCCTTCCCCCTCTTGGTCAAGCATCCAAAGAGACCAGAGAATAACTGACACCACAGAGGGTATATAAAGGGACTGGGAGTGGTCCCAAACCGGAAACACCTGACCAGGAGTCAGAGGCTGCTGGCAAGGAAAAGTGACAATAAGTCACTAGTCTCAAAAAATACTGAGAAATGGCCATGACAATACCAAAAGGTAACTACTGTCTTTGGGAAGAAGACTTTGAAAGCATTCCATATGCTACCAATAGGCTTCTTGTAGTAGAGTGTATAGGGACTTGACAATTTTTCATAATTAAAATCTAAAAAAAAAATCATGAATTCAACTTTTAGGAAACAAAGAATTCAGGCACAGAATTTCATGAGCAAAACCTTGAAGCGACAATCTTAGACTTATTCTTTGCTGGAACAGAGACGACAAGTATGACATTGAGATATGCATTTCTTATACTCTTGAAACATCCAGAAATACAAGGTAATTATTCAAATGCATTTTTTATTTGTTTTTCATAATGGGAACCAACTAGCAGGATTTTCATATATCAAGTAAAGCCAGTGCCATACCGGCACTAGGATGCTAAATCCAATCATACCTTTAGTTAAGAGCCTGAAAGCTTAATTGAAGAAAAATGTGTAATCAAAGTTCCAGAAATGTACTGATTGTTTGAGTGGCTTGTGCTTCGGGACAGGAAATTGTGTCCTGTTTGCATGCCTGGCCTTTCTTCCCCCCATCGCTGCCATTTACGTCCATCGCATGCTCAGCAGCATCTGGAAGTATTTCAGGAACTCTTCCCTTAGATGGCGTTGGAGTCTGTGTCTGTGCACAGCTCTATCTCCGATGCCATCTTATTGAAGATGCTGTCCTCCTGCTTTGGACCTCTAAGAAGCTCATGCCACAGTGTTGACGAGAAGAGAGGATGCGAGGGCGCATGCGCCATCCACGGCACAAGCATCTGAGAAGTCCAAAGTAGGAGGACAGCATCTTCAATAAGCTGCCGCCGGAGATATCGCTATGCGCAGGCGGTAACTCCGACGCTATCTTAGTGAGAAGTTCCTTAAATACTTCAAGATGCTACAGAGCGCCCAGCTGACATAAATGCAATGGTGGCGATGGGGGGAGAATGGCCAGGCAATCAAACAGGGGTAGGATAATAACGCAAGACCCGACCCACATAGTCTTGCCCCGATGTACATGTGTAACACCTGCCTGGATCTACAAACTCAGACTGGCTGTAATGGAAAGGCTAGAGGAAAGCCACTCACAAAGCAGGACCCGAAGAACCTGAAACCCTTTAACCCCTATACTGGGATTTGGAATTACACAGGGCCCTGGAGATCACTATCAGTGGAAGGCTGCTGTCCGATGAGAGTAGTAGCCAGGCAGGGTCAAACCAGGAATTGCAGAACAGGGACATAATCAGGCAGGCAAGGACGTAATCAGAAAACCAAGCAGAGGTCAAATCCGGGACTGGTGGGGAGGTACAGAAACGGCAGGCAGAAGGGTAGTCAGGAAACAAGCAGAAGTCATGACACCAGAATCACTAAACAGAACAGGGCGGGACAAGAACCAGAAATACACAACTCTCTCTGGCAGTGGTCAGCAGAGAGGAGGGGAAATAAGAAGGGTGTGGTGTCTTCCCATTGGTTGTAGCTGAATGATGGTAACTGCAGCTGGAAGACACACGCCACCTACACTCAGCCAGTGGTACTTCAGATCCCCAGGAAACCCAGACCAGTGGATGAGTGGAGCCTGCACCCACCAGCACCTCTGGCATCAACTCCTCTCCCATCACCAGCACTATCCACAGCAGGAACAGATCGAAGCAGAAGTCGCTGGAGCGGACTCCGATGGGGCCGTAACAACATGCCACTCAAACAATCAGTGCATTTCTGGAACTTTGATTACACATTTTTCTGTATTCAAGCATCCAATCTATCAACTAAAGGTATGATTGGATTCAGCCTCCTAGCACCAGTATGGAACTGGCTTTATATGAAAATCCTTTTGGTAGGTTCCCTTTAACAACATAGAGTTAGGTCCAGAAATATTTGGACAGTGACACAAGTTTTGTTATTTTAGCTGTTTACAAAAACATGTTAAGAAATACAATTATATATATATATATATATATATATATATATATATATATATATATATATATATATATATATAATATGGGCTGAAAGTGCACACTCCCAGCTGCAATATGAGAGTTTTCACATCCAAATCGGAGAAAGGGTTTAGGAATCATAGCTCTGTAATGCATAGCCTCCTCTTTTTCAAGGGACCAAAAGTAATTGGACAAGGGACTCTAAGGGCTGCAATTAACTCTGAAGGCGTCTCCCTCGTTAACCTGTAATCAATGAAGTAGTTAAAAGGTCTGGGGTTGATTACAGGTGTGTGGTTTTGCATTTGGAAGCTGTTGCTGTGACCAGACAACATGCGGTCTAAGGAACTCTAAATTGAGGTGAAGCAGAACATCCTGAGGCTGAAAAAAAAGAAAAAATCCATCAGAGAGATAGTAGACATGCTTGGAGTAGCAAAATCAACAGTCGGGTACATTCTGAGAAAAAAGGAATTGACTGGTGAGCTTGGGAGCTCAAAAAGGCCTGGGCGTCCACGGATGACAACAGTGGTGGATGATCGCCGCATACTTTCTTTGGTGAAGAAGAACCCGTTCACAACATCAACTGAAGTCCAGAACACTCTCAGTGAAGTAGGTGTATCTGTCTCTAAGTCAACAGTAAAGAGAAGACTCCATGAAAGTAAATACAAAGGGTTCACATCTAGATGCAAACCATTCATCAATTCCAAAAATAGACAGGCCAGAGTTAAATTTGCTGAAAAACACCTCATGAAGCCAGCTCAGTTCTGGAAAAGTATTCTATGGACAGATGAGACCAAGATCAACCTGTACCAGAATGATGGGAAGAAAAAAGTTTGGAGAAGAAAGGGAACGGCACATGATCCAAGGCACACCACATCCTCTGTAAAACATGGTGGAGGCAACGGGATAGCATGGGCATGCATGGCTTTCAATGGCACTGGGTCACTTGTGTTTATTGATGGCATAACAGCAGACAAGAGTAGCCGGATGAATTCTGAAGTGTACCAGGATATACTTTCAGCCCAGATTCAGCCAAATGCCGCAAAGTTGATCGGACGGCGCTTCATAGTACAGATGGACAATGACCCCAAGCATACAGCCAAAGCTACCCAGGAGTTCATGAGTGCAAAAAAGTGGAACATTCTGCAATGGCCAAGTCAATCACCAGATCTTAACCCAATTGAGCATGCATTTCACTTGCTCAAATCCAGACTTAAGACGGAAAGACCCACAAACAAGCAAGACCTGAAGGCTGCGGCTGTAAAGGCCTGGCAAAGCATTAAGAAGGAGGAAACCCAGCGTTTGGTGATGTCCATGGGTTCCAGACCTAAGGCAGTGATTGCCTCCAAAGTAGTCGCAACAACATATTGAAAATAAAAATTTATTTTTTGGGTTTGGTTTATTTGTCCAATTACTTTTGACCTCCTAAAATGTGGAGTGTTTGTAAAGAAATGTGTACAATTCCTACAATTTCTATCAGATATTTTTGTTCAAACCTTCAAATTAAATGTTACAATCTGCACTTGAATTCTGTTGTAGAGATTTCATTTCAAATCCAATGTGGTGGCATGCAGAGCCCAACTCGCAAAAATTGTGTCACTGTCCAAATATTTCTGGACCTAACTGTATTATGTTCTCCTGATATCAGCATAGCTTCCATAGGTGCAAGAGTAGAAGTCAAGCCCAACACCTTAAAATGAAAAATATGTTCTGTCTTCTGTTTTTGTAAATGTCAGACAAAATCCATAAAGAAATTGATAATGTAATTGGCAAAGATCGTTGTCCATCAATAGAGGACAGGAGCAAAATGCCGTATACAGAAGCCGTAATCCACGAGATCCAGAGATTTGCTGATATCATCCCGACAGGATTACCACACTCAACCAGCATGGACACAACCTTCAGAGGATATCACATTCCTAGGGTGCAGTATACCGGTCTTATCAGCTTCTTGACTCAACTCTTTAAATGTTCCTCTTCTTTAAGATTTTCTTTTTTAAATCTCAATATTCCATACACTTATTTACAGGGAACTATAGTGTTTCCGATCTTGACCTCTGTTTTGAAAGACCCCAAACTATTTAAGAACCCAGATGAATTTGATCCTGGACACTTCCTTACTGAGAAGGGTTCCTTAAAGAAAAGTGATGCATTTATACCATTCTCTGCAGGTAAGAGAAACTGCTTATCTTTCATACTTAAAGGAATAACACTTATTGCAAATAACAGTAGTTATTGTCCATAGTACAATGATTTGCCTCATTGACATGTCCTAATAGATAGGTTTGTCCCTTTAAAGGGTTGATGAGACTAATGGGCGCATACGCATTTTTGGTGCAGAATATTGGGGGACATCACACAATGTATATGTAGTATAGCTTAATTTGACATTATGTTAATGCAAGTCATCAGGTTTCATCAAATTTACCTGCACTGTTATGCGAATATAATGATAATACGTTGAGATATTTGAGATTGTTTGTGAATTGAATATATGTGTTAGTTATTGAATCTATGGGTAAGTGGTTAATAAAGCATTCAACTCTTACACTCACCTTTCCTTGGTCTTCTGCATACTTATCCCACCACTTGTCTCCTGTTTGGTCTTCTCCTCCCCACCCCTGAGGAGCTCTAACCAATACGTTGATGACATGTTGTATGTGACTTGAATATATTTGTTACTTATTGAATATAAGGGTAAGTGGTTAATAAAGTATTAAACTCTTACACTCACCTCTCCTTGGTCTTCTGCATACTTATCCCACCACTTGTCTCCTTTTTGGTCATCTCCTCCCCACCCCTGAGGAGCGCTAACCAATACGTTGATGACATGCTGCCAGTTCTAATCTGGGATAACACTAGATATTCAATTTCCCTGAAGGGCCACCACATGGAAAATTATGTAATGGTTCACAGAAAAATCAATCTTCTCTTTGGCTGAAAAACTCTAATAAGTTCTTATTGTCTATGCCCTTATTGTCTTCTCAGGTAAACGCTTGTGTGTGGGAGAAGGCCTGGCTCGCATGGAGCTCTTCCTCTTTCTAACCTCTATACTTCAGAAATTCACCTTGGAGCCCATTGTGGACAGAAAGTCTCTGAGTATAAGACCCAAGCCCAACACCAATGGTTCCAGACCCCACTCATACCAGATGAAGGTTGTCCCTCGTTTCTGAGTTAAAAACCAACCTTTTGCCTAAAGAAATCCTATAAACTACAAAACTGATAAAGGCTGCTTGATTTTTAAAAGTATTTTGGTGATAAAAACTTTAGACCATAACTTGTGTTTAGTCCTAATTGTGCTGTTTATTTATTTTTTTCATCACATTGTTGTTATTTAGGCTCATAGATAATTATAACTGAGGTTGTGCTTCATACGTCAGGCCGTCCATGCACATAGGTGGTGGTTGGATTTTTTTTCACGAACACCATTACATGTGTTTGATTGGTCACGATGAAACAGCCCTTCTTCATGTTTTGGCAGGACTGGACAGAGGAGTATGTGGTAAAACTAAATATAACGTATTTCTACCTTTGTACCCGGAGGAAGGGGTGCCCCATGATGCACTTTTCCCATCATACTTTGACAAATGCATATGTTCCTATCTCAAAGATCTCTCATCAAATACTAGGAAGCTACCATTTTTTCTTTCATTGTCTTCCATCTTTTCATCCTGAAATGATTTTAGCTATCCATTAGTGAACCTTCACGTGATAGTCAACTAATGAATATAATCATGATAGTAGGTTGATCAGCATTCCTATGGCAGTGAACTAATAATCCTACTTCATGAAAACCACCAATGAAACTGTCCATGACTAGAGATGAGCAAACCAGTGGAATTTCGGTTTGGTGGGTTTAGATAAAGTTTGGTTTGGAACCCGGACTTGACCTCAACACCCTTGGAAGTCAGTAATTGGGCAGTTCGGCTTTGCCCACATACAGTCAGCCATAAACAGAGCATTTCTGGGGGAGGGTAGGCGGAGTTTTTCTATTTTTTGGGTAGGTGTACAACTGATCACTCTGTTGCCACCCCCAGTGTGAGCCGTTCAAACCCTGCAAGCGGTTCGCACTGGGCCAAGCACCGAGCGTACCCGAGCACAGCGATACTTACGCGAGTGGTGTTCATACGTAAGCACCCGATCTCAGAGTTTGTTTTTTAGTAAAGTCTGTGTTTGGTACGAACACATAACAGCGAACATCGGCTTCACTCAATCAATAAATTTCACCATGTCAACTCACGAACATGAATGTGATAGTTGATCAACAGTTTTTTTTTAATAATTATCAGAAAAAGTCAAGAAGAAGACCTCCGCCACTTCAAGTTTACGTGTAATGAGAGAGCTGAGAGCAAAACGAAATAAAAAAAACATATCCAAAGCTCTTTACTTGCCTTCTTTAGTTATTGTCTGCAGTTGGATATCCCAGAATGGCCCAAACTACATGTTTGGCATGTTTGGTTGAAACCACTAGAGCATAGAAATAATTCTACTATAATCAGAAGATCAGTAACATTGGAAACAAATTTGTGGTAAAAAGGAAATGGGGATGGGGACCTAGATCAAAAGGGAAATTATTGAAGTAGAAAGTTTATTAATGTGTGTTATACATTGACTAAACAACAAGCCGTTGATGCTCGATTGGGGGCAACTCGAGTACCCAAGTATAATGGAAGTCAACGGGGAACGCTAGCATTTTTCTGGAAGATTTTCCAGAAAAATGCTCAAGTACCCCCTTTGATTTCCATTATACTCATGTTCTCAAATCACTCGAGTCTTAACTGCTCATTAAGAACACCCAAGCATCCGAATACTGAAGTATTGGCTCCTCACCATTCTATTTCAAGGGAATTGTGAAATGCAACCAGCTACTCCAACACCCACAATCATCAGTGAGGAGAGCTACAATGAATGCAGGGCTAGACACGCATGGCTATAACGAAGCACATTTTTCAAGTCTACATCTAGGGGTTTTTTTTCCCTAGGATTTCTTTTGCAATAAGCTTTCTGATTTTAGACTGCTGTTAGACTGAATGACCATCTTAAATCTTGGGTTGTCTCATCAGTAACTGTACATATAGCCTTACCTACATATCAGTGATCTCATACATCATAGACATGCACCTTGTCCATAGCAGTGTGGCTGATGTCGTCTGTCTTCCGCAAGCCGGGAACCCTATGTGATCAGATCAAGGCTTATTGAAGGACCAATCTCAGCTGGCTCGTAACTGGGATCGTAAGTGAAGTTTCACATGTGGGTGAAAAACAGACTGTGCTTAGATCAGAAGACTCTGCCCATCCTCTAGGTCTGCAGGCCGTAGCTAACTGCTTCATATCAGCCTATGAGGGATTTAGCTCATGTCAGGAGGCCCCATGGTTCGTCTTCAGATCCAAGCACAGTTTGTCTTTCAAGGACATGAGTAACCATCTTTAGACACCCCAACGTATAGACTGTTAGGATGAAGAAGGAATTCCCCATTCTCAATCCATCCACCAGATCCCATTTCAGGTTTTATACCCAGTCCAATGCAGAGAAAGCTTTCTTTGCTGAACAAGCTCCTTATTTGCGTGAAAAATTATAGTCCATCACATTTTGTGACACAAATGCCTATGGCTGAGAGGCATAGAGTATTTTGGGCACCCTCCCCCACTGGGAGGTGTCTGTACAATGTGTCTTAGTCAGGGATTCCTGTCTGTAGCTGGTTGTCAGGTCCCTGCAACGTTTGTCTGTTTGTTGCACACTGATCTGTATCTTTATTCTGTTCTCAATCCAGTGCCTGCCTGAACCTGTTAACCTCATGCACCTGTCAGCTCCTGCTTTACCTGCTGTGCCAGCAGGAAATGTGTCAATATCTGGCAGTGCACACCAGGATCTATTCTACCTACTGAGATCAGTCCGCACCTGTCAGTGCTTGCCTGTCTTCTTTTCTGGATGTCCTACCTGCACCTGTACCTGTTCTTGCTTTCCATCTTGTGGCGCCAGCTGCCGAAGTACCGGGATCCTCTGGCATTGCCCCAGTTAGCTACAGTCACGGGGCAGTATGGATGCTACGGGGCTTTTAGGTTGACCCTAAGTCTGGGGACCCTGTACTGTCCTTCATCCTAATGGTAGTCAAGGATTGAGCCTCCAATGTAGCCCTGTCTCCTGTCCTGGCCCTGATGACTATGTTCCCATCTCACTCGCCACCCAGGAGAACAGACCGGGATGGAGACCCCAATAAACACTTCAGCAAACAATATACTGAAAATAGGGGCAAAATACATAGACACCAAACACCTAAACAACAATGGGGAAAAAATAAAGAGGTGAACTGCAACTAACAGGGAATAAGGGTAAGTGACAACACTTAGGATAACTCCCAAACAACCCACACCCAGGGAAAAACAGCAGCAGCAAGGAACATGTCCGTCCACCTTCGGGCCATGCAAAAGAAAGAATAAGTGGCACCCCCTGTTGGAGGCAGGGTTTTTTTTTATACAGGCTGGAAGTGGACATGAGTGGAAACAGCTGAACGACATAAGGAAGTCTGCTGCGCAGCATCAGAAAGTGCAGAAACTCCATGAGCGCCTAAGGGCCGTTTCACACATCTCGCATTTTGCCGGATCCAGCACACTACAGTACAATGGCATCGCAGAAAGCTCTCGTCACATACGGTCATGTGACCGGAGCATGTGACCGGAGGTTGCCGCAATGCCATTGTACAGTATTAACACTCTACTGGAGTGTGCCGGATCCGGCAATCCGTCAAAATACCAGATATGTGAAACGGCCTTCAGGAAGAAGCACGCAATAATAGACAAAGAAAGCAACAACAATTGTCTTGAGCCCTTAGCAAATCACACTGCACCAAGTGGGATAGCGTGACAGCTACCTATCAGCGCACGTATAGCTTCTCCATCTGAGTCACTAGTGAAGTCTTGGTAGCCACTCTGGTTGCTCATCCATGTCAGAGATTGGTGCCTAGGTCCAGTGGAAAAAAGATTTTATCAGCTCACCTTACCCCATAGGAGATCTATTGCACAGATGCTGTCATGTCAGACAGAGTGGTGCCAAACGAAAGAAAAAAGTCCAGCAACTGATCTTCTAAAATTCCAATACTTTATTGTCCAAAAATTTAAACAGTGAAAAAACGGTAGTACAAAACCAGATAGCCACAGTTATTAAAAATCAGACACGTTTCGGATATTTCTCCTTGCAATCGGATCACAGCTGCAGAGAAGAGGGAGGCAGCATTTTCTCACCATCTCCACCGCTGTCTGTCTCTGTGTATATTGCACAGCGGTCGGATGACATGCGAGTGCAGTGCAATGTTTCACACGCTCTCATAGACTTGTATGGGGATGCTTGAGCAGAGACTCGCAGCCAACTGCAGTATACTGCAATTCATTCTTCAGGCTGCTGTGGCATGAGAAATCAATCGCAGATGGACACTGCCCCATAGATTTGCACTAGAGCAGGGGTCTCAAACTCGGCTGGGTGTATGGGCCGCACAGAGGAAAAAAATAATTTGGGGGGCCGCATTCTTTGCAGGACAAAGTGACATTTTTATTGGTACCATATATATTTTTTTACACACCTTTTGGATGACTGATTTTCAACATTTTTAATTTGTTTATTATAACAAATGTGCATATTCTTTGGTTAAATCTAAAAAAAAACAATTTGATTAAAAAAAAGTCGTGCCTTATTTTGTTTTTTTTTTTACATTTTATCCCTTTCGTGTAACTAATAGTGTTACAATTATCACTATATAGAAATTTTGGCCAACATCTTTTAGTAATGTTCCCTATCCTATAGTAATGTGCCCACCTTGTCCCCATCCTATAGACATGTGCCCACCTTGTCCCCATCCTATAGACATGTGCCCACCTTGTCCCCATCCTATAGACATGTGCCCACCTTGTCCCCATCCTATAGACATGTGCCCACCTTGTCCCCATCCTATAGACATGTGCCCACCTTGTCCCCATCCTATAGTCATGTGCCCACCTTGTCCCCATCCTATAGACATGTGCCCACCTTGTCCCCATCCTATAGACATGTGCCCACCTTGTCCCCATCCTATAGACATGTGCCCACCTTGTCCCCATCCTATAGACATGTGCCCACCTTGTCCCCATCCTATAGACATGTGCCCACCTTGTCCCCATCCTATAGACATGTGCCCACCTTGTCCCCATCCTATAGACATGTGCCCACCTTGTCCCCATCCTATAGACATGTGCCCACCTTGTCCCCATCCTATAGACATGTGCCCACCTTGTCCCCATCCTATAGACATGTGCCCACCTTGTCCCCATCCTATAGACATGTGCCCACCTTGTCCCTATTCTATAGTCATGTGCCCACCTTGTCCCCATCCTATAGACATGTGCCCACCTTGTCCCCATCCTATAGACATGTGCCCACCTTGTCCCTATTCTATAGTCATGTGCCCAACTTGTCCCCATCCTATACACATGTGCCCACCTTGTCCCTATTCTAGTCATGTGCCTACCTTGTCCCCATGCTATAGTCATGTGCCCACCTTGTCCCCATCCTATAGACATGTGCTCACCTTGTCCCCATCCTATAGACATGTGCCCACCTTGTCCCCATCCTATAGACATGTGCCCACCTTGTCCCCATCCTATAGACATGTGCCCACCTTGTCCCCATCCTATAGACATGTGCCCACCTTGTCCCCATCCTATAGACATGTGCCCACCTTGTCCCCATCCTATAGACATGTGCCCACCTTGTCCCCATCCTATAGAGATGTGCCCACCTTGTCCCTATTCTATAGTAATGTCACCATCCTGTAGTAATGGGTGGTGGGGGCAGTGGCGGCGGCGGGTGAAAGGTGATAATTTACCGATCGCTCTCGGCTTCCTTCCACCCACAGACGCCGGAGTGAAGGTGAGGGGGCGGTCTCTGGCCCCAGATCCACAGTGATTGGACAGATCGGTCACAAGGCCGGTCTCTCCAATCAGAGCTGGGGGCGGGTGAAACACAGGTCACCCAGCTCCAGCCAATGATCGGTGCTACAGCTGCACTGATCAGGACTGGATTTCAATGTTACAGCCATTTTCAATGGCTGTAACATTACAGTGGCTGTGATTGGCTGTGCGGCATTCGTCAGCCAATCACAGCCTCCGTAGGTTCGGGGAGGTGACACCACCCCTCCTGAGGTCCCCTCCTCCCCGAATCTAAGATATTTGCTATTTGCAATGCAAAGCGACGCAGCCACCGGGGCTGCGATTTCACCATGACGTACTGGGTATGTTATGGATCCTTAAGTACCAGGGAGCCATGATGTACCCAGTACGTCATAGGTCGCTAAGGGGTTAATGTGCCGTCCTTCACATGCACAAAAAATAAACAAACACCATTCTTCTCACCTGTCCCGCGTTCCCTCGGCTCCTCACCTCTGCTTCTTGCTGTCTGCAGGCCGTGCCCCGGTGACTATCGCGGCCGGTGCAGGGGCCACAGCCACTGGCAGCGATTTATGTCAGATGAATGTTTTGCCGGCGCTACACGCGCACAGTCCTTGCTTCTGAGAATGCAGCGCCGGCAAAACACTCATCTAACAAAGTGCAGACAGTGGCTGCGGCCCCTGCACCGGCCGCGATAGTGACCAGGGGCACAGGCCTGGGGGCCGCACGAAGCAGCCTGACGGGCCGCGTGTTTGAGACCCCTGCACTAGAGTGAGAGGAATCCAATGTTTTATCGGATCACACTCGCACATGAAAATCGCAAGTGGAACAGTACCCCAAGCCAAATGGTTGCTACATGGAGAGTACATGGTCACTGAACATCAACTATTACACTTCTACACCTCTTGTAAATAGTTTTAGGGCGTCAGGACCTCCCTGTCTCAGACATTTAAGGGGACTTACAAACAGTTCAAAGTCCAGCAACAAATAGGAAGTGATATCTATCATGCATATTGCCAAAATAGACTACAGCAATTGTCTGGGTATAATGATAAAGTTCATTATTAACCCTAAATGGAAATGCATGGATCGTTTAGTAATAACTTTCCCCAATATTTTGCATTGGATGGCACAGTGGCTCAGTAGTTAGCACTGTACGGTGGCTCAGTGGTTAGCACTGTATGGTGGCTCAGTGGTTAGCACTGCAGTCTTGCAGTGCTGGGGTGCTATCTTCAAATCCCACCAAAGACAACATCTACAAGGAGTTTGTATGTTCTCCCCGTGTTTGCGTGGGTTTCCTCCGGGTTTTCCGGTTTCCTCCCACACTCCAAAGACATACAGATAGGGACTTTAGATTGTGAGCCCCAATGGGGACAGTGTTGCTGATTTATGTAAAGTGCTGTGGTATTAACAGCGCTATATAAATGAATAAATATTATTATTATTATTACCTAGAAAAAAAAAAACATTTTGACTTAGATTTAGATTTGACTTACATCGAATTTGTAACCAAGAAAGTAGCATGTGTTCCAAATCTAGGAAGTTTCTGTTCCACATATAGGAAGTACCATGCATTCCAAATACAGGAAGTACCATGTGTTCCAAATACAGAAAGTACCATGTGTTCCAAATACAGGAAGTTCCAGTGCTCCAAATACAGGAAGTACCATGTGTTCCAAAAACAGGAAGTATCATGAGTTCCAAATACAGAAAGTTCCATGTGTTTCTAATGCAGGAAGTACCATGTGTTCCAAATACAGGAAGTTCCATGTCCTCAAAATACAGGAAGTACCATGTGTTCCAAAAACAGGAAGTATCATGAGTTCCAAATACAGAACGTTCCATGTGTTCCAAATACAGAACGTTCCATGTGTTCCAAATACAGGAAGTACCATGTGTTCCAAATACAGAAAGTACCATGTGTTCGAAATACAGGAAGTACGATGTGTTCGAAATACAGGAAGTACGATGTGTTCGAAATACAGGAAGTACGATGTGTTCGAAATACAGGAAGTACCGTGTGTTCCAAATACAGGAAGTACGATGTGTTCGAAATACAGGAAGTACCGTGTGTTCCAAATACAGGAAGTACCGTGTGTTCCAAATACAGGAAGTTCCATGTGTTTTAAATCCAGGAAGTTTATGTTCCACAGTCAGGAAATTCCAGACAAGTGATTCTGAAAGGGAGTAAGCCGATAGCTGTGTTTTACTAGCCACAGCCTTTATAAACCATTGTGAAATACGGCTGTAACTTTGCACTTCACACTCACCCAACCCCTTCTAAGAGATCACATGCCGTTTGGAATGTAATCCTGTATCTCGGCTTTTTCCTAATCAGACACAGATACTGTATACAAGGACCCGCTTTGTACTTTGCAGTGTCATGGCGGTGAATATTGGAGGCACCCTTCTTATAGCTACTGGAGTCATTCTGATATTTTATCTCATTAAATGGCGGAATAAGATAAAACAGAAAAACCTGCCTCCAGGACCCACACCTCTCCCTGTCCTGGGCAACGTGTTACAGATCGGCACTTCCGAACTACCTCAGTCCTTACTTAAGGTATGTAAGATTTATTTTTTCAGAATTCTTCAAATCCAGTATTAAATGTTGAAAATCACATTATTAGCATGCTAACAACATCACAGTTTGTCAGTGAAATAGTTAAAGGTGCAATCAATAACATTATGAGTCTGTAGGTACTCTACATGCCAACTGTATCCACTAAATAAAGGTTAAAGGGAATTTGTCAGCAGGATTTTGCTATGTAATCTGAAAACAGCATGCTGTAAGGGTTAACACAGAGATCTTATCACACACACACACACACACACTGTGTGCTGTTTACCTGCAATATTTATTTATACTTCAGGAGATTATCATTGCCAACTAGGTCAGTTAGTCCAGTACTCCCCCCTGCTGTGATTTGCAGCTCACTGTCTATAGACATTGTACATATAGAGCCTGGTGTGGGTGGGAGCAGCTCTAAAAATGGCATTTTTTCTAAAAATAAAAAAAGAATTGTTTTTAATTATATATATATATATATATATATATATATATATATATATTAGTAATTAATTAAAAACAATTTTTTTTATATATATATATATATATATATAAGATTTTTTTTAATTATATTTATTACTATATATGTGTGTGTAATAAATATAATTAAAATCAATTATATATATATATATATATATATATATATATATATATATATATATATAATATATTGTTTTTAATTATATTTATTACACACACACACACACACACACACACACACACACACACACACACACACACACATATATAGATATATATATAAAGTAATAAATAAATATTAAAAAATTCTTATATATATATAATATATTTTTATTATTTATTTTTTTTAGAGAAAACCTATTTAAAAACATTTTTAGTTTGATAAAAAATATTCCTGCTGCCGCCACCAGGACCGAGAACAGCTGATCGGTGAGGGTGCGGAGTGTCGGACCCTGGCTGACCAGATATTGATGACCTATCCTAAGGACAGGCTATCAATGTCAAAGTAATGGAAAACCCCTTTAATGGGCTCGCCTTTATCCTTTGGAGAGGTAATCATTTTTTACTCTGGGAATATACCTTTAATGTAAAAGTGTCCAAGGGGTAATACAGAAGAACACTGACCGGTCAGAAAGTGTAAAGGCAGAACATGGCCCATACTCCTGCCCCTTCTCTTCAATAGAATATTCTTCACAACTGTCCTCTATAATCCGTTAGATACAACCAGAACCCTCCTCAAATAATATTCTATGCTAAATAACATATTTATATCCCAATGTAGCTGAGTGAGAAGTATGGACCCGTATACACCATCTACCTCGCCAGCCAGCGTGCCGTCATACTGATTGGCTATGATGCCGTAAAGGAGGCGCTGATTGACCATAGCGATGTGTTCAGTGATAGAGCCGAAGTCAAAGTAATGGATCTGTTTTTTAAGGATTATGGTAAGACATCCATACATATATATGTGCACAGTGGCGTAACTAGGGTTTGATGGCTCCAATGCAAAATTTGGACCTGGCCCCCCCCTCATCCCCGCATGTTGGTCAGTTGTATGTATATGTATGTATACATTTAGTGTTCTAAATCCTATAGAGACGTACGAGTTGCCCTTCCCCCACCATTATGTAGTAATGTCACCCATCTTCTTCTAATGTACCCCATCCTGGGCTCTTTCCTGGTGAATATGTCCCCCATCCTGGTATATATGCCTCCCATCCTGGTATGTCCCCCCCATCCTAGTAAACATGTTCTCCATCCTGGTATATACTGTCCTCCATCCTGGTATATAATGTCCCTCTTCTTGTATTACTGTCCTCCTTCTGGTATATACTGCCCCCCGTCTGGTGTATATATCCCTCTCCTGGGCCCCTCCTGGTATATATTGCCCCTTTCTGATGTATATGTTCCTCTCCTGAGCCTCTCCTGGTAAATACTGTCCCCCTCGTGGTATATACTTTCCCCTTCCTGGTGTATATATTCCTCTCCTGGGCCCCTCCTGGTATATATTGCCCCTTTCTGATGTATATGTTCCTCTCCTGAGCCTCTCCTGGTAAATACTGTCCCCCTCGTGGTATATACTTTCCCCTTCCTGGTGTAAATATTCCTCTCCTGGGCCCCTCCTGGTATATACTGCCCTTTTCTGATGTATATGTTCCTCTCCTGAGCCTCTCCTGGTAAATACTGTCCCCCTCGTGGTATATACTTTCCCCTTCCTGGTGTATATATTCCTCTCCTGGGCCCCTCCTGAAATACATTGTCTGTCCCCTTTCTGGTGTATAATGTCCCCCACCTGGTATATACTGTACTCACCACTTTCCCAGCTCCCATGCCACGTGGCGTCCTCCTCTATAACTGGCTGGCAGCTTTCATCAGCATTCATGCCATGGCAATGCATGACGTCATTGTCATGTGCCACATCAGTCACAGGGACGCCGATGAAAGCTGCCAGCTTCTGTCTGACCGACAGCATGTATTGCAGTGCAGGGACCCAACAGGTATCTGCACCACAATGCATTTCAACTGGATGTGTGGTTTCGGACACACATCTAGATGAAGCAGGTGCTTGGACCGGCTGGCCCCCCGCAACCCCGGGCCCGGTCGCAATCCCTGAGACTGCAATCGTTCCGCTCCTGTATGTGGGATATTTTTACATAGCTTTTAAGTTTAATTTAGGCATTTTTGTGCATTTAGGCATTTCACTGTATCTAAATATCTTGTTTTCGGCAAACAAGCACCCAGGGCTTGTGCCTCAAATGCCACCAACCAGCTCAGTCCTTAACCAAAAACTTGGAAGTATCAGAGAAACCTTCTTTTCTGGAATCTGTCTCTTCTAATCCCTGCAAACTGTTCATATATTTTTATTAAAAATAATAAATAGGAGTATGAAAAATATTTGATATGTGACATTAAAGCACAATGCGCCGAAACCAAAATCCTGATGACAATGGAACTACACATGGAAAACAAGAAGAAAACGGAAAATACATACGCACTGCGGCCATTAACAGACAAATATAACCTCAAATAGAAACAATGTTAAAAAATGAAAAGATATTATAACATAACAACCCAATTTAATCGAACCTCCTCATCATGTAAAGGGGCACGACTCCCTAGTGAAAATAAGGTGATTATAGAAGGTTTCCTAGCATTAAAGTGAATTTGACAGCAGGTTTTTGCTATGGAAGCTGAAGACAGCATGCTGCAAGGGCTAACACAGAGAATTCAGGGCTGCCTGTCTTGTCAAGGTCCGATCTGTTTTTTTTTTTTTTTTTGCTATGTTTGTTTAAGCAGCAGGGCTTATCATTGTTTGGACTCGAATGTCACAAATGTGACAGTCCGGCACACGCCCTCCACTGATGGACACCTTACTGTCAATGTTACAATATATATTGAAACCCTAATGTTGGCAGGGACAGCTCTCTCAGCTCTGCTACATGGCTAAATCTAAATATTCTAATTGTGTCCAAATGGCTTCAGACAGTAATCTAAGTGATATATCGCTGGATTCAGGATCTCTTTGCCTACATTATACTGCTCTCAGATGAGGTAGCAAAAACCTGCTGACAGATTCCTTTAACTGTGGTTAATAACCAGAATACTAGTATCATTTTTTGAGGCTTTTTATGAACTAAAAATGATGTATGTCATTGCTTTTAGGGGTCCTTATGAGCAACGGAGAAAGATGGAAGACTCTTCGACGATTTTCTCTTATGACGTTGAGAAATTTTGGAATGGGGAAAAGAAGCATCGAAGAAAGAATCCAAGAAGAAGCCCGATGTCTGACCGAGAGATTTATGGAAAGTAAAGGTCGGTGATGATGAGAAATCATGTAAATGGTAGTTCTGTATCAGCTGGAGATGTTCAAATTAAGTTAGGGCCCATATAGACAGGTCAACCATGGCCGCTAAAAGTCTACCGATCAGTGGTAATTTAAAGGGAATCTCTCACCAGGTTTTTGCCACCTAATCTGAGCGCAGCATAATGTTGAGGCAGAGACCCTGATTCCAGCGATGTGTCACTTACTGGGCTGCTTAGTGTAGTTTTGATACAATCACTGTTTAATCAGCAGTAGATTATAATTACAGGACTACTCGGCGTGCTGCAGGTAGTCCAGCATATTTATGATCTCTGTATAACTGCTAGATCTGCAGCAGAGAAAACATTGAATTTATCAAAATGACAGCAAACAGCTCAGTAAGTGACACATCACTGGAATCAGGGTCTCTGTCTCTACATTATACTGCTCTCAGATGGGAGAGCAAAAACCTGGTGACGGATTCCCTTTAATGGCCTTTTTAGACAGGCTACGAGCACTTTTTTGCTTATAGAACAATTGTTAATATAACGTTTCGCTAGCAGCTAATATATACATATATCGCTCAGTTTTGAACAATATTGCAATTTTTAGCCCAATTTTTGCCCCCTGCCTAATAAGGGCTTAAGTCTAGGACATGTATGGAGTCGGGACTAATTCTATAGAGTAAATTTTACTAAACAAAGCAGCCGGTAATTACAGGTACCACATCCCTACTTATTGTGCTCCGTCCTGTACAACCTGCCGGATGACTTGATGGACAGATCACTGTTTACATTGCTGGTTTGGAATTTGCTCTTTTGACATTGCCGGTGAAAAGCAAAAATACAATGACTTGCAAATTGTGCAGGAGAAAAAAAAAACATCTCTGAAATCTAATACCCTAAAGACATAGACTAAACACTTTGTATACATTTACAAGCTTAGGCCATTTGTTATATGGACCTTAAAGGGATTTTCCCACCAACAAAATTAATTTCAAAGTTTCTTTTAATCAACAGATCTTGGAATAATAATAATTTCCACAATTGGATGTGATTAAAAAAAATGTTCCTGTGCTGAGATAATCCTATATATGTGTCCCTGTTAAGTACTGTGTAATGGCCGTGTCTGACCATACAGGGACATGGTCTGATCATACCACAGCTCCTGGGCCGGGGAGGAAGCAATAAGTATACAGATATTACAGCATGGGATCACAGTTGATTCTGCGAGGTAAAACCTTTCTCTACATGTTTTTAAAAAATATTTTACCTCCTAGAAAGAATACTTTGTGATCCCATACTGTAATGTCTTCTGTGTGATCAGACCATGTTCCTGCACAGTCAGACACGGCCATTACACAGTACACAGCAGGGACACATATATAAGATTATCTCAGCACAGGAACATTTTTTTTAAACACATCCAATTGTGGATCTTATTATTATTCCAAGATCTATTGATCAAAATCAACGTTGTTCGTGGGAAAATCCCTTTAAGCCTACAGGTTTGGCGCTGCTTGTGCCTAATTTAATTATTCCATCTACGCACATACATAGGGTATCATTAGGTTTTTGCCGGATAGTTACACAATCCAGTGGAAACCTACCAGAGGTTAAGTCTTTCTCATCAATTTCCATTTCAACTTAGGCGCTTAAAGGGAACCTGTCACAAGATTTGGAGCCTAGGAGCTGCGGCCACCACCACCGGGCTCTTATATACAGCATTCTAACATGCTGTATATAAGAGCCCAGGCCGATGTGTAGAACATAAAAAACACTAAATGGTCAGTATGGTGCAGATGGGTCAGATGAGTGTCTCTGTACTCCGGGTGCCGTGTCTCCTCTTTCCATCTTGGTCCTCCTTCTTCTGAAGCCTGGGTGCATGACATGTCCTACGTCATACACACAAGCGGTCATTGAGGTCCTGGGCAGGCGCACTACAATACTTTGATCTGCCATGCTCAGGGAAGATCAAAGTGCGCCTGCGCAGGACCTCTATGCCAGCCTGTGTGCATGACGTAGGACGCGTCATGTACCCAGGCTTCAGAAGAAGGAGGACAAAGATGGCCGAAAGAGGAGGCGCTGCACCCAAAGAACAGAGACGCCCATCTGACTCATCTGCATCGCACCGACCGTTTAGATGAGTATTATAAAGTGATTTTTACGTTCTACACAGTGGCCTGGGCTCTTATATACAGTATGTTAGAATGCTGTATATAAGAGCCCACTGGTGGTGGCCGCAGCTTATAGGCCCCAAAACTGGTGACAGGTTCCCTTTAAGAAGGCAATGTATTTGTACAGAGTCACCGTACCGTTACATAGGTTTCCCATAGGGTTTAACACTAAACTTTCTTAGAGCGCTAAATTGGGGGCTGTAAACCAGAAAATCTATAGGTTACATGAGCTCAGAAAGGGTGGACCCAATAAGAAATGTAGGAGCAAAGTGGTGGCTTTTCTAGAGACTGCTCTTTAATCTTCCATGAATGGAATCTAGTAGGTTACAGATTATCATATCTTCCGGATCATTGGACTTTCAAGCCAAACTCTTTAGAAGGCCTCAGTTCCACTTGCGATTTTGCACGGACGAGTGCAATCTGATAAAACATCGGCCTGCACTCGCATCAATGCAAAATTATGGGGCAGTGTCCATCTGCGATTGATTTCTCATGCCATAGCAGCCTGAGGAATGAATCCTAGCATGCCATGTTTGGCAGTGAGTCTCGGCTCACGCACCCCCATACAAGTCTATGGGAGAGTGTGAAACATTGCACTGCACTCGCATGTCATCCGACCACAGTGCTATGTACGCAGAGACAGGCAGCGGAGGAGATGGGGAGAAAGCGCTCCCTCCCTCTTCGTCGCACCTGTGATCCGATCACAAGATTGTATCACAGTCGTATGACCCACGGCTGATGCTCGCAGCAGAGGGACATCGGAGGCTGTGCACAAGTGGAACCGTACCCGAAGAGGTGGACACAGAAAGCAGAAGGCCCCATGTAAGAACAGTTCCCTAGTGCGCATTTAATTCATCCATCAATAGCGCCACCCTTGTCAATAAGGCTAAGTCTGTTATTACAGTTCAACTTATTCAGTAAAAGCTGCAAGTCATTACGGCCCATAAGATAGACGTGATCAATCTTAGAAGAGTTTTCTTCTACTCCAAGATAATCAATTTATTAGGTTTTATAATAATATTAATTATTCTTTGATGTGATATGGGTATTATTCTCTAACTGTTGGTGTTTATTATTAGGTTTTATGTAGGGGTTTTCTGCTGAAAAAGGCGGCATTGGACCAATAAATTGTAAAACAGATGATTGTAGATAATATTTCCTCCATTATTATACAAAAAATGAAAATGATAAAGTCCAGTATTGAGGTAGCCTCGTCTTTGCACAGTCGCTGACCAGTTCTGTATCATTCCCCACAGATGCTCCGTTTGATCCGACCTATCTATTGAGACTTTCCGTTTCTAACGTGATTTGCTCCGTTGTGTTCGGTGAGAGATTCGACTACGAGGATGAAAAGTTTATGTCTCTTCTGTCTCATATTCGAGATTTTGTCCGAGTGTTCAAAACTTTTTGGGGACAGGTAAGTGACCCAATGAGCTCTGATGGGTATGATGCAGTCAGGTCTGATGCCCTGTGATCACTTACATCAATGTTCTTCTTCTAAAGTTTTTATCTGTAGAATTTGTCCAGAAATTATTTTTTCGTTAATTGGCCTAATCATGGTGGCATGTATTATATACAGGGCTAGATCATAGGAGACACTGATCTAACTAAAAGAAGGGTGTTCATTATGGTGTCGCATTTTTGGTGACTCAGGTTTATGTTCTAAGCCCAACACTAAGCCCAACACTAAGCCCAACACTAAGCCCAACACTAAGCCCAACACTAAGCCCAACACTAAGCCCAACACTAAGCCCAACACTAAGCCCAACACTAAGCCCAACACTAAGCCCAACACTAAGCCCAACACTAAGCCCAACACTAAGCCCAACACTAAGCCCAACACTAACACACAGTGAACTGCACGCGGCGATGTCTCCTGTACTATGCGGCCGGCCAACACTGTCTGCACCTGTAATGTGTTAGTGTGCCTGGCCACATCACAGTACAGGAGACACGGCCGCGCGCAATTCACTGTGCGATGCCATGTGTGTTATAATGACATTATGCAGCAGGCAGCCGTCCCTCTACAGCAGCTGGGAGAGCAGCCTGGGGGGCAATTGCCCGCCTGCCTCTCGGCCCAGTCCGCCCCTGCTAAGCACACACTAAACCCAAACTAAGCTCAAACTAAATGCACACTCAGTGGGCCACACAGTCATATCTCACTCTAGCAAAGTGCTTTTGCCAGTTTGTTTAGGAAGGACTCTTACCCCAAACTGACCTTCTCCTACAATATTGACAGCTAGAAAAAAAGTCATGGTTTGGTGCCATCATCCCAAGATAGCAAGCCACCAACCATACAGCATAAGGGACACAGGAGCTCGAGGACAATTATTGGGGCAGTATGGAGTTGTAAGAAGATGTAACCTACAAATTTATAAGAGAACACATTTTTAAATAAGAGATCTGTGAAAGCCATGGGTCCAACAATGACTGAGCCACATTCCTTCAAGGACTTTATAACAGCCATTATTATTATTATTATTATTATTATTATTATTATTATTATTATTATTATTATTATTATATTATAACACCCATGGCTGCCTCTACGGTACATTTGCTATTACCATTTACTAAATTGGATAGGTGTCTAATTGATATACACTTTTTTTTTCTGGTTTAAAATTTTGTATCCTTGCATACCTGAGCCAATTTGGAAGAAGCGGGGAGAATATACTGATGAAATGTTTACAACCTCAAAACAATAAAAAGTTAAAAATAATGTCCAATAATTATCCATTTGCTTTATATTTAAGATTTATGGCAGAAAGTTAAATAAAGGTTTACACTAGATTTTTGTTTTTAATTTTTAAAATTTACCCAAATTTTGTGTTCCTGTTTTTTATTTTAGCTTCTAAACCTTTTCCCAAATTTGATGGCCCGGATCCCAGGTCCTCACCAGAGCATCTTCAAAAGTTTTGAAAAGTTAAAAGCGTTTGTGATGGGTATGACGAGAGCCCACCAAGATACCCTCGATGAGAACTGTCCCCGGGACTTTTTAGATTGCTTTCTCATAAAGATGAAAGAGGTAAAGTACATTTGTGAACAATATTTAGACCAATTTATCATCAAATATCTAACCTATTGTTTTTTTTTGTTTTTTCCAATTATCATCCAGGAATTGAAATATTGTTTTTTTTTTTTTTGTAACATACTTCATTATCATTACCTTCCTTTGCTTGACTGTTTGATTATTGTCTGATCTTTGCTGAGCAGCAGTTAAAAGGATCTTGTAAAGTTACATATACTGGGCATTGAAACACTGCAGCAAAGAGAAAAAGTGGCAAAGTAAGGCAATCAAGTATAGTACAAAAGTTTTTAACTTTGCAATACTAAGTAAAATTAAAGTTTAGTTACCCTTTAAAAGGAATTTGACAGTAAGGTCAGCCCTCCTAAACTGTCCATATGGATATGTAGCTGTGTGGGTCAGTCTTTTTGATATATTAGTAGTTAATTTCTTTCTGACTGAGCACTCTATACCCTATACCCTATAACCAGACTGTGTCCATCCTCCTTTATAGCTAGATCTTTTCTGCCCAGACACGTAGGTTTTTAACCCAGATAGAGGCTTTTCAAGGTTGGGTCTCGATATATAAGAGATTGCCTTGTTGTGGTTACTGGGCTCACATGCATTGGTCAATACATAAGCTAAGTATCTTTTTTTTTTTTTCCAATTATTCCTATAGCAGTAATGCAATACCAGAGTTCCGTTATTCATTGTGAGCATTTTAGAGTGCAGCTGTATGTATTTTTGTAGCTATATCAACATGTAGGTCATAGAAATTGAATAAAATGACACCTTGACATCTGTGATTGGATACCTTATTCCAGAGAAATCCATGTTTTTCTCAATATGTAAATAAGCTGTTAAGTTCTATGGGGTGCACATAAATCTACCTGAGAATCTGCCTCCAGAGCTTATTATAAATGAAATGGGCCGCTACCAGTGTGAGACATGTAATGACTGACAGTCTGCTCTCCTGGTCTACATGTCTCAAACTGGTATCACCTTTTTTCATTTAAAGCTTTGGAGGGAGATCCTCAGGGACATCTATGTCCGGCCCATAGACCTTAACAGCTCATTTACATATTAAGAAAAACATGGATTTCTCTGGAATAAGACATCGGTTTGCAGATATCAAGGTGCCGTTTTATTCAACTTTAGATGACCTGTATGTGTAGCGCCCTGGAAAACCAGGTAGATGTACATGTAGGCCCCCGCACAACACCTATTCCTCGAAGGGTTAAATCAGCCGACCTGAAACCCTAGTCACCCCCCTCAGGGAAGGACGAACACACCAGTGGGCGGGACCAGGCGGATAGGGAACGCCCACCTAGGGGTCTGGAGAGCCTGGGGTGGGAAAACAGTGAGTTTACGTTCAAGTGGAGTGGAGGTGCAAGCTGACAGGTGCCAGGGTTGGAGCCCTGACACCTTGGCTAGGTGGCAGACAGTAGCCAGAGTCTGCAGGAGACAGAAAGACTGCTGCCGGAGTTCCGAGTTGGACCGGGGCAGGGTTGGAACCCGCCGGTACCGACACCGGAGAACCCACCCGGAAACCGTGTGCACAGGTGCACTCAGACCCTGAAGCCAGGACCGGAACCAACGGCCTATCTAATTAACCAATTGAGGGCAGGATTTTAGGTCCTGTCCCAACCCAAGTCCCAAAAAGTAGAGAACCACCCACAGAGAGGGATAGGGCAACCGCCAGGGCTCGTAGATCCCAAGGGTCAGCATCAGATGGGCACAGCTCCCAACCAAAGGACCGGGAGCGGACTTCTGTGTTTCAAACCGGGAAGTCCTACCTACAACACACTGAGTGCACAGGAGAGAGACTTTAACTACCAACCCGAGTGTGGGATCAGATACACCCGTCTGCGGCAGCCGGCCACCATCACTTTGGTTTACCACAGGACTTGTGTGCTTTATTCGACCGTGAGTAACATCCCCGGCCTGGCCGGGTGCACCGGCCCCTGCACTCACTTATCTCAGCATAGAGACACTGGGCCCCGGGACATCCATCCCTACCCACGGAGGAGTTAACATCCAGCTGCCAGCCCAACATCCCAGGGAGCCCCGCAACGGCAGCGGTGGTGCTACATTTCACCACACACCGTGGTTGGCGCCATAGACATTTTACAACTAATACCGTATAAATATGTTCCCTTTTATTCGGAGTGTCCGCGCGACCCCCGGGTCCGGAGAACCGCTCGAGCCGCACCGTAGATCCGGATCCGAGCAGCACCAGCTGCGGTCACGGGAGCGGCACATATGCTCATATTGATGGTTTGGGGGGTGATCCTACTGACAGATTCCTTTTAACTAGACATCTTGTTGGGTTGTCAGTGTTATTTCTGTTTCAGTGTTATGCATGACTCCAAGGGTACAGATATAGGTGGCGTAGAGATAGACGTTAAAGCTGAACCCAGATGTCTAAGGGGACCCAAAGACTTTTGTGTGACATAAGAAGATAGCAATATTATTGAGCACATGGCAAGTGTGAACACTGCCATACTTTTTGCCATAGGGCTCAGGTGTGTTAGGATTTCTCTTGGCTTAGCTTGACTCTACCATTGAGTGTAGATTTTTGTCATGGTTAATTATTAAAAGGTAACGTGTTTTATTAGGAGAAAAATAATCCAAACACAGAATTTCATGAGGATAATCTACTGGGGACGATTATTGACTTATTCTTTGCTGGAACCGAGACTACAAGTTTAACAGTGAGATATGGATTTCTTGTACTGATGAAATATCCAGAAATACAAGGTAATTACTTAGAGGCGTAAAAGGTGTATGAGGTGACGCATGGGACAGGGAACATGATGTTCCACAACTGGAAAGGGTCCATTGGTGGTCCGGGCGTGCGGAAGTGGCACTGCTGATCCCATACTACCTGTGACCACAGTCATGTTCCCTTAGGCGAGGTGCAGATGACCATATTTACTTTTCCCGAGTGTGATCCAACAAACATTGAATCACACTCGGACCAATGTAGGTTTATGGGGTTCTGTACAAGTCCAATTTTCTCCGCAAACTGAGACTTTCCAAGGAAAAATTGCAGCATGCAAGTCAATGGGTTCGTTGAAAAACCGGATGACATCTGAGTGCAGTACAATTTATCACGGATTTGCAGAATGGAGAAGATGGAGAAATTCTTTTTACTATCTTCTCCACATGTGAGAAAATCGGCTTACATTCTGGTCAAACGCTGAGCAGAATATGATGGGCAGAACTGTTCGGATTTTCTCAGATGAGATACAAAATGGTCTTCTGCACCTTGCCGTACTTTAGTTAATTGATTGGGCGATGCTATTTGGGCTCTGTATAATTACATTTTTGGGCACTATTTGATGAATATTGGAGGACATCAATAGAAGGAACCCTAAGCCCAACTCTGTAATACAGTCTCTTTCTCTAAAGGTCCAGTCACACTAAACAACTTACCAGCGATCCCAACAACGATAGGGATCGCTGGTAAGTTGCTAGGAGGTTGCTGGTGAGATGTCACACTGCGACGCTCCAGCGATCCCACCCGCAACCTGACCCGGCAGGGATCGCTGGAGCGTCGCTACACGAGTTGCTGGTGAGCTCACCAGCAACCAGTGACCAGCCCCCAGCGTCGCGTGGAAGATGCTGCGCTTGGTAACTAAGGTAAATATCGGGTAACCAACCCGATATTTACCTTGGTTGCCAGCAGCACGCAGCTACACGTGCAGAGAGCAGGGAGCAGCGCACACTGAGCGCTGGCTCCCTGCTCTCCTAGTTACAGCACACATCGGGTTAATTACCCGATGTGTGCTGCAGCTAAATGTGCACAGAGCAGGGAGTAGCGCACAATGCTTAGCGCTGGCTCCCTGCTCTCCTAGCTACAGCACACATCGGGTTAATTACCTGATGTGTCCTGCAGCTACGTGTGCACAGAGCAGGAGCCGGCACTGACAGTGAGAGCGGCGGAGTCTGGTAACAAAGGTAAATATCGGGTAACCAAGCACAAGGCTTCTTGGTTACCCGATGTTTACTGTGGTTACCAGCCTCCGCAGAAGCCGGCTCCTGCTGCCTGCACATTTAGTTGTTGCTGTCTCGCTGTCACACACAGCGATGTGCGCTTCACAGCGGGACAGCAACAACTAAAAAATCGTCCAGGACATTCAGCAACAACCAACGACCTCACAGCAGGGGCCAGGTTGTTGCTGGATGTCACACACAGCAACATCACTAGCAACATCGCTGCTACGTCACAAAAGTTGTTCGTTAGCAGCGATGTTGCTAGCGATGTTGCTTAGTGTGACGGGGCCTTTAGAAATGTCCTCTTATGTATTTTAGATAAGGTTCACAAGGAGATTGATAACGTGGTAGGCAAAGATCGTTGTCCAGCAATAGAAGACAAAATGAACATGCCTTATACAGAAGCCGTAATTCACGAGATCCAAAGGTTTGCAGATATTATTCCTGCAGGACTCGCTCACGCTACAAGCAAAGACACAACATTTCGAGGCTACCACATTCCGAAGGTAAGCCCATCTGTTTCACATCTTGACTTGGTTGATCTGCTTTTCTTTCCTATGATTAGAAAAAAGGGAAAAAACATCAACATTTTTACTTTTTGAGCTTTGTCTGGTATTGCAAATTACATAGGTAAATAATACTCCTCAGTTAACTGTTGTCCACCATTTCCTTCATTGGTTCAGATGGTTCCTCTCAAGATTTTTTTTAATTCATTATGGTTCATCTGGCTTAATAGAAAATTCAGGTTTAGAGTCATTCGATTTTGGTAGGTTGGTTCTTCCTTTCCCCAACACAACTACTAAAAAGTGAGCATTCTAGTTTATTGTCTGAAATTTACCACAAAGGCCTTATTAATAATTTGATTGGGATGATGTCCTGGGGTATGTAATTACAGGACAGGTGACCCTAGGCTGGCCCTCAGACTAGAGTCTCTGTACTGTCCCTTATTTCGGAGTTGGTTTGATGGTAACCAGGTCCGAGCCCCCAGCATGACCGTAACTCCTGTCTGAGTCCTGATCTTACTCCCCCTCTCTCACACTCTTGGGGTGGGCCAGAAAACACAAAGTCAAAACCTCACAAAACGACATGGTCAAGTGAGAATGGAAACTCATACAGGCAGCACGCAAAACACACAGGAGAGACAATATGTATACTGGGAAACAGCGAAAAAGAGGAAAGTAACGGCCAACACTCAGAAGCGCAACACGGATCACCATAAACAGGAAAATCACAACGATCAGGATCGCTGGAGAAAAAGCTGAAGCTATCATCAGCACATACAGCAAGGAAGCTGGGCTTTAAATAGGGAGGAGACAGCTGCACGAGGCAATTAGCAACCTGAGCTCTTAAGCTGGGTTCACACATAGCGACAGCGACAACGACATCGCTGTTATGTCACCATTTTCTGTGACGTAACAGCGACCTTGTAAGTCGCTGTTATGATCGCTGCTTAGCTGTCAAACACAGCGACGCAGCAGTGATCATAACGTCGCTACATGTGCAGAGAGCAGGGAGCCGCGCACACTGCTTAGCGCTGGCTCCTTGCTCTCCTAGCTACAGTACACATCGGGTTAATTAACCCGATGTGTACTGCAGCTACATGTCACAGTGCAGAGAGCAGGGAGCCGCGTACACTGCTTAGCGCTGGCTCCTTGCTCTCCTAGCTACAGTACACATAGGGTTAATTAATCCGATGTGTACTGCAGCTACATGTGCACAGAGCAGGAGCCGGCACTAGCAGCAAGAGCGGAGGCTGGTAACGAAGGTAAATATCGGGTAACCAGGGAAAGGTCTTCCCTTGGTTACCCGATGTTTACAGTGGTTACAGCTTTCCGCAGCTGCCAGACGCCGGCTCCTGCTCCCTGCTCGCTTCATTTCGTTGCTCTCTCGCTGTCACACACAGCGATGTGTGTGTCACAGCGGGAGAGCGACGCCGAAAAAATGAAGCAGGACATTCAGCAATGAGCGGCGACCTCACAGCAGGGGCCAGCTCGTTGCTGGAGGTCACACACAGCGACAGCGACGGAACGTCGCTGCAACGTCACAGAAAATGGTGACGTAGCAGCGACGTCGTTGTCGTCGTCGCTGTGTGTGACACCACCTGTAGGTCCTGCTCCTTAGTCTGCAGGAATTAACTCCTGCAGAGCTGAAGACCAGTGAACCTGAACCAGCCGACGCCTGGCTCTGGCTGAACAATACAGGAGCCCCAGGTTGATTGAATTTTCAGACTTTGTGGTATGAACATAGTCCGACGACGCCGTGCCAGCGGGTGTGTGTAAAGCCGAAGATCGCATGACAGCCGAGCCGTACCACCAACTCAGCTGATGGATAAACATGAGCGAACCGATTTATAACCAATCCAATGCAATACGATTTCCTTAAACATTTTATTGCATTAGATACGGCTGGAAATAAGTTGAAAAAACTCCAACACTAAAGAAAAAAAATCTTTATACTCATATTTCCTTACCTCTTACACCACCTCCACTGCAGCTTCCCAATCCTCTTTGCCAGTCTTTTATTCTTCTGTCACTGCATTCCTGTGCAGAGGTCAATCCTGAGGCATGTGATTACCTTCATGCGGTCACAGGGGCCGGGCATCACATGCAAAGAGTAGCATCACACTCCCTCAAGACCGGCAGAGGCCAACCACCAGTCTCAGATTAGCATCAGTGTCGGAATAAAATGACGGAGCAACAGAAATCCGGCATTGAAGATCAAGAAGCTGCGATAAGTGTAGAAAAGAAGCAAAAAATAAAGTTAGAAAAGATATCCTTTTTATTTTTCTTTACTATTTTTTAAAAAACCCAACCCTCACAACAATCAGAGGAGTTTCGATTAAAAATGGAATTCATTTGCAATGAATCAGAAATGCCAGCCAAAATTAAGTGAATCTGCTCAAATCTAATTTTGTGAGGTCTCCTTTTTTCTACTTTTAGACAAGAGTAGTGCTGTTTTTATTTTTTATAGCCTACATAACGCTTTATAATCAACACGGACAACCCTTATATACTGAATATTTAAAGGGGTTGTCCTCCCCTTGCGAACCCCTTTCTCACTCACCATGTTTGGCCCCATTAAAACAAAAACACATACTCACTTCCAGTGCTGGCACCATTCCAGCGGTGTTGGCTCACGTGACATTGCTCACGCCGCCTTCCCTCTCCCCATCTTTCGATGTATTAAACATAATCCGGAAACAAGAGGCAGCCGCAGCTCTGACTTCCTCCTGATGTTCAATTTGTCTAAAGGCAGGAAGAATGAAGCCGGTGGTGATTGGGCACAGGACTCACATGACATAACAATGTCACGTGAGCCCCAGGAGAGCAAGTTAAGACACTGGAGGTGAGTATACAGTAGATGTTTTTATTTTAATAAGGGAAAACATGGTGAATGAAAAGGGGTTGTCCAAGCAGTGGACAACTCCTTTCATAGTTGACGTATTATTTTTTCTTTTTTTTTTTTTAATACTCTTTAATACTTGTATTTTCAGGGAACTACAATATTTCCAGTCTTGACCTCCGTACTGAAAGACCCAAAACAATTCAAGAACCCAGAAAAGTTTGATCCTGGACGTTTTTTGGATGAAAATAGCGCCTTTAAGAAACATGATGCATTCATGCCTTTTTCTGCAGGTAAAATAACCGTATACTGTATCTCATAATGAAAACCAAATTATGTATAAGTGAACACAGTAATGATGGTGTGCTACGTATCGTTAAACCATTTCATGTCCTTTAGGAAAACGCATATGTGTGGGAGAAGGCCTGGCCCGCATGGAGCTCTTCCTCTTTTTCACCACGGTACTGCAAAAATTTACATTGAAGCCCACAGTGGATAGAGAACAGTTGGACCTTACACCTGAACCCAAAACCAATAGCTCATTCCCCCGAGCCTATGAGATGTTCGTCGTCCCTCGCTGAGGAGCTCCTGTCTCCATTGGAAGACGATCTAACGTCTTCACGTTTTAAAGATCGAAATTAAATATATTGTGTGATTTAGTATACTGGTAAAGATATGAACCTAATATAGTCTCAGATTTCATATACATATAGGTTATATGTGTTTTAGTATAAATCTTTACTGTCTCCTAAAAGTTGAAGTTAAGAATTGAAGATCTCAGGAACGTTCGGTGATAAGAATTCGATTGTTTTTGGTTGTCTACCTCAGCTCAACCCATACCTCATAGCTTGTCTGTCAAAGGACAACAGATCCTTGTTACTCACTGTGTTTGTTTTCTCCACTGAACTCAGTTGTACACGTAGCGTCTTGCCTTAGACAACGGTCAACATTTACCTTTTGGAAGCCAAGAGAAAAATATTAGTCGAATAACCACCATGAAACCTACTCGACAACACTCCTTAATAACTCAAGTCGTTACCTGTGTGATTTAAATCTATGGATTAGACCCTTCTTTCAAATCCAAACTGAAGAGCTTATATTAGTAATACTGAGTGTACATGGTTTATACTGTAATCTTTGTATGGGAAAGTCCTCTACTGTTCTTCACCTTTCTCATAAGAAAAACCCTACGAAGATCATATTTCATGTATGCACAGATTGATCGGTCGATTTTGATTTGTCGCTCAGATGTTCTGGCCTCTGTGGTTTTTCTACAGTCCAGATATGATAGAAACTGTAAAACAAAAGTGGCGGAGATGTGTTCGAGTCCAGGACATTTCTGAGCCCGTGGCACAAACGACTGAAAGATGAACCAAATCCTTAAGAGGTCAATGTCCCACAAAGAATTTGGTAGATCTTACTCTAAAGTACTTTGTATCAAAATCGGACTACAACACACCAATCTTGGTTAATCTGCCTCAATATTTTTCTTTAAATGGTTAATTAGGTCAAAGAGGACCCTAACATAAAATGTGACACTTTTTTGGGGGAAAGGGGCGGGGTGTGAAATCACAAACTTGTTTCCCAGGGTGGAGACCTCAAAGTCATGACGCAGTTATCCTGTTATATCACTACTTGTGTGATCAGATCCTTTACAAACAATTCTGTAATTGTCCTATATCAACCGAAAATTGGTCACCGGGGTTCAGTTATTAAAGTTAGCAGAGCACTGGGGGAGGGGGCTTTTTTTGTAGCCAGTTGCCTTACAGAAGATTTATTTTTGAGAAAATGTGTTTTTTTTTTTTTTTATTTTTTATTTTTTATTGTACTTTATGAAATAAATAAACTTTGGAATATAATAAAGCTCACAATTAATCATGTTTTCATATCTCTTATGAGTCTTGAACGTCTATGGTAAAACATAAAACCAGGTTGTTCTTGCAGACATGAAGGTGCTTTGAAGTTGTTTTGAAGGTTGCATTTGTGACGATCGGCCATAACATTACAGCACACTAAATGAAGGCATGAATGATGCACACGAACGTAAATAGGCAGATTGACAGAAGCCACATCGTAAAAATGAAGCAGCAACCGCCATCTTGACTAAGATAATAAACGCAGAAAGTTCAATGGAAAACCCGGAATCTTGACAGTGTGGTTCCACTGCAGCTAACCAGGACCGGAAAGTGATGCGGGCTTCACACGGTACGATCTATCGGACGAGCAATTGTACCCACCCCCGTCGTTTGTGCGTCACGGGCAAATCGCTGCCTGTGTCGCACAAAGTCGTTTAACCCCCATCGCAAGTACTTACGTGCTGAGCGACGTCACTGTGGGCGACAAACATCCACTTCCTGAAGGGGGAGGGACGTTCGGCGTTACAGCGACGTCACACAGCAGCCGGGCAATAGAAGCGGAGGTGAGCGGAACGTAAACATCCCGCCCACCTCCTTCCTTCTGCATAGCCGGCGGGTGCCGCAGGACGCAGGTAAGCTATGTTCATCGTTCCCGGGGTGTCACACAGTGCGATGTGTGTTACGCCGGATACGATGAACAACCGGTGCAAAGTAAAATAAACGATTTTTTAAAAAAATAAACGACGAGTACACTATACCCGATTTCTCACCAATTTGCGATCGCTCATAGGTGTCACACGGAACGACGTCGCCAACGAAGCCGGATGTGCGTCACGAAAACCGTGACCCCGACGATCTATCGCATGATAGATCGCCTCGTGTGACGCCCGCATAACAGCTAGAGATGAGTGTGTGACGCCCTGGCCTATCAAGTCGTCACAGGGTATTGTGCAATCTGCCCTTCAACACAGTATCCAAGTCCTCCTTGGTTATGGACCCCTGTTCTTTGATGTTGCTAAGATCAGAGCCAGTCAAACCCCTAGGAACACTTTGCACCACACCCACCAGACACACCATTGGGGGGCTTGAAGGGAATAGGGCCGTCCAATTGGGGGGTTGGTTGGGGAAAGTGAAAAAGTGAAAAGAGAAGTGTTAGAGTGGAGAAGAGAGAGGAGGTCAGGAGCAGGGCTCCTGAAGTCTACTAGGTGGCAGACGTTAGTCTGGGCCTGGTAGGAGCTGGAACCCCGGTCACAGGGGATCGTGTCAAGGGGCACGGATCTGCCGAGGAGGGCAGCCGGCGGTCTTGAGACATCTTTGGGGGGGGCCAGGGCACGACTGGGTATGCGGACCCTAGGCCAGGAAGTAGCTTCAAGCGTCCTGGTAATTTACCCGACTGGGGTGAAGTCTTCAAGATTTATCCCTCACCCGCTCCAAAATCAGGGTACTAGCGCACCGATGGGACTTTCCTTGCAAACACATTCAAACACATTCCATCAAATGTGGGACTTTCCTTGCAAACACATTCCATCAAATCCCAAGCGTGAACCCTGAGAGCAAGCTCACTCCGTTAGCCATATGGGTGAGCGGGACCCGATTAGTTCCACACTGTAGGGTCCAAACAGTGAACAAGGTGCCACGGAAAAGGTCACAGGCTAACAAGCAACACCAAGGACACGGATTCAAGTGTGCTCCCTCCTTGCTGCAGCGGTGCTCAGAATTCTGCTTTACAAGCTTTCGGTGTCAGTATTCTTGGACTGAGAGAGTACGCAGAGACCCTTTCCTTTCCCAACGGCATCCCTCAACTGTCATCACCGGGGTACAACCCCGTACCCACGGAGGGGTTAAACACCTTGCTGCCATACCACTGCCACCAGGCTCCCCAACAGCAGCGGTGGTACTCCACCTTACCATGCACCGTGGGTGGCGTCATGAACTTCCTAATCCCCTGTAAATAATCCCCCCCCCTCTTTTAAATTCAAGTGTCCGCACGAACCCACGGGTCCGGAGACCCCTCAAGCCACCGCAGTTCCGGATCCGAATGGCTCGGCCACTGACATGGGGCCGTACACCTCGACCTGTAAAAGTTCGTGTCCTGCGGGTTCAGTTTAGATAAAGTTCTTTTCTGGACCTGAACTTGACCCAAACCTAATTGGAAGTCACTGATTGGGCTTTTCAGCTCTCTGCCCACATACAGTGTGTCCAACCATATCCTGTCCACCGCCATTATCTTGAGAACGGCGGCAGCTATAGGCATAGAAGTGGTGTCTAGGTATAGTAAAGTAGCCATGCGCTATGCAATGAAACCACCTATAGCACCACCTGGTGGAAAACTACGGAGTTACGGAGATAAAAATGCTAACTCCGTTGTTTTCCACCAGGTGGCGCTATAGGTGGTTGCATTGCGTAGCGCATGGCTACTTTACTGTACCTAGACACCACTTCTATGCCTATAGCTGCTGCTGTTCTCAAGTTAATGGCAGTGGACACACTGTATAGCCAGCCATAAACAGGGCACTTCTGGGGGAATGGGGACAGGGTTTTTTTTTGTACACACTATATCCAATAACATTGATTTATCCCCTGTGCAAGCCATTCAATCACATGAAGCGATTTGCACTAGATCGAGCACCAAGCGTACCCGAGCACAGTGATGCTCGATCTAGTAGCTTGCATCCATAAAGCACCTGTGGCGCCCCTGAGGCTTCAGTCACGGCAGAGGTACTGAATCTCAGCCAGAGGTGTGGTACCCCATCCTGGGTAAGGAAGAAGTCATCCACCGATATGCACACAAAACACACAACACTCTCAATTAGCAACTCCTCACCGGGACCGGGTTAGGGCTTGGCCACCACTATAGCCACCACTGGTGATGGCATCTCCCTCTCTCTAATCCGACCTAACCTGGTGGTGGAGTCTAGTTAGTAGGAAACACTGTAGTGACAGAGAGTCGAGAAGGAGCAGTGGAGGAGTGAAGACCTGTGGTCTGGAGCTGGTGCAGCTCGACCCAGGCACAAGACAGAAAGTGTCCTAGAGCCAACGGGGGAAGTGTGGCATACTCCCGTGGCCTCATTCCACATACGACATATTGGTGTGGAGGGACTTGGCCGCAGAACGGGGACTGATCCCTAGACTAAAGGAGAAGAACCAACGTGCTCAGCTAGTAAAACTAGAAGCTAAGGTCACTTCAAGGGGCCGAAGCTAAATCCGCACACAAATCTACTGAAAGGTGACCACATAGGGCCAAGGGATAGAGTTTCAAGCCACCCGAAGGGTTCGCGGACACCGGCTCAGGGCACTGTGCATAGGCGCCGGACATGCAGGCGAGAAGTCAGCGTCTGACCAGGGAAGGAACACTAGAAGGGTGCACCGGTCTTGACCTCTGAACTACCTGGGATCGACTGGAACCCATCACAGTGGAACCCAGCACTCCAAAGGTGGTCACTGACTAGTCGTGTTACCTTGGAACCTGCTACAGTGAGTAAAAACCTTGAGACTGCGTCCCTGAGTTGCTTCGTTATTCGCCTGCGCCTCTGGCCCTGCATCCCCGCCATCACCGATTACTACCCCCATTCGCCCTGGGGCCCAGCTCTACCTGTGGAGAGCTATACCAACCAAGCTGCGTCACCATCTGCACTAGAGGTTCCATCCCGCAGCGTCAGCTATCTCTGGCCGAGTACCACAGGTGGCATCACAAACTTACTGTATATGCCCCTTTCTATTAAACAACACCGCTGGGGTCACGGAACAGGCCTTGCCAGTGCAGCATCCCAGAAACAGAATCGCGTGCCCCACGGTCCCGGTGCGGGCGTGTCACACCTGAACTAGAACATTGATTTTTTTTTTGCAAAGTCTTTGTTTTCTGAGAAGACCGAACTTTAATTCCTTTATGACCTAGGATGTATACTGTATATAAGTCCTAGGTCACCTCCCTCTCTTTAACGTGGGCTTGCTCTGATCAGCAGATAGGTGCAGCTAACAGACGTGGGGGATCAAAGATCCACCCATGCCTGTTAACCCCTTAGATTGGGCTGTCAAACTCTGAAAAAGTGATCAAACGTGCTCTGGTGGGAATCATCCTGTTCCCCGCCACCAACGGAGGCACTGTGATGCGATCAGAGGGGTGCCAGTGGATTCAGAAGACCCCTGTTGGTGTCATGACGTGTTTCCTGTGAATGCCGTCAGAGCGCCAACACTCACACGAGCATAGCATTTCTACTGTTCAAAGGGATGCTGAAGCACGGCGGTGATCAACAGAAGCAATCAGATAGTGCAGGCATAAAATCCTCTAGGGGACTAGTAAAATCACAAAAAAAAAAGTCAAACGAGTTTTAAAAAATATGAAAAATAAAAAAATTAAAAGCTCAAATCATCCCCCTTTGAAAATAAAATAAAAAATAGGTAAATATACCCATATTTGGTCTTGCTGCATTCTGAAATTCCTGATCTATCAAACTATAAAATGAATTAATGTGATCATGAAAGGGCGTAGCGAGAAAAGTAATTAAAACTCCAGAATTACATTTTTTTTTGGTTGCCGCAACATTACATTAAAATGCAATAACAGGCGATCAAAACATCCCATCTACCCAAAATGGGTATAAGTAAAAACACCAGCTCAAGACGCAAAAAAAAAGGGCATCAATGTGCCCCAGATCCCGAAAAATGAGAACAATACGGGTCTTGGAAAATGGCAATAAAAGGGTAATTCGGGGTTTTTTTTTGTTTTTTTGTTTTTTTTTATAACAGACTTCTGAATTTTTTTCCACCAATTAGATAAAAGTAAAAAGTATACATGTTTGGTATCTACGGACTCATACCGACCTGAGCAATCATATCGCCCCATCAGTTTCACCATATAATGAACATGGTAAATATAAGGGGAACGAGCTTTTACAGAATATTTGACTTTTACACAACTCTTTCAAAGGTTACTTGAAGATTCCATAAATACATACTGTTGCTAGACTTTGCTCATGGTCAGGACCTGATATTCACATTATGGCTACATGCGCACGCTGCGTTTTTGTTTGCATCTGACTTCCCAGCAAAGTCTATGAGAAGTCAGATTTTCTATGCGCACATTGCAGTTTATTTGTCAGCGTTTGCTTTGACAAAAGTTTGTGACAAGAAAAGAAGCAGCATGTTCATTCTTCTAGCGTTTTTGTCAACATTTGTCACAAAAAAACGCATCAAAAATGCATGCTGTCAATTTGGTGCGTTTTGGGTGCATTTTTGGTGCATTTTTATCACAAAAAATGCATAAAAAATGCACCAAAAACACACCAAAACGCACCTACATTCCAGGCTCTCTCTGACAAGGTGCAGTTTTGGTTGCAGTTTTGGGTGCAGTTTGGGCTGCAGTTTGGTTGCAGTTTTGGTTGCAGTTTTGGGTGCAGTTTTGTTTGCAGTTTGGGTGCAGTTTGGGCTGCAGTTTGGTTGCAGTTTTGGTTGCAGTTTTGGGTGCAGTTTTGTTTGCAGTTTGGGTGCAGTTTGGGCTGCAGTTTGGGTGCAGTTTTGGTTGCAGTTTTGGGTGCAGTTTTGTTTGCAGTTTGGGTGCAGTTTGGGCTGCAGTTTGGGTGCAGTTTTGGTTGCAGTTTTGGGTGCAGTTTTGTTTGCAGCTTGGGTGCAGTTTTGGTTGCAGTTTTGGGTGCAGTTTTGTTTGCAGTTTGGGTGCAGTTTTGGTTGCAGTTCTGGTTACAGTTTGGCTATGTGCGCACAGTGCGTTTTTCGCAGCGTTTTTGCGCGTTTTTCGGGTGCGTTTTTGGCCTCAAAACTGCATGACTTTGCTTCCCCAGCAAAGTCTATGAGTTTTCATTTTTGCTGTCCGCCACAACTGTTTTTTTAAACTGCGTTTTTGAGCTTAAAAAAAAAAATGGACATGTCAGTTCTTTCCTGCGTTTTTCTGCGTTTTCCCCCCATGCAATGCATTTGAAAAACGCAGCAAAACGCAGAGATCAAAAATGCAGCAAAACGCAGCCAAAAACGCACCAAATCGCGGTAAAAATGCGTTTTTTGCCGCGGGTACGTTTTTGTGCGTTTTTACCGGCCAAAAACGCACAAAAACGCAGCGTCAAAAAAATGCAGTGTGTGAACTTAGCCTTTGGGTGCAGTTTGGGCTGCAGTTTTGGTTACAGTTTGGGTGCAGTTTTGGTTACAGTTTGTGTGCAGAAAAAACTGCAGCGTGTGCATGTAGCCTATTACTTCATATTATGTCTCTCCTTTTTCTTAGTTACCTGTTCTACCCATCACACAGCCATACAGGTCCTTAATTAGCTAATTGTACCTCTGCACTACAAACTCGCCCTTCAACCCCTCCTCGCTGATCACATGCCCTGTGGAATGTAGGGAGGCGAGTCAGGCTTTTCTATACAGGAATAAGTCTACAGGGACATAGTGCGGAAATCCTGCGCTTTCCTGTCACAGACGCTTCTCCGCAGCATGGCGCTGAATGTTGTACTCACCCTTCTCTTAACCACGGCAGTCACTGTCCTAATTTACCTTCTTAAATGGTGGAATAGGATAAATCTGAAGAATCTGCCTCCAGGACCTCTACCCGTACCATTCCTGGGAAACGTGTTCCAGAGCGGCACTTCCGAACTACAACGATCTTTACTTAAGGTACAAAAGCCCTTAATATTACCCTACATTCATAAGTTATGTGTTTGATTGGAGAATCAAAGGATGAAAATCTTTGAAAATGACTCCTATTAAAATTCAAATTAATGCGTGCATCAAATGTCAATTATATCATCTGGAGAAAAGACTAACGCAAAGTCAGTCCGGAATCAGACACTTACCATAAAATGCCCCTCAGGATTTCTAGAATGTTCAATAAGAACATAAGTTTAAGAAAGGTTTACTTTATGCTTTTTCTTGTAGTAAGTGCTCAGTACTGGTAACTAGTGATGAGCGGGCACTACCATGCTCAGGTGCTCAGTACTGGTAACTAGTGATGAGCGGGCACTACCATGCTCAGGTGCTCAGTACTCGTAAGTAGTAATGAGTGAGCACTACCATGCTCAGGTGCTCAGTACTGGTAACTAGTGATGAGCGGGCACTACTATGCTCAGGTGCTCAGTACTGGTAACTAGTGATGAGCGGGCACTACCATGCTCGGGTGCTCAGTACTCGTAAGTAGTAATGAGTGAGCACTACCATGCTCAGGTGCTCAGTACTGGTAACTAGTGATGAGCGGGCACTACCATGCTCAGGTGCTCACTACTCGTAACTAGTGATGAGCGGGCACTACCATGCTCAGGTGTTCGGTACTCGTGACGAGCGGGCACTACCATGCTCGGGTGTTTGGTACTCGTAACTAGTGATGAGCGAGCACTACCATGCTCGGTACTCGTAACTAGTGATGAGCGGGCACTACTGTGCGCCCTGGACAAGCCAGGGGCCACAGAGAACAACACCCACACTCCCAGCAGGCACACCGAAGTCAAACACAAAACCCTTGTTGCCTTCCTCCAGGGGCTGATGATCACACCAGGGGGTGGAGCCAGGCGGTTGGTCCCGCCCACCGAGGAGTTCACAGTCCTGGAGGCGGAAAAGTAAACAGTTTAGTTTTGGAGAGGAGTGAGGACAGTTGGAGGTGAAGGTGAGCAGAAGGAAAAAGTAGTAAAAGAGCAGCCTGAAGTTGGTCCGGGTGTGCGGCCCGGACAGATCAGCCTGAAGTTGGTCCGGGTGTGCGGCCCGGACAGATCAGCAAGGTTGGCAGACGGTGGTGACCGTCTGCAGGAGTGGCCTATCGGAGTTTACCGTAAGGACCGTGGACGGGCGGTGTCCCGGCGGTACCGGACCGGTACGCAAAGAGAAGCCAGCACCATCTGGCAGGGGCTTACGGACCCCGGCAAGGCTAGGAGTCGCCGTGAATTTGCCAAATTCGTTAGTGAAGGGAACTTCCTGGGTTTCCCAACAGCCAAGTCCCGACAGAAGGCAACAGTCCAACCGAGTGAGGGAGACACCGCCACCGCCAAGGCAACCGTTTCTCAGGGCCTGCGCCTGCGGGCAAAAGGGGCTCCTCTGGCCCATATCCAAGCCGGGGAGCGGGTTACCGGTGGGAACCCATTAGAACCATCTACTGTATCTAGTTGCAGGGAAAGGCAGTCACCATCAACCTGCCGGGAGAAAACAACACCGCAGCCGTCTGTGGGACCCGTCCATCCAGCCGAGTGTTTTACCGAGAACTGTGTCCTCATCATTGGGTGTTCGGTGCTCGTAACTAGTGGTGAGCGGGCACTACCATGCTCGGGTGCTCACTACTCGTAACTAGTGATGAGCGGGCACTACCATGCTCGGGTGCTCACTACTCGTAACTAGTGATGAGCGGGCACTACCATGCTCGGGTGCTCACTACTCGTAACTAGTGATGAGCGGGCACTACCATGCTCGGGTGCTCACTACTCGTAACTAGTGATGAGCGGGCACTACCATGCTCGGGTGCTCTCTACTCGTAACTAGTGATGAGCGGGCACTACCATGCTCGGGTGCTCACTACTCGTAACTAGTGATGAGCGGACACTACCATGCTCGGGTGCTCAGTACTCGTAACTAGTGATGAGTGGGCACTACCATGCTCGGGTGCTCAGTACTCGTAACTAGTGATGAGCGGGCACTACCATGCTCAGGTGCTCAGTACTTGTAACTAGTGATGAGTGGGCACTACCATGCTCGGGTGCTCAGTACTCGTAACTAGTGATGAGCGGGCACTACCATGCTCGGGTACTCCCTGGTAACTAGTGATGAGCGGGCACTACCATGCTCGGGTACTCCCTGGTAACTAGTGATGAGCGGGCACTACCATGCTTGGGTGCTCAGTACATGTAACTAGTGATGAGCGGGCACTACCATGCTCGGGTGCTCAGTACTCGTAACTAGTGATGAGCGGGCACTACCATGCTCGGGTGCTCAGTACTCGTAACTAGTGATGAGCAGGCACTACGATGCTCAGGTGCTCAGTACTCGTAACTAGTGGTGAGCGGCCACTACCATGCTCGGGTGCTCAGTACTCGTAACTAGTGATGAGCAGGCACTACCATGCTCGGGTGCTCGGTACTCGTAACTAGTGATGAGCGGGCACTACCATGCTCGGGTGCTCAGTACTCGTAACTAGTGATGAGCGGGCACTACCATGCTCGGGTGCTCGGTACTGGTAAAGTGAATTTTGTCAGTCATACAGGCTCAACTTCTGTACCAAGTATAATGGAAGTCAATGGAGAACTCGAGCATTTTTCATGAGCATTTTCCAGAAATATGGTCAAGTTCCCCATTGACTTTCATTATACTCGGTACACAAGTTGCGCCTATCCGAGCATCCAGCTGCTTATTTTGAGTCCTGAGCACCTGAGCATGGCATGTTCATCACTAATAACTGTCTCTTTATGTAGGACTGGAGAACACTCCTCTCAATGTAAACCATGCAGTTTCTTTAGAATTATCTACATCAGCTTCAAGATAACGACCGGCCACAGTCCAAAACGTCTTATACACAACTGGTATAGTAGAAGTGCAATCATATGGCGCTAATCTCTGCCTGTTACCAGCATCTGTAGAATATAAACCAGTCATTCAGGGCTCATTTTCCGGCCTGTATGGGGCAGAATGATTGATCTATCCCCTTGCAGCGTCATGTTGGCAGCAGCACATCCCCTATTAACTTGGAGTGATGAACTGCCAATATGGATGAAATGTGAATGAATATTCAAAGAGTAAATAAACTTTCTAGCCATCTTTTCAACTTTGGAAGGTACTTTGATTGTCTGTAGATCAGTGGTGGCCGGGTACTGAGACCCCCCCCTGATTGGGCAATGGACCCCTCCGAACTGTGCACAGCTCCTATCTGAGTGCACACATAGAGTGTAGTGTTCGGGGTGATTCATCATCACTAAAGTGGAGTAAATTGCAAAAGCAATGTACTTTGGACCTTGACTTAGAATGAAATATTTGGTGGTGGCCCAACAGTTGAAAAATGAACCCCCTTAAAGGGAACTAACCAGTAGGATTTTCACATATAAAACAGGCAGTGCCATACTGGCACTAGGATGGTGAATCCAATCATATCTACAGTTTCCAGATTGGATGTTTGATTGTCCCAAAAAATGTTCTCAAAGGTCCAGAAATTAGTGCATTGATTGACTGGCGTGTGCAGCAGGGCAGGCCTTTGTGCGTTGGGTCCTCTGTTTATATTCCTCCTCCTGCGCACTCCTGGCTTGCACGCTTTTTTTCACGTCACGCCACAATTGCCGCTGTTGGTCGCGCATGCGCATTGCTATTGTGATCTTGTCTGAATTAAAATGGCTCCAGAGTCAGCCCATGCGTGTACCGCGATCTCCAGCACCATTTTATTGAAGACACTGTGGATACAAATATGAGAACCATATGCGCATGTGCAGATTTAATTGTTTGTTTTCATTTGCACATGTGCCCCTGCCACTCATAAGGGTGCTTTACACGCTGCGACATCGCTAGTGATTGCTAGCGATGTCGTGCGCTATAGCACCCGCCCCCGTCGTTCGTGCGAAATTTGGTGCTTGCTGCCGTAGCGAACGTTATCGCTACGGCAGCGTCACACGACGTCGCCGTGACCCCCGAACAATCCCTCCCTCAAGGGGGAGGTGCGTTTGACGTCATAGCGATGTCAATGCGGCGTCACTAAGCGGCCGGCCAATAGAAGCGGAGGGGCGGAGATGAGCGGGACATAACATCCCGCCCACCTCCTTCTTTCCTCATAGTCGGTGGACGCAGGTAAGGAGATGTTCCTCGCTCCGGCGGTGTCACACATAGCGATGTTTGCTGCCACAGGACCGACGAACAACATCATACCTGTGTCAGCAGAGATATTAAGGAAAGCAGCGACGTGTCAACGATCACTGTTTTTGAACGATTTTGCACTCATTCATCGTCGCTCCTTGGTGTCACACGCTGAGATGTCGCTACCGGATGTGCGTCACTAACGACGTGACCCCGACGATATATTGGTAGCAATGTCGCAGCGTGTAAAGCACCCTATAGTCGTCTCCACAGGGTCTTCAATAAAATGGTACCGAAGATAGCGGTATACGCATGTTCTGTCTCCAGCGCCATTATAATGAAGACAATAACATTACAATAGCAATAAGCATGTGCCACCATGGTGGCATGGAATAAAGCTTAAATAAAAGGAGGCAAGCAAGGAGGACGTAGGAGAAGGAATATACAGAGGACTTGACCGACAAAGGCCCACCCCACCGCACACACCACTCAACCAATGTCCTAATTTCTGGAACTTTGAGAACATTTTTTTTCGGCAATCAAACATCCAATCAGGAAACTGAAGTTTCTGATTTGATTCACCATGCTAGCGCCAGTATGGCACTGAATTTACTTTATATGGGAAAATCTTGCTGGTTGTTTCCTTTTTAAGAGGAGCACAACTCTTCACGAATTTGGTGAATTTTACTCCAGCGCACAGTGCCTCAAGACTGGAGTGTTAAGCCTGCTTTACACGTTGCAATTTAGCATACAATATCGTATGCGATTTGCAACGCCCCCATCGTATGTGTGGCACGTTCCGCACAAACGATTAACCCCCGTCACACGTACTTACCTGTCCATACGACCTCTATATGGGCGGCGAACGTCCTCTTCCTGAAGTGGGAGGGACGTTCGGCGTCACATCGATGTCACGCGGCAGCCGGCCAATAGAAGCGGATGGGTGGAGCTGAGCGGGACGTAAACATCCCGCCCACCTCCTTCCTTCCGCATTGTGGGCCGTGTATTCCATCTACCTCTCGCTTATCTCGGGGTTAGCATTCCTTTTCCACAGGATACAAGATTCTCCTCAACAAGCATTAACAGACATCTTATATACTGTATTTCTCATATATTATCCCAAACTTCTTACCATTTTTTTTATATTGCATTGTAGCTGAGTGAGAAGTATGGACCTGTATATACCATTTATTTCGCCAGCCAGCGTTGCGTCGTACTAATTGGCTATGATACCGTAAAGGAGGCGCTGATTGACCACAGTGATGTGTTCAGTGACAGAGGGGGAGTCGCAGTTACTGATCTGTTTTTTAAGGATTATGGTAAGATATCCATACCATAGATGGTAAGTTTATATTAAGACCATATTATTTTTAGGAACAATATCGCGTTGTAGCTAGACTTCTCAAGGCTACTGGCCACATGCCTGAAATGTCAATACTGTAGCTACACCTTGACCGAAAACTTAAAAAAAAATTGGAAACCCTCTTCATGTTCCTTCTTCCTTAGCACTTTTGCAAAAAGAAAAAGTATGGAAGTATAGATCTGATATCCAAGAACAAGGGGCACAAGCCCACCAGATTCTTAGGTAGAAACTCTCCATTCTGGTATATGGAGGGGTTCGGAAGTAGAAATGGGCCACCTTACCTGTTAGGCCCATTGCCATTGCACCGGTTGCACCAATGATATGTCTGCCCCCGCCTTTGATATCAACAGGATAGGATGAAAGTCTGATGGCTATGGTGGCCTCCTGACTCTGCCCTGACACATGATGTCAGGGAAGAGAAGGTTCCCACCTGCTGAAGTTCTGCTGTTGATCCCTTTTTTTCCCCACCAGGTAGGCTGCCATCAGAGGAGCGTTCTTGTGTATCTAGCATCCCATTAGAAAACTATCTAATGTGTCTGAGGGCCTTCAACTAAGTAATCAACTACTAATTAAAAAAAACAGTGCTATACTCTGATACAAAGCAGCGAAAATGTGGCTTAATTCTGCCCACCATGGACATTTAGTTTTAACCAAATAAAGTTCAAATCGTCAAATTTGGAGTTCAAAAACACTAGTGCATGCCCTTATTATCTCCCAGATCAACTACTGCAACCTCCTTCTCTGTGGCCTCCCTTCCAACACTCTTGCACCCCCTACAATCTATCCTAAACTCAACGGACCGATTAATCCACCTGTCCCCCCGCTATTCCCCGGCCTCTCCTCTCTGCCAATCTCTTCCCTGGCTTCCCATTGCCCAAAGAGTCCAGTTCAATACACTAACCATGAGCTACAAAGCGATCTGCAACCTGTCTCCTCCTTACATCTGTGACCTAGCCTCTCGATACCTACCTGCACGTAACCTCAGATCTTCACAAGATCTCCTTCTCAACTCCGCTCTCATCTCCTCTTCACCCAATCGTATGAAAGATTTCTCCCGTGCCTCCCCCATACTCTGGAATGCTCTACCCCAGCATATCAGACTCTCCCCTACCATGAAAAACTTCAAATGGAGCAGAGAAACCAACAACCTGCAGTAACCCTCATTCCACTCTACCAGTTCTACCCTCCCCTACTGTATCTTCACCCATCCCTGGTAGATTATGAGCCCTCGCAGCCAGGGTCCTTTCTTTTCCTCTACCTGTCTGTGCCTTGTATTGTTCATGATTGTTGTACTTGTCTTTGTATGCACCCCCCGCCTGTTTTTCACATGTAAAGCACCAAGGAAAAAATGGTGCTATAATAATACATAATAATAATATGAATCAAATACTAAAGTTCACTAAAATTATCTTTTTAGGGGTCATCATGAGCAATGGAGAGCGCTGGAAGACTCTTCGTCGATTTACTCTTATGACTTTGAGAAATTTTGGAATGGGAAAGAGGAGCATCGAAGAAAGAATCCAAGAAGAGGCCCGATGTCTGACTGAGAGGCTTATGAAAACTAAAGGTAGGTAATAATTAAAAATCATGCAACAAAAGAGTGTGCTTGGTGTTGTAGTTTTTTGAAACTTGGAAAGCCAAAGTTTGTAGACCATTGCTAAGTGGCAAGTTTTAGGGTTTGGTTATAATTAAGCTATGGGCATGCTGACGAGTGTAGTTTTGCCATAGTCCTATCTGTTAGGATAGGTTTTGTGCTCATTTCCTTGGGCTTCTCATAATCCTCTCCTATAGATTCAAATAATCTGCGATAATTTTTTTATTTTTTTTCATGTTGAAGTGTATATCGGATCATGCGCACCCATACAAGTCTGTGGGTGCGTGTGAAACATTGGACTGCACTGATGACATCCGAGTGCAGTCCAGTATACGAAGAGACAGGCAATGGAGAAGATGGAGAAATTAATCTTTCCCTCTTCTTCGCACTTGTGATCTGATTCTCGCAAGCGCGAGAATACCTTTGTTTTAACATGACACTCGGATCACACTCGCAGCGGAGTGTCTATAACATATCATATCTGATGCTCTCACATTGGAGGCTATTGAGGATACAGCAGGTATAGCATGGACGGCAGGTACAGCGGGTATGACAGGTACTAGAACTTAGGTACAGGTTAGCAGGTACAGGTAATGGACACAGGATACAGGGAACGGGACCTGAGAATTAACAGCAATAAGTTACACTATGCATTTGTTTTCCAGTAATTTGAATAATAAAATGAAAGTGATCACATATTTGTACATTTGTTTATAATTTCTATGTAATTTTTTTTTTTTTTTTTATTTTATTTATTTTTTTTTTTTTTATATAGACACTCCAACTGATCCAACCGATCTCCTGCAGCTTGCCGTGTCTAATGTCATTTGCTCTGTTGTATTTGGTGAGAGATATGAGTATGAGGACCAAAAGTTTATGTCTCTACTGACACACATTCGAGAATTTGCCAAGGCATTCACCAGCTTTTGGGGTCAGGTGAGTAAACTATTCCTCTTCGTGTGTGTAATACACTATATATATATATTATATTTATATTTGTTTTTGTTACATGGCTGTGGGTATGTATCACAGAGGTGCTGCAACCCTGGGTGTCTACTCTGGTACCTGTAGCACCATGAGTCTTATTAAGAGGCTCCAGGGACAGGTTTACGGATATCTGAAGAGACGGGTGGGTCGGACTATCCACATACTTTCACCCATGAGTGTTTCTCCGTTTTTTTTAAAATGGTGTCTGTTTGACATATTGTCAGCATGGGGAGGTTATGATGCATCTGGAAGTAATCCTCTGAGAGAAAAGAGAATTAGCTTCTCCTCACTGGGACTGTGTGTGTGTGTGTGTATGTGTATGTGTGTGTGTGTGTGTGTATGTGTGTGTGTATGTGTATGTGTGTGTCCGGGGTCAGTGAGTGGAGACTGAAATACCTGAGCTGGGATACTTCTGCGGAGAAGTGGAATCCAAACCTTAGTGGTTGTGATGCCTCTGGAAGGAATCCTCTGAGAAAAGAGAGCGTTCGCTTCTTCTCACTGGGGCCACTGAGGGGCGGCTAAAATTCCTCCACTGGAATACTTCTAGTGAGACGTTGTATCCAAACTTGTGAGGGTGTATTGCAAGTTAAACGGGCTGTGTACACTGTGTTAGTTTAAGGCTCGTTTCACAAGTCAGTGATTCTGGGACGTTTGTGCTTTTTTTTTAAACGTACCAGAATCACTGACATACGCAGACACATTATAATGAATGGGTCTGCTCACACATCAGTGATTTTTCACTGACCTTGTCTCCGTGCGGCGTACCCGCGTGTGCGTGATTGCCGCACGGAGACATGTCCTTTTTTGTCTGGCATCACTGATGTCCCACGGACCACGCAGGGGTGTGATCCGTGAAACACGTGCCAGAAAAAAACGTGCATATAAAATAAAAATCACTTTTACTCACCCGGCTCCAGCGACGCTCTGTGCAGCCCGTTCTCCCTGCTGCTTCTGAGCCGGCTCATTACTGTCGCACATATTCATAAATGCACGACACAGCCGACCCGGAAGCAGCTGCTGCGGGGGTCAGCGCCGACCGGATGCTGCACCGCGGGAGCGTTCAGCACCATGGAGAGCGGGAGCGGGCACAGGTGAGTTAATCTCTATGTGCAATCACGGACCACGGAGAACGGAGCCCGGATTGCACTTAGACAACCCATGTGTGCCGTAATTCACGGCACACGGAGGGACATGTGCGTGTTTTACACGTCAGTGAAGAACGTCAGTGTTTTTTCACTGACGTGTGAAACAGGACTAAGATGGAAGAAGCTTTGTATGTTACTAGAAGTGCAGTTTGTGTTGTTTTAATAAACTCTTTGAACTTTTAAATGGAAATAATATGATATCTAAAACTACTCAGCCCTCCTAATGGTGTGAAAAAGTGGTGAGGGATTTTTCATAGCTTATGTGGCTAATAAGTCCTCATATACAGTATTTTTGATGCTGCTTTGCCATATTTATGCATACATACAGGAGCATCTTAATAAATTAGAATATCCTCAAACTTAATTTATTTAATTCAATACAAAAAGGAAACTCATCTATTATATAGCGTCATTATACACAGTGATCTATTACTATATATTATATAGTTATTACACACAGAGGGATCTATTTCAAGTGTTTATTTCCGTTAATGTTGATGATTATGGGTTACAGCCAATGAAAACCCAAAAGTCATTATCTCAGAAAATTAGAATATTTTATAAGACCAACTGAAAAAATGATTTTAGCCTACTGAAAAGTCTGTACAGTAAATGCCTCAATACTTGGTCGGGCCTTATTTTGCATGAATTACTGCATCAATGTGGCATGGAGGCGATCATCCTGTGGCACTGCTGAGGTGTTATGGAAGCCCAGGTGGCTTTGATCGCAGCCTTCAGCTCGTCTGCATTGTTGGCTTTGGTGTCTCTCATAGATTCTCTATGGGGTTTAGGTCAGGCGACTTTGCTGGCCAATCAAGCACAGTGATACTGTGGTTAGTAAACCAGGTGTTGGTACTTTTGGCAGTGTGGACAGGTGCCAAGTTCTGCTGGAAAATTACATTTCCATCTCCAAAAAGCTTGTCGGCAGAGGGAAGCGTGAAGTGCTGTAAAATTTCCTGGTAGACGGCTGCGCTGAGTTTGGTCTTGATAAAACACAGTAGACCTACAATAGCAGATGACATGGCCCCCCAAACCATCACTGATTGTGGAGACCTCAGACCAGACCTCAGCAGCTTGGATTGTGGCCTCCACTCTTCCTCCAGACTCTGGGACCGCGATTTCCAAAGGAAATGCACAATTTACTTTCATCTGAAAACAACACCTTGGACACTGAGCACAGTCCAGTTCTTTTTCTCCTTGGCCCAGGTAAGACGCTTCTGGCGTTGTCTATTGGTCATGAGTGGTGACACAAGGAATGCGACGCTTGTAGCCCATGTCCTGGATACGTCTGTGTGTGATGGCTCTTGAAGCACTGACTCCAGCAGCGTCCACTGCTTGTGAATCTTCCCCAAATGTTTCAATGGCCTTTTCTTAACAATCCTATCAAGGCTGCGCTTCTCCCGGTTGCTTGTGCACCTTTCTCTACCACACTTTTTCCTTCCACTCAACTTCCATTAATATGCTTGGATACAGCACTCTGTGAACAGCCAGCTTCTTTAGCAATGACCTTTTGTGGTTTACCCATTTTGTGGAGTGTGTCAATGACTTCCTTCTGGACTTCTGTCAAGTCAGCAGTCTTCCCCATGATTGTGGAGCCTACTGAACCAGACTAAAGGTGGTGTCACACATAGCGACGACAACAACGATGTTGCTGCTAAGTCACCATTTTCTGTGACGTAGCAGCAATGTCCCGTTGCTGTCACTGTGTGTGACATCCAGCAACGACCTGGCCCCTGCTGTGAGGTGGCCGGTCGTTGCTGAATGTCCTGCTTCATTTTTTGGACGTTGCTCTCCCGCTGTGAAGCACACATCGCTGTGTGTGACAGCGAGAGAGCGACGAACTGAAGCGAGCAGGGAGCAGGGAGCCGGCGTCTGGCAGCCTGCGGTAAGCTGTAACCACGGTAAACATCGGGTAACCAAAAAGCCCTTTCCTTGGTTACCCGATATTTACCTTAGTTACTAGCGTCCGCCGCTCTCACGCTGCCAGTGCCGGCTCCCTGCTTCCTGCATACTTAGCTGGAGTAGACATCGGGTAATTAACCCGATGTGTACTCTGGCTAGGAGTGCAGGGAACAGGGAGCCGGCATTGGCAGAATGAGAGTGGCGGACGCTAGGAACTAAGGTAAATATCGGGTAACCAAGAGAAGTGCTTTCCTTGGTTACCCGATATTTACCTTAGTTACGCTTCCACGCGTCGCTGCTGGCTGGGGGCTGGTCACTGGTCGCTGGTGAGATCTTCCTGTTTGACAGCTCACCAGCGACCATGTAACGACGCAGCAGCGATCCTGATAAGGTCAGATCGCTGGTCGTGATCGCTGCTGCGTCGCTATGTGTGACACCACCTTAAAGAACCATTTTAAATGCTTAGGAAACCTTTGCAGGTATTTTGTGGCAATTATTCTAATATTCTGAGATAATGACTTTTGGGTTTTCATTGGTTGTAAGCCATAATCATCAACACTAACAGAAATAAACACTTGAAATAGATCCTTCTGTGTGTAATGACTCTATATAATGTTTCCCTTTTTGTATTGAATTACTGAAATTAACTTTTTGATATTCTAATATATTGAGATGCACATGTATGTATGTATGTATGTATGTATGTATGTCTATACACTATCTAGTACTTGAATATTAGAAGCCATTGCTTCCACTACCAGTGAGATTCACACTGGAGTGAAGGAGGAACAAATCTTTAACTTATTTCCAGGTTTCGCCGTCTTGTGGTTGTTTTTACATCTACAACCTCCCTTGTCATAATATGACTGACTATATCTCAACCAGGTTGTTTCCTTACAACACAGTTACTTTTTAGAAGGAAGTCAAGCAACCTCAGCCAAGTATCCTACCAATATAGCACAAATAGTATAGTCTAAAGCGGGCTTTACACGCTGCGACATCGCTAATGCGGAGTCATTGGTCACGGAATTCGTGACGCACATCCGGCCGCATTAGCGATGCCGTTGCGTGTGACACCGATAAGCGATTTTGCATCGTTGCAAAAACGTGCAAAATCGCTAATCGGCGACACGGGGGTCCATTCTCAAATCTCGTTACTGCTGCAGTAACGAGGTTGTTCCTCGTTCCTGCGGCAGCACACATCGCTGCGTGTGACGCCGCAGGAACGAGGAAGCTCCCCTTACCTGCCTCCCGGCTGCTATGCGAAAGGAAGGAGGTGGGCGGGATGTTACGTCCCGCTCAGCTCCGCCCCTCCGCTGCTATTGGGCGGCGGTTCAGTGACGTCGCTGTGACGCCGCACGGACCGCCCCCTTAGAAAGGAGGCGGTTCGCCGGTCACAGCGACGTCGCCGGACAGGTATGTATGTGTGACGGCTCTGGGCGATGTTGTGCGACACGGGCAGCGATTTGCCCGTGTCGCGCAACAGATGGGGGCGGGTACCCACACTAGCGATATTGGGACCGATATCGCAGTGTGTAAAGTAGCCTTTACCATCTATGGAACTGGGTGCCAAGAAGAGAGAAATTTTTCTTAGAAATGTTCCTGTATAATCAGGCCACAAGTAGGGGTGGATATCTCAGGAATAATCTTTGTGGTTGAAATCAAGAAAGTAGAAAGACTAGCGTTAACAAAAAAAAAAAAAAAAAAATCAAAATTGTACATATTTTTCTCAGAATAAGCCAGACTTATGCCTACTTAACCCTACTGGTCTGTTCCCATGTACTATACACATGTATTGCTCCTGGGTCACTATGACCCGGTTTATTAAATCTTGATTTTAGATACTCTAACGCAATTATTTTCATTCCTAGACTGTATGGGAACATGTTTGGAAATTAAAAAAGAAAAATGAAATTGATTGATTTTTTTTTTTTTTTTTTTTTTTTTTTTATTCAGGAAAAACTTAGTAATAAGCAAAACGAAAAATATCAAACTACACATGTGGTAAAAAAAAACAAACCAAAGCAACTAAATCAAACATTTTGTGAAAAAAAAATTAAAAAAACTACAGATCATAAACACTTCAATTTGAACATATTCACATGGTAATATTACTTTATGTATTCTTGCATGAAGAACAATAAACATGGGCTTTACATAAGAATTTTTGGCATCCAGAACATGTAATACTTGTTTTATTATCACAAGGGCAATAGCTGTGTGACGCCCTGGGCAAGCCAGGGGTCACAGGTCATGACACCACCACACCCTACACCCCGGATAGGTACACCAAAGCTACACAAAAATCCTTGTTGCCTTCCTCCAGGGGCTGATGTCCACACCAGGGGGTGGGCCAGGTGGTTGGCTCCGCCCACCGAGGAGTTCACAGCCCTGGAGGCGGGAAAACCAGGCAGTTAGAGATGAGATGAGATGAGATGAGTTTAGGAGTTGAAGTGAGTGGTAAAGGAGCAAGAGAGAGGAGTAAAAGTGGAAGAGAAAGTGACAGTTGAGGAAGCCTGAAGTTGGTCCGGGTGTGTGCCCCGGACTGAGAACAGCAAGGTTACCAGACGGCGGTGACGGTCTGCAGGAGAGGCTGCTCGGAGGTTGCCGAAAGGACCGTGGACGGGTGGTGGCCCGGCGGTACCGGAGCGGTATACGAAGAGAAGCCAGCACCATTGGCAGGGGCCTTTCGGATCCCGGCAAGGCTAGGAATCGCCGTGAATTTGCCAAATCCATCAGTGAAGGGGACCTCTGGGTCTCCCAACAACCAAGTCCCGATTTGAAGGCAACAGTCCAACCGTTAGAGACACCGCCACCGCCAAGGCACCAGTTTCTCAGGGCCAGCGCCTGCGGGCAAAGAGGGGCTCCTCCGGCCCATATCCAAGCCGGGGAGCGGGTTACCGGTGGGAACCCATCGCTACCAACATAGACTTAGGTGCAGGAAAAGGGACAGTCACCGTCAACTACTGGGGAAAAGCAACAGCAGCCGTCCGTGGGAACAGTCTTTCCAGCCGTGTGTTTTACCGAGAACTGTGTCCCTGTCTCAGGCTGAGTGAGTACCACAGTGCCGTGAGGTACAGCGCTGCCCCCGCGTCCCTGCACCCCACCAAGCCCTGCACCGGCCCCGCCATCCCTCATCCCCAACTCATCACTGGGCCCCGGGACGACCACCCCCCTACCCACGGATGGGAGAACCAACAACTTTGCTGCTCCCTGTCACCGCTCCCGGGATCCCCATACAGAGCAGCGGTGGTGTCTAAACAATCACCACAACCGTGGGTGGCGTCACGGACAATAAACAATCCCAAAAACCAATCCCCTTTCACTCACGGGCGAGGAGTGCCGCCCGAGTCCCCGGGATCCGGCCCATCGCTCGAGCCACCGAGCAGCAGCAGGTCGCAGCAGCAGCAGCAGCCGGACCCGAGCAGTGGGAGAGCGCAGCGTCCCCTCCTCCGCCCGCAACAGCTGCACCTTTTGCTTTTTATTCTTGAAGCACCGCTGGTAGATTCCATGGGGGTAGAAGTGGTTGTGGAGGCCATGGTTTCACATTCGTGAGCATGTTGCTGGATGTGTATAGCATATGTGTACTGATAAGAGCAGAGAAGATAAGAACCCTTCTGAAAACAAGGAGATAAGCCAGGAAGACAGACTAAAGGCCACTTCACACATAACGAGATCGTACAACGAGATCGTTACTACGTCACAGTTTCTGTGACGCAAGAACGACTTCAATTGCGATCTCGTCATGTTTGACACGTACCAACGATTCACCCCCTGCTGCGAAATCGCTGATCGATGCCGAACAGCTTGGGCCATTTTTGGCTCGTTGGAGTCCTGCTGGGCTGCATGAATCTGTATGTTTGACACCCTATTTACGATTTCGTTGACGACCTAGATGAGATGCACGAAGGCGTGTTGTTGCGTCCCCGTTTCCACGCCCCTTCTGCGCCCATTGGTTGGCGCTGAGAACAATAGTGTTTAGTTACGTCGCCATTTCCGCGCCCCCTCTCTGCAACGATTGGTTAGCAATGAGAACACTATTGCGCTCTGATTGGGTATCACTTCATGCTTTGTTCCCTTTTGAGTCTTCTAGGAGCAAACCGGTGACTACACCCAGATTCATTCGTGCTTTGTTCCCGCTTGCTTGGTTTTCGGATCAAAGCTGCATCTTCCCTCATTCATTCCCGAGCGTGTCGCTGTATTACAGATTCATTCGTGCTTTGTTCCCGCTTGCTTGGTTTTCGGATCAAAGCCGCATCTGCAGCCGCATCTGCACTTGTATATCCCTCATTCGTTCCCGAGCGTGTCGCTGGGAGGATCGAAACTGCGATTATTAATAGATAGCATAGACGGCTGCATTTTCTGGACGTGGTAAGTCATTTTCGTAAAGTCTATGTTACTTGTTCCATGTTTTTGTTATAGTATGGAAAGTATTTGTGTTTATAGATAGTAATTATTTTTGCGGATCATGAAAGTGGTTGGTTGTTATCTGTACACATATGTCCTTTTGTGCGTCCATCGTCCTTTTATGTGTCCTTATGTAGTATTGCTGGTTATTTTGTCTCTCTGATACAGCCGCCATTTTGTTTCTCTGACACAGTTACAGCCGCCATTTTGTTTCTCTGACACAGTTACAGCCGCCATTTTGTTTCTCTGACACAGTTACAGCCGCCATTTTGTTTCTCTGACACAGTTACAGCCGCCATTTGTTTCTCTGACACAGTTAGAAGTGGTGCACTTCTATGGGGGCGGCCATTTTAGTGTCTCTTTTACACCCCCCAAAAAATGTGATTGGTTTATAGCAACTTTTCTCATCTTTACATGTTTTTTTGCAGTGTGGACAACATGAACGACATGCAGCGTGTTGTGCTGGGTGCTGCATTGATGTTTGAGGCCGGTCGGCTACGTGAAGTGGAACAGAGGCGTTCCAAACGAAAGCGCCGCATGTGGACCAGAGAGTGGCTGCAGAAGAGGTACAAATACTCCCACATGCAACTGCTAAGAGAGCTGCAGGAAAATAATCCTCAGGATTTCCGCAATTTTCTGCGGATGTCAGAAGAATCATTTAGCCTTTTACTCGAAAGAGTTACGCCAATTATTCAGCGCAAGAATACAGCGATGCGTGCTGCCATCCCGGCAGATGAAAGATTGGCAGTCACGCTGCGTTTCCTGGCCACCGGACGCTCCCTGCAAGACTTACATTTTTCTTCTGCAATTTCAAGGTCCCTGCTCAGCATTCTTATTCCGGAGACATGTAGAGCAATTTTCCACAGTCTGCGTAACTACATTGAGTTCCCCAAAACTGTGGAGGAATGGCAGAAGATTGCCACCGATTTTGAACACCTTTGGCAGTTCCCAAACTGTGGTGGTGCTTTGGACGGGAAACATGTGCGGATCACTCAACCACTGAACAGCGGCTCCTATTTTTATAACTATAAGGGCTATTTCAGCATCATCCTAATGGCCCTTGTGAATGCCAATTACGAATTTATTGCTGTTGATGTTGGCATGAATGGCCGGGTTTCTGACGGTGGGGTTTTAGAACACACAGGCTTTGGTGAACGTTTGCAAAATGGTGAACTGCATTTGCCCCCCAACTCTGACACTACCGCAAACCTTAACTTTGTATTTGTGGGCGATGAAGCCTTCCCACTTCATCCCAATCTCATGAAACCATTCCCACAGAAAAGTCTAACGGCGGAAAGACAAAGGTTCAATTATAGATTATCAAGGGCACGCAGGGTTGTGGAAAATGCCTTTGGGATAATGGCAAATCGCTTCCGCGTTTTCCACACACCAATTAACCTGAGTCTACCATCAATAGACGCAGTTGTTTTGGCCTGTTGCGCCCTTCACAACTTTCTTCGACGGCGAGATGCTATTACGTACTGTCCAACAGGCTTTGTAGACTCTGATGACTTAAATGGCGAAGTGGTGCTTGGCGAATGGCATTCTGAAGATCCCGCAATCGCAGGACTTCAACCATTGGCGCCCGGCAGAAATACCGATGATGCGAAGGCCTGTCGAGAAAAGTACTGCCAATATTTTAATGGTCCTGGTGCAATTACGTGGCAGCATTAGATAAACTTGTATTGAGCACATTTATTATGCTGAGTTTTATTTTCTTGTATTGATTGGTTTTAGAAACTTCCCTTCTTAATTTTAAAAAATATATGGTTACTTGTATTATGTTCATCACATTTATACTAATTTTAAAATATATGGTTACTTGTATTGTTATGTTCATCACATTTATAATAAAATGTCATTTTTGCAAAATGATTACTTTAATAAACAGTTGTTTTAACTTTCCACAAGATTTGTTTGTCATTCATTCACTATTAAGGGCTACTGTGGGGAGCAGTACCACCATTGCTGCCGTTACATCACCCCCGGAGGCCCCAAATTATGAATATGAAGCCTTATATATTTTCATTTGGGGTTTTTAAACGGGGACGTTTGTGCGTCCCCGAAACCTTCAAACGACATCTCTTTTTCGATTTCTTATAATTGTATGTGCGCTCGCAGTGTGTGATACCACGACCCCTTGACACAGCATTTGCGTCATGGCGCGATCTCATTTCTGCAGCAAAGATCATTCTGATTTGTTAAAAGTGCGTCGCACTTTCACCTTCAAACATAGCATTGTAATATTTCACAAATCAACAATCCCGCCATGGCCGACGGCGGCCATTGGCTGGAGCAGGATCAACAACGTCCACCCCAATCTGATTGGAGCTAGCGTTCACGTGACGCTATCGGTCGAATCAGATGTGAAGAGGCGTTACCGCGGGTGACGCAACTGCGTTTGCTACGTAGACACACCAGCGAACAATGGCGGCACGCAGGAGGGCAACAGCTTGGGGAGAGGCGGAGGTCCGGTACCTAATTAGAGAAGTGGATGCTCGCGATTATGATTGCCGTGAGGCGCAAGAGCATCCACTTCTCCATAAGAAAGCGGTATTGCGCAGGATCCAACGTGGGTTGAGGAGGAGATTTCATTTGGAGCGCACCTGCGCCCAGATCCGAAAAAAATTAGCGGATCTGCGGTACCGCTCCAGTGCCCGGATCTCTGCCATACAAGCAGAGTTACAAAACCAAGGTAGGCGCAGATGAGTGTGCCTTGGCAACGTATAATGGTGTTCTTAAATATATATCTATTTATTTTTTTATATATATATATATATATATATATATATATATATATATATATATATATATATATATATATATATATATATATATATATATATATATATATATATATATATATATATATATATATATATATATATATATATATATATATATATATATATATATATATATATATATATATATATATATATATATAAAAAATCTCTATCTATCTATCTATCTATCTATATATATATATGTATATATATATATTTATTCTAAAAATAAATATATAAATATATAATACATATATAAATATATATATATATATATATCATATATATATAAGTCTATACATATATTTTTAAATTAAATATATATATAATTCATATTAATTATATATAAATATAAGAAAATATACATATATAATAAGTAATAAATATATTGATTTAAATGTATATATTTAGGATATATATATCCTTTTACTTAATTAAAATTATATATATATAATCTATTTTATAGATCGATAGATTATATATATATATATAAAACATATAAAATATATATATATATATATATATATATATATATATATATATATATATATATATATATATATATATATATATATATATATATATAGATACAATTCGAAAAATATATTTAGATATATATAATAATAAAAAAAAAATATACATAATATATATCTATATATAATTATAAAAATATATCATATATTAATTATATATATATATAATTATAAAAATATATAATATATTAATTATATATATATATATAATTATAAAAATAAATATATACAGATAATATTTAAATAATAAATATATATATATTTTAATGTATATATATTTATTATATATATATATATATATATATATATATATATATATATATATATATATATATATATATATATATATATATATATATATATATATATATATATATATATATATATATATATATTTCCCATGAACTGACAACCCTCTATCAGCACACAGTTTTCATATGTTCTGATATACCTCTTGTCCTTGGCACCCAGCTTCGCCATGCTTGGCAAAACATCATTCCCTCACCACCCAGCTTTTCCCATATCAGAGAGAGCATGGCAAAGCCGGGTGCTGTGGGTAGTGGGTCTTTTTCCCTCAGCACAAAAAAATTCCATCTCCTGCTTGTATTTTTGTACCCCCTCATATCTAGTTCTCCAAATACAATATTGGCCCCCACATAGCCTTCCATATAGTATAAAGGGTTCCACATAACCCTTCAGATATTAGAATGCATCCCATAGTCCTCCATGAACTGTAATGAATTTCCTAGAGTTCTCCATGAAGTTTCATTCACCCCAGAGTTCTCCATATATTATACTGCACCACATATTCCACAATGTGTTCAAATTCACCCCCATAGTCCTTGTATAAGGTAGGCTACGTAGTCCGCCATATATTTCAATGTACCCCCCACAGTCCTATATGTATCATAACGCAACCACATTAAACTTTATATTTTCTTAAGAACCCCCAGAGGAGCAAGGGGCCGCAGAGGAGGGAGAGCATGTGCCCGAGCCCCCGGTGGATCTACAGCCACCAGAGGAGGAGGAGGAGGAGGAGGAGGAGTACCACCCACAGGGGCCACCGGCCGGATCGCCCCCCGGTAATTTTTTAATATAACATTAACGCCATATAAAGTACAAAACAAAAAGCTGTTGAGTACTATAAAGTGTTTTTTGTTATCATAGATGCTAGTCCAGGCTCCATAAGTGAGTCTGTATCGGACGAGGGGGATAACCGTAAGTCATGAATCTCCTACTTTGTAATAATAAGCAGAAATAAAAATTATGATTTATTAATTTTACCATTCCCTCCATAGGCATACCCACTTTGGCCGAAATCATGTCCTCCCAAAGAAGGATTTTGTCGGCCCACAGGAGGCTGATGGCCAGAGTGGAGCGGCATGCGGCGCTGCTGGCCCGTTATGTGGCTGGACAAGGGGAGGGCAGCAGCAACTAACGTTTTTTTTTTTTTTGTTATTGTATCCATATTCATGTGTTATAAAAAATTTGAAATTGATATCTGCTGTTTGGTATGTCTCATTGCATAAAGCAAGTTAACAGCTATCACCACTCACAAACTCACCACTCACAAACATCATATTACATGTAGGCATCTGTATAGATGCACCAATCCCATTATCCACGAGGGGGGTGACTAGGCTTTACTGGTTGTTTGCTGTACATGAGTGTGTGGGTTGTGTGGTGGTATGCCAATGAGGGTGGAGTATGGTACAATCTCTGTAACTACCGTGTTTTGCCAGGGCATCACAACCATATGCTGAATTAAGTAACGCAGGCAGCAAGATTGAAACAACATAAATTTATTATTACAATGAAAATATAACAATCAATTGAAATTAATTTCAAATAACAAAACAACAACAATAACAAAATTTAGTGGCCGTCTTCATATTGGTGGACATATTCAGGCCGGGTGGGAGATGACAGTTGGCTTAAAAATGAATCATTTGAATACCTGGGATAATGTGGGGGGGGAAACTGTGGGGGGGGATACTGTGGGGGGGATACTGTGGGGGGTGGTCAAGCTGCAAGCGTGGTGGATGCATCCTGTTCGGTGTACTTTGCAGGGGCTGGCGAGGAATCCATGTATTAGAATCATGGGACTGGTTCTTCTTGCATATCGTGTCATTGTCATCCAGTTCTCCTCGGCCTGCCTTTCTTAGGACTTCCAACATCAGTCTTTCGGCTTGCTCCCTCTGTGTGGAATCCAATTTGCAGAGTCTGTCCGATGCAAATGCGGCAAAGCTATCGACTGGGGTGCTTTTTGGCTGTGATAGCAGTTGGGTTGCCAAAGAATAAAATTCAGCCGATGTCACAGGGGTGTTGGCCTTCTTTTTGCGTAACTGTCTTCGCCGCATTTCACCAGAGGGTGCAGGTGCCTCATTATCCTCCACAATAGGCTCGCTCGATGTGGTGGGGTTCTCATTCAATTGGGGCCTCACCATATCTGTCTGAGGGTTCTGCGGGAACAGAAAAATAAATGTTAATTAAAAGTCATACATTAATAGTTAGTAAATTTAATTAAAGTGTGACAAAATTGTATTGGAGTGTACTTATCTGAACTGGAAGGGATAACATTTCCAAACTGCACAATAAATCATGGCAACAATAAGTTACTATTTTGTGTTCCTCAATGGCATGTACATAAAAAGTTTGAATACTATGTAACGTGAAGCAAATAAGGTACTTACATCTACAACAGCGGAGGTGTTGTCATCGATCGGGATGTCATCGTTTTCAATGTCTGCTTCCAGGTCTACGTTTCTTTGGTAGGAGCTTTCCATCATTCGTGGTAGCTCCTGGTCCCTTGTGAATTCCAGGAGATTGAAATACCACAAGGGAGAAACATATACCTGGTCAGTGCCGGCCCCTGACTTTTTTGATTTGTCCACCTTATTTGCTTCTTTCTTATATACAGTCCTCAAGCCTTGGATCTTCTTTTTTACTACTTTGACATCTACCGCCTCGCCTCCACTGTGTTTTTTAAAAAGATCCACCAGTTGGGCATAGGCGGCTTGTTTTTTTATTCTGTCTGAATATTCTGTGGATTTGATTCTCCACAAGCAGGGCAGTGATTGATACAAATCCAACAGCTCACGCACAAAGTCTTCTTTGTTATAATAAGCCATCTGAAATAAAGAATGAAAAATTTATATGTAAACATAAAAGAAGTTGCAATAAACCGATCACAATTTTTGGTTATGGTGTGGCAGAGACTAAAATGGCCGCCCCTATGTGTGGCAGAAACACAAAATGGCGGCTGTAGCTGAGAGACAAAAGATGAAAAAAATCCAGCACTCAAAGCATTCAACTGAAATTGTTTTATATTTTATTCATGGATCTGTGTAATTATTAAAGACGTTTCGGTCATCCGACCTTCATCAGTTTACACAGAAAAGGTTCTGTAGACAGTATGTGACATTGACTGCAGACCGGGACGGGCAGCTTTTTCCTCTGGTCCAGCTTTTTCATATATTTCTACAGAACCTTTTATGCGTAAACTGATGAAGGTCGGATGACGGAAACGGCTTTAATAATTACAGAGATCCATGAATAAAATATAAAACAATTTCAGTTAAATGCTTTGAGTGCTGGATTTTTTTCATTTTTTGATCTGGGGTGGGACCCTATCCAAGCACCAGCGACTATAGAAGGAGTGCCACATTTCTATATTTTATTTAATGAGAGACAAAAGAGCCAGCAATGCTAGGATAGGACACATTACAAACAGCACTATGGAGAGACCCCTCTTTAAAAGGCATTATACACGCACAGATAAAAGCCAGCAACTTTAACTCACATAATAACTATTAACATATATCTAACAGCAATCAACTCACATAATAAATATTAACATATATCTTAACAGCAAGAACATTATTCAAAAAAAAGCCCACCCCCCCAACAAGAAAAAAGACCTACCTTTTCAAAGAAGTGTATATCAATGTAGAATCCAAGCGGAATCGCAAATACGATCTCACCGACACTCGACAGCACTGCAAGGATACTCCAGGTGCAACTGCGGCTTCGATCCGAAAAACACACCAACAAAGCGACCGGGTACAATGGACGAAGGAATCAGGGTGGAGACGCAGGTTCTATCTCAAAGCAAAGCGCAAAAGAAGTGACAAAGGGTGGACGCGATCCAAAATTTAACCGCTAGATACGCCCCCTGCATGCCCAATCAGAACGCAGTATTGGCCGCCAATGAAAGCGGAGGGGGGTATGGAAAAGGCGACGCAAATGTGACTCACTGCATAATGGGATTGGAATCGTTAACATAGTAGCTGTGTGACAGGGTCCTTATCAATCAGAGCGGAGGGGGTGGAAAAGGCGACGCCCGCCCGGCCGCCCAATCAGAACGCAGTATTGGCCGCCAAAGAAAGCGGAGGAGGGTATGGAAAAGGCGACGCAAATGCACGCCTACGTGACTCACTGCATAATGGGATTGGAATCGTTAACATAGTAGCTGTGTGACAGGGTCCTTATCAATCAGTGCGGAGGGGGTGGAAAAGGCGACGCCCGCCCGGCCGCCCAATCAGAACGCAGTATTGGCCGCCAAAGAAAGCGGAGGAGGGTATGGAAAAGGCGACGCAAATGCACGCCTACGTGACTCACTGCATAATGGGATTGGAATCGTTAACATAGTAGCTGTGTGACAGGGTCCTTATCAATCAGAGCGGAGGGGGTGGAAAAGGCGACGCCCGCCCGGCCGCCCAATCAGAACGCAGTATTGGCCGCCAATGAAAGCGGAAAAGGCGACACAAATGCACGCCTACGTGACTCACTGCATTTTACTACGCCCCTAATGGGATTGGAATCGTTAACATAGTAGCTGTGTGACAGGGTCCCAGCGATTTCAAAGATCGTTATACGGGACGCATGCTCGTTCATAAACTCGTTATGTGTGACACCCAACATGCGATTTCAACAACGACTCATAAACGATCCAGAAAGTGTGACGTAGTAGCGATCTCGTTCACGATCTCGTTATGTGTGACTGGACCTTTAGGGGTGCTTCACACACAGCGAGATCGCTGCTGAGATCGCTGCTGAGTCACGGTTTTTGTGACGCAGCAGTGACCTCATTAGCGATCTCGCGGTGTGTGACACTGAGCAGTGATCTGGCCCCTGCTGTGAGTTCGCTGCTCGTTACACACAGCCCTGGTTCGTTTTTTTATTGTTGCTCTCCCGCTGTGACGCACACATCACTGTGTGTGACAGCGAGAGAGCGACGAAATGAAGCAAGCAGAGAGCAGGAGCCGGAATCTGGCAGCTGCGGTAAGCTGTAACCAGGGTAAAGATCGGGTAACCAAGGTGGTTACCCGATATTTACCTTCGTTACCAGCCTCTGCCGCTCTCACGCTGCCTGTGCTGCCGGCTCCTGCTCTCTGCACATGTAGCTGCAGTACACATCGGGTAATTAACCCGATGTGTACTGTAGCTAGGAGAGCAGGGAGCCAGCGCTAATCAGTGTGCGCGGCTCCCTGCTCTCTGCACATGTAGCGACGTTATGATCGCTGCTGCGTCGCTGTGTTTGACAGCTAAGCAGCGATCATAACAGCTGCTGAAAGGGGGGAAAAAAGGCGCAAATAGGGTTTTACCCGGTATTAACCGTGTAAAATATATAAAGATACACTCACCTGGAACGGTTGTGCCAGTCAATGCATTTTCATGTGTATGTGTGTGTGTGTGTGTATATATATATATATATATATGTATATATATGTATGTGTTTTTTATTTATTATTATATATTTTTTCATTTTAAACCTCTGTGCTTTTCATATATATAATTTTTCATGTATACTTCTTCAAATGCTCCGTTATATGTTTTGTCAGCAGTCAAATGCTCCTCCTTTGTATTTTTCACGTGTCTATGAGTCACTCCGTTACCATGAGAGCATTGACGTCATAGCTTGTAGCATGGCGTTATGTACTCCTCTATAAGTAACCAGCCTGTGTACTGTGCATGCATTCTCTTTCCCTGAAGGAGACGGTTTATGTCTCTGAAACGCGTTGGATGCTGTAATAAAGAGAGTTTTTAATATAAACTACAGCCTGGAAATGGTGGTCCCTCAGCGCGGCTAAAACCCGATTCTCATATATATGTGTACATGTATATATTTTTTTCTACTAAGCGATCATAACAGCGACATACAAGGTCGCTGTTGCGTCACAGAAAATGGTGACGTAACAGCGACATCGTTGTCGCTGTCGCTATGTGTGAACCCAGCTTTAAGGTGGTGTCACACATAGCGACGCAGCAGTGATCACGACCAGCGACCTGACCTTATCATGATCGCTACTGCGTCGTTACATGGTCGCTGGTGAGCTGTCAACCAAGCAGATCTCACAAGCGACCAGTGACCAGGCCCCAGCCAGCAGCTACACGTGTAAGCGTAACTAAGGTAAATATCGGGTAACCAAGGAAAGCACTTCTCTTGGTTACCCGATATTTACCTAAGTTACTAGCGTACGCCGCTCTCACGCTGCCAGTGCCGACTCCCTGTTCCCTGCACTCCTAGCCAGAGTACACATTGGGTTAATTACCCGATGTGTACTCCAGCTACTTGTGCAGGGAGCAGGGAGCTCACTAAGCTAACTAAGGTAAATATCGGGTAACCAAGGAAAGGGCTTCTTGGTTACCCGATGTTTACCGTGGTTACAGCTTACCGCAGGCTGCCAGACGCCGGCTCCTGCTCTCTGCTCGCTTCAGTTCGTCGCTCTCTCGCTGTCACACACAGCAATGTGTGCTTCACAGCAGGAGAGCAACGTCCAAAAAATGAAGCAGGACATTCAGCAACGACCGGCGACCTCACAGCAGGGGCCAGGTCATTGCTGGATGTCATACACAGCGACAGCGACGGGATGTCGCTGCTACGTCACAGAAAATGGTGACTTGGCAGCGACGTCATTGTCGTTGTCGCTATGTGTGACACCACCTTTAAGCTGGGTTCACACACAATGACAACGACGTCGCTGTTATGTCACCATTTCCTGTGACGTAACAGCGATCATAGATGATCGCTAGTAAGCTGTCAAACATGTAATTTTAAGCAGCGACGGAGCAGAAATCATAGCGACCTCGACGGTCGTTGTGCAGTGTCACACGCGTTGCTGTGCGACGACTCAGACCTTGATAGAGGCGTGGTGTTTACCCCTAGAGATGTTTCACGCCCCTCTGTTCCGATTGGTGATCACTACAGCGGCGCCTGATTGGGTGACCGTGCCAAACAAAGGAAGACGCAGTAGTGCTTTTATTCATTCTATTTCATTTCATTCAGATCCACAAAGAACGACACACTAGCGACACCAGACAGAGAATCTACTACATGGAACAAAGAATGGAACTTAAAGAATGAAATCACTGTAACGCCTTCGGCAAGGTACCCAATTGGAACGCTGTTGTAACCACCAATCGGAGTCGTAGGGGCGTTGCAAAATACACTGCAAAAACATGCCCTTATCCTGCCTTCAGTCCTATGTCACTGCCTTCAGCGTCGTCGCGACCGTCGCTGCTGCGGTGTCAAACACAAGGATGCTGAGCTTATCATCATGGCGCAGGGGATAGCAGCGATCAAAAAATGACCTGGAACATTCAGGAGCGAGCAGCAATTTCACAGCAGGGGTCTGATCGTTGTGTGTCACACACAGCGACATCACTGTTGAGGTCGTTGCTAAGTCACACAAAATGGCGACTTTGCAGAGATGTCGTCGTCGCTGTGTGTGACACTACCTTTACTTAGCAAAAAAATCATTTGGAGGCCTTTTAGAGCTCAGCTTTACAAAATAAGGCCCTCTTACACAGTCCGTTCTGCGCAGAATATACACGTGTAGTGCACACCTAGTGATCTCTCTGGATGTGCTTTATATTTTAGTATCGACTGTGCACCAAAAATAATATAAAGCCATTTTTATGGTGTGCAGATCTCAATGCATACACCCGGCAGATCGTGTGTATGACCCCATTGAAATAATTTAGGAAATAAATAAATTGATATACAATAGTAGATGCAATAAATAGACCCAACTGAGGTTATAACTCCTTTATTTCACTGAAAATATGGCCTCACAGCTGTAAAAAATGATGCCGGGTCACTATGACCCGAACACGACAAGTGTACAAATCGGCGTGTAGCTAAAAGTAAATGTGACGCCCTGGGCAAGCCAGGGGTCACAGGTCACAACATCACATGCACCCCACATTCCCGGCAGGTACACCTAGGCTAACCTAAAATCCTTGTTGCCTTCCTCCAGGGACTGATGTCCATACCAGGGGGTGGGCCAGGCGGTTGGCTCCGCCCACCGAGTACACCGCCCTGGAGGCGGGAAAACCAGGCAGTCGAGTTCAAGCTAGGGGAGTGAAGAAGGAAGTGGTAGAGGAGCTTGAGAGTAGTGACAGAAAAGGAACAGTTAAGAAAGCCTGAAGTTGGTCCGGGTGTGCGCCCCGGAATGAGACAGCAAGGTTAGCAGGCGGCGGTGACAGTCTGCAGGGGGACTGCTTGGAGGTTGCTGGAAGGACCGCAGACGGGTGGTGACCCGGCGGTACCGGAGCGGTATTCGAAGAACAGTCAACACCAGGGCAGGGGCCTTTCGGATCCCGGCAAGGCTAGGAGTCGCCATAATTTGCCAAATCCGTCAGTGAAGGGGACCTCTGTCTCCTAACAACCAAGTCCCAATTGAAGGCAACAGTCCGACCGTTAAGGGGAGACACCGCCACCGCTAAGGCACCAGTTTCCCAGGGCCAGCGCCTGCGGGCAAGAGAGGGGCTCCTCCGGCTCATGTCCAGGTCGGGGAGCGGGTAACCGGTGGGAACCCTTCGCTACCAAAAAGACTTTACATAGTTGCAGGGAAGAGACCGTCACCGCTAACTGCAGGGAACATCAGCACCGTAGCCGTCCGAGGGACCCGTCCAACCAGCCGTTTGTTTACCGAGAACTGTGTCGTGTTTCCTGGCTGAGTGAGTACCTCCGTGCCGTGCGGCACAGCGCTGCCCCTGCGCCCCTGCACCTCCACAGGCCCCATACCCGCCTGTCCACCATACCAACCCCATCACTGGGCCCCGGGACCACCAAACCCCCTACCCACGGAGGGGCAAATCAACAACTGGCTGCTCCATACCATCACTCCCGGGCTCCCCAGACAGAGCAGCGGTGGTGTCCACTTAATCACCACAACCGTGGGTGGCGTCACGGACAATAAACTATCCCAACAACCAATCCCCCTTCACTCACAGGCGAGGAGCGCCGCTCGAGCCACCGAGCAGCAGCAGGCCGCAGCAGGCCGCAGCGGCCGCGGCAGCCGGACCCGAGCAGTGGGAGAGCGCGGCGTCCCCTCCTCCGCCCGCGACATAAACACAAAAAAAAAAAATACTCACAGATAGGTCCCCCAAATGAGGAAAAGTCAAGTAACCTCAAGTTTTAGAAACTTATAGAAAAATATCTACAGGGCCACAAAAAATTGTCTACAGGTCACTATGACCCGAAGAGAACAGCAGGGTTAATGTACTTTGATGTTGGGTCTTCAAAAAATTGAGACACTTTACAAAAACATTTTAGTATTTAGCCAATAAACATTTTTGTCTTAATTTTATTTTTCATTTAGCTTCTTAATCTATTTCCAAACTTGATGACCCATGTCCCGGGCCCTCCACAAAAAATCTTCCAAAATTTTGAAAAGCTCAAAGAATTTATCAGGAAGGAGATGATCGCTCACCAGGACACCTTGGATGAGAATTGTCCTCGGGATCTAATAGATTGCTTCCTCATGAGGCTGAAAGAGGTAGATCAATTTATATTCCTAACGAAACTTTTTTTTTTTTTTTTTTTTGTTGATGCTTGGGTTATATCGGTTGGTTTTGGCGTCTATCTACAATTGACCCTTGTTGCAACTACTGATGGATCAAGGTTTGTTTTCAAAAATGTTACCATTTTAAAGTATCTTTTTTAGGAGAAAAATAATCCAAACTCAGAATTTCATGAGAAGAACCTACAGGGAGTAGTTTCAGACTTGTTCATTGCTGGATCGGAAACGACAAGTATCACTCTCAGATATGGTTTCCTCATACTGATGAAATATCCAGAAATACAAGGTACTATGACTACTGTATATGGACAAAACATACAAACAAACCATACGTTGTCCTCATCGGGACGCACTCAACTTAAGTCTGTACCTGAATGAACCTAATCTGTATTCAGTCCCTAGGTTGAAGTCAAGCCTAACTCCTTAAACTGAAAAATATATTCTGTCTTCTGTTTTTGTTAATGTCAGAGAAAATCCACAAGGAGATTGATAATGTAATAGGCAAAGATCGTTATCCGTCAATGGAAGACAAGAGTAAAATGCCGTATACCGAAGCCGTGATCCACGAAATCCAGAGATTTGCTGATATTGTCCCTGCAGGTCTGGCTCACGCCGCAAGTAAAGACACAATATTTAGGGGCCATCATATTCCAAAGGTAATGTGATTTTCCCAACTCATAGGTTTTTATTGTTTTATGTTTTTCTTTTCTGAGACTAGAGTTTTTTTATGGGCTTTGTCATGTATCGCAACCTGTACAAATCCACAATGAAGGTTCCTCCATAAAGAACTACAATCCTCCAACTTATTGAGTTCTCAGCCTACCACTTGCTTCACTGACTTTGATGACCATGGCCATGTTCTAGTCTTTGCACTGGTTTCCAATCCACTCTAGAATATAATATGAATTTATCATTCTTATATACAAAGCTCTCCACAGTTTTGTACCGCCCTACATCTTACAATCTCTGTGTACCTACCCATCAGTCCTGTCCTTTCAGCTAATTACCTAATACAAACGTCCTCAATAATCTGAATCTCCCATTCCCATCTCCAAGACTTCTCTCATGCTGCACCAGTTTTCTGGAATTTACTACACCAGACAATCCGATTAATTCCAAGGGTTCGCAGTTTCAAGCGCGCACTAAATTCAAATTTCTGCAGCCTGGCTTATCACCTCACCTCACTGACACTTATCTAACGAACTATCCTTTGTTCTCCCTTCCATGCAGTCAGTAGCACTCTACCTGTAATTGTACATACTGGCTGGTGACCGGTTCTTGCAGCATTACTTGAATGCCTCTATTATATTGATGACTGGACCATACAATACAAGCACTTTTACCATATTACCTTTTGTGCCTCCCCAATTTCCTCATGGGTTATAAGCTAGCCCGTAGGAACCTCATTCCTTTTGGTATATTTTGCACTATGCATTACTCTGTAAAGTCCTATCTTGTTTATACAAGCTCCCTCTTAATTGTAAAGTGTTGTGAAATCTGAAACCCAAAATTTCTACTTTGGGTATTTTTTATATAAGATATTGCAATATGGTCTCCTACACTTTAATAGGGCTCCGCTGCGATTATAGACTCAGCCCATAATAAAATTTGGCCCAGTTTTCTCTTCTTTTTTTTTTTTTTTGGGTGGTGGGGCACAGATTCCTTCTACTATTTTATGATTACTACCTAAAACCAATCTTGTATTTTTCTTTTTGGCTTTAATCCTCTACAACATTTATTTTCAGGGAACTTTGCTACTTCCAATGCTGACGTCTGTCCTTAAAGACCCCAAACATTTCAACAACTCGGATAAGTTTGACCCTGAACATTTTTTGGATGAAAATGGTGCCTTCAAGAAGCATGATGCGTTCATGCCATTTTCCATAGGTAATATAACATTAAAATAAATTAAATGCCTGAAACCTAATTATGTAAATATGAATAGAGTCTCAGTCTAGTATCATGTACATCGATGGTGCAATTTGTACAATCATTATATCTCCTTAGGAAAGCGTGCATGTGTGGGAGAAGGCCTGGCTCGCATGGAGCTCTTCCTCTTCTTAACTACTACACTGCAAAAATTTACATTAGAGTCCACAGTGGATAGAAAAAGCTTGGAAATCACACCTGAACCCAACACCAATGGCTCAAGACCTCGATCATATGAGATGTACGTGGTCCCTCGTTGACGAGATCTTCTCCTGTTTGGTAGCTTGATTGAAAACCTTCAAGTTTAGCCATTATGGAAATAAAGAATTGGTGATCTATTCAGTCTACGAGAAGAAGACTATCATCAGATAGACCTAGTTTCACAGAAATCCAAGCACACAATAACGGATGACTCTTCTATAGTCTTCTTGACCACCTTGTATTTATATACAGTAATGTGTCTCCTAATTTCTTACACATTTGATACATCTTTATAATCAAAGTAACTACCTTCATAACTCAATAAAATGAGCGTCATTTCCTTAATATTTTTTGTGGTCCAACACAAGGCTAGGAAAAGAGAACAGTTGCAGCTTTCGTCACAATAAAGTTTAAATAACTAATATCAGCATATATCCTTATTGCGCTATATTAGACCGAAAGAATTTTTTCATAGTGGATTCTCCACACTCTGGCTCCAGCCAGCGAACCCAAGTCACTGTGGTTGCTTCCTGCAGCCTCCAGCCCTCTCCAGCCAGGCTGCAGTATTTTCCCCAGTCCTCACCTGGACTGATTTCCAGGAGTCTCTCTTCAGTCATCACACAGACTGAGATCTCCAGCACACATCCTCCATGTGCAGCACTCTCAGGCTTCTCTCCAGCAGACATCCTCCATGTGCAGCACTCTCAGGCTTCTCTCCAGCACACATCCTCCATATGCAGCACTCTCAGGCTTCTCTCCAGCACACATCCTCCATGTGCAGCACTCTCAGGCTTCTCTCCAGCACACATCCTCCATGTGCAGCACTCTCAGGCTTCTCTCCAGCACACATCCTCCATATGCAGCACTCTCAGGCTTCTCTCCAGCACACATCCTCCATGTGCAGCACTCTCAGGCTTCTCTCCAGCACACATCCTCCATGTGCAGCACTCTCAGGCTTCTCTCCAGCACACATCCTCCATGTCCAGCACTCTCAGGCTTCTCTCCAGCACACATCCTCCATGTGCAGCACTCTCAGGCTTCTCTCCAGCACACATCCTCCATGTGCAGGACTCTCAGGCTTCTCTCCAGCACACATCCTCCATGTGCAGCACTCTCAGGCTCCTCTCCAGCACACATCCTCCATGTGCAGCACTCTCAGGCTTCTCTCTGTTTCTAAAACTAACAGTCTCTTAAACCAAACCGGATACACCCACAGGTGGAGGTATGTGATTCTCCAGCTCTGTCCATCACACTGGTCAGTTTAAAGGGAACCTAACCCTTAATTACAACCCAAGTTCTGTGGAACTACAGGTCCCACAGTCACACCTTCAGTTCAATATCGCAGGGGGATCCTTCTCCACTGCGACCATCCACAACATTGGTGGTCGCTACCTCACAATATATATATATATAATGTATATATATTCTCATTGACAAAGATGCAGTACTGAACAGAAAAAGATATTTTCTTCCTCTATTACAACCATGCAACCCTCATTGTGAAGTCTTTAACGGGGTTGTCCGGCTCTATAACAATGATGACCTTTCTTCGATTAAGAGCGCAGCGTGCACTCGAAATAAGTAAGATGCTGTATGTCCACCTTGGTGGCTTTTCAATACATTTTGAAGAATTGATTTAATTTTGGATTTTGGTCCTTTTCCTTTTGTTGTGTATTACCTGTGGGTTGTTGATACATGGACGTTATGGCAGAGTAGTAGAATTCGGGTTCTTAGCAGCTTCACCTTGAAGACCTTTCCTTTAGTATAGGCAATCAGTATCTGATTGATGAGAATGTGACAACCGGCACCTGCGCCGATCCGCTGTTCATGTGCCGCTGCTGAACGGAACTGCTCCTTTGCAGATATCAACTGTATATTACCTGCAGCTGAGCACTGCACATCCACCTTCCTATTTGAATAAAAAGAGGGTGGGTGTGCAGTATCCGACTGACGCCTCTATTCTGTCAATGGACCAATGCAGAGCCAAGTGCTCAAGTGTATGGAGAGGTTCTAAGAAAAGATTGATGTTTGCCAAATGAACATTAGGCCAAAGGCTAACGCTTTCTATACAATCACTGCATATTCTTAGAACAACGGTTTATAGTTCCTGATTTCTTAATAGTGTAACACTCTGGAATCAACTGAGGATCATGACATGAATATTCACTTATTATAGTGACCGGTATTAGTTTCTTAGGTCTAGTGGCTAAATCCTTCCTTACGCAGAACACAGGACTCTCTTGCCCTTTTCCTAGAAAATACAATGGACTCTCTCCTCCACCATTCACAGGTCGTTTTTTACCTTCAAAATCAGCGTCCTCTTTTGGACAGTCTGGATCGTCACTATGCAGAAGATAATTCAGCCCAGCCCGGGTGATTTATAGCTAGAGGCTAGACTTTGCTCCAATGTAGATAATGTGCATTAATAGCACAGAATGTGTTTACTCTGTAGTATTTCCATATTATGTAGTGGCAAAGGTTGAAAAAGATACCGGTCCACTTCTAGGACTCTTAGCAGCAATCTATAACTCACTGGTGAGCAGCAGTGTCTCCAGCGCTAGATCTCGGCTGCTGATTCCAGTCTTCTTTGATGTCATATCGACAGTTGACACCATGTGACAGCTACAACCAATCATGGGCACAGGGATGATGCCGATGTGGACAGTACAAGGTCGCTGAGCCTAATGTTTGGACACACAGAAGTAATGTGATTTTGATATGATGTCACTTGCTATCACTATATCTGTATTCAGAGATCAAAAGATAGGAGACAACGGATATAGTCCCCGCTGCCGGTGATTCAATGGAGTTTAGGCCAAGGAGAGAAGAACTTGTGGTTTATTAAAGTCTGTGTTTCCAAACCCACTGGCTTCTTCATCAGGACAAACCATCATACATTTCTCGGAAAAATGCTCGAATTTCCCATTAACTTCCATTATACTCATGCGCTCAAATCGCAAACATTTGAGCATTCAATTGCTCTTAAAGAATAGCATGGTAGTGCCCGCTCATCACTAGTTACGAGTACCGAGCACCCGAGCATGGTAGTGCCCGCTCATCACTAGTTACGAGTACTGAGCACCTGAGCATGGTAGTGCCCGCTCATCACTAGTTACGAGTACTGAGCACCCGAGCATGGTAGTGCCCGCTCATCACTAGTTACGAGTACCGAGCACCCGAGCATGGTAGTGCCCGCTCATCACTAGTTACGAGTACCGAGCACCCGAGCATGGTAGTGCCCGCTCATCACTAGTTACGAGTACTGAGCACCCGAGCATGGTAGTGCTCGCTCATCACTAGTTACGAGTACCGAGCACCCGAGCATGGTAGTGCCCGCTCATCACTAGTTACGAGTACTGAGCACCTGAGCATGGTAGTGCCCGCTCATCACTAGTTACGAGTACTGAGCACCCGAGCATGGTAGTGCTCGCTCATCACTAGTTACGAGTACTGAGCACCCGAGCATGGTAGTGCCCGCTCATCACTAGTTACCACTACAGAGCACCCGAGCATGGTAGTGCTCGCTCATCACTAGTTACGAGTACTGAGCACCCGAGCATGGTAGTGCCCGCTCATCACTAGTTACGAGTACCGAGCACCCGAGCATGGTAGTGCCCGCTCATCACTAGTTACGAGTACTGAGCACCTGAGCATGGTAGTGCCCGCTCATCACTAGTTACGAGTACTGAGCACCTGAGCATGGTAGTGCCCGCTCATCACTAGTTACGAGTACCGAGCACCCGAGCATGGTAGTGCCCGCTCATCACTAGTTACGAGTACTGAGCACCTGAGCATGGTAGTGCCCGCTCATCACTAGTTACGAGTACTGAGCACCCGAGCATGGTAGTGCTCGCTCATCACTAGTTACGAGTACTGAGCACCCGAGCATGGTAGTGCTCGCTCATCACTAGTTACGAGTACTGAGCACCCGAGCATGGTAGTGCCCGCTCATCACTAGTTACGAGTACCGAGCACCCGAGCATGGTAGTGCCCGCTCATCACTAGTTACGAGTACTGAGCACCTGAGCATGGTAGTGCCCGCTCATCACTAGTTACGAGTACTGAGCACCCGAGCATGGTAGTGCCCGCTCACCACTAGTTACGATTACTGAGCACCCGAGCATGGTAGTGCCCGCTCACCACTAGTTACGATTACTGAGCACCCGAGCATGGTAGTGCCCGCTCACCACTAGTTACGATTACTGAGCACCCGAGCATGGTAGTGCTCACTCATCACTAGTTACGAGTACCGAGCACCCGAGCATGGTAGCGCCCGCTCATCACTAGTTACGAGTACCGAGCACCCGAGCATGGTAGCGCCCGCTCATCACTAGTTACGAGTACTGAGCACCTGAGCATGGTAGTGCCCGCTCATCACTAGTTACGAGTACTGAGCACCCGAGCATGGTAGTGCTCGCTCATCACTAGTTACGAGTACTGAGCACCCGAGCATGGTAGTGCCCGCTCATCACTAGTTACGAGTACCGAGCACCCGAGCATGGTAGTGCCCGCTCATCACTAGTTACGAGTACTGAGCACCTGAGCATGGTAGTGCCCGCTCATCACTAGTTACGAGTACTGAGCACCCGAGCATGGTAGTGCCCGCTCACCACTAGTTACGATTACTGAGCACCCGAGCATGGTAGTGCCCGCTCACCACTAGTTACGATTACTGAGCACCCGAGCATGGTAGTGCTCACTCATCACTAGTTACGAGTACCGAGCACCCGAGCATGGTAGCGCCCGCTCATCACTAGTTACGAGTACCGAGCACCCGAGCATGGTAGCGCCCGCTCATCACTAGTTACGAGTACTGAGCACCCGAGCATGGTAGTGCTCGCTCATCACTAGTTACGAGTACTGAGCACCCGAGCATGGTAGTGCTCGCTCATCACTAGTTACGAGTACTGAGCACCCGAGCATGGTAGTGCTCGCTCATCACTAGTTACGAGTACTGAGCACCCGAGCATGGTAGTGCCCGCTCGTTACGAGTACTGAGCACCCGAGCATGGTAGTGTCCGCTCATCACTAGTTACGAGTACTGAGCACCCGAGCATGGTAGTGCTCACTCATCACTAGTTATGAGTACTGAGCACCCGAGCATGGTAGTGCTCACTCATCACTAGTTACGAGTACCGAGCACCTGAGCATGGTAGTGCTCGCTCATCACTAGTTACGAGTACTGAGCACCCGAGCATGGTAGTGCTCACTCATCACTAGTTACGAGTACTGAGCACCCGAGCATGGTAGTGCTCACTCATCACTAGTAACAACGCAATAAGACTTTGTTCATACATAGATATTTTTAGTGACCGCGCTAAAGCTAGCCATTTGAGACATTGCTATAGACACATTTCTTCCAATTGAACAGGGGTGCAGGTTAATCCCAATTTAATATGTAAGCATCAATGGTGAAGCTATATGTGTTGTCCAAGTGCCATGTGGTCAAAATGATGGTAATATCAATCTAATGTCTATAGCCAGTTGAGACAGGGCTGGAACAGGGAATAGGTAATGGTAGAGCTAAATAAATCTCTACCCTGTGCCAGAGGTAAAGGATGCATCATGAGATCCCTTCCTCCTATTCTAATACTAGTGACAAATGGAAATGGTTTCAGTTGAGGGCACACAACTCATAATTTCTGCACTGTGTACTGATATTATTAAGAGTTTTTCCAGGACTATATTAATTTTTAGGCTCATAGTAAAAACTATCAGGCAGGTAGTTGGTAACTACCTACTTGTTCTACCAGGTGCCGGCTCAGAGCAGTAACTGACAGCTCCTGAAGGTGACTCAGCTGCTGCACATATTGAGCAGCTCTTCCACTTCCCGTCTGCTCTATTGATGCGGCGTCACTGCCTACATCATGATGATTCACAACCAGCTCTCCGCAGTTAGACAGCAGGGAGCCAGCTGTCGATCACATTGCTTTGCCAGTCATGCCCCATCAAGAGGGCAGACCAGAAGAGAAGACATTGCTCTGTTGACTAAAAGTCTGCAGAAGTCGGAGAATGGTTGTGCTGGCAGAGATTGGAAGGTAGTTGGTAATTACCTGCTTGTTAGTTCTTTCACCAATGTAAAAATTTTTATAGTCCTGGATAACCCTTTTTACTGGTAAAGATCCCCATGATATTCAACTACGGTATTAAACATGCCAAGTCATAAACAAACCACAAAACTAAACCAAAGAACTGATGCAACTGTCCATGATAATCAAGAATAAACTTGCCTGCGAAAATCAAGTGATGGAAATAACCATGAAAGTCAAGACATGAATGTGACCATGACTGTTGATGACAGATTGATAAATGCAAAAAATACAGTGAACCATTGAGTGATTTTATTTCCAGGCAGTAAGTACACAATAGAGTATAGTAAAGAAAGCCATGGACCCCATAGGGGGGAGGGGCGACATGACCAGAGGGAAGGGAGGGAGTGAGGGGTTAATAAAGGTATAATGAGGGGCATTATGGGAAGGTATAGGGGATTGGTGGAGAAAAGGATCCCTGTAGGGGAGGGGGGGGAGTATAAAAGCGATGAGGGAGGGTCTTACCTCCCCTTTTGGACTCCGGACGGCGACAGATTGAGAGACCCAGGACCAGGACCACAAGGACCAGCATGGCGGACCTCCAGGAGCTGAATCGGCTGATTAGAGCGGCGATGGCGGTGCACGGGGCCCAGGCAGTGCAATCCCACGTCAGGGCTGCCTGTGTGTCCCCGTCGGCACCTGCCCCTTGTTCCCCCCCTCGCCGTGGGCGGCGTTCCAGGCCCCCTGTGCGGTACTCTCCGGGTGCGGGGGGAGCAAGGAGGCCAAGTGAGAGCCCCCCCCCGGGACCCTCCGCGGCGGGGCGGGCAGCGGCAGCTCCCTGCGTCCGCTCCGGCCGCCGGGAGGAATCTCCGACGCGGCCGCGACGGCCGAGAAGGGGGCGTGGCCAGCCCGGGGCCTTCTTCCTGTCTCAGGCCTCGGGCTGGAGTGCAGAGCCCAGCGGCGTCTCCCGGCCGGGAGCGAGCCCGGCGCTTGAATGAGGCCAGCGGTGGCCTGGATGGAGGCGGGCCCGGCCTGGGGCCTACTTCCGGTCCCAGGCCGCGGGCTCGAGTGACCAGGCCGGCGGCAGCCCGGGGACCGGGCCGAGCCCTGCATGAATCGGAGGCACGGAGAGGGGGCGTGTCCAGCCTGGGGCCTGCTCTGGACGCCGGGCCCCCGGCGGTGGGGCACGTCCCGGCGGCTGCTCCTGATCAGGAGCGTGCCCGGCTGATGGAGGCCAGCAATACCCCCCGGGGACGTTGGGGGGGTCGGGCGCAGGCAGCCAGCAGGGGGACCGGTGTGGGCAGGCGCCACCCGGATACCTGCACGGCTGCAGAGGAGAGGAGGGACGGTGGGACCCCCGCAGGGCGCGCCAGGTCCCTCGGGTCATCAGCTCTGCGCCCGGCGGACGCGGTCTCCCTCGGGGGGGGGAGGACCCAGCGGGAGGTCTCGGTCGGAGGCCCGGGAGGGCGGGAACCGGCGGTGGGGAGCCCCCTGAGCTCGGGGAGAGGCTCCTCCAGGAAGAGGACTCGGTCGGCGGCGGCCCAGGGGACAGGACGGTCTTGTGGGCTGTCGCCGCAAAGAAAGCAGCGGACGCCCACCGCCAGTGCCCACGCGGCTGCCCAGGAGGGTGGCTGTGGTGGAGGGGACGCATCGGCTGCGTCCTCTGGAGCTGGGACGGTGGAGGACGGCTACAGCGAAGAAGAAGAAGGAGCCCTCAGGTCGGGGGATGAATTCGAGGAGCCGCTGGCGGACGACATCGCAGTATCGAATTCCGTCTCCGCGTCACGGTCGGGTGAGCTAGCCGTGGATTCGGCATTGCTTGCGGCGCGGGGTGCGGGTGCTGGGGAGGTGGCTGCGGGCACGGCAGCGCCAGAGGGGTCAGTTTTACTTAGCCAGTTGCTGGGGCTTTTGCAGGGTTTAGCGCGCGCGCCGGCGGCGGCGACGGCCTGGACAGGGTCGGCGGTGGATGGCGCGGCGGCGGCTAGCGGCGAGAAGGTGCCGGTGGGGGCGGGTGTAGGTAGCGGAGTAGTGGAGCCTGCAGGCGAAAAAGCGGGAGAAAAGGAAAAGGAAAAGGAAAAGGAAGATGAGGTGGTGCGGCTGGATGATAGGGCTAAGAGCGAGGTGTATGTGTGCTTTGAGGGACCGCTAGGGGCGCACCTCAAAAAAGAGGTGAGGGAAAAAATTTGGAAAGGGGAGTATGTGGAGATATGTTCCCTGCTGCCCCTGGAGAAATTTAACCTAGACAAGGTGAAGCCGAGCGATTCCAAGAAGGAAAAGGAGGAGGAAGAAAAACGCCGTTATAGGCTCATTCCTCGTTCCTTTTCCAATTGGTTGCAGGCGTTCGCAATTTTGGCTAGCGTGGTGGGGGAAAAGGAGCCGGAGCACTGCTCTGCTCTATTTGGCTATATGGATGCAGTCGGGGAGGCGTATCGCACGTACGGGGGTTTGGCATGGCTGCGGTATGATGAGCAGTTTAGGCAGCGGAAGGCGTTGCGGCCCGGCATGCGGTGGGACCATAAGGACATTTCCTTATGGATGCGCTTAATGGCGGCCCCGAGCCAGCCCTTTCGTGGCGGTGCCGGGGGACCGGGCGCCGGGCCCTCGGGGATTCAGAAAAAGGGATTGTGCTGGCAATTTAACGAAGGCCAGTGCAAATTTGGCGCAGCGTGTAGGTTCAAGCATGAGTGCTCCGGCTGCGGGGGGGGACATAGCTTGTCCAAATGCTTTAAAAAAGGGAGAGGCAAGGCTGGGGACGGGTCTGGAAAAAGGGAGGACGCCGGTGAAAATAGAGGCGATGGCGCCGTTTTTAAGTAGGTACCCGGACGGGGCAGCGGCGTCGCTTTTGCGGTTTGGTTTTTTGTACGGTTTTCGGATTCCGTCGGCGGTTGAGGCGTTGCCTCCGGTTTGTCGCAACTTACGGTCGGCGAGGGACCACCCTATGGTTGTGGGTGAGAAGTTGGGTAAAGAGGTTGAGCTGGGCAGGATGGGGGGGCCATTTGAGAGCCCTCCGTGCAGTAATTTGGTGGTGTCCCCGCTGGGGGTGGTGCCAAAGAAGGAGCCGAATAAATTTCGGCTCATTCATCATCTTCCATTTCCGGAGGGGTCGTCTGTGAATGACGGCATTGCGCCGGAATTGTCGGCAGTGTACTACGTCTCGTTTGACAAAGCGTTGGACTTGGTACGGGCGGCAGGACGCGGTGCATTGATGGCAAAGGCGGATGTAGAATCGGCGTTTCGTTTGTTGCCGGTGCATCCGGAGAGTCAGCACCTTTTGGGTTGCTGGTGGAACGGGAAGTTTTATGTTGATCGTTGTTTGCCCATGGGCTGTTCGATTTCTTGTTCATATTTTGAGGCGTTTAGCTCCTTTGTTGAGTGGGTGGTGCGGGACGTGTCCGGCTTGTCGTCCATTATTCATTATTTGGATGATTTTCTGTGTGTTGGTCCGGCGGGTTCCATGGTTTGCGCTGGTTTGTTGTTCGCCTTGCAGAGAGTGGCGGATCGGTTCGGGATCCCTTTGGCGCAGGAAAAAACGGAGGGGCCGGCGCCGGTTATGCGGTTCCTGGGGATTGAGATCGACTCGCTGGCCATGGAATGTAGGTTGCCAGAGGACAAGATTGTGGATTTGCGGAGTGCGGTTGCAGCAATGCTGGCAGCAAAAAAAGTGCGGCTTAAGGTGGTGCAGTCTTTGCTTGGAAAGCTGAATTTTGCATGCAGGATTATGCCGATGGGGCGTGTTTTCGCCAGGAGGTTGGCGGCGGCTACGGCAGGCGTACGGTCATCGGCACATTTTGTGCGGGTCACGCGGGAGATCAAGGCAGACTTGTTGGTTTGGGACGTCTTCTTGCGACATTTTAACGGCCGCACTTTGTGGTTGAAGAAGGTGGTGCCCAATGATGCTCTGGAGCTATATACGGATGCGGCCGGGTCGGCGGGTTTCGGCGCCATTTTTCAGGGTCATTGGTGTGTGGGAAGGTGGCCCGAGGATTGGCGACAGGGTGGCCTTGTCAAAAATCTGGCCCTGCTCGAGTTGTTTCCAATCGTGGTGGCGGTGGAGTTGTGGGGGTCGCAATTTTCGGGACGAAAGGTGTGCTTCCATTGCGATAATCAGGCAGTTGTACATGCAATCAACAGCTTGTCAGCGAAATCTGGACCTGTAGTAGCATATTTGCGGCATTTGGTGCTCAAGTGTTTGCTTTGGAATATTCATGTGGTTGCAAAACATGTGCCGGGGGTGGATAACGGGGTGGCTGACGCTTTATCTCGTTTTCAGTTCCACAGGTTTCGGGAGTTACTGCCGGGGGCGGACGAGGTCGGAGCGGTGTGCCCAGAGGAATTGTGGAGCCTGGTGAGGCAGTGATTGCGGGTTTGATTAGGAATTCGGTGACCGAGGTGACTTGGTGCCGTTATGCTAAGGTGTGGGTTGAGTGGCAGGCAGTGCTGGGCGAGATGTTTGGTAACGGGCGAGCGGATTATTTACTGGCGCTCTTGGCATTGGTGAGTGAGGATTTTAGGGCTGGGAGGTCAGCGTCGGCGGTGGCGATTAGGGTGGCGGCCGTGGCCTTCTGGTTAAAGGTTAGGGGTGAGCAGGACGTTTCAAGGGACTTTCGGGTACGGCAAGCATTGAAAGGTTTTCGGAAAGGGGTGAAGGTGCGGGACACTAGGCGGCCCATTTCATTGGACTTGTTACGGCGTTTGGTGGATGGTTTGCAGGGGATTTGTGTCTCAGTGTATGAGACGGTGTTGTTTAAAACTGCTTTCGTGTTGGCTTTTTTCGGGGCTTTTCGGATAGGAGAATTGGTGAGCCCGTCAAGGGTGATTGGGGGTGGTGTGCTATTCGAGGATGTGTCGGTAGAGGGACGGAGAGTGGAGTGTCGGCTTCGGCGGTCCAAGACGGACCAGATGGGTCGGGGCAGGTTGGTAGTGTTGTATGCGGTGCAAGGGGATGGCTTGTGCCCGGTGCAGGTGGTGAGTCGGTTTTGTGGTCTGCGGGGCGGTCTTCCGGGCCCGCTGCTACGTCACGAGGACGGGGCTTGGTTGTCTCGTTATCAGTTTGTGGCAGTGCTGAGGAGTTGTTTGCGCTGGGCGGGTGAGCGCCCAGAGGATTATGGGTCCCATTCGTTCAGGATTGGGGCGGCTACCGAGGCTTCTCGTTGGGGTCTTGGAGATGACATGGTGAGACGGATTGGTCGGTGGGAGTCCTCTCGTTTTCGTGGTTATGTGCGCCCGCAGTTATTATCTCGTTGAGGGTTCTGATGGGGAGTTGTTGGTTTTGCCGTTAGGTTTTGTTGTTCTTTGTTGCAATCTGGAGTGCTGGTGTTGTTGTTAAAATTGTTTCCTTTATTGTAGGAGTGTGTCTGGTCTGGATCCTGGGGCACTCGTTCGTTTTTTGGGGGGCCCGTCGGGCCGACGCTCGCCCGAATGGTCGGCAGTTGGGTCTGGACAGGTCGCTGGCGTCGGTCAAGTGGATTGGAGTGCGGGGCATGGAATGGAGCAGGGTCGTGCCGGAATTCGAGTACTATTGTAGGATGGACAGACCCCCGAACGTGTTGGTTTTGCACGTGGGGGGTAATGACCTGGGTTCGCGGGCATCCCGCGATCTGATTCGGGACATTAAGATCGACCTACTGCGGTTATGGGCAAGGTATCCGGGCCTGATAGTGGTGTGGTCGGATATTGTGGCCAGATTATGGTGGAGGGGGGCCCGGTCGGTTGAGAAGATTAATCGCGCCCGGGCTCAAGTGAACAGGGTGGTTGCGCGTTTCGTGCGGAGAAACGGCGGCGTGGTGGTGAGGCATGTGGACCTGGAATCGGCGAAGTGGCAGTTTCGGAGAGGTGATGGGGTTCATCTTAATGACATTGGTTCTGATTTATGGGCCCTGGGTTTGCGGGATGGCGTGGAGCAAGCCTTGGGCGTGTGGCGGGTCCAGGCCACGTAAGGTGTCACGTGTCCTGTCCTGTGGCGGGGGTAGGTCTGGTCCAGAAGCGGTTGGAAGGGATTTGTAGCTGGACCGAGAGGCACTGTCTTGGTATGGTGTCTCTGGGTTCCGGGAAATTGCAGGCACGGGGTTCTGCAAAGTTTGGGGGGTATTAATCCGTGGGGTGATTAATACCTCATCTCTGGGTCGGAGTGTTGCGGCCAGGGATTTGGTGTAGGAAAGGGTTTCTGGACCGGGCCTACATAGGGTTTCATGTACCGTTTATTATTATGTGTTACCTATTATTGTGTGTTTGGGGTCGCCCGTTGGACGGCGCCCCCTTTGTGGTAGTATGTTAATAATAGGTAATAAAGGCTGCTGTGGCCAATTTGTTTAACCAAGTCGCATGCAGTCGGTGTATTATTTTTAGGTTAAGTTTTAAGGGGTATAGTAACCATCACGACCGGAAAATCCTTCCTCAGTGGTCAAGAAAGCCATGGACCCCATAGGGGGGAGGGGCGACATGACCAGAGGGAAGGGAGGGAGTGAGGGGTTAATAAAGGTATAATGAGGGGCATTATGGGAAGGTATAGGGGATTGGTGGAGAAAAGGATCCCTGTAGGGGAGGGGGGGGAGTATAAAAGCGATGAGGGAGGGTCTTACCTCCCCTTTTGGACTCCGGACGGCGACAGATTCCCGCCCACCATCCCTTTTTTGCGTTTGTGAGTTTGTTTAACTATGTTCAAAAAAAAAAAAAAAAAAAGGAATTATTATAAAAGGAATGTATGTTTTGTCGCAGCAGCGGGGTTAGGTCTGGTCCAGAAGCGGTTGGAAGGGATTTGTAGCTGGACCGAGAGGCACTGTCTTGGTATGGTGTCTCTGGGTTCCGGGAAATTGCAGGCACGGGGTTCTGCAAAGTTTGGGGGGTATTAATCCGTGGGGTGATTAATACCTCATCTCTGGGTCGGAGTGTTGCGGCCAGGGATTTGGTGTAGGAAAGGGTTTCTGGACCGGGCCTACATAGGGTTTCATGTACCGTTTATTATTATGTGTTACCTATTATTGTGTGTTTGGGGTCGCCCGTTGGACGGCGCCCCCTTTGTGGTAGTATGTTAATAATAGGTAATAAAGGCTGCTGTGGCCAATTTGTTTAACCAAGTCGCATGCAGTCGGTGTATTATTTTTAGGTTAAGTTTTAAGGGGTATAGTAACCATCACGACCGGAAAATCCTTCCTCAGTGGTCATGGATTGTCGAGCACATACACTGCTCTATATCCCCATAACTACCATTGATTCTATAACTAATATCGGGCAAGAACTTAACGTTTGGCCTAAATATATATGGTCATACAAAGGTGTCACGGGGTATGCACAGATGGAACAGGAGCTCCTAGGCTGACCATAAGGCTGGAGACCCTGCGCTGTCACTTATCTCGAAGGTATGCTTGATGGTAACCAGGTTCGAGCTCCCAGCGTGACCCTGATGCTACTCTCCCCCACCCTGAGAGCGGGTCGGGAACCCAGAAACCAAAACCCCACAAATAGGCACAGACAAGGGTAAACATAAACATGAAGGGGGGACAGTATGTGAACTGGGGAGTAAAGCAAAAGGGGTGGGGAATTAAGGCACAACTGGAGAACTCACCCACCATGCGAAACCACAACTTGTAGATCACCATAAAACTGGATAACCACAGGAACTGAGGAGCAAAGCTATATCTGGCACGCGGACCCAGTATCCAGACCCTTATAAAGGGTGAAGGCAGTTGGTGATCAGCAGCCTGGGCTCCGAGCAGATGATCGCAAGCCAGCAAGAATTAATTCATACTGAATTGGAGAGCAGTGAAGCCAGAACCAGTCAACGCCCATGACAGGCAGAACAACTAAGGCTACTTTTACACATCAGTTTTTTTCCATCAGGTACAATCCGGAGAAAAAACGGGTAAAACGGATCCGGTACCGCATCTGTTTTATCCTCATAGATTTGCATTGTTACTGGATTGTACCTGATGGCTTTGCGTTGTATCCGTTTTTTTCCGGAAGCGGCAAAATTAGTTAAAGCGGCGGCCGTAGGTGGCGCATTTTTCAATGCATGCCTATGGACGCCGGATGCGGCGCGATGCGGAAAAAAACAAATCCGGCCGCCGCATGCGGTTTCTTCCACTGCGCATGCTCAGTAGCATGCCGCAACCGGACAAAAAAGGACGGGCCGCATGTAAAAACTTATGCAAAGGATGCGGTGTTTTCGCCGCATCCGTTGCATAGGTTTCACAGCCGGATTGAGCCGCACTGCTCAAACCGGATGTGTGAAAGTAGCCTAAGTGATCCCAGGCTGTTTGCCACACTCAGCAGTGTGAATTGAGTCCAACACCGCCATGACAGCCAACAAGTGAAACGCTGAACACCGCATGACGAAAAGTTATACAAAAGTATTGCTTTTAGTTGGGAATTTTCCTTTTACACATTTATACACTTCTTACACACATCTACTAATCCCCTACTTCCCTTTTGATGTCTTGGTTTAGTTTGAAAGCAGAAGCCACAGGAACTAAAACTATTCATTGCAGACATCATCGGGGTCCAATATCTCACGGGATCATCCTCAGGGTCAGATGATTGACATACAAAAACTATTCACTCCACAACAATAATTAGGTTATACAAAAACAGCTTTATTTTATTGTAGTTAAATCAAGTAGTATATAAGATTACAATATAAATCCTTGGCTATTTGGCCGCTAAGTAAACAAAGAGCAAGAGACAACAAGTTAGACCTTGTGAAGAGTCCTTTTGACAGCCACAGGCTTTGGCCCAGGCTGTGGAAGGAGTTTTCAATGAGAACTGCAGCACAGCTTGAAGGGCGCCGGTATGAGTGGTGAGTATAGGCTTTATTATTTTTAGAGTTGAGCGAGTAGCTAACTATTCGTACTCGCTATCCTCATAACGAGTACTGTCTACTACTCGTGTATTCATTCCGAATAGCGTGTTCAGTGCAAATCAATGGGGAATACTCGCAATGTACTGACTGAGTAACCCGAATTCCGAACTATTCGTTAGTCGCACGAATAGTACGGCATTCAGGTTCGTTACTTTGCGAATCTTCCCCATTGACTTGCATTGCACACACTATTCGGAACAAATACACGAGTAGTAGACCGAGTATAGCGAGTATGAATAGTTAGCTACTCGCTCAACTCTAATTATTTTATTTTAGGGAAACATGTAGAATCAGAAGGGCTTGTCCTAGTAGTGGACAACCCCTTTAAAACAATCTTTTTTCTTACCTTTCCTTTATTCTCCCCAAACCTCTCATGCCGCATGTTCCTCCTCCACCCCTAGTAGTGAATAACCCTTTTAACCATTTTTTTCCCTATTTATCCAGCAAAATGGTGACTAGATGGCCTTATTTTGCTGCAAGTTGCTTGAAATGAACCTCAGGCTAATCTGAATTTTCAAAAAATTGGTAGGGAAATTATTGACTGATCTATATTGACAGCTAGAACTACATTCTTACAAAATATCAGTATTTTACTCCATCTCTTCATCGAACCCCTTTCTCCACTCCATACCGTGCATTCTCGTGTTCTACTTCTAAACAATCCTTAGCCACATTATTGCACAATGCTGAACACACACTTTTCCTCGCACGGAATAGCTCTAGTTACAGTATTGTTTACTCGTCATCATGTACTGGAGTCTATACATTATGTAACACGACTGAAAGTTTACAATTAACCTCGCCCAACCCTTCCGTAATAGTCACATGTTGTTTATAATGTTGCTCGGTGTCTCAGCTCTTTCCAATCAGGATTAAATACCCGGACATTGTGCATATTTGGGTGACGGTAGGATGGCAGTGAATATTGCGGTTACGCTATTGCTCATTATTGGAGTCACTATCGTAATATACCTTAGTAAATGGTGGAATAAGGTCAAACAGAAGAACCTGCCTCCGGGACCAACACCTCTACCTCTCCTGGGGAATATGCTACAGATTGGCACTTCTGATCTCCCACAGACTTTAGTTAAGGTACGTAAGTCTTCTTTATCTTTTGAAGCGTGCCCATATAGTTGGGTGGATCGTTTAAAATTCAATGATGCCAGATTTGCAAAATTATCAACAAAAATTTGATATTATTTATTGGAATGAAGCAAAGCTTCTGATTGCCAGGAAAATATGTGTATAATACTCTGCGGTCTCCTAGGGCTGTATTGAACTGTAATTGAGATTTTTAAACTCCTCCCATGACCAATGACATACTGGAACATCATAGGTTATCTCCCTGCCTTTGACGTGGGCTCACCATCACTAGTGTGTCTTGATGTGATCTTAGGGGGATCTGGAATCAGAAGGTCTCAGTGTATTGTTAATCGCAGATCTACATTACTGCCCGCTCGTCATTACCGAGTTAGAACTTATCTAATTCCATCAAGTGCTGAAGGGGTTAAGGTTCCTTTCTATCCAACAGTGATCTAACAGGTAGTTGTAACCTCAGCTGCAGCCATTAACTTCTGCTAACAATATTCACTCCTCACTCCACCTTATGTCAGCTATGGTTGATTCTATACTGTACACTTTGAAGGAGCCAATCTCTAGAGAAGCTGAGGTGTTGCTTCTGTTGCAGCTGAGAAGTTTGCTGCTGGAGAAGCCATGGAGTGTTATTTATTGTGTTTTTCCCCACCTGTTTGTCTTACCTTCCTTGCGTTGATTTATTGTAGTGGTAACATATCGTCTTGCTGGCCTACACTTGTCAGGATGAGTTCAGGACCATCAAGGGCCTAGGCACGTGATGGTGCATGGGGGATGGACCCATCTATGAACATTAGGGAGTGTAGTGATCAACTTCATGTGTTTGTTAGGAGGTGACCCCATTCCCCTCTTCCAAGTGCCAGGGCCTCCCATTATATTGCTTCTACGGTTTTTCCCTTTTGTGTTTCGTTGCCCGCCAGGAGTCCTCTCATTCCTGTCATGACCTCACATGTCACACTCACATATTTCCCTGCATATTGGCTGATCTGATCAGCTGACTTGTGCCTCTAACAGCCACGGTGCATCATTCCCCGCTCTCATCGGCGGTTCCATGACATTGTGACAGCCGATGGGTTGTCATGACATATGGGATTCAGCTCATGATCCCAGTGCCTGTCATGACGAACTTCCTGTGAATGCTAGCTGCGATCTGGTGTTCACAAGAGATTATCATTTCTGCTGTACAGAGCGGTGCTGATGCTAACGCCAATGCCCTGATCTGTACAGGACAAGAGACCGGATGATCACAGCTTCAAGTATCCTAAGGAGACTAGTAAATACAATAAAATGTGAGCAAAAATGTTTTTAGAAAATATGAAATAATTTGTACAAATATCTAAATTTCTATTCTACAAGCTTTCGTAACCTAGATATTCATCAAATAAAACTCTATCCTAAGTTAAAAAAAATGTTATTCCATTGTAGCTGAGTGAGAAGTATGGACCTGTATATACCATCTACTTTTCAAGCCAAGGTGCAGTCATACTGAATGGCTACGATGCTGTGAAAGAAGCCCTGGTTGACCATGCCGATGCATTCAGTAGTAGAGCAGATATTGAAATACCAGGTTTTAAAAATTATGGTAAGTTATACACATACATATATTTTTGTTCCAAAATAGAGTTGTTGTTAGAATTCTTGCCCACATTTTCACCACTATGGTCAGCCATTATTTCTGGAGACATTCATATCTTGGCCTTCATTTTCCTTGAAGTAGGCACTGTAGAGGTAACATTAAAGGGAATTCATGCGGCTCGTAGGAATCAGAGCCTGGCTTCTTGATTGCAGTCCGGTATGTTTTATTCTGAAATGTCAGAGGAAACACAGCTTGAAGAACCGGAGACTATAAGGAAAGACCAGACTAGCTCAGAGTGGTACGTGGACAGCTTCTCCGCGCCATGCTCCAGTTGACTAACATTTCTCTCCCATTTGTGTACAGCCAGGCTCTGGTTAATGCTGCCAATGGTTTGCCAGAACAGCTCATTTACCAGACACCTCTGATAGTGACATATCTCCCTTAAAAACAAAAGGATCAGGTATTGAACTACCATCTACCACATCCATGTACTGTATGTTCCAAAGACGTCTTTCGGAGGAGAGTTGGAAGGGCCACACATACATGGCAAGTTCGGCTGACTTTCATCTAATGTGTATGAAGGACAAATGTTGAGATTGAGTCAACCATAGTGACCAGAAAAGACCTGAAATACAATACAAGGAAATATTTTATTGTGTTTTTTTGGCTATCAAAGTACATTTCTGGCCGTGTAGTTGCTACAGAGAATACAGAGTTAGATATCATACCTGAACCATACAGCCTGAAGGAATCAAGACAGTACCTCTACCACAATGGTAGAAAAGGCTTCAGAACTTTCAAGTTAAGTTTTTAGTATTATGGTATTTTTTGTCATAGAGACACCCCTAACCTAATAACAGTGGTAGCATCATTACCGTTGTTGAATAGGATAGTTTTATATGAGTAAAATATTTAATTTCTTGTGATATTTAACTTTTTAGGGATCATTATGAGTAACGGAGAAAGATGGAAGACTCTTCGTCGATTTTTTATTATGACTTTGAGAAATTTTGGAATGGGGAAAAGGAACATCGAAGAGAGAATCCAAGAAGAAGCCCGATGTCTGACTGAAAAATTTCTGACAATTAAAGGTAGATGATTAGAAAAGATAAAATCAAGACTTAAAGACCAATGGTACATAGATAGCTTGATCAAATAAAGTTGGGTTAACACAGCGTCATGGTTCCACCTCCCCGTACACATGGCTAGGGGGCAGAGCCTTCTCTCGGGCCTCACTTCCGGGGCTTGGATGCTTTAAATTCTGTCATCTCTGGTGAATCAGCGCCGGCTATAAGCTTAACACTGCTTTGCCTGATATTGCTGGTCCCTGTAAGTGTTTCCTGATCCGTCCTTCCCCTGTGCTCTGTCTGTGTTCCGTCCCACCTCCTTCCTTCCCACAATAGCCCCGGTCGTTCACCCTTCTCCTACTTCCCCACTCGGTTGCTTCATCTGGTACTGACCTCGACCTGACCTCGACTCCGCTTTTGCTCGTTCCTCCAGTCTTCTTTCTCACCGTATTGTGTATGACCTGGCCTGCCTCACCATCCCCTGCACGCCCCGTGGCCTCTGTATTCTGGCTGACTCTGCAGGGCAGTGCTCCAGCACACACTGTGTGTCCACCTCCATGCTGATTCAGCTCTGTATAGTGTCTTTTCTTGCAGGGATCCAGCTCCCCCTGGTGGTAGCCTAACACACAGCCCATAAAGAGAGAGAAGCTTTGGGCTTTTCTGTTGTCTACATTTATAGGCCGAGTGCTGTTTGGTAGAGCTGACAATCATCAGACCATTAAAACCTTATCTTGTGAATTAGAGTACAACCTTAGGCCCCCTTCACACGCACTTGAAAATCACGCACGTGCCACGAGACACGTATTTTCCTTGCGTGTTGCGTTTCGTAAGTATGTGTCCCCGGTACGTGCGGGCCACGTGTGTTCTACGTGTACTATCCGCGATAGCACACGGAGAACCGGTAATTTGAATACTCACGTGGTCCTTGCTGTTGTCCAGGGTACTGATCTTCGGCTCCAGCCCCGCCCACTCCCCGCTGATGCTGCTTCTGGCCGAGCGGAGGGGCGGAGAACAGCGGCCGTGACATCACGCCCACCTCCTTAACACGCTCATAATGTGCAGCGGTCGCCAGCAACTGTTTGCAGCGGAAGATTCTGCAGAGCTGGTGGAGGTGAGTATGTGTTTTTTTTATTTTAAAATAATGACACGTGTTTATCAGGCGTGTGTCACGTGGGACCGCATCCACACTACATCCGTGTGGTATGTGTGCGGGCCATGTGACACCCGTGCTGCCGGAGAAAAACGGACATGCCTCCGTATGGAGCACACGGGCTCATGTCTGCTCCACACCGAGGCACAGGCCAATGGCTAAACACGTGCATGCACATAAACCCATTGATTTTAATGAGTTTGTGTGCCCGTGTCTCCGGTACATGCGGGCACGGACCTAGCACGTACCGGAGGCACGTGCGTGTGAAGGGGGCCTTAGATACATTTCTGTAAAAAAAATGAACATGATGAAATATTTATATGGCCACTGACTAATTCTAAATGTTTAATTGCAGAAACTCCAATTGATCCAACGTTTTTATTGAGGCTCGCTGTTTCCAATGTTATTTGCTCTGTTGTGTTTGGGGAGAGATTTCACTATGAAGACAGTAAATTCATGTCCCTTCTATCGTATATTCAAGCATTTGACAAGATTCTCAACAGCCGTTGGGGGCAGGTAAGTGACACACGAAGTCTTGATGAGTATAATACATAATTATAACTTCAGGTCTTATGTTTTATGATCACTTTCTTCAAACTATTTCTATATATCTTTTTCCGAAAGACCATAGTTAGACTAAAGGCCCCATCACACACAGAGATAAATCTTTGGCAGATCTGTGGTTGCGGTGAAATCATGGACATATTGTTCCATTTGTACACAGCCACAAACCTGGTGTCATGCCCTGGACTAGCCAGGTAGTCACAGGTAGGCCCTTGCACAACACCTGTCCCCTAAAAAGGTGTCATCAGCCAACCTTAAAACCCTAGTCACCTCCCTCAGAGTTTGATGGACACACCAGCGGGCGTGCCCAGGTGGTTGGACACGCCCACTGAGGAGTTCACAGGTCCTGAGGCAGGAAAAAGTAGAAGTTAAGTTGTGGATTTCAAGGAGTGAGGTTCAAGTGCAGAGGCAGAGCTGTGCCCCAGGTCTGCTGCAGTCTAACAACAGGTGTCTGTGTTGGAGCCCATTCACCTCTGGCTAGGAGACATACGGTGGCCTCAGCCTGCAGGAGCCGGGAAGATGGCTCGGTGGAACCGTAAGGGACTGGGACAGGGTAGTGGCCAGCCGGTACCGAACCAGGGAACCGACTGGAAACCGGAGCACAAAGGGGAGTACTCAGACCCTGAAACGAGGTCCAGAAACCAATGGGCACGTTAATTAACTGATTGAGGTCTGGACTTTAGGTCCTTTCCCACCCAAGTCCCGACTGAAGACAACAGCCCACCAAGGGGGATAGAAAGCCACCGCATAGGCAGAGAGATCCCATGGGCCAGCGTCTGCGGGCAAACGGGCTTTCCCGACATACACAATGCCGGGGGAGCGGGCTCCCATTGCTGAAGCACAGGCAGCCCAGAGCTACAGTACAAGGTGCAGGAGAAATGCGGAGACCACCAACCCGAGTGGGGGACCAGATGCAGCCGGCTGCGGACACCGACCACCATCATCTTGGTTTACCAGAGACTCTTGTGCATCAATCATAGTGAGTACAACTGTGCTCTCAGGCCGCGCACCGCCCTGCACTGCCAAGCACCGACATACCAGCCCAATTGGGTCCCGGGGCCATCACCCCTACCCACGGAGGGGTTAACACCTTTGCTGAGCAACATCTCCCCCGGGTGCCTAGTAAACAGCAGCGGTGGTGTCCACATTCACCACAACCCGTGGGTGGCGTCACTAACTTAACTAAAAACCACGGCTCCGGCCGTAAACCTAACCCCTTCAAAGCGCCAGCCCCTTTCAGAGCGAAGTGACCCCGGGTCCGGAGGCGCTCGAGCCACCCATCGACGAGCCCGGATCCGAGCGGCTCGGCTGTAGCCGAGCGCGGGGCGGTACACTAGCACTGATTGCCTACAATTTCACTGCAACCACAGATCTGCCACAGATCTGCCACAGATCTGCCACAGATCTGCCACAGATCTGCCACAGTTCTGCCACAGATCTGCCACAGATTTACCACAGATTTACCACAGATTTACCACAGATTTATCTGCGTGTGTGACAGGGCCTTTAGGCTTGAAGAGATCAAAGATAATCATATCCCGAAAGAACAAAGCAGAAAGCAATCTGGTAAGTTGTTATGCAATCATCTGAGGTCTCAATATAATTGTCAGCTTGCGGTTGTGCTGAGGTGGTCATTTTATCTATACAACCACCTTGTCTTTCTGGAAAGATGATGTCATTCTGTGCTTTGAGGCCTACATTCAAGCCTTTGCACTTTGGCCTCACGTAAGAAGAAGAAGACCGGTTAGGAGATAAAGGATCCGGTTTACTCCCTTTACTGATAATTTGATTTTTCATTAAACACCATAATATCACACTCGCCATGGAACGGGAAACATGAAAGCAGTAAATAAAAGACCCTTCATCGCCTTTAGGTAACATTGGATATAAAAATGATGTGCAAAATATAACAATAATTTAGTTAGCACAAAAAAAACCACAAAAATGTAATGGTTTGGAAAAGCGTTTAAAAAGTAATTGGCATTTTAATTTTAGTCAATAAATCAATAGTACACATAAAAATAAGAAACTTTATGATAGATCTTATCATAGAAATCAGATTTTTTCTCCTCCTGGACTGATCTTTTACGCAATTTACAGGTAAAATCTGTATTCAGTGGAGACAGATTTGCCCATTATGGACATAAAAGGTGACAATTATGGGGAGGAGAAACTAGAGGGGGACATAAACATTCTGCTGCAAGTTCTCTTGAAAATGACTAATAATAATATAAAATATTTGAATCTTTGTTTTCTTTTATATTTAGATTCTTAGCTTATTCCCAAAACTGATGCCTCGTATTCCTGGCCCTCACCAGACACTCTTCCAAAGTTTGGAAAAATTAAAAGAATTTGTAACTCAGGAGATGAAAGCCCATCGGGACACTTTGGATGAGAATTGTCCTCGAGATTTTATAGATTGCTTCATCATGAGGATGAAAGAGGTGAGTTCGTGGACAAGAAATGTATAGTACTAGCTTAACGTCCGGTGGCAGATGAGGTGCATCCACTGTTTTTGGCTTCCATTTATACCCTTGTTACTTTTAGCAAGCATTTTTCACTGCTTTGAATTTTTTTTTCCTAATTGTTACTATTATAGAGAAGCAAATCTGACGAAATTAGATTTGCCAGATTCACTGGACCCAGGAAGATTAGCTACAGTGCCAAAAGTTGTAAACTTTTGACTATGATGCACACTGTGGATAAGGGAACAATAAGATCTCTGGAGATGAACTTGTAACCTTGACTTTGTTGATAGTTTTCAACAATTTTAGTTCTCATCTCCTCTTTCTGTTCTCCATGCTAAGTGTGGCACACACAGACACACAATGCAAATATTGAGTCAACTTCTCCACTTTTTATCTGATTTAGGTGGGATTTTCATATTGCCCATACCTGTTACTTGGAAAATTTCATTGGCATTGAATTTATTCGGTGCAAATCAAATTGTTTGAAAAAGTTTTTTATACTCTGAGGTGTCTCCAAAACTCCAGAACATAATAGAGAGGTTAAAAATAAAAATTATACTCATCTCGCTGATCACATGATCTTGTGCCGCAACGTCTTGCCTTGTCCTCCGCTGGCTCGCTACCTCCTTCCAGCTCCAGTCTTCTCGAGTGTTTTCAGTCTTCTTCGCTCTTGGCTACCTATGGTGCTCAGTAGGACTCATGATGTGTATAACCTCATCATGTCATGATGTAATCTGAGGTCTAATCAATGCCATGGATGGCAAAATGTTTGGAGACTGAGAGAGCATGCTAGCCAGCAGAGGATCACGAGAGATGAGGCGTGAGGTAAATTTTATTTTTATTTTTTTAACTTCTTTTTCACATAAAAAGAATTTTGCAAAATATTAGCCTCGCTTGATTTGAGGAAAGCAAGTTTCAAAGTTTTAAGTTTTGGCAAATCAGGCTGAACGGAGCCAGGGCAGAGCCATGGGCGTAGTGACCCATGACTCACCTTTGCAGGGCAACCAAGGGGTTAATTGCATTTCTAGAAAAAGCGGGTTTTCTGCAGGGTCAGGAGTTTAAGGGGTGGGCTTATAGGGCCAGGGGAGGGAATGGGGGGGGGGGCTGTATATATATGTCCAGGGAGAGGGGGGGGCATCACTTTGGCATGAGGCACCTATAGAGAAAGGTCCCACCCTCCCCCTCCCCCCTATGTTTAATATGTGTCAGGGGAAGATGGGGGAGTTGAGTTTAATTTAACTTCTTATAGTGTGTTCGGGTCATTTCGGCGAGCGGTGGCGAGTGGGGTTCTTGGAGTCGGTGGAAATGTCGGGGAGGGGGGTGATACATCGGATAGATGGGGGACCACCCCCCTTGATTATTCTGGTATGGTAATTGCCTGGCGGACTTGGGGGGCTCTACAGGGGTGGGGTCTCCTGAGAGTCGGTTAGGCACACGGTTTTCCGGCAAAAGGTGGAGCTTGTGGTCGTGGCTGGGGGCAAATATGCCGGATGGTTTTGGTAACATACTTTGTGTCCGCCAGGTTTTTGGGGCTCTAAGAACCGCCCTTGCATTGGTATAAATGGTTATTTATGGTTATTTATGTGTTATGATATTTGTTAATAAAGCGGGTCGATTTGGCCAATTTATCCAAAATAATGGTGTTGCGTGTTTATTAGTAGGTGGGATAAATTGGTTATGGTTCGGTGTTGAGCCAATGGTGGGGGGAAGCCTCTGCAGTAAGGCAGTCATGAATTTTTCTGGCAATTTCAAGCAAAATTGTTCACTTGTAGTGAATATGTGAAGTCTGTTCTTTAGGAAGAAAATAATCCAAACTCAGAATTTCATGAGATGAACCTACAGGGGACAGTTATGGACTTGTTCTTTGCCGGAACGGAGACTGTAAGTTTGACAGTCAGATATGGCTTCCTTCTACTGATGAAATTTCCAGAAATACAAGGTAATGTGATAAGATAAACAAAGTACATGACCACAGCCTGTATATTGTCCTGTAATGTATAAAATGTCCTTTTTTCTGGAATTAGACAAGATGCACAAGGAGATTGATCATGTAATTGGCAAAGATCGCTCTCCATCAATGGAAGACAAGAGTAAAATGCCCTATACAGAAGCCGTGATCCATGAGATCCAAAGATTTGCAGATATTGTCCCGGTAGCAATGGTTCACTCTGCAAGCAAAGATACTACATTCAGGGGTTACCATATTCCAAAGGTAAGTTGATGTTCCCAAAGTGGATCTGTCGCTAGATTTCCCAGTATAAACTGCTTATTTTAGAAAATAGAACGTTTAAACCTAATAAGGAAATTACAGATTGAATCTATACAGTTATTATAAAATTGATAATTGTCCAACTCAAGAGTGGTAGAGCTCATGAGTCCGTCTCTGTCCACCCATCATTACTGAGAGCTGCAGCTTGTCCTGAGCAGTGTGAGATCTCAGCAGCAGCAGGAGGAGGCAAGGCGGATCCTATGGAACCTTCAATTAGATGAGATGGGAGGGAATTGAGGCTGTAAGTTTGGGTCATCACACTGTTTGCTTCATTGACTTTGGCTGTCCACTTGAGATTCTTCTAAGATGATTCTTCTTTGTTAATTTTTGCGATTATTTCCCCCAGTGGCTCTATAGGTGACTCATGTTTAGGATCATTTCATTGCTTCAAGCTGATAATTTTGCTCTCAAGCACAGACACAACTAACGGTGGGCGGAGGATTGAGTTCAAGTTGAATTTCTGGAAATTCACGAATTCACAAAAATCCAAACATTTTGAGATTCCTATTCCAGTTTGCAAATAAAAATTGTCTGGCACCATTTCCTACACTGCCGAAGTGTCAAAGAGGGGGCTGACATAATTTTAGGTTGCTGCGTGAGATTCCCCATATGCCTTATAGCTATTTTATCTAATGGATTACCATATCTTGTACAGTGGTGGTCAGTACCTGGTCCATCACAGATCAGAGATCCCAGTGGAGCAACGTTTTTACGGCACAGTAGTTTTCAATTGCTAGACCCACTGGGTAACTTCTGTAGAGTGTAAGCTCTCATGGTCCGCAGGGTTCCTCTCTCTTCTGTAGAGTGTAAGCTCTCATGATTAGTAGGGTCCTCACTCCCTCTTGTAGAGTGTAAGCTCTTAGGATTAGTAGGCTCCTCTCTCCCTCTTGTAGAGTGTAAGCTGTTATGGTTAGTGTGGTCCCCTCTCTCTCTTTTGAAGATTTTAAGCTCATATGTTCAGATATGTTCTCTCTCTCCTGTAGAGTGTACGTTTTTATGGTCTGTGTTGTCCTCCATCTCTCTCCCATAGCATGTAAGCTCTTTCACCTGTAGAATGTATGTCTTAGTGTGTGTGGTCCTCTCCTGTGGAGTTTAAGTTCTTATGATCATTATGATCAGTGGGGTCCTCTCTCTTCCATACAGTGTAAGCTCTTATGGTCAGTAGGGTACATTCTCTCACCTATAAAGTATAATTTCTTATGGTCAGCATGGTCCTCTCTCTCTCCCTCTCTCTCCCATAGAGTTTAAGCTGTTATGGTCAGCGAGTTCCTCTCTCTTCTAGAGAGTGTAAGCTCTTATGGTGAGCTGGTTCCTCGCTCGCCTGTTGACTGTAAGCTATTAGGCTATGCGCCCACGGGCCAAAAATACCTGCGGATTTATCTGCGGAAAATCTGCAGATTTTCTGGATTTTCCAGATAAATCTGCAGGTTTATGCAAATACTCCCCATATTATCCTATGGGACATGGGTAGTGTCTGTGTCCGTGCTGTGGATATGTGCGGCTGCGGAACATGCTGCGGATGTCCCGCAGCCGCACATAACTGTATGTCAATTATTCCTGCGGAAATACCTGCGGAAATCCCGGCTCTCCACTATGGCGATAGTGGCCGGGACTTCCGGAGGTAAGTCGCACGAATGTCTGCAGGTTTATTGCAGCTATTTCGCTGCAATACCACAGCTATGGATAGCTGCGGATTCCGGGGAGCAGCTGCGGGAAACCTGCGGATGTACCTACAGATATATCCGCAGGTACAAAGTCCCGTGGGCACATAGCCTTATGGTCAGCAGGCTCCTTTCTCCTGTAGAGTGTAAGCTCTTATGGTCATTGGGGTACTCTCTCACCTGTAGAGTGTAAGATCTTATGGTTAGCGGAGTCCTCTCTCATCTGTAGAGTGTAAGCTCTTATGGTCAGCAGGTTTCTACCTTTCCCTCTCTCTTTTCCCTCATGTGTAATTACAAGCCTTCCAGTATTGAGATTTGTGCAAATTTATTCACTGCAAATCAAATTTTGGGAGAAAATTCGACAAATTCAGCAAATTCCAATTTCAAAAGATCTGCTCATCTCTAGTCACAAATAGTATTTAAGTTTACTGACAAAAATTTCCCACTTTGAGCATTTTATGCATAATATTTTTGAATATCCACATTTATTTATGACGTAGGCCTAATTTACAATTTCAAACTCAGCCGATAGACAGGAGCGATGAAGTTTCGGGAAAAAATATCTTTTTCTTATCCTAAAAATAAAAATCACATCTCTACAGTAATCAATGAAAGCTTTTATATTAATTTTCCTTTTTAATTCTTACTCGTTCTCACATTTGATATATCTTCTTTTAGGGCACTTTGCTGTTTCCAGTCTTGACCTCCATCCTTAAAGACCCCAAACAATTCAGGAACCCTGATGAATTTGACCCTGGACATTTTTTGGATGATAATGGTGGCTTTAAGAAGAATGATTCCTTTATTCCATTTTCTGCAGGTATTATCTTATGTTTTTGTATCCCATATCATAGCTCTTGGTGGAGACCCAATTATGTAAATGTAAACAGCACTTAAGTGTATTTTTTTGGGCAATGACGGTAAATTACATATGAATCTTTTGTCTCCTTAGGAAAACGCCTATGTATGGGAGAAGGCCTGGCCCGTATGGAGCTCTTCCTCTTCTTAACCACAATCCTACAGAAATTTACATTACAGCCCACAGTGGATAGAAAATACTTGGACATTACACCTGAACCAAATACCAATGGCTCAAGACCCCGATCATATGAGATGTACGTCGTCCCTCGGTGAAAAGGTCCTCTCTACTTTGGTAGCTTGGTTGATGACCTTCATGTTGTTCTTAAAAAGGACCCAAAAGTATGAAATCAAATATTTTTTTAAAAAACCCATGGACCTGATAAAATCTCAGATATAATATACATATTTGTGTTTTTGACATATGTCTTTTGATAGAACTCTTCACTCTACCAAGCCCTTTGTGTATAAGACCTTTTGCACATGTACTATTGTTAAGCCATCATACAATGTTTTGGTCTAGACATTAATTACTAAGCTATCATATGTTTCTGGATGAATTGTGACTCCATGGGATTATTACTAGAGATATGAAAAATTCATGCTGAATTTTAAGGAATTAGCTTAGTTTAGTTAATTCAAAGAATTTGCGATTTGCTTTGAGTAAATGGACTAAAATGGTGTAATTGGGTTACTCGCTCCACTTGCTTCTCAAGGTAATAACAGATCTCTCAGAGGCTCCTTCTGGAGGCATAACAACCTCCACATACTGACCATGTGTAAAGCAAGCAAACACCATCTTAACATATGAGTCACATCCATGGGTGGATGTATGTGGATAGCCAGAGGCGCCCGTTTCTCCGGCGATCCATAAAATATGTGTTACGTTGCCGCCGGAGTCTGCTCCAGCGACTTCTGCTCCGATCGCCAGGCGACGCCGTGTTCCTGCCGTGGATGGTGCTGGTGATGGGAGAGGAGTCGATGCCAGCGGCACCGGTGGGCGCAGGCTCCGATCATCCACTGGGCTGGGTTATCTTGAGATCTGCAGTACCGCTGGCTGACTATGGGTGGCATGTGTCTTCCAGCTGAAGTTGCCAGCGTTCAGCTACAGCCAATGGGAAGACACCACACCCTTCTTATTCCCCCTCCTGTCACATGACTACTGCCAGAGATAGTTCTGATTTTCCTGGCTCCTGTTACGTCTTATTCTGTTTGGTGATTCCTGTGTGCTGACTTCTGCGTGTTTTCTGACTACCCACCTGCCTACTGTTTCTGTGCCTCGCTGCCCGATCCGGATTTGACCTCTGCTACGTTTGCTGACTACGTCATTGCCTGCCGATTCTGTCCCTGTTCCGCAATTCCTGGTTTGACCCTGCCTGACTACTACTCTCATCGGACTGCAGCCTTCCACAGGTAGTGATCACCAGAGCCCTGTGTAAGTCCAAATCCCTGTATAGGGGTTAAAGGGTTTCAGGGTTCTGGGGGTCCTGCTTGGTGAGTGGCTTCCCTCTAGCCTCCTCATTACAGCCCATCTAAGTCTGTGGATCCAGGCAGGCGTTACATTATGTCTCCGGAAAGTCCTAATAAGATTTGTGGTTCTACAGGAACCAGAGCAGGCGTCCAGGTTTACACCACCTTTGTGATATTCTGTATATTGTTTGCCATCTTACAATGGCTACGGTAATTTTACATACTGCAGAAGATTGCATCATTTTGGACCTGTTGAAGTGTGTGCTGTACACGAAACAGCTATTGTCCGTCTGCTATGTTCCTGCTCCTCCATGATTTGTTTTAAAGACTGATCAATAAATCCTGGTTCTATGGATGGTGAGTGATACTTTCTTTTTCATCTTCACACTTTATTGATGCATATCACACCCACACACGTTAAAGCCGGCACCCTTTTCCACAATAAATATTGGTAGCTGGGTAACTTCCAGCGAGGCTGAGCACACGCCATTATTTTTCAAAAGGCAATATACTCTACAGTGATTGCAGCACCAGTAACTTGACTGGGTGACTGTTTGTAGCAAACTAGTGGATGACTGGAAGCATACTTTGAATTCTTCAACATAAAATGAGGGATGAATATTTGCCGTTGCGAAGGAAAAGGAGGAGGAGGTGCACTCAGATTACGACAAGCAGTAGTGATGGATGACAATGTTGATGTTGGTGATGTGGACATCAACCAGTAATTAGTAGAGGGTGCGGCCTGGCTGACAACAACTAGAGCAAAGTGAGAAAGGGAAGGGGAACAACTTGAGCGTGATTCTGATAACTTTACATCTGGACTTTATCAAATGACAGAAGATATAGCTTAATGTGCCATAATTCTTAGTCTACTCAAGTGGGACGTCTATGTGCAGTGCACAGGAAATAGTTTGGACCACTTGTGACACAGGTGGTGGCTGGTGCCCGGTCCTGGCTCATCGATTCAGTGGTGGGCACATTGCGATGAATGTATGCGGGTGGCGCTGGCAATTACTGTTCCCTTATGGTTGGATGGTCGGTGGCGTCCCACATGATGAGGCAGCAGTAGTGTAAATGTGATGCTCTGAATTAGCTAAGTAGTCACAGGTAGGCTCTTGCATAACACCTGTCCCCTAATAAGGTAACATCTGCCAAACACATAAACCTTAGTTGCCTCCCTTAGGGTTTGTTGTTCACACCAGGGAACAGAGCCAGGCGGTTGGCCAACCACCGAGGAGTTTACAGGTCCTGAGGCAGGAAAACACTGTCAGTTCAGAGATGAGTTTGCAGTAGAGAGGAGTAAAGTCTGACAGGTGCCTGGGTCGTAGCCTGGGCACCTTTGGCTAGGAGGCATACGGTGGCACCAGCCTGCAGGAGCCGGGAAGACGGCTAGGTGGAACCGTGGTGGACCGGGACAGGGTAGTGTTCCGCCGGTACCGACCCGGGGAACCGACCCGGAAATCGGAGCACAAAGGGGGGTACTCAGACCCTGAAGCGAGGCCTAGAAGCTACTGGACCACGTTAATTAACTGATTGAGGTCTGGACTTTAGGTCTTTTCCCAACCAAGTCCCGACTGAAGACAACAGCCCACTGAGGGGGATAGCAAGCCACCACACAGGCAGAGAGATCCCATGGGCCAGTGTCTGCGGGCAAAGGGCTCTCCCGACATACTCAACGCCGGAGAGTGGACTCTCGTCGCTGAAGCGCAGAAAGTCCACAGCTACACAACACGGTGCAGGACAAAAGCGGAGACTACCAAACCGGGTGGGGGACCAGACGCAGCTGGCTGCGGGCACCGACTACCATCATCTTGGTTTACCAGAGACTCGTGTGTGTCAATCATCGTGAGTACAACTGTGCCTTCAGGCCGCACACCGCCCTGCACCACACCAGCACGTCCTTCCCAATCGGGTCCCGGGGCCATCACCCCTACCCACGGAGGAGTTAACACCTTGCTGTGCAACACCTTCCCCGGGTGCCTAGTAAACAGCATCGGTGGTGTCCACATTCACCACAACCCGTGGGTGGCGTCACGAACTTAACCAACACCACGGCTCCGGCCGTAAACCTAAACAGCCCTTTTCAAAGCACCAGTCCCTTTCAGAGCGAAGTGACCCCGGGTCCGGAGGCGCTCGAGCCACCCACAAACAAGCCCGGATCCGAATGGCTCGGCTGCAGCCGAGCGCGGGGCGGTACATAAAAACAAAACTAAGCTTTACCTAAAAAGTAGCAGATTCATCACAGCAGATGTTAGTACAATAAGCTTGATGGTTACACATCTGATTAACAAAGAGTCACATATCTTAAGACAGGTTCCAGTAACGGCTATAATAGCAGAATAAAGAGGCATACTGAAAATAAGTGGGATTGGAATACAGTATGTTTCAGGACAGTCCATAATAGCAGCTTGTTAGCCTGGAAGACTAAACTAATGGCCTATTTTCTTGGCCTATTTTCTTGAATATTTTCCACTCTACACAGGGTTACTACACCACAATAGGCCTACAAATCCCAGTACCTTTTATTTTTCATTATATTAAGTGTGATATGTTTCCCATATTAGCTCTGGGTGATTTACTTCTAAGATTCCTCTGTCTACATGGCAACTGTGGAACCAGGGCAGTCCTCCTTCAGGAGTAGACAGCCACTGTCTACACAGCAACTGTGGAACCAGGGCAGTCCTCCTTCAGGAGTAGACCGTCACTACAGTTAATTGTAGCTGGGGATTAAAAGCGTAACCGTCATTTTAATTTAATAGATCAATAGTACACATGAAAATAAGCAACTCTGTAATATATCAGACAAATTTGCTTCTTTCTCTGCCAGAATTCATGAGATATCAAAATTCTCAATTCTGAGGTAAAATCTAAATTCAGTGAAAATGTGCAGGGCAGGTCAGTGAGGCTGCACTGAATGCACCCTGACTGCCGAGCCCGGTATGTAAGAGGTTAAGATCCCACTCCCATGCCCGAACCCGGCCCCCTTTATGGTGTCCAATCCCACTATTCTCCTCACTATTGGATCCCCTATATAATCTCCCTTACTTCCTGGATTTGGCCTCTCCTCATCCTGAGACCCGGACGCTGCTGTGCTGCTGGCAACCCGGACACAGTTTGCTGCTGGTGAGAGATGGCCGACACTTTGGCTGCTGCCATAAGGGACAGAATCGGGAGGGATGGTGACGCCTGGCTTAACGCTTTCTTAGATAAGCCGCGTTCCGTCCCTCCTGAAGCACAGGCGGTGATCCCCGGCGGCAGGCGGTCCGCTCGGTGTACCCGTCCGCCGGAGCGCCTGAGTCCCACACCGATAATGTCGCGGGGCGTGCACACTTCTCGTGCTCGCGCCTCGTGACTAGCCCCTCAAACCCCCTCTCGGTTCCCGACCACGGTGGCTACACGCCAGAACTGTCCCTCTGGCAGCGTGGACCTGCAGTCGGTAGCTGTAACGTCATGGGGCGAGCGCACTTCTCGTGCGCGCGCCTCGCGACTAGTACCACACACTTTCACCCAGCTCCCGGCCGCAGCGGCTGTGAGCCAGGACTGTACCCCTGGCCGCATGTGTCTGCGGTCGGGAGCTGCTAACCCCCATGTACCACCAACTTATGTGGATTCCTCCCAGCTCCTCACCCCCTTCCAGCTCCCCACCGCTGCGGCTGTGAGCCGGGACTGTCCCCCTGGCCGCATGTATCTGTGGTCAGGAGCTGTTAACCCCCATGTACCACCAACTCATGCAGATCCTCCCCCCTCACCCCCTCCCAGCTCCTCACTCCCTCCCAGCTACCGGCCGTGGCTGCTGCACGCAGACATTCTCTTCCTGTCAGTGCAGAGCCGCGGCCGGTATTAGTTAACCCCTGCCTCCCCGAACTGCTATTAAAACAACCACCACCGTCACTAACAATAACAGGGGGACACCATGACTGTGGCTCCTCGTTCATAGGAGGATCTGCAGGCATGGCGCACCCCCTACCCCCCCACCCCCCTCTCAGTTTATTCAGCAAGATGCCCCCCCCCCCCCTGGGTGCTGGGGCAGCAATGAGCCCTTCTGGCCCCTTTGCTCAGTTGCAGCCCCTCATCATGCCACCTTTGGTGCTGGGGGCTGCAGGTGTGCACCCTGCAGTATCTGCCCCTCCCCCACCTGCACGAGCCTCATCTGCTCGATTATTAGCCCCTCCTGCCCCTTGTCCACCTGTCCCGGCTTGCCAAGCCCCTGATATTCCTGCTTTAACCCAGGCGGTTGCTGGACCCCCGGCCCGTGGTCGTAGCTGCCGTGGGCGCGGTATCCGCTCTGACTTGCTCTCCTCGGCGTCACCCCTTCGCAGCCCTGGCCTACGCAGATGCTCTGCAGGTGTACACCCTGCAGTGTCTGCCCCTCCTCCACCTGCACAAGCCCCATTTGCTCCTGTTTCCCCACAAGCGGTTGCTGGATCCCCGACCCACGGTCGTAGCCGCTGTGGGCGCGGTAACCGCTCCGCCTTGTTCTCCTCGGCATCAATCTCTTGCAGCCTTGACCGCATACGCTCTGCTGGATCACATGGCAGACATAGCCACCATTCCTCCCGTCGTTCCAGATCCTCTCGAAGGAGCCGCCGTTCCCGTTCATCGAGGTGGCGTTCTTCCACTTCACCGTATTCCTCAAATGGCTCAGTTGTGCCCCATGGGCATCATCGCCGTCGTTACCGACCTCCTCAGAGGGAGACGGTTGTTGATCCTCTTCAGGAGCCTGCTGTCGCTCCCCTTCCGGATGTTCGTGAGTACCAATACTTGGGGGCGTTGGGGGGTTGTACGGCATGGCAGCGACTATTCAGACACTGTTAGCTAATTTACAGGCGGGTGGGGGAATACTAGTTAACTCTTCTTTAGCTGGTCCACCTCCTTCACAGTCTGACCCCCCGCCTCGTGCTGACATTCATAGAGACGCTTTCTTTTGTGGCATTGCCCCTTTGGGATCCCATTTGGATGCGGAGACTGTCCAAAAAATATGGGCGAATGACTATGTTGATATATGGTCTTTAGTTACGACCGATCAACATACAATTGACAAGGAACGAAGCTCATCTGATCGTCCTTTCGAGAGGAGGCCAAAAGTGGCTAAGTCCATTAACAACTGGCTTCAGGCATTTTTTGTTATGGGATGTGTCATGGGACAGAAGCACCCTGAGCGCTGTTCTGAGATGTTTATATATCTCGACACCATTTATAATTCATAGAAGTCAAATGGGGGATCAGCTTGGTGGCGTTACGACGAGGATTTTCGGCATCGTTTGGCCCTTCCACCCCAGTTGGGTTGGGGCGTGAAAGCCACGGACACTTGGCTGTGTTTAATGCTGGCCCAGAAGGCTTATGAAGGCACCTCTGCTGCCTCCGGCTCAGTGGCCGTTCGTAGACCCGGCACGTGTTGGTTATTTAATGAAGGTCACTGCCGCTTCTTTGGCCTGTGTAAATTCAGACATGAGTGCTCCGCTTGTGGCGGAGTGCATGCAGCAACTCAGTGCCTTAGTTCGTCTGCAAAATTGCCAGCGAAACCATCAAATACGCTGGATAAGGACGCCAGTGGGCGTTCTTGCGATGGGACCGTGGCTCGTCCGGTACCCTAATAAAGAGGCTGTTGCTCAGCTGTGTTTTGGCTTTATTTTGGTTACCTTTTTTAGGGATTGCAATTGATTCCAAAGCTAGGGGTTTTTTCGCCTCCCATCTGACAAAGCTTGCTTTCATTTCCCATGTGTTTTTGGATTTGTCCATAGCGTCACATGGTGGCAATTGCTTGTGCATGTAATTTTGTTTGTTCATTTTGAATGGGTTCTTTTTGGCGTTTTCCTTTGGCTTTCCCTTTTTGGCGCTTGTCGAGCGGGCGAGTAGTTGTTTTGCATAGCACATTTCCGGTGGGTTTTTTTTTCGGGCGGTTTACATGTTGGGTTTGTAAGTCCAGGAACGGGTCCATCTGGTAGGTATTCTTTGGTTAACGACTACATGCGCTGCTCAGCTCCAGTGTTTCCTCCTACCTCTAAAGGATAGTCCCTAGCTGTCAAAAGTTCCAGTTCTTGTTCCTTTTACGTTAGTGTCTTTGTTTACTCGGCCTAACCCCTTCGGTTTTTGATACACATTCTTTTAGGATGGGTGCTGCTACCGAGGCTGCACTGGCTGGTTTACCAACCCTGATGTTTAGCACGTCGGTAGTGGCGTTCCTCTTGTTTTGTGCATTATGGTAGCCTTCATTTATTGCTTCACTAATGGACGGTGCGGTATCGCCCAAGTTTTTCATATTCGGTGATGAGCTCTGTTCCTGTTCCAAGAGGTCCGACATGGTAAAACTCCATCAGGGACAGGCAGCTATTTTATTTGGATTCAAGATGGCATTCAGCAAGAGGGCATTCAGCAGGCCCTCTTTCTTATGGGTGGGGGTCGGAGCTCAGTCTAGCGACTTTTGCTCCTCCGTGGCGGTCAGTGGTTGAAAATGGTGGCTGTTAAGCGAAGCCTGATTGCGCCGGGAGTCCGGCCTGGCATTACGCCTCGTTTGAAATGGTATATACGGTTGGATAATTACAATGGTTATTTTAAGCTGTGACCGACCCCAACCCAACAAAAGATGAGAGTTTGAATAAATATATCTCTCCAATAAAGTTGATTTGGTTTACTACAATTGTGTGTTTTGTTCGGGCATGGGACATTGGTTCAGTGGTGGGGTCTCGGCAGTCTTCCCATTACTGAGAGAAGAGATAGCAGTTGGTGCTGATGAGATTCTATGTATATAGAAAAGGCAGGAGGGGCAGAGCTCTGCCTCTAGCTCCTCCCTCTACCTCTAGATCCTCTCTCTGCCTCTAGCTCCTACCTCTACCTCTAGATCCTCTCTCTGCCTCTAGCTCCTACCTCTACCTCTAGATCCTCTCTCTGCCTCTAGCTCCTACCTCTACCTCTAGATCCTCTCTCTGCCTCTAGCTCCTACCTCTACCTCTAGCTCCTCCCTCTGCATCTAGCTCCTCTCTCTGCCTCTAGCTGTTCCCTTTGCCTCTAGCTCCTCTCTCTGCATCTAGCTCTTCACTCTGCTTCTAGCTCCTCTCTCTGTCTCTAGCTCCTCTCTCTGCCTCTAACTCCTCTCTCTGCCTCTAGCTTTTCCTTCTGCCTCTAGCTCTTCCCTCATCCTCTCCCACCTGTCTCTGCCTCTAGCTCCTCCCTCTGTCTCTAGCTCTTTCCTCTGCCTCTAGCTCCTTCCTCTGCCTCTAGCTCCTCTTTCTGCCTCTAGCTCCTTCCTCTGCCTCTAGCTCCTCCCTCTGCCTCTAGCTCCTCCCTCTGTCTCTAGCTCTTTCCTCTGCCTCTAGCTCCTTCCTCTGCATCTAGCTCCTTCCTCTGTCTCTAGCTCCTTCCTCTGTCTCTAGCTCCTCCCTCTGCCTCTAGCTCCTTCCTCTGCCTCTAGCTCCTCTCTCTGCCTCTAGCTCTTTCCTCTGCCTCTAGCTCCTTCCTCTGCATCTAGCTCCTCTTTCTGCCTCTAGCTCCTTCCTCTGTCTCTAGCTCCTCCCTCTGCCTCTAGCTCCTTCCTCTGTCTCTAGCTCCTCCCTCTGTCTCTAGCTCTTTCCTCTGCCTCTAGCTCCTTCCTCTGCATCTAGCTCCTCTTTCTGCCTCTAGCTCCTTCCTCTGTCTCTAGCTCCTCCCTCTGCCTCTAGCTCCTCTCTCTGCCTCTAGCTCCTTCCTCTGCCTCTAGCTCCTTCCTCTGCCTCTAGCTCCTTCCTCTGTCTCTAGCTCTTTCCTCTGCCTCTAGCTCCTTCCTCTGCCTCTAGCTCCTTCCTCTGTCTCTAGCTCCTTCCTCTGTCTCTAGCTCCTCCCTCTGCCTCTAGCTCCTCTCTCTGCCTCTAGCTCCTTCCTCTGCCTCTAGCTCCTTCCTCTGCCTCTGACTCCTCTCTCTGCCTCTAGCTCTGCACTCTTCCTCTCTCACCTGCCTCTGCCTCTAGCTCCCCCATCTCCCTCTAGCTTTTCCCTCTGCCTCTAGCTCCTTCCTCTGCCTCTAGATCCTCACTCTTCCTGTCTTCATAGAATCTCATCAGCACCAACTGCCATCTCAGTAATGGGAAAGTCTTCACTGAATACAGATTTTACATTGAAATTGTATATTTTGATAATGACTGATCAATTCTGGCAGGGAAAGAAGCACAATTGTCTGATAAGATATATTACAAAGTTGCTTATTTTCATGTGTACTATTGATTCATGAAATAAAAGTAAAAATGACGGTCACCCTTTAAATTAAACCCTATCCATGTATACACACCTTAAAATTATATTTATAGAAGTTATAATTAGACTTCGTGTTTTGCATTGACGCATAAAATAAAAAAAGATAAAAAATATTTTATTTTGCGGCCCAAACTTGGCTTAGGCTTGAAGAGATCAAAGACAATCATATCCCGAAAGAACAAAGCAGGAAGCCATCTGGAAAGATGTTATGCAATCCTCTGAGGTCTCAATATAATTGTCAGCTTGCGGTTGTGCTGAGGTTGTCATTTTATCTATACAACCACCTTGTCTTTCTGGAAAGATGATGTCATTCTGTGCTTTGTGGCCTACTTTCAAGCCTTTGCACTTTGGCCTCACGTAAGAAGAAGACCGGTTAGGAGATAAAGGATCCGGTTGCTCCCAGTATGAATGTTTTTATCAGTATGGCAATTGTGAGGAACCCTTCCTGGACTCAGGCGGTATAACAATGCAGCTGGGCGTCTCGGGGACTCTACTGTTGGTGTTCTCTGTCAGTCTTGTCCTTTATTTCTTCCAATGGAGGAGAAAATTGAGGAAGAAAAACTTGCCCCCTGGGCCACCCCCTTTGCCTGTATTGGGCACCATGTTACATATGAGCACGAGTGAAATGCCAAAGTCCTTGGTGCAGGTGAGTACTGATAATATTAATATTTAGGTTACATTTGCAGCTTTGGAACCTGTAAAACAAAAAAGGGGTCTTTTAAAGGAGATTTTCCGTATAAACAAAGTTGATATTAATCAATAGATCTTGATATAATAATAATTTCCACAATTGGATGTGATTAAAAAAAATGTTCCTGTGCTGAGATAATCTTATATATGTGTCCTGCTATGTGCTGTGTAATGGATGTGTCTGACTGGTTCGCGGAACATACCACATTTCATGACCCGGGGAGGGGAGTAAAAAAGTATACAGATATTACAGCAAAGGATCACAAATTATTCTTTCTTTGAGGTAAAACATTGTTTAAATACCGGCAGAGAAATGTTTTACCTCACAAAAAGAATCATCCATGATCCCATGCTGTAATGTCTGTATACACGTACAGGGACATGGTCTGATCAAAACACATAACCTGGGCAGGGGTGGAGGTAAAAGAGTGTACAGACATTACAGCATGGGATGACAAATTATTCTTTCTTTTAGGTAAAACATTGTTTAAATACCGGCAGAGAAATGTTTTACCTCACAAAAAGAATAATCTATGATCCTGTGCTGTAATATCTGTTAGGGCCAGGTGGATGGGCAGACCCGGGAGGTGGATCCACTGGGCCGAACTCCCCGATGAGGGAAAGGAGTCCGGTAGCCGGAGCACTATAGGTAGCAGGACAGTCCGCGCACAAGAGCACAATGGAGAAGTCCCTGGAACCACGGGGTCACTGATGGTGGTCCGGGTGACGGAGCTCAGGTTCGGAAGCCGGGATGATGTCAGGCGGGGTCCGGAACCGTTGGAGCGAGATGACGGGTCACCTCAGGGTACAGAGATGGTACAGACTGTCAGGATGGCAGATAGGCAGCGTTCGGGGTTTGGGATACGGCAGGACCGGATGGCAATGCAGGATCGGCTCTAGAATAGAGAGAGGTAAGTATCTCACAGGAACACAAGGAGACCTGACTCCTAGCTTGGGAAACACGAAGATCAGGCCCCGCCCCCTTGGACATTGAACCCCTTTATACCCCGTACCTGTGTGCTTCATTTCCTGTCAGTGGACACTGGCCCTTTAAGAAAGGGTCAGTGATCGCGCGCGCGCCCTAATGCGCATGCGCGCGGCCCGGGTGCCAGAAGCCAGGGCAGGAAGCTGAGAGGAGGAAGCAGCAGAGCCGGGCTGGGGCTGGGAAGCCGACGGGCGCCGGGAGCGGGGACCAGGAGGCCTGGGAAGCGCGGGCGATGGAGGCTGGAGAGCGGGGAGCGTGGCAGGTGAGCCGGGAAGCGGAGCAGAGGACCCGGGGAGAGTGACAGTACCCCCCCCCCACGCCCCCCTCCCCGCAACCGGGACAGGAAGGCACGGATCAGAGGAGTACCCACATTCTCTCTGGGCTCCCAGGACCTATCCTCAGGACCATACCCTGCCCAGTCCACCAGAAAGAACTGTCGACCCCGTACGGTCTTCATGGCCACGTTATCCCTTACCGCATAGATGTCGTCATCAGCAATAGGAGGAGGAGCCGGACTGGCAGCAGCGGAGAAGGGACCAAGGACAACCGGCTTGAGCAGAGAGACGTGGAAGGAGTTGGGTATCCTCATCGTGGCCGGGAGCTGCAGTTTGTAGGAGACCTCATTGATCTTGCCGAGGACTTTAAACGGTCCGATGTAGCGAGGACCCAGCTTGTAAGATGGTAACTTCAATCGGACGTACTTGGAAGCAAGCCAGACGAGATCTCCGGGGGAGAAACACGGAGGATCCAGACGTCTCTTGTCTGCGTGTCTCTTCATCCGCAGGGATGCACGTGCAAGGGACGCCTTAACTGAGTCCAAAATGGTTGTAAAGTCACGGACTACCGCATCAGCAGCAGGGATATCCGAGGAAGAGGATACAGGCAATGGGACCGAAGGCTGAAGTCCGTAGACGACATGGAAGGGAGAACTGGAGGAGGACTCACTGACGTGGTGATTATGGGAGAATTCAGCCCAAGGAAGAAGCGTGGACCAATCGTCATGATGGGCGTTGACGTAGTGACGTAAGAAAGAGGTCAAAATCTGATTGACCCGTTCCACTTGGCCGTTCGACTGAGGATGGTAGGCTGAAGAAAAGTCCAGAGTTACTCCCAGATGTTTACAGAGAGCCCTCCAGAAGCGGGAGGTAAACTGAGTTCCTCTGTCGGACACAATGTGTGATGGAAAGCCATGCAAGCGGAAGATGTGATGTATATAGGCGTCCGCGAGTTCCTGGGCAGAGGGCAGTCCAGCCATAGGGACGAAATGGGCCATTTTAGAGAACCGATCCAAAACGACCCATATGACTGTGTGTCCGGAGGACAATGGCAAGTCCGTAATAAAGTCCATCGCAATGTGTTGCCAGGGAACTGAGGGTATAGGCAGAGGCAGAAGACGGCCATATGGCAGGTGTTTGGGCGTCTTGTTCCTGGCACAAGAGGAGCAGGCAGAGACAAAAGAGGCGACGTCCGTTCGAAGAGATGGCCACCAATAATGACGTACAATCGCACTCCAAGTTCTTTTCTGGCCAGCATGACCGGCTGTTTTCGAGGCATGGCCCCAGTGTAACACTTTTTGCCTGTCAGTCTCAGAGACATAGGTCTTCCCGGGCGGTATCTGGGCCAGGGTGACAGGAGCCACCGGAATAATCTTACTTGGACAGATGATGGGTTGGGATGTCTCCTCTTCCTGCTCCATGGGCATGAAAGACCTAGACAAGGCATCAGCGCGTACGTTCTTGTTCGCGGGTCGGAAATGGAGCTGGAAATCGAACCGGGCAAAGAATAAGGACCACCTGGCTTGCCGTGGGTTCAGTCGCTGAGCAGACCGCAGGTATTCCAGGTTCTTGTGGTCCGTGTAAATTATAACGGGGTACACTGCTCCTTCCAGAAGATAACGCCATTCCTCCAGAGCCAGTTTGACTGCCAATAGCTCTCGGTCACCGATGGTGTAATTGCGTTCAGGCGCTGAGAAGCTCTTGGAGAAGAAACCGCAAGTCACCATCTTCCCGGAGGAGGACTTCTGCATGAGCACTGCTCCGGCTCCCGAGGAGGAGGCATCCACCTCCAAGGTGAACTGGCGGTTTAACTCCGGACGGTGGAGTACAGGAGAGGAGGCAAAGGCCCGCTTTAAGGAGCCAAACGCGGTGTCGGCCGCAGGTGACCAGTCCTTTGGATTAGCCCCCTTCTTGGTCAAGGCGGAGAGAGGAGCAGTCAGAGCAGAGAAGTGAGGGATGAACTGGCGGTAATAGTTGGCGAATCCCAGAAAGCGTTGGATTGCCTTCAGTCCAGAAGGAGGAGGCCAGTTGAGAATGGAAGAGACCTTCTTTGGATCCATCTGCAGTCCGGTATCGGTGATGAGGTAACCCAGGAAGGGGAGAGAAGACTGTTCGAAGACACACTTCTTGTACTTGGCGTACAGACGATTCTCTCTCAGTCTTTGTAGAACCAGTTGCACGTTCTCTCGGTGGGTCTGGAGGTCCGGAGAGAAGACAAGGATGTCATCCAGATATACCACCACACAGACGTAGAGAAGGTCCCGGAACACGTCGTTCACTAATTCTTGGAAGACTGCTGGTGCGTTACACAGGCCGAAGGGCATCACGCAGTATTCATAGTGCCCATCGCGAGTGTTAAACGCGGTCTTCCATTCGTCCCCCGAGCGGATACGGACCAGGTTGTAGGCACCCCGAAGATCCAACTTGGTGAACACACGAGCTCCTCTGAGCCGATCAAACAATTCGGGGATGAGCGGCAGGGGGTACTTGTTTTTTACGGTGATTTGGTTCAATCCCCGGTAGTCTATGCATGGGCGTAAGTCGCCCTCTTTCTTCTTTACGAAGAAGAAGCCTGCTCCAGCAGGAGAGGAGGATCTCCGAATGAATCCCCTTGCCAGGCTCTCTGTGATGTAAGAAGACATGGCCCTTGTTTCGGCTGGAGACAGTGGATATATCCGTCCTCGAGGTGGTGTAGTTCCCGGGAGCAGGTCAATGGCACAATCGTAAGGACGATGTGGCGGAAGTACCTCTGACTCCTTCTTATCAAAGACGTCCGTGAAGGACCAATAGGCTGAGGGTAGTCCCGGTAGGGACTCTGGAACCGGAGGTCGCCGGATGGGTTGTATGGTCTTCAGACAGTTCTCATGGCAAGAAGAGCCCCATCGAGTGATTTCACCAGTGCCCCAGCTGACTGAAGGTTCGTGTGTCCGTAACCAAGGAAGGCCCAGCAGGATTTGATGTGACATGTGTGGGAGGACGTAGAGAGCGATGTTCTCGGTGTGCAGAGCACCGATACGCAGTTCAACCGGCCTGGTGATCCAGGAGATGGTGTCAGAGAGGGGTCTCCCATCCACAGAGGCAATCACGAGGGGTTTGTCGAGTGGAGTAACAGGCACCTGGTACTTGTCCACCGTGGCCTGCTGGATGAAATTGCCTGCTGCCCCAGAATCGAGGTACGCCTCAGCCGTGAACCGCGTCTCTCCCGTTGTCACTTGCACAGTCCATGTAACCGGGTCTGAGAGAGTCCCAGCACCTAGGGTGGCCTCTCCTACCGACCCTAGGCTTTGGAGTTTCCCGGCCTCTCTGGACAGGAGCGTAGCAGGTGTGTGCCCTCTCCGCAGTAGAAGCAGAGACCCTTGGCGAGCCGCTCTGCTCGACGTTGTTCAGACTGTCGCACACGGTCGATCTGCATGGGCTCATGGACGGAGACACCAGATGCCGTTGACTGGAGTACGGCGGACTTCTGCGGAGGAGAGGAATGCCGTACCGGGCGTCTCTCACGGGACACCTCTTTGGACCGCTCCTGAAAGCGAATGTCCACTCGAGTCGCTAGGGTAATCAGGGCGTCCAGGGTGGACGGTACGTCACGACCAGCCAGCTCATCTTTGATTCGACCCGAGAGTCCTTCCCAGAAGGCGGCGGTTAGGGCCTCGTTATTCCACCCGAGTTCCGAAGCCAAGGTGCGGAAACGGATGGCGTATTGACCCACCGTCAGAGTTCCCTGACGTAACCGGAGAAGAGATGAAGCAGACGCGGAGGCGCGTCCGGGCTCGTCAAAGGTTCCGCGAAAAGCCTGCAGGAACTCCTGGAGGTTCTTGGTCATAGGGTCCTCCTTCTCCCACAAGGGGTTCATCCACGCCAGTGCCTCGCCCTCTAGGTGAGACATTATGAAGGCGACCTTGGCTTGGTCGGAGGCAAACAAATGCGGCAGCTGCGTGAAATGGAGGGAGCATTGGTTTATAAACCCCCTGCAGGTCTTGGGATCTCCGGCGTACCGGGGTGGTGAGGCCAAACGAAGTCTGGAAGCATCCGAGGAGGCTGCCACGGGAGCGGGAGCCTTGGATTGACTAGTGGAGGCCGGAGGTGCTGAAGATGTGACCGATGCTTGTAGCGTGTTCAAGCGGGCGTCCACGGAAGTCATAAAGTTCAGCATGCGGGTCTGGACTTCACGCTGGCGTTGGAGTTCCTCATGCAAGGCCGCTAGTGCTTCGGCGGGATCCATGGCCTGATCTTACTGTTAGGGCCAGGTGGATGGGCAGACCCGGGAGGTGGATCCACTGGGCCGAACTCCCCGATGAGGGAAAGGAGTCCGGTAGCCGGAGCACTATAGGTAGCAGGACAGTCCGCGCACAAGAGCACAATGGAGAAGTCCCTGGAACCACGGGGTCACTGATGGTGGTCCGGGTGACGGAGCTCAGGTTCGGAAGCCGGGATGATGTCAGGCGGGGTCCGGAACCGTTGGAGCGAGATGACGGGTCACCGCAGGGAACAGAGATGGTACGGACTGTCAGGATGGCAGATAGGCAGCGTTCGGGGTTCGGGATACGGCAGGACCGGATGGCAATGCAGGATCGGCTCTAGAAGAGAGAGAGGTAAGTATCTCACAGGAACACAAGGAGACCTGACTCCTAGCTTGGGAAACACGAAGATCAGGCCCCGCCCCCTTGGACATTGAACCCCTTTATACCCCGTACCTGTGTGCTTCATTTCCTGTCAGTGGACACTGGCCCTTTAAGAAAGGGTCAGTGACCGCGCGCGCGCCCTAATGCGCATGCGCGCGGCCCGGTGCCAGAAGCCAGGGCAGGAAGCTGAGAGGAGGAAGCAGCAGAGCCGGGCTGGGGCTGGGAAGCCGACGGGCGCCGGGAGCGGGGACCAGGAGGCCTGGGAAGCGCGGGCGATGGAGGCTGGAGAGCGGGGAGCGTGGCAGGTGAGCCGGGAAGCGGAGCAGAGGACCCGGGGAGCGTGACAATATCTATATACACGTACAGGGACATGGTCTGATTAAACCACAACTTCAAGGGTGGAGGTAAGAGAGTATACATACATTACAGCACAGATCAAAGCTGATTCTTTCTGTGAGGTAAAACATTTCCCTGCCTGTTTTTAAAAAATGTTTTACCTCATAGAAAGAATAATTTGTGATCCCGTGCTGTAATGTCTGTATACTTTATTTCCCCCTCCCCTGCCCAGGAGATGTGGTATGATCAGACCATGTCCCTGTACAGTCAGACACGGCCATTACACAGTACACAGCAGGGACATATACTGTATATAAGATTATCTCAGCACAGGAACATTTTTTTTAAACACATCCAATTGTGGAAATTATTATTATTCCAAGATTTATTGATTAACATCAACTTTTAAATGAACTTTGTGGGAAAACCTGTTTAAGAATTCACCAGATAAAAATGATTCATTTTTTATGTCTAACTGGATGGTGCTCAGTCCTATCTTTTGTGTCCTTGGGCCTTTGTTTTACACTAGAATTGTCTTAAATCAAAGTTTTTTTGCCTTTTTCTTCCTAGATGAGTCAGAAGTATGGGCCGGTCTTCACCATCTATATGGCTCATAACCCAATGGTGATCCTCGCTGGTTATGAATGTGTAAAAGAAGCCTTAGTCGATCGGAGCGACGCTTTCAGTGCAAGAGCAGTCACAGATTTAGGACAATTTGTTTTTAAAGATTTTGGTAAGCTTTACCATGTTTAGTAATAATAAAACCATAAACAACAATGTGTGTGTACATAGTGAAACTTTTTATATAGTTTATGCCATAGATATAAGATGAAGATTATCTACAGTGCAACCCATCAGCCATACATTGAATTCTACATAATAACATGCTAAACTGTTAAATTAGAGGCTAATCAGCAGACATGTGTGGCTAACAGGCACGGGTGGATTGGAGATCCACCCACACCTGTCAATCCCTTAGATTGCACCGCCAAACTCTGACAGCGCGATCTAACATGCTCTGGTGGGCATCAAGCTGTTCCCCACCTCCATCGTCGGCCCCGTGACGAGATCACCAGGCGTCAATGAGTTGCCATGAGAGTGTGGGGTCAGATGATGACCCCTATCGCTGCTATGACTTACTTCCTGTGAATGCTAAGATTATATCGGGGGGTTTTCTGATGAAGAAGTGCGGTGACACTTCAAATTGAGTTGAGTAAAACCCCCTTCATTCAGTTTTTGCATTTATGTCATATCTTCAGCAGCGCAGTCACGGAGCCCCAGATCCCAAAAAATGAGAATGTTATGAAACTCGGAAAATGGCGGCAAAAAGGGCAATTTTCTTTTTTTACAAACTTCTGAATTTTTTTTCACCTCTTAGATAAAAGTAAAACTATACATGTTTGGTACCTACAAACTCGTACTGACCTGGGAAATCATAATGTCAGGTCTGTTTTACCATATAGGAAAATGACAAGTAAAAGATCCCCCCCCCCCCAAAAAAAATCATGCAATTGTTTTTTTTTTAATTTCACCAAACTTGGATTTTTTTTTTCCCCATTTTCCAGTTCACTATATGGTAAAACTAATGGGTTCATTCAAAAGTACAACTTGTCCTGCAAAAAAACAAGCCCTCGTATGGCTATATTAATGTAAAAATAAAAAAAAGTTATGGCTCTTGGAAAAAGGGGAAAAAAGGGGAGGAGGGGAGGTGAAGGGGTTAATTCTTCTCTTCCAAGGGTCATAGGTTTATAAGCGTTTCTGTATTATTCTGTCATCATACTCATATACTGGCTTGTTTTGGTTAGAGGTTTGAATAGAACCTTTAATTGTAATAATATAACATGTACTGGAAAATAAGATATAAAAATCCAATCATGCTGAAAAGTTGAAAGAAACACACATTCTGACATTGCTTTTTTTGAGCTTTTTACAGCTGTAAAATTACCCGTCAAGATTATAAGATATGCATTAGTGTAGTGAATTTATTGATCTGTTTAAAAGCCCGGCCACAATCTGGCCTTAATAGGAGAACAAAGATGGCAGTGACCCGGGCTTTCAGTAGACCCCTGTCTGCCATGGAAAGCTACAGTGCCTACAAGTAGTATTCAACCCCCTGCAGATTTAGCAGGTTTACACATTCGGAATCAACTTGGCATTGTGACATTTGGACTGTAGATCAGCCTGGAAGTGTGAAATGCACTGCAGCAAAAAAGAATGTTATTTCTTTTTTTTTTTTTTTTTTTAAATTGAGAAAAGTTTATTCAGAGGGTCATTTATTATTCAACCCCTCAAACCACCAGAATTCTGTTTGGTTCCCCTAAAGTATTAAGAAGTATTTCAGGCACAAAGAACAATGAGCTTCACATGTTTGGATTAATTATCTCTTATTCCAGGCTTTTCTGACTAATTAAGACCCTCCCCAAACTTGTGAACAGCACTCATACTTGGTCAACATGGGAAAGACAAAGGAGCATTCCAAGGCCATCAGAGACAAGATCGTGGAGGGTCACAAGGCTGGCAAGGGGTACAAAACCCTTTCCAAGGAGTTGGGCCTACCTGTCTCCACTGTTGGGAGCATCATCCGGAAGTGGAAGGCTTATGGAACTACTGTTAGCCTTCCACGGCCTGGACAGCCTTTGAAAGTTTCCTCCCGTGCCAAGGCCAGGCTTGTCCGAAGAGTCAAGGCTAACCCAAGGACAACAAGGAGGGAGCTCCGGGAAGATCTCATGGCAGTGGGGACATTGGTTTCAGTCAATTCCATAAGTAACGTACTCCACCACAATGGTCTCCGTTCCAGACGAGCCCATAAGGTACCTTTACTTTCAAAGCGTCATGTCAAGGCTCGTCTACAGTTTGCTCATGATCACTTGGAGGACTCTGAGACAGACTGGTTCAAGGTTCTCTGGTCTGATGAGACCAAGATCGAGATCTTTGGTGCCAACCACACACGTGACATTTGGAGACTGGATGGCACTGCATACGACCCCAAGAATACCATCCCTACAGTCAAGCATGGTGGTGGCAGCATCATGCTGTGGGGCTGTTTCTCAGCCAAGGGGCCTGGCCATCTGGTCCGCATCCATGGGAAGATGGATAGCACGGCCTACCTGGAGATTTTGGCCAAGAACCTCCGCTCCTCCATCAAGGATCTTAAGATGGGTCGTCATTTCATCTTCCAACAAGACAATGACCCAAAGCACACAGCCAAGAAAACCAAGGCCTGGTTCAAGAGGGAAAAAATCAAGGTGTTGCAGTGGCCTAGTCAGTCTCCTGACCTTAACCCAATTGAAAACTTGTGGAAGGAGCTCAAGATTAAAGTCCGCATGAGACACCCAAAGAACCTAGATAACTTGGAGAAGATCTGCATGGAGGAGTGGGCCAAGATAACTCCAGAGACCTGTGCCGGCCTGATCCGGTCTTATAAAAGACGATTATTAGCTGTAATTGCAAACAAGGGTTATTCCACAAAATATTAAACCTAGGGGTTGAATAATAATTGACCCACACTTTTATGTTGAAAATGTATCAAAATTTAACTGAGCAACATAACTTGTTGGTTTGTAAGATTTATGCATCTGTTAATAAATCCTGCTCTTGTTTGAAGTTTGCAGGCTCTAACTTATTTGTATCTTATCAAACCTGCTAAATCTGCAGGGGGTTGAATACTACTTGTAGGCACTGTATCTGAACTGGTGATCGCATCAAGTAGGTGGGCAATGGGCATTTAAATCCGGCACCCATCGAGTTCTGTAGCCCAATCCATACACACTGCACAATGTCCTCCATTCAACTTGAGCGGGCTTTACACGCTGCGACATCGCTAGCATCGGCTAGCGATGTCGAGCATGATAACACCCGCCCCTGTCGTATGTGCGATATTGTGTGATCACTGCCGTAGCGAACATTATCACTACGGCAGCGTCACACGCACATATCTGGTCAGCGACGTCGCTCTGGACGCCGATTCGCCTCCTGTCTGTCTAAGGGGGCGGGTCGTGCAGCGTCACACGGCAGCCGTCCAATAGCAGAGGAGGGGCGGAGATGAACGGGACAGAATATGTCGCCCACCTCCTTTCTTCCTCATTGCCGGTGGGCGGAGGTAAGGAGATGTTCATCGCTCCTGCGGTGTCACACACAGCGATGTGTGCTGCCGCAGGAACGACGAACAACATCGCTAATAAACAGGCAACGATATTTGGTTTTAGGACGACCTCGCCAACACCAACGATTTTTGCCTGTTTAAGATCGTTTAAGATCGCTCGTACGTGTCACACGCTGCGATGTCGCTACGGGCACCGGATGTGTGTCAATAACGACGTGACCCCGACGATAAATCATTAGCGATATCGTAGTGTGTAAAGCCCCCTTTAGTATTGATTTTTTTTTCATGAGAAATTGGAGTGGCCAACCAAATTTAAAAAATGGAAAGGCGAGACACATCTATTTTTCCAACATTTATGCACTTCACATAACATGAAGCTTACCTGTCTTACTTTAAAGGAACCAGAATGGTGATTTGATGGCCGCTGCAAAAAGATGAAATAGCCATACATAGAAACTGTATAAAGGTGGGTTATTCAACACGTTTCGAAGTGCTCCACTTCTTCATCATCAGAGCCACCAAGCTTTGATAGATTTTCCTGATGAAGAAATGAGGAACACTTCAAAACGTGTTGAATAATCCACCTTCATACAGTTTCTAAGTATTGGCTATTTCATCATTTTGCAGAGGCCATCACATCACCATTCTGGTTCCTTTTGGATTTCTCACAGCCCTATGGCCCAAGGTGTCTGCAGGGCTCATTCTAGGCTTTATTCAGGGTTGCTTGATACAGAACCACACAAGGTGAGTAATCATCTCACTTCAATATCACCAATTATTTTCCCGGGTAAGACCCCATTTTTGCTTGTTTTGTCCACAGTTTTTTTTCCACTTGTCTTACTTTAATACATTCACTTGTTATTGCCCAAAAGGTGTGATCCTGAGCAACGGGGAACGCTGGAAATTGATGCGCAGATTCTCCCTCACCACATTGAGGAATTTTGGGATGGGGAAAAGAAGTATTGAGGAAAAAATTCAAGAAGAAGCCCGATGTTTAGGAGAGGAATTCAGGAAAACTGGAGGTGAGTGAGCCCCTATAATCCCCTGGGTATAATAATACCTAAAATTATATCTAAGTTTTCAAACATCCCTTTGCATTTTACAGTAGCTACATCTTTGGTTATCAGTAGAAATGAGCCGATCCGTGGATGTTTGGGTTGACCAGGTTAAAAGTTTGTTTAGGGACTTAGACTTGTTCTAAACTTGATCCCAGACCCTGAAGCCCATATAAGTCAATGGGGACCCAAACTAATGGGCTGAACTCAAGTAACGGGTATAATGGAAGTCAATGATTGGGCAGTTTTCTGCCTACACACAGCGAACCATAAACAGAGCATTTCCTGGGGGAGGGCGGGTTTTATATTTATTTATTTGTTACACACAGCATCCCAGAATTTTGTTTGTACCCCCAGTGAGAGCAATTCAGAGACTACAAGTGACTCTCATTAGGCCGAGCACTGAGTGTATTCGAGTGTCACGCTAGGTACAGGTAACTACCAAGCTAATAGTGAAAGTTAAGGGAAGGGAAACCCTGTGTCTAGGGAAGGGGGAGATGGTGAACCCTGAACAAACCTACTGCTGGTCCGTGGGGTCCCTCACCACCCTAGATAGGTTCTGTACCTAAGCGCCGAGCTGGATACCTGACTCTAGGTATCCCTAAATAAGGAACGGATGAGATGAGTTCTTCGTCAATCCCACTAAACACTACAGATGACACAAGGAGGACACACCGGGAGAAAAGCAAGAACTACTTATTCACAGATGACACAGATAGAAGTTCAGCAAAGTTTTCAGCAACGATACAGCAGAGTAGTACAAGCCACCTGCTTGCAACCAAGGCTTGAATGAACTGAAAATATCACCAGCACCAGTCCAAGGAAGCAAGGGATATTTAAGCACCAAGAGAATGCTGATGATCAGCAGCTAGGTGGAAGGCGAGCTCCTGCTGGGTTCACAAGGGGAGAGATGAAAATCCAACAGGAAAACTAGCTATTACAATGAATACTGACAGCAGTAACAATGGAAAGTCAGGAAGCATTTTATGCAGTCAAAAACTGTGACCTTCTATGGCCAGAAACCACATGACTGTCTGCTAGCCATGACACACCCATGACACCGAGCACCCTGATGCACAGCCTTTTTTTTTTTAAAGACTGTATTTGGATTTCAGCCCCAGACGCCCAGTGTTTGGTCTGAACCCTGAACTTTACCAGTTGGGTTCCCTCATCCAAAGTCATCAGTAGAGATAAAGAACTTTATTGCATTTAGACCTAAAAGCTCATGCTTAATCCCATTGTCTCCCCAGATACCCCTTTTGACCCTACTGATCTGATCCGTCTGGCCGTCTCCAATGTCATCTGCTCCATTGTATTTGGAGAACGGTTTGATTATCAGGATGAGAAGTTCATGACTTTACTTTCCTTACTAAAGGAGCTATTCTTAACTCTTTCATCTCCATGGGGCATTGTGAGTATACATCATTCATGTGTGTAAGATAAGAAGTACTAACTAGGGATGATCGAATACCTCAAATATTCGGCTTCGCGAATATTTGCCGAATAGGTCGTCGCTATTCGACTTTTCGCGAATATTTGATGCGCAATGTAAGTCTATGGGAAACCCGAAAAACAACTATTCGGAACTATTCGGGCTTCCCATAGAATTACATTGCTCATTGAATATTCACATATCGGCGACCTATTCGTACGATATTCGCGAAGCCGAATATTTGAGGTATTCGATCATCCCTAGTAATAACTTGTTGACTGCCACAATATGGGAACTTCAAATGATTGTCCTTTCTTTAGCCCTTCGCACTTTGGGCATGAGGCATCCATATGATGTAGACCAGTGGGGTGGCTTGGCTCTTCTACGCTCAAAGAATGTCTCAAGGCACTAAACTGCATTGTTTCCCCCCACAGCTTCTTCATGTTTTCCCCAAAACCCTTTCATACATTCCTGGACCTCATCAGAAAGTCTTTAAGAATCTTGCAAAATTGAAAACATTTGTTCTGGAGTCTGTAGAAAGCCATAAGAAGACCATTGACGTAAACTGTTCTCGAGACTTCATTGACAGCTTTCTGATAAAGATGGAGGAGGTGAAGTTGTACAAACCCACTCATAATCCGATATTGTAGAGATCTAAGTAGAGTACATCCATAAAGACCGTATCTTACGTACCTTTCCACAGGAGAAGAACAATCCAGAGAGCCAATTTCACTTTGACAACTTATTTGGGACGGTCATTGACCTTTTTTTTGCTGGAATAGAAACCACGAGCACCACTCTGAAGCACACCTTTCTCATACTGCTGAAACACACGGACGTGACAAGTAAGCAATTATGATGGATATATTGGATTCCAACATGGATGTGTCACTCATAGGGGTTATCTAGGAGTAGAAAAATGGGTCTGGATTCTCAGAAAGAGCACGCCCCTTATCCATAGGCTGTGTCTATATTACAGCTCAGCCTACTTCCTATATCTATTGATTGGAGGAACATTATACATGGCCCATGGACAAGAGTTAAAGGTGTTTTCCCTATCGGGTGATCAACTGACGAAATCTGCTGCAGGCGACAATACATTAGGTCTCCTAGTAGGGCGTATGGACAGGGGTAGAATGAATTAGATAACTTTTTTAGACCTTTTCCAAGCAAATATCATAAATTAATATCATATTTGCACAGGACGTGCCTGATGTGGGCTCAGTTCCTGAGCCCGCATCATACCAAGCATATGGCGGCAGTTTTACACAGCTGGCATCTGCCGGTTACATTGGGAACTGGAGGTTGCTGCAACACAATCATTAATATGCATCTGTCAGTCATGGACAGTGGCATTTAAATAGCTGTACCGGCAGTGCCCAATGCCATTACAGCCAGGGCTAACAAGGGACGCTCGGCGCCTGCTGAAGGCTCCCATGGTGGCAACGTTGATTGATCTATGAAATCATAAATCTACTGAACACAGTGAGGCACAAAAACCTTTCCTTTTATGAACTCATAAAGTTGAAAGTGCATTCATCAATTTAATTTGATTCTGCAGTATTGCAGTATTCTAATATATAGCACAAGCAATCGAGTGATTCAAGGTTCCTGTTTCCTAAGGGATATAGAAAAAAACCCTGAAATTAAAAAAAAAAATTGTTTTAAAATATCTACAATAAAAACCAAAAAGTTACAACACTCCCCTTCCCCCAAAAAATATGTGATATTGTGTCTTTAAAAGTTTAAATTTAGCAAAAGATAAAAGGTTAAACAAAACGTTAAAACAACAAAAAACGAAGAAAAAAGTGAAGATCAAAAATTGCTATTTTTGGTCACTACCTCAAAATGTAATAAAAAAAACAATTAAAAATGTTTTATGTACACAAAAATAGTGTCAATAAAAAAAAAAGTTACCTTGGCACGGAAAAGGCAACCCCTCACACAGCTGAATAAATTGATGTATAAACAATAGTCATGGGTATAAAAAAATGGCAACACAAAAAAAAATAAATCTTCATAATAATAATAATAATAATAATAATAATAATAATAATAATAATAAAAAAAAAAAATTAGAAAATTTTAAAAGACTAGAATTGCACAACGAAAGACAAAAAAACAAAACGAAATTACGGGGTGGTTTGTTGTAATGTGGTAATGTAACATTACATCTGAAGTGAACGATTCTGAAACAATGTCTGTACCGGCACAGAGAAGATCCAGGAGGAGATTGATGGTGTCGTTGGGCTGAGTCGATGCCCTTCAGCAGAGGATCGAGCCAAGATGCCGTATACCGAGGCCGTCATTCATGAGATCCAGAGATTTGCCAATATCACACCTTTGGCCCTTCCACATGCCACCTCGAAGAACATCGTATTCAGAGGATACAACATCCCAAAGGTCAGAAGACTGAGATATTAACCAGTTCCGAAATGGCCATTATATGTATCTTTTCATTTTTAATTATGACTACATAGGACCACTAACATACATTTTTAAATTTGTTCCCTTACTGGAAGAATTATTTTTCCATATATTGTTTTTTTGTTTTTTAAAGGGCCGAGGCGTGTAACAATGATTTGGATTGGCAGCTGTTTTTTTAATTAATTTTTGTACCACCTTTTGATTTCATTACTGTATTTTTCAGATTATAAGAAGCACTTTTCCTTCCGAAAATTTGGGAGGGAAATGAGGGGTGCGTCTTAAAATCCTAATGTAGCTTACCGGGAGGTGAAGATTGGGCGCTGTGCTGGCTGCGTTGTGGGCTGGTTGTGCGGGCGGCTGACTGTGCGGGTGGCTGTCTGGCTGTGCGGGTGGCTGTCTGGCTGTGCGGGTGGCTGTCTGGCTGTGTGGGTGGCTGTCTGGCTGTGTGGAGCAGGGTGATACAGTGGGAGTCCCAGATGCTCTGGCTTCAAATAATAGCAACCGGAGTCGGTTGCATGCACAGATGGAGCTCTTGGCTCAAGGTCTCACCTGTGCATGCGCAGCCTCCGGCCCATTAAACTCCAAGCAGTAGACTTAAGGAAAATAGCTCCCGGAGGTGGAGCATGCGCAGAAGAGATATCGGTTTGTCATTGAGCCAAGAACTCAATCTGCACACGCGCCAACTCCGGGTGCCATTTCTTTGAAGCCCTCACCACTGACAGAACATATGGGAGAACCGTCGCACCGCCCTGCTCCATACAGCCAGCACAGCCCCCACCGCTGCCAGCACAGCCCCCAACACAGTGCCTGCAGCATCGCCCTACTCCAGCACTGCCCCTGCCTCCTGTGAACCCACTCCACCACCACTGCTGGCCCCCCTCCGGTAAGACACCACCGGAGTATAAGACTGACCCCTTTTTATTACCTTTTTTATCTCTAAATTAGGGGTGCATCTTATAATCTGGTGCGTCTTATAAAATGAAAAATACCCTAATTTATTCTTCACTTATGTCAGAAATAGTGCCTTTGATAAGGTCATAAAAGACCTCAAAATCATTTTAACATTGCAATATATTATTTTTATTTAAATCTGATTTCTCCAGTTACTGGGGCTGATATGTTATCCCCAGTTACAGTGGAAATGCAGCCTCCTAGCTACATAGCATAACTGACTGGGTCATCAAGGAGCCAGCATCTCCTGCTACGTCCCTAGACCCAGCAATTCCATGACACTTGGTGAGGAGGATGAAGCGTTGTCATTGCTTCCCATAAGTTGTGTGCACAGCGCTTGAGTATAACGATCAGAAAGGCAGAGACTATTACAAACTGTCCCTGCCTTCTGTATGGGGAGCTGGGCTGTTTTGGACAGTCACCTCAATGGCAAAAATCATTTTACAATATCAATACTGATTAGAACTTGGACCACCCAAACATTTAGAGTCTATGGGTGGTCCGCAAATAGTTACCTTTATACAGAATATGACAAACATGGCAGAAACCCAACTATTTTCAAAGAAATTGGTATAAGAAATTCCAGACATTGCTAATGGATTAAGTGACATTTTCATAAAAGTTTATAAAATATAGAAATATCCAAAAAGAAAAGGTAAAGCTGTGCGGAATTTTAAGTAAAAGCTTGATATAATCCAAACTATAAGTCACACTAAAAAAATGTAAAAGTTATATTGGCAAGTGATTACATACAGTGTGTCCACCCATATCCTGTCCACCGCCATTAACTTGAGAACGGCGGCAGCTATAGGCATAGAAGTGGTGTCTAGGTATAGTAAAGTAGCCATGCGCTACGCAATGAAACCACCTATATCGCCACCTGGTGGAAAACAACGGAGTTAGCATTTTTATTTCGAAAACGGAACGAGATAGAGAAAAATAGTGAATTACAAAGTTGTAGGGCATCATCAATTCAATACGAATCGACACCTTATATGTCCTATATTGTAGACAGTGATTATATTATTATCCATTTTGCTACTAGGATACAATCGTTTCTCCGTTGCTGACTTCTGTATTAAAAGATCCTAAGTATTTCAAGAGCCCGGAGCAATTTGACCCAAACCACTTTCTGGATGAAACAGGGTCTTTCAAGAGCAATGACGCCTTCCTGCCATTTTCTATAGGTAATAATAACTTTATAGCAACGTATAAAAGGGATGTCATCCATATTGGAAAAAACTGTAGCATCTACTGTATGTAGGTGTTCAATTGCATTTATTTTCTGTACTTAAAGGTGGTTTTGCACGTTATACAGTGATGGTGTATTGCTAGGATAAAAGCAATATGTCATCCCGTAATCCCAACATTTGGGATACTTACCGAGCCTGTGACCTAAGGAGACTTTCACTTAAATAATAATAATTATTCACCTATATAGCACCATTAATTCCACAGCGCTTTACTTACATTATCATCACTGTCCCCATTGGGGCTCACAATTTACATTCCCTATCTGTATGTCTTTGGAGTGTGGGAGGAAACCGGAGAACTCGGAGGAAACCCACACAAACACGGGGAGAACATACAAACTCCTTGCAGATGTTCTTGGTGGGATTTGAACCCAGGATCCCAGCGCTGCTTGACTGCAGTGCTAACCACTGAGCCACCGTACAGTGCTAACCACTGAGCCACTGTGCTGTTCCGAGCTGGGAGTAAGTTAAATGGGTTCATCAAAATTAAAAAGTAAGAACAATAAGAAATGTCATTAAAAATATATTTCTAAAAGCCTTGAATTAGCAAATCCCACTCGTTTTGTAGGAAGTAATTACTATAAGACATTAAAATGGCCGTCGCCTTATTACAATGACAGAAACCCATCCCAGAATTTTAATGGGAAACGTGTTGGTGAGTAGCAGTAAGAAGCTCCATCCTCGCCGTTCATGAGTAGGAAGATGTGCTCCAAGTGGATATTCGGAAACAATACAAAAGTTACCAAGAGTGCAGAGGTGGGAAGAGGCTGCTCACACTGCTGTCCACCTGTTCTATCTAATCTAATATGGTAGATACCAGGGGTGCAGAGATAAGAAGAGGCTGCTCACACTGCCATTGCTGTCCGCTACATCTATATGATTTAATACTGGAGGCAGGAGTAGTTCTAAAGGCCACTTTACACGCTACGACATCGCTAAAGCGATCTCGTTGGGGTCACGGAATTTGTGACGCACATCTGGCCGCTTTAGCGATGTTGTTTCGTGTGACACCAATGAGCGATTTTGCATCGTCGCAAAAACATGCAAAATCGCTCATCGGTGACATGGGGGTCCCTTCTCGAATATCGTTGCTGCTGCAGTAACGATGTAGTTCGTCACTCCTGCGGCAGCACACATCGCTCCGTGTGACACAGCAGGAACAAGGAACCTCTCCTTACCTGCATCCCGCCTGCAATGCGAAAGGAAGGAGGTGGGCGGGATGTTCGTCCCACTCATCTCCGCCCCTCCGCTTCTATTGGGCGGCCACTTAGTGACGTCGCTGTGACGCCACACGGACCGCCCCCTTAGAAAGGAGGCGGTTCGCCGGTCACTGGGACGTCGCTAGGTAGGTAAGTACGTGTGATGGGTCTGGGCGATGTTGTGCGCCACGAACAGCGATTTGCCCATGACGCACAACCGATGGGGGCGGGTACCCACGCTATCAATATTGGTACCGATATCGCAGCGTGTAAAGCGGCCTTTAGTTAAGAAGAGACTACTACTACTACTACTCATACTGCTGTCCACCCAGTGGATCATATTTAATACTGGAAATACCAGTAGGCCTGACGTAAGAAAAGCCTGCTCACACTTCTGTCCATCCTGTTTGTATGATTTAGTACTAGAGAAGGTGCTGCGGTAAGAACTGACTGCTCCCACTGCTGTCCATTCTGTCTATCTGACCTAATACTGGTGACACCTGCACTGCTGAGTTAAGAAAAGGCTGCTCACACTGCTGTCCACCACACCTATCTGACCTAACACAGAAGATACCAAGAGTGCTAAGGTAAGAGGAGGACAATCACTCTTCTGTCCACCCTGTCTATCTGATCTAATACGCAAGATACCAGGAGTGCTGAGTTAAGAAGAGGCTGCTCACACTACTGTCCACCCTGACTATCTGATGTAATACTGGAGATACCAAGCAGCCCTGAGGAAATAAGATGTTGCTTACACTGCTGTCCACCCCATGTATCTGATCTAATACTGGAGATAGCAGAAGTGCTGGGGTAAGAGGAAGCTGCTCACACTGCTATCCTACCTTTCTCTTTAATCTAACACAGTATATACAAGGAGTGCTGTGGTAAAAAGAGGACACTCACTTCTGTCCACTCTGTCTTTCTAATCTAATACTGGAGCTATCAGGGGTGCTGAGGTACGAAGATAGAGAAAGTAGCCCCGGCACACAGTACAAGAAAAATAGGGACAGTCCAGGTATGGTATGCTTGAACAGATTTTATTTTTCACCAATCAAACTGTACTGCCCGACGTTTTGGCTCGTGCAAGAGCCTTCACCAGGGACAGAAAAGTACCGTAGTTATAGAATATAGGAAAAAATCTTATAGGTACATCAAGGCCTATAGATGGGAGTGAAGTTTAAGAGTAGGCATGAAGAATACTTGATGGGAAGATATCGTTGCTACATATGAAGTAGTCAAGGAGAGCGCCAGTAAAGTGCTATCATGCAGTGTGAACAGGGCTCACATAGAAGAAATGGGGTAGAGAATGAAAGGGAGCCCTCCACATACTCACCCTTCACTATGCCGCGATAGGTATTTCCTTGGTGCTTTCACCATTATCCCATTACTAATAGTGTAACTGACCTCACCTTGGTGTCTCATCCACCACACTACGCCTGATCAGTTATTATACTACATATACTCTAGTGTCCTATTGCTTTCATTCTCTACCCCATTTCTTCTATGTGAGCCCTGTTCACACTGCATGATACCACTTTACTGGCGCTCTCCTTGACTACTTCATATGTAGCAACGATATCTTCCCATCAAGTATTCTTCATGCCTACTCTTAAACTTCACTCCCATCTATAGGCCTTGATGTACCTATAAGATTTTTTCCTATATCCTATAACTACGGTACTTTTCTGTCCCCGGTGAAGGCTCTTGCACGAGTCGAAACGTCGGGCAGTACCGTTTGATTGGTGAAAAATAAAATCTGTTCAAGCATACCATACCTTGACTGTTGCTATTTTTCTTGTACTGTGCCGGGGCTACTTTCTCTATTGACTATTTTTTCTCCCGAGCACCAGGACTATAGCAGCTGAGCATAGCTTATCCCTTCCTGCTGAGGTAAGAAGAGGCTGCTCACACTGGTGTCTATCTGATCAATTGTTAGAGATACCAGGAGTGCGGGGAGAAGAGAAGGCTTCTCCCACTGCTGTCCACCCTATTATTATTATTATTATTATTATTATTTATTATTATAGCGCCATTTATTCCATGGCGCTTTACAAGTGAAAGAGGGTATACGTACAACAATCATTAACAGTACAAGACAGACTGGTATAGGAGGAGAGAGGACCCTGCCCGCGAGGGCTCACAGTCTACAGGCAATGGGTGATGGTACAATAGGTGAGGACAGAGCTGGTTGTGCAGTGGTCTACTGGACTGAGGGCTATTGTAGGTTGTAGGCTTGTTGGAAGAGGTGGGTCTTGAGGTTCCTCTTGAAGCTTTCCATGGTAGTGGAGAGTCTGATGTGCTGAGGTAGAGCGTTCCAGAGTATGGGGGATGCGCGGGAGAAATCTTGTACACGATTGTGGGAAGAGGAGATAAGAGAGGAGTAGAGAAGGATCTGAGGTTGCGTGCAGGTAGGTACCGGGAGACTAGGTCACAGATGTAGGGAGGAGACAGGTTGTGCATGGCTTTGTATGTCATGGTTAATGTTTTGAACTAGAGTCGTTGGGCGATGGGAAGCCAGTGAAGGGATTGGCAGAGTGGCGAGGCTGGGGAGTAGCGAGGGGAGAGGTGGATTAAGCGGGCTGCAGAATTTAGGATAGATTGGAGGGGTGCAAGAGTGTTGGAGGGGAGGCCAGAGAGCAGGAGGTTGCAGTAGTCGAGGCGGGAGATGATGAGGGCATGCACTAATGTTTTTGCAGATTCTTGGTTAAGGAAAGCACGGATCCGGGAGATATTTTTGAGTTGTAATCGGCATGAGTTGAAGAGGGCTTGGATGTGTGGCTTGAAGGATAGAGCAGAGTCGAGGGTCACTCCAAGGCGACGAGCTTGTGAGACTGGGGTGAGTGAGCAACCATCGAGTTTGATGGAAAGGCTTGTTGGAGGAGGTGAGTGAGGAGGAGGAAAGACAATAAACTCTGTTTTGTCCATGTTAAGTTTTAGGAATCGTGCAGAGAAAAAGGATGAAATAGCAGAGAGACATTGTGGTATTTTGGTTAGTAGAGAGGTAATGTCAGGTCCAGAGAGGTAGATCTGTGTGTCATCGGCATAAAGATGATACTGGAAGCCATGGGACTCTATGAGCTGTCCCAGGCCGAAGGTGTAGATGGAGAACAGCAGGGGTCCAAGAACTGAGCCTTGGGGAACACCGACAGATAGGGGGCGAGATGAGGAAGTGGTGTGAGAATGGGAGACGCTGAAAGTTCGGTCGGTTAGGTATGAGGAGATCCAAGATAGGGCTAAGTCTGTGATGCCCAGAGATGAGAGAATCTGTAGTAGGAGGGAATGGTCTACTGTGTCGAAGGCAGAGGACAGGTCCAGGAGGAGGAGGATAGAGTAGTGTCGCTTGGCTTTGGCAGTTAGTAGATCATTGGTGACTTTGGTTAGGGCAGTTTCGGTAGAATGATGTGGTCGGAAGCCAGATTGAAGCCGGTCAAAGAGGGAGCAGGAGGAGAGGTATGAGGACAATTCAAGATGGACATGCTGTTCCAGTAGTTTTGAGGCGTAGGGGAGAAGGGATATGGGGCGATAGTTTGACACAGAGGATGGGTCAAGGGAGGGCTTTTTGATGATGGGTATAATGGAGGCATGTTTAAAGCATGAAGGGAATACACCACTTGCTAGTGATAGGTTGAAGAGATGGGTTAGGGCTAGGATGAGGACTGCGGTGATGTTGGGGATGAGGTGCGATGGGAGCGGGTCCAGTGCACAGGTGGTTAGATGTGATCTTGAGAGTAGAGTGGAGAGATTGTTTTCTGTCATGGTGGAGAAGCTGGATTTGGAGGAAGAGGGATGAGTAGCTATGATGAGGGGCTGTGGGGATTGTGGGCCAAAGCTTGCTCTGATGTTGTCAATCTTCTGCTTCAAGAAAGAGGCAAAGTCTTCAGCTGAGAGGAGAGGAGAGGGAGGTGGTGCCGGAGGACGGAGGAGAGAATTGAAAGTGTTGAATAGCTGTTTAGGGTTGTGAGAGAAAGAAGATATGAGGGATGAGAAGTAGGTTTGTTTTGCAGCAGTGAGTGTGGACTTGAAAGTGGTGAGGGACTCTTTATATGCAATGAAGTGCTCAGTGGAATGAGACCTCTTCCATCTGCGCTCAGCAATTCTGGAAGCCCGTCTTAGTTCTTTAGTCTGCCTTGTGTGCCAGGGTTGCCTGTTGATTGTGCGGGTTTTGGTGTGTGTGAGGGGGGCAGCTGATTCGAGAGCTGCAGAGATTGTAGTGTTGTATAAAGTTGCAGCGGCATCTGCATCATGTAGAAATGCAATGTCTGTGAGGGGGAGAAGGGACTGAGAAAGGGCGTGTAAATCAATGTGTTTGATATTTCTGCGAGGGTGTGAAAATTTGTAGAGGGGGGGTTGCATACTTGGAGAAGAGAGGGAAGAGAATGTGAGTAGGTTGTGGTCAGACAGGGGGAGGGGCAAGTTACAGAGGTTAGATAGGGAACAGAGGCGAGTGAAGATGAGGTCCAGCGTGTGGCCATCTTTGTGAGTAGCTGCAGAAGACCATTGGGTGAGGCCGAAGGAGGAAGCGAGTGTTAGAAGTTTGGAGACAGATGAGTGGGAAGTGTCAATGGGGATGTTGAAATCACCCATGATGATGGTGGGGATGTCGGTGGAAAGGAAGTGTAGTAGCCAGGTGGTGAAAAAGAAAAAAAAAGGCAGTGGCTGGCCCTGGGGGCCGGTAAATGACAGCCAGTTGAAGGTTGGAGGGGGCGTAGATGTGTACGGAGTGCACCTCAAAAGAGGGGGTAATAACAGAGGGTGGCAGTGGAAAAGGTGTAAAGGAGCATTGGTCGGACAGGAGCAAACCAACTCCTCCAGCATGCTTGTTAGTGGGGCGGGGGGTGTGAGACAGTTGGAGACCACCATAAGAAAGTGCAGCAGGAGAGGCTGTGTCAGAGGGGGTGAGCCAGGTTTCTGTGATGGCGAGGAAGGAGAGTTTATTAGTGATGAACAGATCATGAATGTAGGATAGTTTGTTGCAGACAGAGCGAGCGTTCCATAGAGCTCCTGTTAGTGGGACTGGGGGAGCCGGGGCTGAGTGAATGGATATGAGGTTTGCGCGGTTGCGGAATTTTGTGTTAGGTTGTTGAAGAGGGTTTGAAGTGACAATAGGGATGGGGTGAGGAGGACCTGGATTTGGAGCAATATCCCCAGCAGTGAGGAGAAGCAGTGAGAGTGTTAGTAAGTGGGAGCAGGAGAGGCCATGAGGTGGACGTGTGTGTCTGGAGACACTGGGTGAAATGTGGAGGAAAATATGTGAGGGGAAGGTGAGATGGGTGGGGAGGATGGAGGGAGAGATGAATAGTTCATTACTGGCTTTAGGGATCAGAGGGGGCAGTAGAAAGTGAAGTATTATAGGGGTGAAGGTGAATAGAAACACAAACATTGTTTACATTGCCTATGTATGCTGTTACCTTCCGGTCACTTCCGGCCCAATTCTGGCCTAATTCAATGCATCATACTTATATGGTGCAGACTTGGATTGGTGCAGACGAAAAGTCTTGTGCAGACTTTTAGTTGCCCCACTATATACACATACAAGTGCACTCAGCTGTGAAGGAGTGGGTTGCAAGACTAACCCCTTGATCACTCAATCAAAAAAAAAGATGCAGCTTAACATAGGCAAAATAAACAAAGGTCATAAAAGGGGGGTGCAAAACAGGGGGGGGGGAAGATCACAGTGAGATGCTGGAGGATGTCACGAAGATATTGAAACAAAGAAAGAACAGGTCAGATATAGTGCAAAAGTAGAGTGCATGAATTGACATACCAGGTATTAGCACACACAGCAGAGCAAAGTGGAGTGGAAATCAGTTCATGGGAAAGTAGAGTGCATGAATTGACATACTTGAATTGGTGCAGACGAAAAGTCTATCTATCTATCTATCTATCTATCTATCTAACCTAATATTGGAGGTACCATGTGTGTTTAGGTCTTTTTGAATATTGAGCAGCTGCTGGATATAAGCTATACCATGTACCATAAACTTTCTCCAGGTCACTATTACACATGTACATATATACCTAACCTGTTCTATTAACATTCTAAGTTTCCATCAGTGGCAGTTGCTTTTTTTTTTTACTTCCATAGAAGCCCTTTAAAAGGGATGCAAAACTACATAACTGTTGTGTTCCCTTAAATCCCAGTATTGATGGAGGTCTGATGACTTAAGGCTACTTTACACACTGCGATATCGGTCCCGATATCGCTAGTGTGGGTACCCGCCCCCATCTGTTGCGCGACACGGGCAAATCGCTGCCCGTGCCGCACAACATTGCCCAGACCCGTCACACATACTTACCTGCCCGGCGACGTCGCTGTGACCGGCAAACCGCCTCCTTTCTAAGGGGGCGGTCCGTGCGGCATCACAGCGACGTCACTGAGCGGCCGCCCAATAGCAGCGGAGGGGCGGAGTTGAGCGGGACGTAACATCCCGCCCACCTCCTTCCTTCCTCATAGGGGCCGGGAGGCAGGTAAGGTGAGGTTCCTCGTTCCTGCGGCGTCACACGGAGCGATGTGCGCTGCCGCAGGAGCGACAAACTACATCGTTACTGCTGCAGTAACGATAATCGAGAATGGACCCCCATGTCACCGATGAGCGATTTTGCACGTTTTTGCAACGATGCAAAATCGCTCATCGGTGTCACACGCAGCAACATCGCTAATGCGGCCGGATGTGCGTCACAAATTCCGTGACCCCAACGACTCCGCATTAGCGATGTCGCAGCGTGTAAAGCCCCCTTAAGTCCTTGTGATTTGCTATCATTCTTTTTCAATAGAAAACTCATTTAGAGGAGTATTTTACCCAAATATAAGTCACTCACAAGTCATTTGTAATGGTGTTCAGGACTTCTCTTAGGGGTACTTTGCACGTTGCGACATCGCTACTGCGATATCGTCGGGGTCAAATCGAAAGTGACACACATCCGGCGCCGGTAACGACGCCGCAATGTGTAAAGCCTAGATGTGCCGATAAACGATCGCAAAAGCGTTGTAAATCGGCGATCTTTGTAGTGTCGGTCATTTTCATAATGACGCACCGATATGACATACGATATCACATCGCTGTGTGTGAAGCCGCAGGAGCGAGGAACATCTCCTTACCTGCCTCCACTGGCTATGCAGAGGGAAGGAGGTGGGCGGAATGTTTACGTTCCGCTCATCTCCGCCCCTCCGCTTCTATTGGCCACCTTCCAAGTGACGTCACTGTGACGCTGCACGACCCGTCCCCTTAGGAAGGAGGCGGGTCGCTGGCCAGAGCGACGTCACAGGGCAGATAAGTGCGTGTGAAGCTGCCGTAGCGATAATGTTCACTACGGCAGCTATCACAAGATTTCGCAACTGCGACGGGGGCGGGGACTATCGCGCTCGGCATCGCAAGCATCGGATAGCGATGTCGCAGCATGCAAAGTACCCCTTAGTCTAGGTAGCGTATATATATATATATATATCTATATATATATATATATATAGATATATATAGATATATATATATATATTAATTATACCCCCTTGTTCATTTACCTGGATTTAGGCAAAGGCTGGGGAAAGACAAGGGCCTAATGGAAAAATTACATATGAATACACATTAATAGTGCATCACCTTCACTTTAAAGAAGAGAAAGATGGCAACCATGACCAGCACAGCAGATTGGAGATGGCCTGTGGAGTACCAAGTAGACCATAAAGTAATGTAGTTTTTGAGGGGTTATCTCGCTAAGGCAAGCCCTTTCCATATGCCCTATTAGGGTAGATGGAACTCAAAGTGGTCGGCAGCCATGCAAATAAATCTTATGAATGCTTAGTAGGCCATACTACAATTCCCTTTTGCTAAAATTTTGGTTGTTTTGGAAAACCCATTTATTGGGGTTATCCCACCTTATTGCATAACCACTTCTTTTAACTTATGTTACCTGCAATCTTCTCTTTAAAATAACATTATTCATTTTCCTAGGAAAGAGGAGCTGCCTAGGAGAAGGCCTGGCCCGCATGGAGATCTTCCTCATGTTGACCACCATATTACAGAAGTTCAGCCTGAAGTCCAACAAAGCTCCAGAAGATCTTGAAATCACCCCAGAACCTGGAAAAAATGGAGTAGTGGCCAGAACTTATCAGCTCTATGTAGAACCTCGATGACAGTAACTTTTCAACTGCATCAATAATAATAAAGCTTTTTTATAATTGTATTTCAGTGGGTGTTGTGTAAGTTTTGGACATTAATTGTATGTATGAATGATGCTCCAAGAGTGGTTTTCGGCAATTGATATCTTTTGCCCGATTTTTGTTCCTAAATATTGTAAAATCTCTCTTCTTGGAAAAAAGAAAATTGTATTCCAATTCTTATGAGCTCTAGGTTCATTCGCTTCTGCTATTTCATAACTCACCACTAATTCTGTAACTATGGAACAAAGAAAATCATACAATTACGCAAATTGATTTATCATTGGGACAACCAACAGAAAGCATTGTGCAAATCTTCTGAGAACTGGGTTGCTGATTACCATCCACAGCTTGTCTTCTCCTAAGGCTGGGAGTGTGTTAGGAGATCGCCGAAGATAGCTTCAGCTTAGCTCCAGCAATCCCGGTCTTAGTGGTGAACCAGTTCATGGTGAACTATAGTTGCTATTATGCGAGGTGTGGAAGTCTCCCTGTTATGCATTTACTTGCTTCCATTTTCTTTATTTCCCTGTACACATATCGTCTCTCCTTTGTGTTTGAGTGCAGTGTGTACGAGTTTACGTTCTCCCTTGTCCGTGTTGTTTCTGTGGGGTTTTGTTACTGGGTTTCAAGCCTGCTCTGAGGGTTGGGGAGAGGGGGAGTAAGATCAGGGCTCGGACAGGAGTCAGGGTCAAGCTGGAGGCTCAGACCTGGCTACCATCGAGCCCACCTCTGAGAAGGGACAGTGCATGGTTTTGAGTCTGAGGATCAGCCTGGTAGCGCCTGTTTTGTCCTGTGACAGTATTTTGTTTCTCTGACCGGCCACCACTGAAACCTAAGGAAGATATCTTATACATCTAAATCAAAATCCACAGGCTGTGAAGGTTTCCAGAAATATAATTTTGGAACCTACTCAATTTCTGTTTCAACAAGCTCAATAAATCTTTGTTGGTATCAACACAACTGTGTACTCTGAAATTAAAATGCAAAAATTGCTATTTTTCGGTCACTTTTCAAAACTTGGAAAAAAAAATTAATCAAGAATTTGAAGGTACCCGGAAATGGTATAATAGAAAACTGTAACTCCTCTTGCAAGAGACAAGCCTTTATGAAAGAGGTTATAATTTTGGTATTATGGGATTCAGAGAAACAAACAATTAAATTAACATAATACGGTATGTAACACACAAACTTTTTCACGTCAATGTTCCACAAAAAGATTTAATAAAAGCTATATATAATATATATAATATATATAACATAGATTTTGTGGTCAAGCATAATTTATAATATCATGCTTGACCACAAAAAGAATATAAATGAATATAAAATACATTGTGTACCTAGAGTATACCAGAAACTAAAATTTACAAAAGTGACATTAAAAAAGTGAAGACAAATGCAAGTGTTAAAAATTGCAAATTATAGCACAAATATGGTGTACGCCATATTTTACAACTTTTCTATGAAATAAAAAAGGAGCAAAGGCTTTGATAAATTCCCATAATTCTTCATTTTTAAGGACAATTATTATTTTATGGTGACCAGAAGGTCCCAACGCCTTAATATGTGTAGGACTGCAGCTTGTGTTTAAATGTAACTGCTTTCTTTTGGTGCACTAGGGGACTCTTTCCTGTTTGGCTATCCTTTGTAGCCTTGATCTCAGATACAGATTCTTGTGATCACTGGCCTTGTCTATACAAGGTCAGATGTCTCACCATCTGATGGCACTGAAAGAATCTTCATTTATAAGCTGTCCACTTTGGAAGGAGACTGTCTCTGGAAGAAACTAAGATGTTGTGACAATTGCAGCTGTGGTTCTTAGCTGCATTATGAGAGCTTTGAGTGTTTTCCTTATTGTGTCTATTTTCACCCTGTCTGTTTCCCTGGCCTTGCGTTATATTATTGTAGTGAGGAGACTACTGCTCTTGCCAGACTTCTCACTAGCCAGGGTGAGTTCAGGGCAAGTCCAGGCCTAGGCGCATGATTGGCAACGAGGGGAAGGAGCCGTATAGGGACATTAGGGAGTGCAGGGAAGAGCCTCAGCTGAGTGCAGGAGGTGTCCCCATCTCCTCTCCTCAGCAACAGAGCCCACCATTGGATTGTGTTCCCTATGTACTCTTTGTGTTGCAGCGCTCACCGGGGATTTCCCTTGTACATGGCAGAACCCCAGTGATCGTGAAAGCTACATATAAAACACAAGTATAAATTACAATGAACAAAGTATCAGTTGCAAATTGATACAAATGGAAGAGTGCGTTCTTACATTCTACAATTCCTTTGCATACTTTGTTCTTCTCCTAAGGGGCACAGCCTTATTAAGGATCATGTTTTGATAACTACTCTTTAAGCCTGTGTATAAACTAAATTTGTGTCTAGTCTTACATATATTTAGTGTGTATATATAATATATATATATATTTAATATATATATCTATATGTTTTATATATATATACATATATATATATATATCTGTATATATATATATATATATATATATATATATATATATATGTTTTATATATATATATCTATATGTTTTATATATACACATATATATATATATATATATATATATATATATATGTATATATGTTTGTTTTATATATATAAATATATATATATATATATATATATATATATATATATATATATATATATATATATATATATATATATATATTTTATATATCTATATGTTTTATATATCTATATGTTTTATATATCTATATGTTTTATATATCTATATGTTTTATATATCTATATGTTTTATATATCTATATGTTTTATATATCTATATGTTTTATATATCTATATGTTTTATATATCTATATGTTTTATATATATATATATATATATATATATATATATATATATATATATATATATATATATATATATATATATATATATATATGTACTAAACTTGTCCCCTCACAGTCTGTTGGGAAAAAAAAGCTTCCCCAACAATGCATTCAACAAATATAGGATTTTTAATATTATACACCTCCAACACTATGTCACACTCTAATACAGCTCCCAGACATTCAGGTTTCAGTAACGCCTATGCTCTGACAGTCTCTCTGGATTCAGTCCATCACACTCTGCTGCTAGTACACCTGTAACATAATTGCAGGGCATTCCTCTCCTGGACTCCTGTCTCCCACAAGTCTTGGGTATTCTTGCTAATCTTCCACCCTGTGTCACAATGAACCTAGGCTATCCATTACTCCTGATGGTGAAGATGCTGGAGTCTCATGCCTTACTAGTCTCTTGAACAGAACTAAACTTTTTCCCCACCAACTCCTGGGAAGGACGGGGCAGGAGAGTGATGGAAACACAGACAAAGACAGACAGGGGAAAACCAAAACTCAAACACTGCAAACTCATAAAAACAAACAATAAGAGACTAAGGAGAAAAACAAGAGAAGTAAGGTAGCAAGAAAAGTACTACAAATACCATTAATCTGGATGAAAACACCTCGCCAGACCAGTATTTAGAAGCTATAGTTGGCATTAAAGGAAGTGTCCATCCATCATATATAGAAGAGGAGTGAATGTGTCTGGCTCCTCCACAGCACGAGACCATAGGAGACTAACAAGTAACCCAGCAGAGATCAACTCTTGCTATCCTGCCTATGAACTGCAAGTCTGTGGGTCGATGCCCGAGTCTGCCAGAATCTGTAGTCTCCACAGATCCTGACACCACCATGACAGTCAGCGATGTTTGTAAACCTCCTTGTGACAACCTTAGTGTCTTCTGTCACCTTTCACCAAAAGCTAGCCAGTGGCTTTTGGTGCAGTTGTTCCTAGTTGGGATTTCTTCACTCCTGCTTGTTGAAATATTCCTGTTTCTCTCTGCCATCTTTTACTATTGGCATAACACTCTTCTTGAGTACCTGGGTGTCATGCTGTCAGCGTCCCCCACTCCACTTGTCAGAGGCGCAGATGTACCTACCACGCTGGTTCCCCTCTCACCCCGGCTTCTATTCCATCCTCAGGCTCCTGGGGCCCATGCTTGTGCAGCAAGGCTCTTGGGAGGACGCTTAGGGCGTAGCCGCACTGCTCTCCCTTGTTTTATTGGGACAGCATGACCAAACCCAGAAATGCCTCTCAGCCTATGGATGAGAGGCACAGTGTATTTAAGGCACCCTCCCCCATTGGGAGGTGCCTTTACAGTATGTCTAAGTAAATGTGTTCTTTATCTAGCTAGTTGTCAGCTCCCCCTATCCTTAAATCCATTTATTGTGAATTTACCGGTACCTATGTTGCGGTGTCCATTGAGTGCTCCCACTGTGCCTGCTGTAACTTCAGTACCTGCTTGTCCATATCAGCATCCGTTTATCCCGTTGTACCAGCTGCCTGTGTCTGTTAGTACCTGTCAGCAGTTGCCTAATCCACTGTGACCACCAGAACCTGCCAGTATTTGCAAGCACCTGCCTGCATCTTCCATACCTGAGCCTGTTCTAGTTCCCCATTCTCTGGCACTAGAGGTACCGAGACTCCCTGGTGGCTACCTATCAGTGTAAGCCTAACCCCACCACCTGTGGCTTTAGTAAAGTCTCAATACCCATTCAGGTTCTCTCCTCCAGGTCAGAGATCAATGCAGTGCTCCAATAGGTCCACTATTCCCACGCTCAACATGTCAAGCATGACACTGGGTTTATGATGGAGACTTAAAGGGGTGTTACACGCAGCAATATCATTTGCGATATCGCTAGCGTGCGTACCCGCCCCCGTCATTTATGCGTCACGGGTAAATCGCTGCCCGTGGCGCACAATATCGTTAGGAGCCGTCACACGGACTTACCTGCCTAGCGACGTCGCTTTGTCTGGCGAACCGCCTCCTTTTTAAGCAGTTCGTTCGGCATCACAGCGGCGTCACTAAGCGGCCGGCCAATAGAATCGGAGGCGCAAAGATGAGCGGGACATAACATCCCGCCCACCTCCTTCCTTCCTCATTGCCGGTGACCGCAGGTAAGCTGTACTTTGTCGCTCTCGAGGTGTCACACATAGCGATGTGTGCTGCCTCGGGAACGTCGACAACCTGTGTGCTCAACAATCAACAATTTTTTGAAAAGGAATGACGTGTCAACGATTTGGTGAGTATTTTCCATCATTAACAGTCGCTCCTTGATGTCACACGCAATGACGTCGCTAACGATGCCGGATGTGCGTCACGGAATCCGTGACCCGGGCGATATATCGTTAGGTACGTCGTTGCGTGTAACGGGGCCTTTACAACTAGTTATTCTGCACTTGCTGTCAACATTTCACTCACTTTCCTTCTTCAGAGTTCTCGAACAGTCCCTCATCTCTACACTATTTAACTCAACATGGTATAAAGTAAGTTCCGTTTTGGCACCGTAGACCGTAAGATGACTTTTTTGCATAAAACATGTCACCCACCAATCAGCTATTACAAGCACCAGTGGTGGCCAAATGTAGACATATTGACCGGTGCAGCACTGCGCAGCTCTATTTAGTGTGTAGTGGCTACTGCTTGGTACTGCAGAGCAGAGCTTGTAACAACTGATCGTGGGGTGGCGGGTGTCAAACCCCACTTGTAATCTAGGATGTTTCGGTGGCTATTTTTTTTTTTACATTAGGGGTTAATATTTTAGATGTTTTCTGAGTTTTATGACTTATAATCTTATGATCTTTGGTGTTTCATGGTATAATGTCTCGGAAGGTGATGGTGACAATTTCTTTATGTATTGTAGTGAATGCGTTAACCCCTTGGTGCATCAAGATATAATTATGTATCATGGGAGTTCAGTTGCTGAGTGATTTGCAAGGTTGCTTTGTCGTTGTATGGTCCCAGGCAATATGCATGTAAGAAAAATTAGATTGTGAGCAATGTGTCAGACAGGTGCCGATGTGATCAGTGAATATTTATCCACAGTGGAAGCAGAAAAAGTTCTAACAAGTTTTTGAGCTGTTTAAGGTAATGCAACTGTTGATGATTTCTATATTTGGTCCGATATTAGGAACTGTTGAACTCTGGACTAACGTATATGTTGCTTGGTATCTTTCCCCAGAGACATTTATGGTCATTACACCTATTCTACTCTGCTGTCACTATCGTTAGCATTATTGACCTTCCTGTTTTTCATAGTCCTCCTGAACAGAACAAGCCCAGTCAGCTCTTACAAAGGGCCTTTTATATATCTTAATCTTAGATCCTCGGCACAGTATAGGACATACCGTACTTCCCAATATAGTAAATTAGAGTATAAAAGATGGCAAAGATAACTAAAAGAGAAAGCCTAATACCGTCAGGCCCTAACAGCGTCACTGCCATTGTGCTTTTACCAAAAGTTAAAAATCCTAGCACACAGTGGCATAACTAGAGTTCGATGGACCACGTTGCAAAATTTGGACCTGAGCCCTCATCCCCACATATTGGTTAGATGTATACGTATGTATATAATTTGCTCATTATACAGTACAGACCAAAAGTTTGGACACACCTTCTCATCTCTAGAACAACTGTTAAGAGGAGACTTTGTGCAGCAGCCTTCATGGTAAAATAGCTGCTAGGAAACCACTGCTAAGGACAGGCAACAAGCAGAAGAGACTTGTTTGGGCTAAAGAACACAAGGAATGGACATTAGACCAGTGGAAATCTGTGCTTTGGTCTGATGAGTTCAAATTTGAGATCTTTGGATCCCACCAGCGTGTCTTTGTAGAAAAGGTGAACGGATGGACTCTACATGGCTGGTTCCCACCGTGAAGCATGGAGGAGGAGGTGTGATGGTGGGGGGTGCTTTGCTGGTGACACTGTTGGGGATTTATTCAAAATTGAAGGCATACAGAACCAGCATGGCTACCACAGCATCTTGCAGCGGCGTGCTATTCCATCCGGTTTGCGTTTAGTTGGACCATCATTTATTTTTCAACAGGACAATGACCCCAAACACACCTTCAGGCTCCAGGAACTCCTTCAAGACTGTTGGAAGACCATTTCCGGTGACTACCTCTTGAAGCTCATCAAGAGAATGCCAAGAGTGTGCAAAGCAGTAATCAAAGCAAAAGGTGGCTACTTTGAAGAACCTAGAATATGACATATTTTTAGTTGTTTCACACTTTAAGTATGTCTTTCCACATGTTTTAATTCATAGTTCTGATGCATTCAATGTGAATCTACAATTTTCAGAGTCCTGAAAATAAAGAAAACTCTTTGAATGAGGTGTGTCCAAACTTTTGGTCTGTACTGTATATAAGCACTTGAACTTTGCATAACCCCCACCTCACCCCATTATAGATTGTAAGCTCTTATGAGCAGGGCTGTCTTTATTTTTGCTTTAATTATTGTATCTTCTACACCTGTTACTTATGTTTGTTTTGTATATGAACCTTTGATGGGGCCAGGTGGACGGGCAGACCCAGGAGGTGGATCCACTGGGCTGAACACCTCACCGAGGGCAAGGTGCCCGGTAGCCGGGGCACTAGCAGGACAGTCCGTTTAGAGGAGTGGAGTAAAGAAGTCCCTGGGACCACGGGGTCTCTGATGGTAGTCCGGGTGACGGAGCTCAGGTTCGGAGGCCGAGATGTCGTCAGGCAGAGTCCGGAACCAATGGAGCAAGAAGACGGGTCACCACAGGGATCGGAGATGGCAGGAGCTGACGGGATGGCAGGCCGTCACCGTTCGGGGTTCGGGTATCGTCAGGACCGGTTGGCGAGGCAGGATCGGCTCTACGAGAGGGATAGGTGAGTATATCACAGACACAAGGAGACCTGACTCCTAGCTCAGAAAACACGAAGAACAGGCCCCGCCCACTTGGACATTAAACCCCTTTATACCCTGTACCTGTGTGTTCAATATCCTGTCAGTGGACGCTGGCCCTTTCAGAGAGGGTCAATGACCGCGCGCGCGCCCTAATGCGCATGCGCGAGGCCCGGGTGCCAGAAGCCAGAGCAGGGAGCGGTGAACAGGAGGCAGAAGAGCCGGGCTGGAGCAGGGATGCCGATGGGCGCCGGGAGCGGGGACCGGGCTGCCTGGGGACCGCAGGTGCTGGAGCATGGAGGCTGTGGAGCGGGGGACGCCTGGCAGAGGAGCCGGGGAGCGAGGCAGGTGAGCCGGGGAGCGTGGCAGGGGAGCCGGGGAGCGTGGCAGGGGAGCCGGGGAGCGTGGCAGGGGAGCCGGGGAGCGTGACAGTACCCCCCTCCCCCACGCCCACCTCCCCGCAACCAGGACAGGAAGGCACGTATCAGGGGAGTACCCACATTCTCCCGGGTTTCCCAGGACCTATCCTCAGGACCATACCCTGCCCAGTCCACCAGGAAGAACTGTCGGCCCCGTACGGTTTTCATGGCCACGATATCCCTTACCGCATAGATGTCATCATCAGCAATAGGGGGAGGAGCAGAACTGGCAGCAGCGGAGAAGGGACCAAGGACAACCGGCTTGAGCAGGGAAACGTGGAAGGAGTTGGGTATCCTCATCGTGGCCGGGAGCTGCAGCTTGTAGGAGACCTCATTTATCTTGCTGAGGACTTTAAACGGCCCGATGTAGCGAGGACCCAGCTTGTATGATGGTAGCTTCAATCGGACGTACTTGGAAGCAAGCCAGACCAGATCTCCTGGAGAGAAACAGGGAGGATCCAGACGCCTCTTGTCTGCGTGTCTCTTCATCCGCAGGGAAGCACGTCCAAGGGACGTCTTGACAGAGTCCCAAATTGTTCTAAAGTCACGGACTACGGCATCAGCAGCAGGGACATCCGAGGAAGAGGATACAGGTAATGGGACGGAAGGCTGAAGTCCGTAAATGACATGGAAGGGAGAGCTGGAGGAGGACTCACTGACGTGGTGGTTATGGGAGAATTCAGCCCAAGGAAGAAGCGTGGACCAGTCGTCGTGATGGGCGTTAACGTAGTGACATAACAAGGAGGTCAAGATCTGATTGACTCGTTCCACTTGGCCATTCGACTGAGGATGGTAGGCTAAAGAAAGGTCCAGAGTCACTCACAGATGTTTGCAGAGAGCCCTCCAGAAGCGGGAGGTAAACTGAGTTCCTCTGTCGGACACAATGTGTGATGGAAAGCCATGCAACCGGAAGATGTGCTGTATGTAAGCGTCAGCGAGTTCCTGGGCAGAGGGCAGTCCAGCCATAGGGACGAAATGAGCCATTTTGGAGAACCGATCCACCACGACCCATATGACTGTGTGTCCGGAGGACAGGGGCAAGTCCGTAATAAAGTCCATCGCAATGTGTTGCCATGGAACGGAGGGTATAGGCAGAGGCAGAAGATGACCATATGGCAGATGTTTGGGCATCTTGTTGCTGGCACAAGAGGAGCAGGCTGAGACAAAAGAAGCAACGTCCGTGCGAAGGGATGGCCACCAGTAGTGACGTACAATTGTACTCCATGTTTTCTTCTGACCAGCATGGTCGGCTATTTTCGAGGCATGGCCCCAGTGCAACACTTTTTTCCTGTCAGTCTCAGAGACATAGGTCTTCCCAGGTGGTATCTGGGCCAGGGTGACAGGAGCCACCGGAATGATCTTACTAGGACAGATGATGGGCTGGGATGTCTCCTCCTCCTGCTCCATGGGCATGAATGACCTGGACAAGGCATCTGCTCTTACATTCTTGTCCGCGGGTCGAAAATGGAGCTGAAAAATCGAACCTGGCAAAGAACAAGGACCACCTGGCCTGCCGTGGGTTCAGTCGCTGAGCGGACCGCAGGTATTCCAGGTTCTTGTGGTCCGTGTAAATGATCACGGGGTACACTGCTCCCTCCAGAAGGTAGCGCCATTCCTCCAGAGCCAGTTTGACTGCCAATAGCTCTCGGTCACCGATGGTGTAGTTGCGTTCAGGCGCTGAGAAGCTCTTGGAGAAGAAACCGCAAGTAACCATCTTCCCGGAGGAGGACTTCTGCATGAGCACTGCTCCGGCTCCCGAGGAGGAGGCATCCACCTCCAAGGTAAACTGTCGGTTTAACTCAGGACGGTGGAGCACAGGGGAAGAAGCAAATGCCTGTTTCAGGGAGCCAAACGCGGCGTCGGCCGCAGGTGACCAGTCCTTTGGATTAGCCCCCTTCTTGGTCAAGGCGGAGAGAGGTGCAGTCAGAGCAGAGAAGTGAGGGATGAACTGACGATAATAGTTTGCGAATCCCAGAAAGCGTTGGATTGCCTTCAGTCCGGAAGGAGGGAGCCAGTTGAGAATGGAAGAGACCTTCTCCGGGTCCATCTGCAGACCGGTATCGGAGATTACGTAACCCAAGAAGGGAAGAGAAGACTGCTCGAATACACACTTCTCGTACTTGGCGTACAGGCGATTCTCTCTCAGTCTTTGTAGTACCAGCTGCACGTTCTCTCTGTGGGTCTGGAGGTCAGGAGAGAAGACCAGGATATCGTCAAGATACACCACCACACAGACGTAGAGAAGGTCCCGGAACACGTCGTTCACCAATTCCTGAAACACTGCTGGTGCGTTACAGAGGCCGAAGGGCATCACACAGTATTCATAGTGCCCATCGCGAGTATTGAATGCGGTCTTCCATTCGTCCCCAGAGCGGATGCGGACCAGGTTGTAGGCACCCCGAAGATCCAACTTGGTAAACACACGAGCTCCTCTAAGCCAATCAAACAATTCGGGGATGAGCGGCAGGGGATATTTATTTTTCACGGTGATTTGGTTCAATCCCCGGTAGTCAATGCATGGGCGTAGATCGCCCTCTTTCTTCTTAACGAAGAAGAAGCCTGCTCCAGCAGTAGAGGAGGACCTCCGAATGAATCCCCTTGCTAGGTTCTCCGTGATGTAGGCAGACATGGCCCTAGTTTCAGCAGGAGACAGCGGATATATCCGTCCTCGAGGTGGTGTAGTTCCCGGGAGTAGGTTGATGGCACAGTCATAAGGACGATGTGGCGGAAGTACCTCTGATTCCTCTTTATCAAAGACGTCCGCGAAGGACCAATAGGCCGAGGGCAGTCCCGGTAGGGACTCCGGAACCGGAGGTCGTCGGATGGGCTGTATAGTCTTCAGACAATTCTCGTGGCAAGAGGAGCCCCATCGGGTGATTTCACCAGTACCCCAGCTGACTGACGGTTCGTGTGTCCGTAACCAGGGGAGTCCCAGCAGGATTTGATGGGATATGTGTGGGAGGACGTAGAGAGCGATGTTCTCGGTGTGCAGGGCACCGATACGTAGTTCCACCGGCTTGGTGATCCACGAGATGGTGTCAGAGAGGGGTCTCCCATCTACAGAGGCGATCACGAGGGGTTTGTCGAGTGGAGTAACAGGCACCTGGTACTTGTCCACCGTGGCCTGCTGGATGAAATTGCCTGCTGCCCCGGAATCGAGGTACGCCTCGGCCGTGAACCGCGTCTCTCCCGTTGTCACTTGAACAGTCCACGTAACCGGGTCTGAGAGAGTCCCAGCACCTAGGGTGGCCTCTCCTACCAACCCTAGGCTTTGGAGTTTCCCGGCCTCTCTGGACAGGAGCGTAGAAGGTGTGTGCCCTCTCCGCAGTAGAAGCAGAGGCCCTTGGCGAGCCGTTCTGCTCGGCGTTGTTCGGACTGCTGCAAACGGTCAATCTGCATGGGCTCGTGGACAGAGACACCAGACGACGCTGACTGAAGTACAGCGGGCTTCTGCGGAGGAGAGGAATGCCGTATCGGACGTCTCTCACGGGACACCTCTTTGGATCGTTCCTGGAATCTGAGGTCCACGCGGGTGGCTAGTGCGATCAGGGCATCCAGGGTGGAAGGAACATCGCGGCCTGCCAGCTCGTCCTTAATACGGCTGGAGAGTCCTTCCCAGAAGGCGGCGGTGAGGGCTTCATTGTTCCACCCCAATTCTGAGGCCAAAGTGCGGAAGCGGATGGCATACTGCCCCACCGTCATGGTCCCCTGACGTAGCCTGAGGAGTGATGAGGCGGATGCAGCGGCACGTCCAGGTTCGTCAAAGGTGTTTCTGAATGCCTGCAGGAAGTCCTGGATGTTGGTAGTCACAGGGTCCTCTTTTTCCCACAAGGGGTTCATCCAGGCCAGTGCCTCACCCTCTAGATGTGACATCACAAACGCCACCTTGGCTTGGTCGGAGGCAAACAGGTGCGGAAGCAGCGTGAAATGAAGGGAGCACTGGTTTAGGAATCCCCTGCAGGTCTTGGGATCTCCGGCGTACCGGGGTGGTGAAGCCAAACGAAGTCTGGAAGCATCCGAGGAGGCTGCCACGGGAGCTGTGGCCGTGGATTGTACCGTGGAAACCTGAGATGCCAAGGATGTGGCCGTCGCTTGTAGCGTGTTCAGGCGGGTATCCACAGAAGACATGAAGTTCAGCATGCGGGTCTGGGTCTCGCGCTGGCGTGTGAGTTCCTGCTGCAAAGCCGCTAGTGCTTCGGCGGGATCCATGGCCTGTTCTTACTGTTAGGGCCAGGTGGACGGGCAGACCCAGGAGGTGGATCCACTGGGCTGAACACCTCACCGAGGGCAAGGTGCCCGGTAGCCGGGGCACTAGCAGGACAGTCCGTTTAGAGGAGTGGAGTAAAGAAGTCCCTGGGACCACGGGATCTCTGATGGTAGACCGGGTGACGGAGCTCAGGTTCGGAGGCCGAGATGTCGTCAGGCAGAGTCCGGAACCAATGGAGTGAGAAGACGGGTCACCACAAGGATTGGAGATGGCAGGAGCTGACGGGATGGCAGGCCGTCACCGTTCGGGGTTCGGGTATCGTCAGGACCGGTTGGCGAGGCAGGATCGGCTCTACGAGAGAGATAGGTGAGTATATCACAGACACAAGGAGACCTGACTCCTAGCTCAGAAAACACGAAGAACAGGCCCCGCCCACTTGGACATTAAACCCCTTTATACCCTGTACCTGTGTGTTCAATATCCTGTCAGTGGACGCTGGCCCTTTAAGAGAGGGTCAATGACCGCGCGCGCGCCCTAATGCGCATGCGCGAGGCCCGGGTGCCAGAAGCCAGAGCAGGGAGCGGTGAACAGGAGGCAGAAGAGCCGGGCTGGAGCAGGGATGCCGACGGGCGCCGGGCTGCCTGGGGACCGCAGGTGCTGGAGCATGGAGGCTGTGGAGCGGGGGACGCCTGGCAGAGGAGCCGGGGAGCGAGGCAGGGGAGCCGGGGAGCGTGGAAGGGGAGCCGGGGAGCGTGGCAGGGGAGCCGGGGAGCGTGACAATATGCTCCTCTCCTAGTATATACTGTCCCCCTCCTGAGAGGAAAAAAAAAAATTCCACCAACTTCGTTCTAAAAAAATTTTTCTTAAAACTTGTAAGTTTAATTCATAGTATTAAAAACAAACATACATGTTAAAAACATGAACAGCCGACGCGTTTCGAACATAGGAGTTGTTAGACTTGGCTATACATATTTGTCAGTGACCAGATTTTATACCACAAACAAACAGAGATCATTAACATTCAAGGACACTCCCCCTTGCCCATGTGATTGCATAGCACTATATTAGTTATATCACTTCATTCCTTTTCTAATATTTCTAAATCCAATATCTATACGTGGGAAGACATGGCACAATGATATTCATGGAAATTTATTTCTATTCAACATTTCAAGCTTTTTGGAGATGGAAATTTCATTTTCCAGCAGCACTTGGAACTTGTCCACACTGCCAAAAGTACCAATACCTGGTGTAATAACCACAGTATCATTGTGCTTAATTGTCCAGCAAACTCACCTGACCTAAACCCCATAGAGAATCTATTAGCCAACAATGCAGACGAGCTGAAGGCTGCGATCAAAACAACCTGGGAGTCCATAACACCTCAGCAGTGCCACAGGCTGATCGCCTCCATGCCACATTGCCGCATTGATGCAGTAATTCATGCAAAAGGAGCCCGACCAGACCAAGTATTGAGGCATTTACTATACAGACTTTTCAGAAAGCGCCAACATTTCTGAGTGTCATAATAATTTTTTCAGTTCGTATTATATAATATTCTAAATTTTCTGAGATAATGGCTTTTGGGTTTTCATCGGCTGTAAGCCATAATCATCAACATTAACAGAAATAAACACTTGAAATAGATTCCTCTGTGTGTAATGACTCTATATAATATATAGGGATAGATCCCTCTGTGTGTAATGACTCTATGTAATATATAGAAATGGATCCCTCTGTGTGTAATGACTATATAATATATAGGAATAGATCCCTCTGTGTGTAATGACTCTATATAATATATAGAAATAGATCCCTCTGTGTGTAATGACTCTATATAATATATAGGAATAGATACTTCTGTATGTAATGACTCTATATAATATATAGGAATAGATCCTTCTGTGTGTAATGACTCTATATAATATATAGAAATAGATCACTCTGTGTGTAATGACTATATAATATATAGGAATAGATCCCTATGTGTGTAATGACTCTATATAATATATAGAAATAGATCACTCTGTGTGTAATGACTATATAATATATAGGAATAGATCCTTCTGTGTGTAATGACTCTATATAATATATAGGAAAAGATCCCTCTCTGTGTAATGACTCTATATAATATATAGGACTAGATCCCTCTGTGTGTATTGACTTTATAGAATATATATATAGGACTAGATCCCTCTGTGTGTAATGACTCTATATGATATATAGAAATGGATCCCTGTTTATAATGACTCTATATAATATATAGGACTAGATCCCTCTGTGTGTAATGACTTTATAGAATATACATAGGAATAGATCCCTCTGTGTGTAATGACTCTATATAATATATAGGACTAGATCCCTCTGTGTGTAATGACTCTATATAATATATCTAGGAATAGATCCCTCTGTGTGTAATGACTATATAATATATAGGAATAGATCCCTCTGTGTGTAATGACTATATAATATATAGGACTAGATCCCTTTGTGTGTAATGACTTTATAGAATATACATAGGAATAGATCCCTCTGTGTGTAATGACTCTATATAATATATAGGACTAGATCCATCTGTGTGTAATGACTTTATAGAATATATATAGGACTAGATCCCTCTGTGTGTAATGACTCTATATAATATATATAGGAATAGATCCCTCTGTGTGTAATGACTCTATATAATATATAGGAATAGATCCCTCTGTGTGCAATGACTCTATATGACATATGTGTCTCCTCTTTGTATTGAATTGCTGAAAAAAAATAACTTTTTGATGATATTCTAATTTATTGAGAAGCAATAAATATATATATATATATATATATATATATTATATATATGTTTATGTATATATATATATATATATATATATATATATATATATATATATATATATATAACAATAAGCTCATAAGTCTGCCCCTTGATAGAAGAGCACATATCCTGCACAATACACACATCTGCCTCCTTATATGGATCGTCTTGGGAAATTTCCTTATTTAGCGGTAGATTTCTTATTCATTCGGAGCCTCTTATCATCCTGTGTAAATAACATCCGTCAGTGAATACATATAGTCATTCTGCTCCATAAACCCTGTGTCGGTCTTGCACGTTGGACTCATGTGACCAGAAATAAGACACTGTTATACAACCCTTCCCCGGTGCTGGGCGCCGCCTGCTCTTGTGTACTATATGTACCGTAGCTTCTACATTCCTGTTTCCAGTGTTCAGGGAATATGGAGCTTGGAGTAACAGGAACCATCTTTCTGACGTTGTGTGTCACTCTGTTCTTGTATGTTATTACATGGAGAAGACAACTGAGAAGCAAAAATTTACCCCCTGGACCACCGACTCTTCCAATACTGGGAACCATAATGCACGTGAGCACTACTGAAATGCCCCAGTCATTGGTAAAGGTGAGTAGTATTGAGAACCATCTATAATGAAGTTTACATTGCACTATAATCACGGCAGTCTGTGTCCTTGGTGTCATTTACAAAGATGCTATGAAGTCAGTAGGTTGACCAGTGGCACCTCACTGGAAGAACGGTTTACTTTAAGTGGCACTTTAAGTGGTTACGCCTTGAACATTACTAAAAGCCAACTAAATCATGTTCTGTAGCCAATCTCTGACCGGTGGTCCATAAAGACATGTGCAGAAACGTTTTCCTCCTAAAAAGAAACTTGTCGGGTTCCCAAACTTCTAAAATACGTCATGTAGATATACTCTTGGCTGGAAGATCCTTGCTTGCATGGTATGCGTTTAGGACAGAGGATGCACATGGGTTACCAAGATCTCATTTTAGTATTAAGGCTCGCTCACACCACCGTATGTGTGGTCCAAATGCAATCAGACAAGACATTGGTTGGCACTCAGACCAATATGATTCTATGGTACGCAGGCGTCCACATGTTCAATATTTTCCTATGTCTGAGCTGGTCCAAGGAAAAAAAAAGTCACAGCGTATCCGAGTTGGATCTGATTATCGATTGCACTCAACCATGTAGGTCAATGGGTCTGCGGAAACATCTGAGTGAGGTCTGATTTTCATAAACTGATAGAATGTAAAAGATGGAGAATTTTTTTGTCTCCAGTTTCTCCTCATCCATGAAAATCGAATTCCACTATGATCATACTATGATCTCAGTTTAGTCAGAATGTGATTGGCATAATCTGCCCTATTCTCTTAGATGAGGGAATATATGGCCATCTGACCCTAGCCTAAGGCGGGCTTTGCACACTACGACATCGCAGGTGCGATGTCGGTGGGGTCAAATTGAAAATGACGCACTTCCGGCATCGCATGCGACCTCGCAGTGTGTAAATCCTAGATGATACGATTAACGAGCGCAAAAGCGTCGTAATCATATCATCGGTGCAGCGTCGGCGTAATTCATAATTACGCTGACGCGACAGTCCGATGTTGTTCCTCGCTCCTGCGGCAGCACACATCACTGTGTGTGAAGCCGCAGGAGCGAGGAAAATCTCCTACCGGCGTCACTGCGGCTTCCGTAGGTTATGCGGAAGGAAGGAGGTGGGCAAGATGTTTACATCCTGCTCATCTCCGCCCCTCCGCTCCGATTGGCCGCCTGCCGTGTGACGTCACAGTGACGCCGCACGACCCGCCCCCTTAACAAGGAGGCGGGTCGCCGGCCACAGGGACGTCGCACGGCAGGTGAGTGTGTGTGTGAAGCTGGCGTAGCGATAATTTTCGCTACGCCAGCTATCACCACATATCGCTGCTGCGACGGGGGCGGGGACTATCGCACTCGGCATCGCAGCATCGGCCTGCGATGTCGTAGTGTGCAAAGCCCGCCTAACTCTGGTACTTTTTTAGGATTTGCATTTCCATATAAAATAGGTATAACTCCTGCAGGACTCCATTCCTATAAAATCTGACTTAATCATTTAGCATAAAGCTCAAACAACCCACCACAAAATTGATAACAGGGTCACCCATTACTCATCATTATGCATCACGTCTACCACAGGTATTCCAATATGGAACCATGGGACCTCTTCCGCTCAAGTCAAGCTCTTAAGCCAAGTTGTGACTATGACCTGAGAACCCCCAAATTTTATGTCCCTGTATTGTAAACAAGAATATGTCCAACCAAAGTCTGCAGATATTACCCAAGTGACAACAACACATTAGTATTAAGTGATACAGATTGTAATATCTTAGATTTTGATGCAATAGCTGCAAATTTTTACTGGCCACTGAAACATTTTTTGATCAGCTCACCATTGAATGACAGATTTAATGAGCCAATTGTTACAATGTATTATAAGTTACTATCTACCTTTAAATTTCAGCTCAGTCAGCAGTACGGGCCGGTGATGTCTATATTTATAGGCAATAACCCGATGGTGATCCTTGTTGGCTACGACTGTGTAAAAGAAGCCTTAGTGGATCATAGTGATGTCTTCACCGCACGAGGAAACACATTTTTTGCATCTTCGGTTTTCAAAGATTATGGTGAGTAGTATATATTTTATAACGTTATAGAAGTAAGGAAATGGGACAGCCAATAGTGGACAACAGACAATGACTTACAAATTGGCCACAGGGTCTACCAAACACTCAGAATCAAACTAGCATACATCTGAGAACCAGGGACTGGAGGATGAAAAATTAAGCAGTCTAAGGTATACCACTCACTTGTAACCAAAACGTAGGACTACAAACCAATCATCACCAGTGGACTACAAACTGATGGACACCAGTGGACTACAAGCCAATTGACACTAGAGAATGAGGGACAAAATAAGTGGATGCTTGGACATTTGGTAATCGAGTTAAAAACCCTAGACAGCTGCAAGATCTACAACACACTAAACGAGCATACAAAGTATGAAATAAAAAAGTGGAACCCCAAACCGATGGTTACAAAAGAATTAAAGGACAAAACAAGAGAACACTACAGCTTGAGGGACCAGAGAACACAGCACTAAACAGCCTCCAGGGTTTAGAAACATTGATCACAAAGAGTAGAGGACCAAATGGAACACTAAACCAATGATGAGAAAGACACCAAGAAGATGAAGTAGGGTGAAATCGATATCCACAAGTTCTAACAAATAATAAAAATAAAGGACATGGACATCAAACTGATGGACACAAGAGATTGAAATACAACATTAGGAAACACTAATGTACCAGGGAGTGAAGTACAAAGCTCTAAACAGACACCAAATTTACTAAACACAACTCAAAAAGAGTGGATGGATACCTAAGCTAATGTGACGCCCTGGGCAAGCCAGGGGTCACAGGTCACAACACCACACGCACCCCACATTCCCTGCAGGTACACACAAGGTCAAAACTAAAATCCTTGTTGCCTTCCTCCAGGGGCTGGTGTCCACACCAGGGGGTAAGCCAGGCGGTTGGCTCCACCCACCAAGGAGTTCACAGCCCTGGAGGCGGGAGAACCAGGTAGAACAGAGTTAAGCTAGGGAAGTGAAGGAGAAAAAGATAGAGTTTGGAGGAGGAGGTGGAAGGAGTTGAAGTGGAGAGTTAGAAGTGGGAGTTAAAAGTGAGAGGAAGTGGTAGAGGAGCTAAAGTAAGAGCAACGGAGAAAGTGACAGAAAGAAGCCTGAAGTTGGTCCAGGTGTGTGCCCCGGACTGAGACAGCAAGGTTGGCAGACGGCGGTGACTGTCTGCAGGCGAGACTGATTGGAGGTTGCCGAAAGGACCGCGGACGGGTGGTGACCCGGCGGTACCGGAGCGGTATACGAAGATTAGTCAGCACCAGGGCAGGGGCCTTTCGGATCCCGGCAAGGCTAGGAGTCACCGAATTTGCCAAATCCGTCAGTGAAGGGGACGACTGTCTCCCAACAATCAAGTCCCGTTTGAAGGCAACAGTCCAACCGTTAAGGGGAGACACCGCCACCGCCAAGGCACCAGTTTCCCAGGGCCAGCGCCTGCGGGCAAGAGTGGAGCTCCTCCGGCTCATATCCAAGCTGGGGAGCGGGTTACCGGTGGGAACCCATCGCTACCAAACAACAACACATAGGTGCAGGGAAGAGACCGTCACCGCTAACTGCAGGGAACATCAGCACCGTGAACCGTCCGAGGAACCCGTCCAACCAGCCGTTTGTTTACCGAGAACTATGTCGTGTTCACTGGCTGAGTGAGTACCTCCGTGCCGTGCGGCACAGCGCTGCCCCTGCGCCCCTGCACCTCCACAGGCCCCATACCCGCCTGTCCACCATCCCAACCCCATCACTGGGCCCCGGGATCACCAACCCCTACCCACGGAGGGGCAACACAACAACTGGCTGCTCCACACCATCACTCCCGGGATCCCCAGCCAGAGCAGCGGTGGTGTACATTCAATCACCACAACCGTGGGTGGCGTCACGGACAATAAACTATCCCCAAATCCCAATCCCCTTTCACTCACGGGCGAGGAGCGCCGCTCGAGTCCCCGGGATCCGGCCCATCGCTCGAGCCACCGAGCAGCGGTAGGCCGCAGCAGCCGCGGCAGCCGGACCCGAGCAGTGGGAGAGCGCGGCGTCCCCTCCTCCGCCCGCGACACTAATAGATACCAAGAATGGGGAACTAAACCAGTGAAGAGCAGGATATCAAGAAAACAGAAGACAGAATACACAAGGCCTACTAAAAGATAGACTAGGACATAACACCAATGGACAGATGGGATTGATGGACAAAACTAGTCATTGAAGTGCTGAGTAAAGATGAGTGTGTGTGTTCGGGTTCAGCTAGACTTTACTTAAAAAATCGTTTCGAGACCCAGATTTGACCTGAACTTGTTCCTGAACCCTGAACCCTGAACCACATATAAGTTAATGGGGAACTTAAATAACTGGCTTGGCTCATGTGACGAACATAATGGAAGCCAATGATTGGGCGGTTTGGCTTCCGTCCACATACAGCCAGCCATAAAGAGAGCATTTCCATTGGAGGGAGATCGGGTTTTCTTCTGTTTTTGGGGGGACACACAGCATTCAAAAATGTTATTTTGACACCCAGTGAGAGCCATTAAGAGACTGGAAACGCTCTCTTGACTGAGCATACCCGAGCACCCCAATGCTCAATCAAGTGGTTAGCATACGAATAGCATCTGAATTTGGACACAGTCTTTTTTAAAAGACCATGTTTGGGTTCAGTCTGTAGACACGCAGAGTTCAGTACGAACCCCGAACTTTACAGTTCAGATTTGCTCATCTCTAGTGCTGAGCTATCTAACATGTAATACACTAAACTATGACATTTCATGGACTAGAGCACAAAAACATCACAATTCGGGTTAGTACCTGAGAGGACGTATTTTGGTACCAAATGTGTCCTGACACCAGTTTGACATGTCAATAATTAGAAAACAGATATATTGTATACATAACAGAATCCTCAATGACAAATGCATGATTTATGGACATGCTTGCTAAATCCTCCTAGTTTTGTGGATTTATTTTCATATTGATGTTTTATCGCTTTGCTTTTAGGGATTGTGCTAAGCAATGGGGAGCGTTGGAAACTGTTACGTCGATTCTCACTAACCACCCTGAGAAACTTTGGGATGGGGAAAAGGGGAATTGGAGAGAGGATCCAAGAAGAAGCCCATTTTCTGGTGGAAAGGTTCAGAAATAATGGAGGTTTGTGAGTACTTGTAATGATTTTTTGAGATGTAGGGTGGAAGACATGGTTGAGAAGCCAAGAGAACCAAACATGGCTCCACCACATTAGTGCCAGTCAGTGTTTTCTCATAGGAATGCAAGCTGCAAAAACTCTAATGCCACCGTAACAAAGCGCTTATTGACCGTGACCCATTTTATTGGCCAAATTTCAAAAGTCAATAGCAGTAACATAGTTGATGTGATGGAAATAGTGGCTGCAGACAGGAGCGTACACCAATTTCTGATCAATCTCTTCTATCTCTATGTAGAACATCCGTTTGACCCAACTGATTCATTACGTTTGGCCGTCTCTAATGTCATCTGCTCAATTGTGTTTGGAGAACGCTTTGACTATGAAGATGAGGAGTTTATGACCCTACTGTCACTACTGCAGGAAATGTTCTCCCTTCTTGTCTCTCCATGGGGGATTGTAAGTCACCTATAGAACATTTTACACAAGATTAAGCTTCAACTATTGTCACGTAACGAAAATTTCTTTTCACAGCTGCTCCATCTGTTTCCCAAGACGTCAACTTACATCCCAGGTCCTCATAGAAAGGTCTTTAGAAACTTGGATCAGCTCAAAGAATTTGTCCTTCAAGCTGTTGAGAACCACAAAAAGACCATTGATGTGAACTGTCCACGAGACTTCATTGATAGCTTCCTCATAAAGATGGAGGAGGTAATGCCAATTTCCTAGATCACCTACCAGATTCCTATTGCTCCTCTATAAGGCTGCTGGTGTTCCTTGTTGCTAGGAACACTTGTTTCCCTATAATCATTCATACACTACAGATTATGTTGCAGAAATTTCTGTAATTCACCACGCTGTCACGATGTGAATGTAGGAAAGCGAGGGATAAGGGGCTCCTATACTGTCCCTCTGGCTAGTAGACCCTAGGTTACCCCTAAACTCAGGGTTACCCCTAATGGTGGAGATGCTGGATTCATTTGTCTTACTATATTCCTGAGTAATACCAGCCTGTCTCCCAGGAAAGGAAAGGGCAGGAAAAAAATTAAAACCCAGAGACATAGCAAACTCACAGGAACCACCAGAAAAAGACTAAGGAGAAAAGCCAGAGAAGGAAGGCAGCAACAAAAGGACAACAAGGTTTAGCACAACATCTGCTCAAAGTAACAAAGTACTACAACCACCAGTAAGTCTGAATCACAACACCTCACCAGACCAGTGTAGAGAAGCTATAGCTGGTATTAAAGGAATAATCCAGCCAGCATATATAGGAGGGGATTAAATGTGATTGGCTTCCCCACAGCATGTGATCAAAGGAGACTAATGGGCAGCCAAGCAAGGAATAACTCTTGCTAGCCTGCCTATGAACTTCAAGTCTTTGGGTCGATACCTGGGTCTGCGGGTGCTGATCACAGACATCAGATGAGTTAGTAGACAGAATCTTTAGTCTCCACAGATCCTGACGCCGCCATGACAGTCGTTGATGTTTGTAAAAACCTCCTTGTGACATTTGCCTGACATAACAATATCACGTGAGCCTGAGGAGAAAGTGCCGACACCTCTGAAATGGCGCCAACATTGGATGTGATGATAAGCATTGTTATTTTAATGGGGGCAAAAATGGTGATGCAAAAGGGGTAGTCCACTCCTTGGATGACCTATTCTTTAAGGGAGATGGTAAATTATAAGAACTACAGTATAACTCTAAGGGGTACTTTGCACGTTGCGACATCGCTAGACGATGCTAGCGATGCCGAGCGCGGTAGTACCCGCCCCCGTCGCACATGCGATATCTTGTGATAGCTGCCGTAGCGAACATTATCACTACGGCAGCTTCACACGCACTTACCTGCCCTGTCACGTCGCTCTGGCCGGCGACCCGCCTCCTTCCTAAGGATGTGCGGCGTCATAGCGACTTCACGCGGCAGGCGGCCAATAGAAGTGGAGGGGCGGAGATGAGCGGGACGTAAGCATCCCGCCCACCTCCTTCCTTCCGCATAGCCGGTGGAGGCAGGTAAGGAGATGTTCCTTGCTCCTGCGGCTTCACACACAGCGATGTGTGCTGCCGCAGGAACGAGGAACAACATCGTATCTCCTGATGTAGCGACATTATGAAAATGAGCGACGCTACACAGATCACCGATTTACGATGCTTTTGCAATCGTTTATCGGCACATCTAGGCTTTACACGTTGCGACGTCGTTACCGGCGCCAGATGTGCGTCACTTTCGATTTGACCCCGACGATATCGCAGTAGCGATGTCGCAACATGCAAAGTACCCCTAAGTCTATATGGCTGTATACCTGCTCAATTACTTTGAGTATATGATTTACATATTCTTTTACAAGTACTACAGCATTTTACCGTTCATTTAAGCACTAAAAATCTGATGTCAGGTTCCTTTTAAATAGTCATAATCGTTTAATGTCTTTTTGACCAATGATCATATGACATGTCCAAATCTACAGGAGAAGGACAATCCAGATACTGAATTCCACTTTGAGAACATGTTTGGAACGGTAATAGATCTGTTCTTTGCTGGAATTGAAACCACCAGTACAACTCTGAGAAATGCCCTCCTCATACTCCTCAAGTACCCAGATGTGGCAAGTAAGTAAAGTCCTGAGCAGTCACAATATTTGTGGTGCACCCCATCAAATATTTCCCAATATTAAGACGTAAATGACACATTGGACTACTTTTTATAATGTGTATACAATTGTCATATTTCATATTGGAAACATATTGACTTAAGTTCCAAAATTAGCTGTGATACTTTCGAAGGTCCACCAAATCAGTGTTTACCCATGACATGTCATGGTTTGTGGTTGACGTGAATAGGTAGGGCAATAAATGCAGAAGGAGATTCCAAAGGGTGCTTTACACGCTGCAACATCGCTAACGATATATCGTCGGGGTCACGTCGTTAGTGACGCACATCCGGCGCCGTTAGCGACATTGCAGCATGTGACACCAAGGAGCGACGATCAACGAGCACAAAAACGTGAAAAATCGTTGCTCATTGACACGTCGCTCCTTTACTAAATATCGTTGCTGCTGCAGGTACGATGTTATTCGTCGTTCCTGCGGCAGCATACATCGCTGTGTGTGACACCGCAGGAATGACGAACATCTCCTTACCTGCGTCCACCGGCAATGAGGAAGGAAGGAGGTGGGCGGGATGTTACGTCCCGCTCATCTCTGCCCCTCCTCTGCTATTGGACGGCTGTCGTGTGACGTCGCTGTGACGAGGAGGCGGTTCGCCGGCCAGAGCAACGTTGCAGGGAAGGTAAGTCCATGTGACGGGTGTTAGGGATTTTGTGCGCCATGGGCAGCGATTTTCCCATGACGCACAGCCGACGGGGGCGGGTACTCTCGCTAGCGATATCGGTAACGATATTACAGCGTGTAAAGTACCCTTAAGATGTGGTGGATCTTTAGGTAGGAGTGATCTATAGAAAGGAGACGCGATAGACCTGGTGGGTTATAATGGTGGTAGATTGGGTATAAAAAATATTTTACCTATTGGAGGTGAAGCCACTGACAATAGTAATGGACAACGTACAATAGATGTGATGGGTCGTTGAACAAGGGAACTAGTCTGATTGCCATATGTGGAGCTGGGAAGCAATTTTTTTCCCCTAATGTGGCACTTACTGTCTGCCCTATGGGGTTTTTTTGCCTTCCTCTGGCTCAACATGCTAGGTTAGGTTATGGGTTGAACTCGATGGGCTTAGGTCTACCTTAAACACTATGAGGTAAAGCATTTCTAAAAGGGGTTTTCTAATTGGGTTAATTCTTATAAGTGAGATTTCAAAATTCTCTTAATTTTAGTGACTGTCAACGTTTTATATAAATCATATAATTTTAGTTAGTAATAAATAACATCTAATATCTGAGACTTAATGTAATTTGTAATTAAGGGGTTAGCATTGATATAAGGGGGTTTTGGTTATTGGTTAATATCTAGTGACCATGTAATGTGTATCTGCAGAGAAGATCCAGGATGAGATTGACAAAGTGATTGGACAGAGTCGATCTCCCGCCCTGGAGGATCGTGTTCATATGCCCTATACAGATGCAGTGATTCATGAGATCCAGAGATTTGCTGACATAGTCCCAATGGGGATTCCACATGCGGCCAGTAAGGATACAGTATTTAGAGGATACAACATCCCAAAGGTGAGAAAAATAATAAGTATAATTACACGAAATTCATGAAATGTTGGTGTTGACTCTGCTTGGAGATATATTTTATCCAGTAGATATAAATGGATTCAATCATTAGTGGACAGGTATATAAACAACCACTCAATGTAAATGCAAAGGGCCATGATTCTTTGTCGAAATCTACTACACTCAAAAGTTCCAGACTCTCTTAAAGGGACTGTCCACTAGGTGATATCGATGACCCACCCTTTAAATGAGTCATCAAAATCTTCTCCAGCTACATGGGCTTGATGTAAGCAGTGTACATAGTCGGATACCCATTGGTCCGATACCAATGACCTATTCAAAGCGTAAATCATCAATATCATACTAGCAGAAACCCCTTTAAGCCTACCATGCACAACAGCTAGCAGTTGGACAAAATAGTTCATTGAATAATTTTCTCTCCCAATTCTGTCATACAAATTCAGGATCTAAACGTTCTAGTATGTTCATAATAATGAGGGGGAGGAAGAAGCTGCTGCTAGAGTTTTTTGTCTTTCGCGAGAAAAGGGGATTGGGCATGAGGAAATTCAAAATGGCTTTCAAAAGCCCCTCTACATATCAGATAACTACCCAAAGTTAGGGGATGTTAGTTGTGCTCATTAGGTGAGGTGGATCCTCTAACCCCAGATATGGGAGGGCACACAGACCATGGGCATCAGTGCAGCAGACAGTTGAGCACTTAGGGAACAGGTAGCAGAGGTTCAGGAGACCACAAACAGGTTTATGAGGTCCTGTAGAATGCAGAGAGGTTGTAGAGGTCCTGAAGACTGCAGATAAGTAGCAGAGGTCCTAGAAACTGCAGCCAAATAGGAGACGTTCTGGGGACTGCAGGCAGACAGGAGATGTTCAGGAGACCGCAGACAGGTAGCAGAGGTACTGGAGACTATTGCCAGACAGGAGACATCCTGGAGACTAAAGAGAGACTGGAGATGTCCAGGTGACCACAGACAGGCAGCAGAGGTACTGAAAGCTACAGGCAGGAGACATACTCAAGACCTCAAACAGGTAGCAGAGGCCCTGGAAGACCAGGAACAAGTAACAGAGGTACTGGAAGCCACAGGCAGGCGGGAGACTTCCTGGAGACTTCAGACAAGTGGTAGAGGTTCTGGAAGACTGGGAACAGGTAGCAAAGTTACTGGAAGCTGCAGGTAGACATGAGATGTCCTGGAGACCACAGATAGATAGCAGAGGTCTTGGAAACTGGAAAAAGGTCATTGTGTACAGACAAACTGAAAGACTTAATACCAAGAAACTGTCTTGGATGGACTTTAATAGGCCTAGTAAGTTTATCACATGGGAGCACGTTGGGCTACTTGCAAAACCTGACGTGGAGCAAAGAAAGTTTAGTGGACTGGGGGAAAAGGAAGCAGAGACCAGACCTAGGACAGGTGTGTAAAACCAGTTTTACAATAAACCGGTCTTCTTGTGAATTTTAGGACTCATGTTGGCCAAGATTCAAACCTTAAACATTAAATTTATATCCAAGCTTGCCACAAGAATTTTTTTTAACCCCTTCAGCCCCGGGGCACTTTCCGTTTTTGCGTTTTTGTTTTTTGCTCCCCTTCTTCCGAGAGCCGTAACGTTTTTATTTTTCCGTCAATCTTGCCATATGAGGGCTTGTTTTTTGCGGGACAAGTTGTACTTTTAAATTAAACCATAAATTTTACCATATGGTGCACTGGAAAACAGCAAAAAAATTCCAAGTGGGGAAAAACTGCAAAAAAAGTGTGATTGCACAATAGTTTTTGGGATGTTTTATTCACCGTGTTCACTATATGGTAAATCTGATGGGTGGGTATGATGCCTGAGGTCGGTGCGAGTTTGTAGACACCAAACATGTATAGGTTTACTTGTATCTAAGGCAGGGGTGGGGAACCTCCGGCCCGCAGGCCGCATGCGGCCCGCCATGACCTTTTATGTGGCCCCCGGGCAGATTCCCGGGGGAGGCAGTGCTGGTGCTGTCACCGCGGTTTGCTGCCGCCGGCCCTTTAAATCCACACATTGCTGTTTGTGCTGCAATGTGTTCTCCCGTCGGCCAGTGCCAATTGTGGGCGGGTCCACAGCAGCCTCACAGCTCCTAGCCTTGTGTGTCCGCCCCCTGCCCTCCGGAGATCAGTGCCTGCCTTCTCCTTCTGATGCAGTGTGTCCGGCTCCTGCACTCCGGTGATGTGAGTGCAATGCTGCTGTGAGTCCAGCGCCGACCCTCTGCTGCTATGTGCCCTGCCAATGCTTTGTGCCTCCCCACACCAGTTCTGTAAACCCTCTCCGCCAGAGTTACATGAAACTCTCAGCGCAGTGTGGCCCCCAATGTCCTGTGTGCACCCCTCCCCCAGTCCTGTGTGCAGCCCCCCAATGTCCTGTGTGCACCCCCACACAATCCTATGTGCAGCCCATCACCCAGTCCTGTGTGCACCCCCCAGTCCTGTGTGCAGCCCCCCCCAGTCCTGTGTGCAGCCCCCCCAGTCCTGTGTGCACCCGTCCCCCAGTCCTGTGTGCAGCCCCCCAATGTCCTGTGTGCACCCCCACACAATCCTATGTGCAGCCCATCACCTAGTCCTGTGTGCACCCCCTCAGTCCTGTGTGCACCCCCCCAGTCCTGTGTGCACCCCCCCAGTCCTGTGTGCACCCCCCAGTCCTGTGTGCACCCCCCCAGTCCTGTGTGCAGCCCCCCCAGTCCTGTGTGCAGCCCCCCCAAGTCCTGTGTGCAGCCCCCCCAAGTCCTGTGTGCAGCCCCCCCCAGTCCTGTGTGCAGCCCCCCCAGTCCTGTGTGCAGCCCCCCCAGTCGTGTGTGCAGCCCCCCCAGTCGTGTGTGCAGCCCCCCCCAGTGATGTCTGTGCAGCCCCCCCCAGTGATGTCTGTGCCTCCCCCCACAGTGATGTCTGTGCCTCCCCCCACAGTGATGTCTGTGCCTCCCCCCACAGTGATGTCTGTGCCTCCCCCCACAGTGATGTCTGTGCCTCCCCCCACAGTGATGTCTGTGCCTCCCCCCACAGTGATGTCTGTGCCCCCAGCCCCTCCAGTGGTGTCTTTGCCTCCAGCCCCTCCAGTGGTGTCTGTGCCCCCAGCCCCTCCAGTGGTGTCTGTGCCCCCAGCCCCGCGTGTGGTGTCTGTGCCCCCAGCCCCGCGTGTGGTGTCTGTGCCCCCAGCCCCGCGTGTGGTGTGTGCCCCCAGCCCCATGCCCCCAGTTAATTAATTGCTTCACCCAATATAGCAGGGTCATTTAAACATTGATAATTTTGTGCGGCCCCCGAAGGTTGGTAGAAATTTCCAAATGGCCCCCGACAGAAAAAAGGTTCCCCACCCCTGATCTAAGGGGTTAAAAGAAATTCAGAAGTTTGTCCAATAAAAGTGGCGTACGTTTTGCACCATTTTCCGAAACCCCATTTTTTGGGATCTATGGCTCAGTGATGACTTATTTTTTGCGTCTCGATCTGACGTTTCTAATGGTACCATTTTTGTGCAGATGCTACGTTTTGATCGCCTCTTATTGCATTTTGTGTAAAACTTGCGGCGACCAAAAAACGTAATTTTGGTGCTTGGAATTTTTTTGCCACTACGCCGTTTACCAATCAGATTAATTGATTTTATATTTTGATAGATCGGGCATTTCTGAATGCGGCAATACCAAATATGTGTATATTTATTTTTTTTAACCCTTTAGTTTTCAATGGGGGGAAAGGGGGGTGATTTGAACTTTTAGGTTTTTTTTTTTTTTTTTTTTATTTTTTAAAACTTTTTACTTTTTTTTTTTATTTTACTAGTCCCCCTAGGGGGCTATAGCAATCAGCAATCCGATCGCTCTTATCTATCTGCTGATCACAGCTATACAGCTGTAAACAGCAGATTCAGTCAACTTTTGTTTTCCCCCTGCTCCCGGCCGGGTGAAAACGAAAGTAAAACGTCATAGCTGCAGGAGTCATCACATGACCCTGTGCTACGATGGCAACCCCTGGAAGTCACGTGATCACTCACGTGACTTCCGGTGGGGGCGGCGGTAAGTAAAAAACATGGCCGCGCGCATATACATCTCGCTGCCAGACTTTGGCAGCGAGATGTAAAGGGGTAAATGTTCCGGGTGGAATGCGATTCCACTCGGAACATGTAGGCACACATGTCAGCTGTTGAAAACAGCTGATATGTGCGCCGATCCCCGCCGCCTGCCCGCGGCAGGGGACGGGGCTTAACGGGACACGCTCCATGACGGATATATTCGTCCATGGTCGTGAAGGGGTTAATACATGTTGACTGGAGGCATTCTTTAAGTTCAATTTTAGGAAATTTGAAAAAAAAAAATGAAATTAATTAGTAATTATTTACCAGCTACATACTAACGTTCACTTCATTCTTGTTAATCTCATGTTTCAGAATACAACGGTATCGCCATTGCTGACATCTGTTCTAAAAGATCCCAAGTATTTTGAGCAACCAGACAAATTTGATCCAAGACATTTTCTGGATAAAAAAGGACACTTCAAGAACAACGAGGCTTTTCTTCCATTCTCCATTGGTAATTCGACATGAGTATTTAAGTTAGTTACCTACAAGGTTGGGACTTAGAAGGGTTGTCCGGGACATTAACATTGATGACCTATTGCCACGGGTGTGTCATGGGTGACAGGCAGTCCTGTGGTGTCCAACTATAGAAGGTCACAGGGTTCAGCTGTGCAATCTGCTCCCTGATCATCTAGGTTTCCTGCTTTATGTATATGGTATCTTTTGTTTGTCCTCTGCTTAGGGTTCATCCCTTTCCCTTTAGGATCTTGCGGAGTTCCTTATCCTTTCAGCTGTCTCCATCTGCGCTTCTGTATGTGTCCTTAAATTCCCTCATTTCCTTCTGCTCTGTGCTGGTGATAGCTCTAACTACCTACAGATCCTGAATGCAAGCAGTCGGCTTGCAATCACCTGGAGTAAATTTGTTGTATTTTGCAGTCCCTCTCCCTGTATTTTCTTGGTGATAAGTTGTTTGTTATTTTGCCTTGTTTCTTATCCCTGTCTGTCTTTTAGCGCCTAGTGGGGTTGATGAAGAGCTCATACCATCCGCCCCCTACGTAGGGCCTGGATCAGGGTCAGCCTAGGGTCAGGTATCCAGCTCGGCGCATACATGTGGAACCTATCTAGGAACATGAGGGGAGCCAGCGGCCAGTGGTAGGCTTAGTCAGATGTCACAATCTCCCCCTTCCCTAGACACAGAGTTTCCCTTCACCTTCCTTTTGCATTCGCTTGGTATGTCCCCATACCTAGCGTAACACCTATCCTCAGAATAGGTCATCTATGTCTGATTGGTGGGGGTGCAACACCCAGCACCCTCACCAATCAGCTGTTTCTGGTGCTACCACCTGGAACTACTCAGTTGTGGAGCTGCACAACACAGATGCGTTGACCTAATAGTAGCCACAACTGAGTACTGTACCCCAGATCCCTATTGATTTAAATAGGGGATCGGATACGCAATGGCAGCTGTGGACACTATACAGTTGACAGAACTGTGCTGCTTAGCTCCACAACTGAGCAGTTCTGGGCGACAGCACTGGAAACAGTTAAACGGCGAGGGTGCGCGAGGGGGAAGCAGGTGTCACGCCCCTACCAATCAGACATTGATGACCTATTCTGAGGATGGGTTATCAATGTTAAAGTCCCAGGCAACTGTAGTTCATGTATCTCAGTGGTGGAAGACAAGGTAAAGTTGACTTCCATCATAGGCACATGGTAATTGTAGATGATTCACCATCTTCCAGATCCGTATTGTAAAAATATCTTTATGTTCCATCAATATGGCACAGACTGGTGAGTTTTAACCTTTTCTATATTATTTTTCACAGGAAAGAGGAGCTGTCTAGGAGAGGGTTTAGCCCGGATGGAGATCTTCCTCATGTTGACTTACTTATTGCAGAAGTTCCATCTTAAATCTAACAAAGCTCCAGAAGATCTTGAAATCACCCCTGAACCTGGGAAAAATGGAGTTGTGGCCAGAACTTATCAGCTCTATGTGGAACCTCGATGACAATAATTAAATTACAGCTAAAATATAATAAAGCTGTCTGTACAATGTACGATCTGCATTTATTATCAAACTCAATGTAAATCACCAATCGCGTCGTTTGCGGAAACGTTGGCAAGAGAGCTGCTCGGAACGGAAATGGATCGATCGGAAATAGCGGTACCGACTTTCTCGTCAGCACTAAATTATGATTTCGTAAAATTTTAGAATTTGAATTTGCCGGATAAATTAAATTCATGATGAATCGATTTGGAGAGAATACTCAAATTGTACTGGAAACAGTTCAACCCCTCCCAAGCTCCTTAAAGGGACTCTGTCAGCACAGGATGACTCTTCACACCAAGCACAGGCGCTCGTGCATCATGGCGGGGCCAAACATTAATGTAGAACCCCTGAAGTATCAGGTGCCACAGAATATGTAACCAATTGTGGACAAACCAAACCCTGGAAAATCAGTATCGGTAAACACACTAACACCATCACACATACACTAAACCCATGCCCAAATGTCCAACCTGGGAAAACTGCCTAGAGACAGATTTAAAGGATGGCCACCTACTGGTTGGTAAGCATCCAATCTGCTAGGAAGAGACCCAAAAAGGGGCGGTGCTAGTTGCTAGGTGGGGAGTTGGCGGAAGGAAAAGAAAACGTCAGTTGTTGTTGGAAAGAGAGACTTTGAGGGAGTCAGAAGTGCTAGAGAGAAGAAAGTCACTGAAACCTGAGGAAAGCAACAGAGACTTTGCTGAAACGCGTTGTATAAAACAGGAGTTATCCTTTTTATTACTATTATTAATAAAGCAAATCACCTACAAAGACTGGCAGCTCATTCACTAGCGCTCAACCAGACCGAAATTGAATCCATTATATACAGTGCCTACAAGTAGTATTCAACCCCCTGCAGATTTAGCAGGTTTGATAAGATGCAAATAAGTTAGAGCCTGCAAACTTCAAACAAGACCTGATCAGGCCGGCACAGATCTCTGGAGTTATCTTGGCCCACTCCTCCATGCAGATCTTCTCCAAGTTATCTAGGTTCTTTGGGTGTCTCATGTGGACTTTAATCTTGAGCTCCTTCCACAAGTTTTCAATTGGGTTAAGGTCAGGAGACTGACTAGGCCACTGCAACACCTTGATTTTTTCCCTCTTGAACCAGGCTTTGGTTTTCTTGGCTGTGTGCTTTGGGTCGTTGTCTTGTTGGAAGATGAAATGACGACCCATCTTAAGATCCTTGATGGAGGAGCGGAGGTTCTTGGCCAAAATCTCCAGGTAGGCCGTGCTATCCATCTTCCCATGGATGCGGACAAGATGGCCAGGCCCCTTGGCTGAGAAACAGCCCCACAGCATGATGCTGCCACCACCATGCTTGACTGTAGGGATGGTATTCTTGGGGTCGTATGCAGTGCCATCCAGTCTCCAAATGTCACGTGTGTGGTTGGCACCAAAGATCTCGATCTTGGTCTCATCAGACCAGAGAACCTTGAACCAGTCTGTCTCAGAGTCCTCTAAGTGATCATGAGCAAACTGTAGACGAGCCTTGACATGACGCTTTGAAAGTAAAGGTACCTTACGGGCTCGTCTGGAACGGAGACCATTGCGGTGGAGTACGTTACTTATGGTATTGACTGAAACCAATGTCCCCACTGCCATGAGATCTCCCCGGAGCTCCTTCCTTGTTGTCCTTGGGTTAGCCTTGACTCTTCGGACAAGCCTGGCCTCGGCACGGGTGGAAACTTTCAAAGGCTGTCCAGGCCGTGGAAGGCTAACAGTAGTTCCATAAGCCTTCCACTTCCGGTGATGCTCCCAACAGTGGAGACAGGTAGGTTCAACTCCTTGGAAAGGGTTTTGTACCCCTTGCCAGCCTTGTGACTCTCCACGATCTTGTCTCTGATGGCCTTGGAATGCTCCTTTGTCTTTCCCATGTTGACCAAGTATGAGTGCTGTTCACAAGTTTGGGGAGGGTCTTAATTAGTCAGAAAAGGCTGGAAAAAGAGATAATTAATCCAAACATGTGAAGCTCATTGTTCTTGTGCCTGAAATACTTCTTAAAATGTTAGGGGAACCAAACAGAATTCTGGTGGATTGAGGGGTTGAATAATAAATGACCCTCTGAATAAACTTTTCACAATTTAAAAAAAAAATAAAAAAATAAAGAAATAACATTCTTTTTTGCTGCAGTGCATTTCACACTTCCAGGCTGATCTACAGTCCAAATGTCACAATGCCAAGTTAATTCCGAATGTGTAAACCTGCTAAATCTGCAGGGGGTTGAATACAACTTGTAGGCACTGTGTATATATATATATATATATATATATATATAAAGAAGAAAGTGAAATGTTTTAGGACAATAGTACTAGGTGTTAAAACATGAAGAAAGAACTGGAGCTAAAAAAGGAGAAGGGTAGCTGTGGAGTAAGGAACTATTGCTCAAGGAACCTAGGGTTGCTAGAGGAGTGCAGGACCAGGACTCACAGAATCCAGCACAGGCGGGGGAGTAGAACCCTTGAACGGGAGTACGCTTCAAGCTACCTGTTAAATCTGCCAGGTGAAGGGATCATCAGGGTCTCTCACCAACCTGACTGTCCGGAGCAAAGCAGCAAAGAGGGGACCTGGGGACAGGGACAGGAGTCCAACCCATTAAAATTGTTCAGGCTGCCTGCTATACGGGCCAAGACTGTGAAACGGAAAGGATTCCAGGAAGCTTTAGGCCACGGGGACCCACAGACTACTAAAGTGCACATGGAGGATAGCTCACCAAGTCACCAACTGGCACTGGGAAAAACAGGTGAGGGAACACCTGAAAACCAGCAGCACCAGGGCACTGGTACCAGAACAATGAGTGAGTAAAAAAAACCAGTTTAAACTGCAGTCCCTGTGTGGCTTGAATCCTTTCTACATTGGTGCATCATCAGCTCACACTGCACACTACAACCACCATCATCCTCTTCCGGGGCCTAGCCCTACTTGCGGACGGCCAGAACACCTGAGCTGCATTATACTACCCACCCCAGGAAGATCACACAGCGGCGGCTCCTACAAAATAGTGGCATAGTCAAAAACTCTTATTTATTTTACTTTTATTTTTCCACTTTTTTTTCACCCTTTTTCGGATCGACCCCCGGGGTCACGGAACCGGGCATCAGCCACGATCACGACTCCCCTGTTCGCCACATGCCCAGGACCAAGGACCCCACTGTCCTGGGGCGTCACATTTACAGACACCTTCCCAACTGTTGATTTTCCATCTATCATCGCCCCTCAATCACAGAAGAGGGGGTGGAGATTGAAGGAAAACAAGCCAGTGGGAACCTGAATTAGAATGATGAGCCGTGCCATGATGCGTGAGCGCCTGTGCTTGGTGTGAACAGTCATCCACATAGAATACTGCTATGCAATATCCATAAAAATATTCCTGAAACGAGGGGTTCCAACAATTTTGACCATGAGTGTACATAAATAAAAAAATGCACATATTTAGTATTGCTGAATTCATAAAGGTCAATCTATCAAAATATAAAATAAGAAAACTCGATTAGTAAACAGCGGAATTAGACGAAAAACGCCAGAATTATGGTTTTATGGGCAATAAAAGATGATTAAAACATCGTATCTACCCCAAATTGATATCAATAGACACATTAGATCACGATGCAAAAATAAGTCCTCACACAGCTCCATCGACCAAAAAGAGAAAATGATACGAGTCTCAGAAAATGGTGACACAAGTGGGTTTTTTTTTTCTTACAAATTTAGAATTTTTTTTGCACCATTTAAATAAAGAAAATAATATTAATAAAAGTATGCATGTTTGGAATCTGACCTAGACAATCATATTGAAGTAAAAAAAACAACAAAAAAACAAGTATGCAATTGCGCTTTTTCAAATGAACCAAATGAATGGCGTTGTTAAAATGTCCAACTTGTCCCACAAAAAAAGACCAATCAAAAATTTGGAACAAGTGGAGTAAAAAACCTAAAGCGCAAAAATGGAAAATTGCTCGGTCTGGAACGGGATAGTGAAAATATTTTTGTTGCTTTTTTTCTGGTACTTTTTGCAGCTTTTTTGTGACAAAAAAAAAAAGACTTTGATTAGGTGTTATAAATTAAAAGTGTATGCACTCAACAAAAAAGTGAGGATCAAAAAAATAAATAAATAAATCAGGGGCTCTCGAAAAAAATTGAACAAAGCAGCATGCTTTAGGATATGTTCACACACTGCATGTTTTCTTAACCGCAAAGATGCAGCGTTTTTGGCCTCAAATAAACGCACCCAAGGCAAAAACGCATCAAAAAACGCATGCCTTTTTGACACATTTTTATCGCATTTTGCCCAATGCATTTTTTAAGTCAAATCTATTGACTGGCAGGGCTCAAACGCTGGAAAAGTGCAGAAAGAATTGACATGCTGCATCTCCAAAAACACAACCCAAAAAACGATGCACTGTGTAGACAGCAAAATAGAAATCTCATAGACTCTGCTGGGGAAGGAAATTCACGCATTTAGGCTTAAGGCAAAAAGCATGAAAATCGGAGCGAGGGGAATGCGATAAAACATCGCATTCCACTCGGACCAATGTTAGCCTGTGTGTCAGCACACATGAGCGATTATTTTCTCAGCCCTAATCGAACAGAGAAAACAATCGCAGCATGCTGAGGGCGCAATGCGATCCTTGTTTCTCTCGCACCCATTCAAGTCTATGGGGCGAGAGAAAAATCGCACTGCACTTGTGACACCCTGGCAAAACCAAGTTGTCACAGAGCCTGCACAAATCCACCAAAGTGCAGGCCATTCTCCTCCTTGGCACCAACATAGTCCCCACACAGATATACACCAGCCAATCAAGCTCTACTCACCCCCTCCCCAGGAAAATGGGAGGGATAGAGAAAAGTTTGGGAAGTGACAGAGCAGAGTTTAGCTTCAGTTTGGGCTGTAGTCAGTGAAGACCTGACTGGAGGGAGTTGGAGCTCCCTGGAAAGGTTGGTAGTCGGGGTTGGAGCCCTGGACTACCGGACTAGATGGCAGTGAGGGCCACAGGTGACGGATATCCGGTCGCGGGGAACCTGAGGCCGACCAGGGCAGGGCTGTAGCCCGCCAGTGCCAAGAGTCCAGAGGCTGTTCAAGCGGACTAGTCCAGACAAGAAAGAGACAGACAGAGTGTGGAAGAAAGGGCCCCTGGCTATTTATCTGGGTGTGGGACCCGAAGACACCCACCAAAGGTGACCGGCCATTGGCAATTTGGTTTAAAATACAGACTGTGTGTGGTTACTGACCATCTAAATCATCAGCAGCTCATCCAGCACCACGACAACCGAACTGTGAGTTTCCTGCTCCCTGCAACCTCTCACAATACCCTGGGCCCCGGGACTACACCTCCCCTACCCGTGGAGGGGATCCCACCTTGCTGTCCCGCTCCATCAGCCCCGGGCACCCACATACAAGGCAGTGGAGGTGTCTCCATCCCTCACCGCAACCCACGGGTGGCATCACCGACAAAGACTTTATCCCCTATAAATAACCCCTTTTCACTTGTGGGCGATGGACGGCTGCGCGAGCCCCGAATCCGGCTGCCACTTGAGCCACAGCCACCGCCCAAATCAAGTGCCTCAAGCGGCCTCCCTGTTGTCAATCGTCCCCCGCCCACGACACTAGTGATGGGCAGTCCGTCTCTTTTTGGTGATCCGGTTCCCATGGCTCCGCTCACCAAAAAGAGCCGGATCTTTCAGATCGTTCTCGGCTCCTTATTAAATATGTGTTCACCCCAAGTGAACACATATTTAAGATTAAAGTAACGCCGCCAAAACCCTGCCCACTTACAAGCGACCAATTAGATTGTTGAGTAGGCGGAGTTTAGCCGCGGGTGGGCGGGGTTTTGGCGGCGAAAAGAGCCATTTAGAGATTTTAGTGGCTCACACTGATGATCCGGATCCTGTCAGTCACTGCAGGGAGCCAAATCTTTGTGTCGGTTCGTTCGCGACCAACACATCACTACGCGACACACTCGCAGTACACCGGTGTACTGCCAGTGCAGGGCGAGAATGGCAACAGCCAGCTACGGAGGAGAGAGGGAGATAAATCTGTCCCTCCCCTCCGCAGCGCCAGCACGCCCCTCCTTAGAATCGGCCCGCCCCTCTGCAGCGCTAGCCCACTCCTCCGCAGCGCCGGCTAACCCCTCCTCAATGCCTGCCAGCCCCTCCGCAGCACCGGTCCGCCCCTCCTCAGCGCTGGCCCGCCCCTCCTCAGCACCGGCCCACCTCCCGCAGCTGTGGTCTGATCGCACGATTGGACTTAAGTCGCAGTGACACTCGCATGACACTCGGCTCTGCTGTACTGCCAGCATGAGCCGAGTGTCATGCGAGGATCGCAGTAGTTTCGGTGTGGCCCCGGCCTCAGGTGCATCTTTGTGACCTCAAAAATGTACCAAAAAGGCCGTAAAGGATGGAGTGTGTGTGAACATAGCCTAAGATGTGGTGGGGGGGTTTTTGTTTGTTTCTTTTAAGGTTTTCCAATAAGCTGCTCCATAGAAAATAAAAGTGTAAAAAAATGAATTTGTGTATGGGGGAAAAAAAAGTGGCTGAAAAATTAAAGAAAAAAAAACAAATAAAAAACACGAAAAAAAAATGAGGAAAGAAAACCTTATAGGAAAGTAACATATTACATGTAGTATACAATACAGTAAAATGTGATGAAAGGAATAGAAGACGGTCTCACTGCTGACTGTAAAGTATAGGATTCCTAGAGCTGCGAGGCGCGGCCCTGCACTGAGCATAGAGGATATGACACTTCCTGATCAGAGGGGGGAGGACATGGTGCACAGCGCCTGCTGCTTGTAGGACATCTCACCTGTAACACTGCCAGCGGTGGCACATGTGTGACACATATCCAGGTGAGCGCTTTTCTTCTTCTTTCCAAAGTATTATTTTGGAAATCCTTTGCTTTGACTTCAAGAATCTTAAAAGGCGCTGCCCCTATATCTCTTATATCTATATGATCTGCAATCCAAGGGTGGACATATCATTGGTGCAGCCGCTAAGGGGTTAAGGGGCCCCATGTCTACCTCTAAAGCAGGTAGGACTGTGTATTTTCATGAGCCCATGTATTGTTCTTGCACAGGGGCCCTCTTCTGTCTGTGTCCGCCAGTGATGCAAGCAATGATTGTTGTACGTATACCCTGTTTCGTTTCATGGAATAAATGGCGCTATAATAATAATAATTATTAGATGTGACCAATAGATATAGATATGATTGTGACATTGGCACCCAATTACCATAATTTGCATTTATGTTATTTTTGTTTTATTAAACGTCCTTTTACACGCTGCTTTCTAACCATACTCACCTGTGTGTCGTGCTGGAGGTGGAGCTGGGGTGTGGGTGTGATGCGTATATAGAGGTGAGAACACAACTGAAGAAAACATTAACTCCTTATAGCAGCGGTCTCAAACTCAGCTGGGTGTATGGGCCACATATAGAAAAAAAAAAAATATTTCTGTGCAGGAAAAAGTGACATTTTGAATGAATCCATGCTTTTTTTTCTATACATCTTTGGATCACTTTTTTGAAAATGTTTTGCTTGTTTATTATAACAAACCTGCACGTTTTTGTTTGGTTAAGTTTATATATATAAAAAAGCATTTTTAATGGCAAAAAAATAAATTCATGCGTTATTTTGAATTTTATCACCTTCTTGTAATATTGTTGCAGCATCATATGTAATCTTAGCCAACATCTTGTAGTAATGTCCTCATCTGTGTGCCCTGTAGTAAGGTGTCCATCCTTTTAATATTGTGCCCATCCTTGTGGAATTGTGGCCATCGTTGTGCCCTGCAGTATTGTGCCCTGTAGTGTTGTGCTCATCCTTGTAGTATTGTTCTCATCCTTGTGCCCATCCTTGTAGTATTTTGCACATATTTTGTGTCGTGCCCATCCTTGTAGTATTGTGCCCATCCTTGTACCCTGCAGTATTGTGCCCTGCAGTATTGTGCCCATACTTATGCCCAGTAGTATTGTGCCCATCCTTGTATCCAGTAGTATTGTGCCCATCCTTGTATCCAGTAGTATTGTGCCCATCCTTGTACCCAGTAGTAATGTGCTCATCCTTGTGCCCTGCAGCATTGTGCCCATCCTTGTAGTATTGTGCTCATCCTTGTGCCCAGTAGTATTGGGCCCATCCTTGTATCCAGTAGTATTGTGCCCATCCTTGTACCCTGCAGTATTGTGCCCTGCAGTATTGTGCCCATCCTTGTAGTATTGTGCCCATACTTATGCCCAGTAGTATTGTGCCCATCCTTGTATCCAGTAGTATTGTGCCCATCCTTGTACCCAGTAGTAATGTGCTCATCCTTGTGCCCTGCAGTATTGTGCCCATCCTTGTAGTATTGTGCTCATCCTTGTGCCCAGTAGTATTGTGCCCATTCTTGTAGTTTTGTGCACATATTTTGTGTTGTGCCCATCCTTGTAGTATTGTGCCCATCCTTGTACCCTGCAGTATTGTGCCCATCCTTGCAGTATTGTGCCCATACTTATGCCCAATAGTATTGTGTCCATCCTTGTATCCAGTAGTATTGTGCCCATCCTTGTATCCAGTAGTATTGTGCCCATCCTTGTATCGTGCCCATCCTTGTACCCAGTAGTAATGTGCTCATCCTTGTGCCCTGCAGTATTGTGCCCATCCTTGCCAGTCCCTGTGGATGGGCAGATGACAAATGTGTGTTATGGTGGATTGTGGTGGTTTAACCGGTAATGACCTCCTCCATAGCCGGGATGAATACCGCACCTCTCGTGAGGTGCAGTACCCTGTGGCAACTGAAGCCTCAAGGGCGCCACACAATCATCTGTTCGCTTGTACTATACACGGCAATACCACAGTATTGCTGTATATAGCAGAAATTACTGTCTCCTATGAATAACGATCCAGGAGTACCAAGATGTCTTTAGCAGACCCCTGGCTGTCATGCAACCTATCGGTGTCCTGCGATCGCGACGTGGGTGCATCAATCAGTGGTTAGAAAGGCATGCCCCCTTGCTAGTGCGCAGTAAATAATTAAAATCACAGATTGACAGCAGCAATTAAAAGGTCAATAGCCATAAGCAGAGCTTCGTTCTATATGCAGCTGTTAGAACCATAACCATCATATGCCGGGAAAGATGCGGGCTCAGCTTGTGAGCCTGCATCAAATGCAGGGTGTCGACATATGACCGGCATAGTGTGTCATGTGTTCTTAAGGCATTAAACTTGCAGATAGACAGTTAGAAGGGTCAAGTTGCTGCGCTGACATATTGAAGAAACGTTCAGATATATTATATTCAGTGTTTTTATTTTTTATGCGTTTCGGAGAGATTTTCTCTTTTCTCAGGAAAAATCACTTTTTTTTTCTTTAACTCTCATCAGACACATGACATCCCACTAAGCGTTGCTTATTATAAGATCATACGTACTATAAGCCAAACGTTGGACTCTGATACTGTTTGACACTACAGACCGGCCAATATTCCATGTCCTTTAAAGGAGCAGTGTAAGCCTGTGTCTGTCTATTGATCTCCTGGTGTAAATCTAGAACCATGAACAGGAAGGTGTAAAGGTTACAGATTGTATACTGCTCTCTATACATTGTCTGTAATACCGTATATAAGTGTCTCCTCCTGTACTAAGGTTACAGATCACAATGGAGCTGGGAGTGTCCGGGACTCTTCTCCTCGCCGTCTTGCTCAGCTTCATCCTGTATTTCTTCACATGGAGGAGGAATCTGAAACGGAAAAATATGCCCCCCGGACCCCCGCCACTGCCATTACTGGGCACCATGCTGCATATGAGCACTAAGGAAATGCCCCAGTCTCTGATGAAGGTAAGGGCTTACGTAGATGTCTAGATAACTCTGGCTTATACCACATGCTATTGTACCGCCCCCGTGGAAGCAGCCGAGCTACTCAGATTCGGGTTCGCTGTGGCTCGAGGGTCTTCGGACCCGGGGGTCGTGTGACCACTCAAATGAAAGGGAAATTTTTACAGGGGAGTTGATGTATAGTTTGTGATGCCACCTGTGGTGCACGGTAATTTGGGGAGTACTGCCGCTGCCATTGGGAGTACCCGGGGTGCTGAAGTGGGGCAGCAAGGTGTTGTAACCCTCCACGGGTAGGGGGATGCCCCTTGACTCGGTGATGGGTGCCGTGGGATGAGGGGTCAAATATGGTCGTGGGACCCTAACCTTATAAAAACTGTACTACGATTGTTGTACAACATATCCTGTAGCACTAATACTAAGACCCCCCCCCTTCATTCTCACTAACTATCTTTATGTTTGGCACCAATGGGACCTCATTAATCCTCAACTGGTTAGGTGGGGTTTGCTACATCCCAGAGAAATTTCACCAGTTGAGGGTTAATGCAGCTCATGGCAGAACTGCTCTCTGTAACGAGCACCTAAGTGTTCAACACCCGGCCAGGATAGAATTGCCTGCACTGGAAGTAATCAGTGATCAGATCCAAGAAAGTCTTGACTAAAATCTGATCCCAGGTCTTTTCTACACGTTCCCAATGTTGGTGCATACTGGTCAACTCACTTGAGTATGTAACGTGCCCACCTGGGCCGTGGGGCGCTCGTTACCGGGCCGATTTTGTCCTGGGTGATGTCTCGGCGGTAAGGCCCGGTTCCGTGACCCCGGCAGTGTGTAGTTTTAAATGGTGGTGGTGGTGGTGATTATTTACAGGGGATGATAGTTCGTGATGCTACCTGTGGTACTCTGACACATATAGCTTTATATAATATATAGTGACGACGTGGGCCCCGAGTGTATGGGAACCATGTGTCAGGTAGCGGGATTGAGTCACACAGGAGCACTTTATCACTTCAAACGTCCATGCGGTTTATTTAAACCTGTCATAAACCACTGTTACACTGAATTAAAACATATCCACAAGGCTTCATACACCGTGTCCCCGTGCCGGCATCACAGCCTTTACTCACTGACCTCTCTATTCAGGAGTCTCCACACACTCCTCACATGGTCTCACCATGTGCTCTATCAGGTCCATTTCCTTCCTGGACCCTGGTAGACTGCCATGTGATCACCACCAGACACATGATGTCCTCCCAAGCACACCCCTGGGCGGGAGGCATGTGGATGGTCAGTCCCGCCCATTGCTTTCTGGGACTATCCCATGCATCTAGCCCTGAAACATGCTACCAAATGACTCTTGGAACTACAAGTCCCAGCGAAGAATCCAAGTTCATGGCCGAGGCTCTCTGTGACACACACTGGCCACCTCGAAGGTTACCAAGTGCCATCTCACAATATATATACCGTATATAAATATTACTTTTGCCCTTGCTGTGAAGGACCTGGGTTGAGCGTTCCACTCCCAGCCTCAGTGAAGTGAAGAGAAGAAATAGGTGATGGTGTTGTGTCCCAGGTAGACTTACTGAAGATTGTGTGAGTTTGCTCCTATTTGTACCCCAAGTTGAACCCGCCCCCCCAGGTGGCTGGCTTCAGTGACCGGGGGAAGTCCCATGACTCATGATGGCCACGCCCCTGCCTACCCTGAGCCCCCCCCCCCCCCTTGGGAGAAGGCTCCTAAGCTTTATGGAAAGTGTGAATGTGGAATACTGGTGATTAATCCCCTCCTTACCCGAGGCAAATATCGCGCCAAAAATAAGGTGCAATACTCCATGGCGACTGGAGCCTCAGGGGCGCCACACTACCAGAATGTGTGATTTATTTATTTTTTTTCTCGCTGAGCATCTGTATGACAAACATTTTTTTTTTCTCAGCAGCAATTATGCTACAATCCTTTAAGGGCCATTTAAAGTGTTTCATGCTACAAAGTGGTTATATATCCGTAAAAAATGGATGCCAGTGTCACTGCTTCACAGGTTTTAACCTGTGTGTTTATAGTATGAGAAGGCAACATGTTGTTGATCTCTTTATATGGTCCATACATATCATACAGAGGCTGCAGCTACATCCCCCTCCTCCCGATCATCCATTGTGTTACCGTTCAGAATATTTCCTATAATACTTTTGCCCTTACATATATATTGTGTGACAATGTTCCAGAATTCACATAAACTGCTGATTAAATATATTAAAAAATATGCCGTCCACTATTCATAAACTCCTGATCAATTGGCCGTTTTTTTCTTACATCATATTAGAGCAGGCGAATTCAATATCCTTTTTATTTTCTGATGTTTCTCTTCCAGTTGAGTGAGACCTATGGCCCGGTGTTCACCATCTACCTGTCCAGCGCACCCGCAGTGGTCCTTGTTGGGTATGATTGTGTCAAAGAGGCTTTGCTAGACAATGCAGATATGTTCAGCGTGAGGGGACCCTCCGAATTTGGAGACCTGATCTTCAAAGGTTATGGTGAGTAACAGATCTTGCATACAGACACTCCATCTTGGGTAAACATAAATTATTATGGCTTCATTTAAAAAAAAAACAAAAAAACATAAAACTTCCAGCTCTCAAAAACTGTCACTTACTCAACTCCGTTTTCTTTTAGCATCTTGTAAAACTCTTTGAGCTCTTCTCTTTCTATTTTTCTGTTTTTCTCCACATCACTCCATTGAAGAGATATTCACATTTTATTGGAGCGCAGTATGTGAAATCTCTGCTTGCAGACCAAATGGGAGATGATCTCTTTTCCAAGGGTGTGCACTTTCACTCCCCACTCCTAGACACTGCCCATCAACGCTCGACAGCGGGTGAGATTGCTGGACCCGCTGCTGAGCAGTGGGTGGCAGCATCTTTGAGGGAGGGGTAAAAGTGCACCCCCCCCAGAGAAGACTCTGAAGAAACTGTGTGTTGATCTGCAAGCAAAGATTTCCCATGGTGGGCTCCATAAGCTACAAATGTGAAAAACTCTGCAACGGATTGATGACATGCAAAATGGAAAAGACTGGTCGAAATTTGGGAACTTAGGGATTTTTACAAAGCATTTAACACAATTTTTTTTTTTTTTTTAAAAAAAAAAAGCAAATTGTTTTGTCTTCCTTAAAGGGAACCTGTCAGTAGATTTGGTGACTATAAGCTGCGACCACCACCAGTGGGCTCTTATATACAGTATTCTAACATGCTGTATATAAGAGCCCAGGCCACTGTGTAGAACGTAAAAAACACTTTATAATACTCACCTAAACCGGTCGCTGCGGTGCTAACTGGCCAAATGGGCGTCTTTGTCCTCCGGTGCCGGCGCCTCCTCTTTCGGCCATCTTAGTCCTCCTTCGAAAGCCGCGGTGCATGACGCGTCTACTTCATACATACTCGCCGATCCTGCGCATGCGCACTACAATACTTTGATCTGCCCTAATCAGGACCTGAATGCCGGCGAAGGTGTATGACGTCGGACGCGTCATCCACCGTGGCTTCAGAAGTAGCACAACAAAAATAGCTAAAAGAGGAGGCGCCGGCACCGGATGAAGAAGACGCCCATTTGACCAGTCTGCACTGCAGCGACCGGTTTAGGTGAGTATTATAAAATGATTTTTACGTTCTACACAGCCGCCTGGGCTCTTATATACAGTATGTTAAAATGCTGTATATAAGAGCCCACTGGTGGTGGCCACAGTTTGTAGGCCAAAAAACTGGTGACAGGTTCCCTTTAAACTATATTAAAATCTACATGGAGCCTGAGGAAGCTGGATCATGGCATTTAAGGGGAAACATTTCTCGCCAAGCTAGCATCAGGAGACTTCTAGGCCATGCAATGCTCCTCTTGGAAGGAAAAGGACTTGTTTTCTGGTATCATCTATTGGACGTATGAATCGTAAAAGTCAATATCAACCCTTTTATTGAGCCTTTCCACATGACTTAGACTAAGAAACCAAACCAGAAATTTCATAGAAGCGTTCCCCCTTAAACCTCTCACCTATCCATATCAAAACTTCTGCTTTGCACTGAGGAAGGTCAACACCCCGAAACACGTGTCTGCATATGGAGTTTCTGGTTTGGTTTCTCATGTCAAGGCTTGTTAAAGGGTCAATATTGACAGTTGGGTTTGTAACATCCAAAAGGAGGCACCAGAGATCAAGTTCTCTTCCTTCTGAAGAGGCAATTTGCATAGCTGTATCATACACACAGGCTCCATGTGGACTTCTGTGCACAGGAAGAACTCTGCCGCCAGGGGTGGTCAACTAATAATTTTGCTTTGTTTTATTTGAATTTGGTATTACCATTATCATACTTTTTGAGCTTTTTCTGAGGTCAGTATCACTAAAACCAAAAATCCTGGGCAACTGCATGCTGCTATTTTTAGGCTGGAGGGGCCAACTAACCCAGGGTCTCCCAGCCTGAGAATATCAGACCCCAGCTGTCGGGCTTGGCTGGATGTCAAAATTGGGGGGACCACATGCCGTTTAATCAATATTTTTTTTTAGTTTTTATTAAAAAACCACATGCGGTTCCTCTTATTTTGATACACAGCCCAGATAAGGACACATCCTGGGGCTGCAGCCTGTAGCCTGTAGCCGTGGGCTATCTGTGCTGCAGCCAATTTTATTTATTTAAGACCATGATATAACATGTGCAGACGGGGTCTGTTATTCCAACCAATCACAGACACTGTTGGGGAATGGTCTGACTGCAGCCAATCAGAGACACCGGTGGGCAGGGAAAACAGTGAATATGAATGAGGGCTAATCAGTGGCCCCGGAAGTACAGCCGTGGAAGCAGCTACAGCTTCAGGGAGACTTGGTAAGTATGTCGTGCTTTAACCCTTTTGCTTCCTTTCTTTTTGCAGTGATTTCCATGGCCAATCATAGCCATGCCAATACTTGACATGGCTGTGATGATGCCGAGACTAGGTTTTCTGCAAACGAACACTTACCAAACATTGCCGACTTTTGAGCAAAGTGTCCGGTAAGCCGAGCCTGAACAAACCGGCCAAGGCTTGTACCGAATCTGAAGTTGGAAGAGCTTCGCTCATCTCTAGTGGTAGCCTTACTGTTTATTTTGGGAAAACCTGGTGACGGGTTCCCTTTAAATGTACCAGAGTTATCACAGTGGTTTAAGCTATTTGATAAATCTGGTGCTGCTTTAGATTGTTTAGCGTAAGAAAACACCGCTTATCTGTTGGCTTACTTTCGGCCAAAAAGGTGCACCAAAATGTTGTACTCTAGGAAACCGCCAACAATTTGTTTTGTCAAAGTAGGAAGGAAGATCCAGCGACGAATTGGACAAGACTCCAAAAAATATTATTAAAACTTCATACAGTGGAACCTTGAATTAAGAATAAATTGGTTTGAGAGCGTTTTGCAAGACAAGCAAAGCTTTTTACAAATTTGTAACTTGGTTTAAGAGCAAATACCGTGCACACTTCCGGTTCTGTCCTTTCATCACGTTTTGACCCCCTCTGGAGGTAACTTTCTGTACATATGTACTGTATATGTACCACCCCCGTACCAGCAGCCGGGCTGCTCGGATCCGGATCCACGGTGGCTCGAGGGGTTTCCGGAACCGGGGGTCGTGTGGCCACTTGGATAAAGGGGGTGTATTTACTGGGGATGGTGTGGAAAGTTTGTGACGCCACCCGTGGTGCGTGGTAAGATGCAATACCACCGCTGCGATTGGTGGCGATGGTGTGGGCAGCCAGATGTTTAACCCCTCCACGAGTAGGGGGGATGCCCCGGGACTCGGTGATAAGGACAGGGTTGTGCCGTTGGGACGGTAAGGGTCACTTGTGTACTCACTCAGTTCAATAACGCTGACACCGACACCTGTTATTAAACCAAAGTTCTTGACGCCTCTGCCGCTTAGAGGGAGCACGCCTGGATCCCGTGCCCGTTGGTGTTGCCTGTTAGTCTGTGACCTAATTGGCCCCTTTAGTGTAAAACTAATCGGGTCCCCCTCCCCAGTATGGCTAACTGGGTGAGCTTGCTCTCAGTGTTCATGCTTGGGATTTTCTGGACTAGGTAGTGGGAAAATCCTACCCCCTCGTTGCGCTAGTACCCCGGTTTTGGAATGGGTGGAGAACGGATCTTGAAGGCTCTATCCTCGTTGAGTAAATTACCAGGACACTTGAAGCTACTTCCTGGCCTAGGGTCCACATACCCCGTCGTGCCCTGGCCCCTGCCTGGTGATGGCACAAGGCCGCCGGCTGTCCTCCTCGACAGTTCATGCCCCTTGTCACAATCCCCTGCGACCGGGGTCCAGCTCCTACCAGGCCCAGACCAACGTCTGCCACCTAGTAGTTCCAAGGAGCCCAGCTCCTGACCTCCTCTCACTTTCACCTCCAACACTGCACTGGCTTCTCCTGACCTCCCCTTAACCAACCCCCCAAGTGGGCAACCCTATTCCACTCAGGCCGTCCACTAGTGTGTCTGGTGGGTGTGGTGCAGAGTGTTCCTAGGATTTTGATTAGCTTGTTCTTGGCAACACTAATGGTTAGGAACCCTTAACCAAGGAGGAGGTGAATATTGTACAGAAGGGCAGATTACACAATACCCTGTGACGACCTGATAGGCCAGGGCATCACATATACAGTATACTATTGTACAGTATATACTATATAACATATCTATCAAATTTCATTTGTGGATACATCTTGGTGCTACTACCTAGGGACATCGCCAGTAATAGTTACTGCTCTGCACGGTGCTACTGGTTCCCGTGAGTCTGACTCTGAGCCATCCCATCTCCCGCCACCTCTGCCTGACCTGTCTTCTTTGTTCTGCTTGTCCTTCCTGTCCTTCTGACCCCAGTTCTGTCCTTAGTCCAGTCAGTCTGACCCTAGGTCCCGTCCCGTGTCTCCACCTTTTCTGTACGTACTTAATCTCCCGGCTACTGACCTTGATTATGATCCCCAACTTCAGCTTTGTTTTGCCCTTCTACCTCCGACGTTACTTCCTGGCTCGACCCCTTTCTTCCCCCTGTTAGCGGTTTGCTTTCTCCCTGATACTGACGAGACATCCTGGTAGAAGAGTTTGGTTAGCTTACTATTCTTTCCTGTACAATATCGCTTTGTGGTTTTTTTTTTTGCTATCTGCATTTTGGAGCTGCCTCTTCATCTTGCTTTTGTGCCCCCCACAAACGGAGCGTGACAAATTTGTGTTGACAGTTTTAACTTTTCCGCAACAAAACATGACGTTTTAATAATAATTTTTTGGAATATTGTCCTATTCATCATTGAATCTTCCTCCATACTCTGATGTGGTTTTCTGCTCGAGCCAAGGTGCCTCCGTGCTGAAGATCTAGATAGATGGGTGAGCTCACTCCCCCCCACCCCTCCTTCCTTTTTGAAAATTGTTTTGTTTAATGAAACATTTAACGTTCCAAAATAGTTATAACCTCAAGTGGTTGTATCCGTTACCTCATATTGAGATTTATATCTACGTTTGTCTCCTAATCTCAGGAGTGATATTAAGCAATGGTGAGACATGGAAACAGATGCGCAGGTTTTCTCTTTCTACCCTGAGAAATTTTGGAATGGGGAAGAGAAGCATTGAAGAACGGATACAAGAGGAAGCGCGGTACCTGACGGAAGAGCTTGGGAAGAATGGAGGTAAGTGAAAAGCGATTCCGGCAGCTAAATAGGAAAGGGTTCTTTACAGTTAGAGCAGTCAGACTGTGGAATGCCGACCACAAGAGGTAGTAATGGCAGATACTATAACAGCTTTTATATCAGGGCTGGATGATTTCCTCAGTACACAATATTGTTGGTTATAAGTGACTTAATGACCAAAGGTAGAATTGGTGGAGGAAGGGTGAACTAGATGGACCTAGGTCTTTTTTCAACCTATGTAATTATGATATGTGCTGAAGGAAGGTTGAAGCTTGTGGTACATTTTGAATTTCGGAATCAGGAATGATGCTATAATTTAATATAATACTATAAATAAAATATCATATCACATGGTTTATTGTACAATTTATCTTTACCTGGAACATTAAAGATATATTTTCATGTCATGAAATAATTAGACACCATGAAAATAGTGTATTTTTGCAGTTGAATTGCTTTTCATATCTGCCATCATTCTCCAACTGTGAGAGCTTTTATCTTACACAGTTTATAGCTTATTGCCAAGGAGACCGACCACCAGAGCCTGGCCAAGCATGTGCAGTAGTTGCATTGTAGATTGAGGAGTTAAGTCCCGAGTATCCAGCCATCCATTTCAAATTTAATGATTTCTGTACAGCGGTTAAGGCCGCTTTACACGCAAGGACATCGCTAACGAGATGTCGTTGGGGGTCACGGAATTCATGACGCACATCCGGCCTCGTTAGCGACATCGTTGTGTGTGAAACATATGAGCGACCGCTAACGATCAAAAATGCTCACCTTATCGTTGATCGTTGACACGTCGTTCTAATCCCAAATATCGTTGATGGTGCTGGATGCAGGTTGTTCATCGTTCCTGAGGCAGCACACATCGCTATGTGTGACACCCTAGGAACAACGAACAACACCTTACCTGCGTGCCTCCGGCAACGTGGTGGGCGTCACTTTCTTTTGGCTGCTCTCCACCCCTCCGCTTCTATTGGACGGCTGCCGTGTGATGTCGCTGTGACGCCGCACAAACTGCCCCCTTAGAAAGGAGGCGGTTCGCCGGCCACTGCGATGTCGCTAGGCAGGTAAGTCCATGTGACGGGGACTAACGATATTGTGCGCCACGGGCAGTGATTTGCCCGTGACGCACAAACTACGGGGCGGGTGCTTTCACAAACGACATCGCTTGCGATGTCGCTGCGTGTAAAGTGCCCTTTAGACAGCTTCTCATCTCCTCCTCCCTGTCAGGTTCTGACTGAGAGCTGCTATCAGTCCCGCAAAATCACAAGCCGCAGTCCCTACCATGAGCTGTTTCTGGAGAAGGTCTTCTGTTCAATGCTCAATTGAGCCATGTGCAAATATAATAACAGTGGAGACCAAGCCCCAGACAAAGACTATCATTGCTACACTAGCAAGCAGAAGGTAAACAAAAGGGAAAAGCTACTCAACCAGAACTGTCACTCAAAGAGGACTCAAGGAGGAGTGCCTGCACCATCATAAAGGAAGTGAAGGAGGCTATGAAGCAGTGAGCTGCTGAAGACACAAGTTAAGAAGAACAACCCTTGGTATATGTATATGTTGTGGATTAGATGTGAAATTTCCACAGCACTTCAGTTACATTTCCACATCAAATCCACAAGTATTAGTTTTTTGGGGGAATTTGACCATATGAGCTGCAAGGCTGAAGACCGCAATACATTTTGTTAAAAAATGGATATGCTCCGGATCTTCAAAGTCAAAGTAGCAGGTCTAGTATTGTGTGGAAAATTAACACAACGTGGGTCTAATATTGTGTGGAAAATTAACACAACGTGTAGATGAGATTTTTAAGACCTCAATAACTGAGGTGGTTCTGGATTTTGCTGTGCATTTTCCATATGAAAATCTGCATCGTGAGCCTATAACCTAAAGAGGTTCTCCAGGAATATACATTGATGGCTTCTCCATCGGTGGGTATCCGTTCTCCGGAACCACATAGTATGAGGAGCCAAGAGTCAAGGTGAGGAAGAAAACCTGTCATTGATTTTACAGATATGCACATCTCCTTCCAGGTGACCCCTTTGACCCAACCCATCTGCTGACCTTGGCTGTCTCCAACATCATCTGCTCAGTTGTGTTTGGAGAACGTTTTGATTATGAAGATGTCAAATTCCGGACGCTTCTTACCTTACTAAAAGAAATAACCCTTCTCATGTCTTCCACTTGGGGAATTGTAAGTTAACATTTCATCCAACTCTTGTCTTTGGTGAACTTGTTCTACTATAAAAGAAATTGAATAATTATAAAATATCACATGTTTTTTTTTTTTTTTACAGCTACTCAATATCTTTCCCAAGACCATCAGCCTTATTCCCGGACCTCACCAGAAGATATTTACAAATCTGGAGAAACTGAAAGACTTTATTGCAGAATCCTTGGAAAATCACAAAGTGACCCTTGATCCAAATTGTCCTCGAGACTTCATTGATTGCTTCCTAATAAAGATGGAGGAGGTGATGTATTACACGGAACCGGTCACCAGGTTTTCCCAATATAAGCTAAAAACACCACCTTTACCTGTTACCACAGGCCATTGAACTGTATCTAAACCCAAACTCCCCTTAATATTGCCAAAAATTCTTTATTCAATTGTGGCAAAGGGCACTGTCCGGTCCAAAGGATGTGTATATTTTTTACCTTTCTCGTGCCTTCTCAATCCCTACAACTGCCATCCTTCTGGCTTGAATGATATGGATGACGCGTCCTATGTCATCTGCAAATTGCTGTGAATACTGTACTTTTGCAGTTGAAGCGCCGGCCACTATGCTCTGCCATACCAAGGGCAGGGCAAAGTTCTATCATACGCTAGCGCCGGTACTTATTAACCAAGAAGTGAAGTCATGTTGGCGCATGCGTAGTAGAGGAGGCAGGGCAAAGTTCTATCATACGCTAGCGCCGGCACTTATTAACCCGGAAGTGAAGTCATGCCTGCACATGTGCAGTAGAGGGCTTGCTCTGTCCTTAATAGAGCAGAACATAGAGCACCTGCTCATGCCGGCACTTCAACAGTGCAGGTACAAGTTTCACGGCAATCTGTGTATGATGTGGCACATGTCATCCACATTAAGCAAACCAGGAGGACGGCAGCTGTAGGGATCAAGATGACCCCACAAAAGGAAACGACAACGCCCATTGGACTGAGCTATGCCGTATGGTTGAAGTATATAGCGTGGAGTTTGGGGCTTGCGTACAGGTCAACAGACTGCGGAAATGCAGCAGATTAAGGTGTTTGCTTTAGTTTATATTGGGAAAACCTAGTGACCGATTCCTATAAAGCTTTTGCACAAAAAATTAAACAAGCTAGTTCTCTATCTCATTATAAATGCCCGTGACAGACACTTAGAAATACTCTGTGATTTTTACAGGAGAAGAGCGATCCAAAAACTGAATTTCACTTTGATAATTTATTTGGCACGGTTCTTGATCTGTTTTTCGCTGGAACCGAAACGACAAGCACAACCCTGAAGTATGGCTTACTCTACCTGCTCAAATATCCAGATGTGGAACGTAAGTGCTGCTCTTTGCTTAGCAGAGGGATGGTAAAACCTAAAGGGGCTGTCCAGGATTATAAAAGAAGGCTGCTTTCTACCAAAACGTGTGGCAAACCTGTTCACCGGTTATATCTTGTGTGGTAGGTCCACGCACTCAGTGGCCGTTCAAGGTAGTCGCAGGAACACTTCATGTTTACATGTTCCGCTGGTTCATTTAACTTCATAAATCAGTAAAGCAAAAATAAGAAAAGCATCTTTCTGGCACAAAGAGGGAAAGAAACGAGCATGCATGTCCATAAAACTGCGAGCTTCCACCCGCTAGGCTTCAGAGTTCCCGCTCTTTACAGCAAGAGCAGAATAGCTCTGGAGATCTGCTATTTCCAGATACTGAACCATGAGTGAGTCCAGGGGCCTTTCTTTTACCTCCAGGAACCATGGGTCTGTGGTCTGTGGAAGAGGAGATGTTCTCACCGGCAAAGGTACCACCACTAGGCAGGGTTCAATTACAGTACAAGAGACAAGGGTGCAGAAACAAGGGAACCAATTTATTAACAGACAGGAAATAAATGCATAAGTCAATGGTGAAGTATACTATGACAACAGTATAGTTAAACACTGCAGATTCTAGCTGGGCCGCACCAACATTGTGTTGCCCCAGCTATTATATCTGTACAACAAAAAACTTTACAACCTAATTGCTAATCGGACAGTACAGCTACCACACTCTAACTACTGAGGCCTACGCTAAACCCCATCAGGTGTGCACACCGGTAAGAAACTTGCAGTATTGTTGAGGTGGAACAAACCCACTCCTGGGAGATCAATGCTCAAATGGTTTGTCGGTGCACACTTTCCTTCCAGGGCAGGTGGGAACTTCTCATCCACAGACCTGAGGTTCCTTGACTTTTTCGGGTGGCGTCTCTTCTCGCCTCCCGGATCACCAACCTCAGGAGCTTCCCAATCCGGTACTGGCTTGACTGTTACTGGGACTCTGTCATGGTCTGGATTGCAGTTTCTCTCTCACAGCCCGGCACTGTGCTTTTCTCCCAACCATCATTCTCTTACATTTCTCAGGCGACCCAACTTCTCCTGTTCCCACCCTAAGCTTTTCTCCCACTCTTTCTTCTCTTCCTGCACTTTATGGCCAGGATTCGTCCAACTACACAGTTCAGAGGGGAACGCTGACTGTGCCGGCTAGTCCGCAAAATGCAGAATATGGGAAAAGCACCGTATCTTAGTAACAGCGTGCTTATCCGTTCTTAGAGGTGACATTCCTACAATTTAGAATAATAATCTAAAATGACGCAATAAGATTTCCTGTATGAAGACCACAGATTTCTTAACTTGGGAAGTCCTAAAAAATATGGTTGAACCTAAATGTATCTATATACATGGATGTCATTATAGAGGTTGTTGAGCTTACAAAACCTGTCTTCATAAACACTATTTAGGAGTGAGTAAGATGAATTCTCTTTAAGATCCCCCCATCTTTTGGCCATAGAGGAGAGAGGTTAATAAGGGCGTGTCCCACAATCTAGATCCTATCCTAGTTTGCTCTACAAAGACAACCCATTGATTGAGATGGGTATTCTGTAAAGCCACACTTTCACTTTGGCTGAGCTGCTGGAAAAATTAAACACATACTGATAGGTGTCCAAATCCTTATTCCCAGCATAGGAACACTTTGTGATCAGTTTATTTTCAATGGACCCCTCGAACAAGAAGGAATTGTCCAAAGGTGAGAACCAGTGAAACACCTTCATAAAATTGTTTTGAAAAAAATTGTAAAAAGATAACATGGCCCCTAAATTTTAGCCCCTACAGAACCAAATAGGACATAAGCTGATCCAATCCTCTTACATCATTGCAACAAACGATTATTTTAGTCAGAATTTAATGTGACCTTCACTTATGGAATAGAAAAACTGGAGGGATTTTGTAGCAATAAGTTTTTAAGACTCTTGGTTGATGGAACTATTCGCAGAGCAAATCATAGACTCGTAGAATGGTAGAGTTGGAAGAGACCTCAAGGGCCATCGGGTCCAACCCCCTGCGAGTGCAAGTTTTCCTAAATCATCCCAGCTATATGTTTATCCAGGTTCCACTTGAAGATTTCCATTGATGGAGAGGTCACCACCTCCTGTGGACACCTGATCCACTCTGACTGCCCTCACTACCTCCCATGGTAGTCTCTTCCATGGAAAAAACATGGAATCCAAGTAGTTATTGTCTCCAAATGCCGTAGTGGACAAAAACCCCTCCAGTCAACAGGAACTGTTTAATACTTGTTAACTTCAGCATAATGGAGCACTGGATCCTATATTCGGTAATGCATGAAACAGTAGTTCTTGGTGAAACCAAACTGGAGCCACGTTGATGTGATCAACCCACGTTGTTTACCTTTCTGGCAACACACAGCCATGTTTAAAAAATAAAATAATTTGCAACTTCACAATAATGCATATGCTATAACAATAAAAGGTAATGGAGGTATATTATATTTTAATTCTCTAAAAATAATGAATTATAACGTGTGTCAATTTAGGGAAGATTCATGAGGAGATGGATCAGGTGATCGGCCAGAATCAATGTCCTTCAATAGAAGATCGAGTCAAGATGCCTTACACAGACGCCGTTATACATGAAATTCAGAGATTCGCGGACATCACACCATTGGGACTTCCACATGCAGCCGGTCGAGACACAACATTCCGAGGATACCACATTCCCAAGGTATGACGAGAGAGAACTTTAATGTTGGGTGGGATGGTGGTGGCATGCACCAGCAATTTCTTTTTTTTATAGGAGTCCCAAAGATAACCTTGTCATATACACGTACACCAATTGAAATAAGTATTTAACGCGTCACCAATTTTCTAAGTAAATATGCTTCTAAAGGTGCTATTGACATTAATTTCTCACGAGATGTCGTTACCAACTCATCTAATCCACACAGGCAAAGAAATCAAGCTATAGATGAGAGATGATATAGGGAAAAAGTATTGAACACACATACTGAAAATGTATTGAATACTTCGTACAAAAGCCTTTGTTGGTGATGGAAGCTTCAAGATGCCTCCTCTATGGAGAAATTAGTGGCATGCATTGCTCATGTGTGGTTTTGGTCCATTCTTACACACACTCTTCAAATCCTGAAGGTCCCGTGGGCTGTGTCTGTTAACCCCGAGTTTTAGTTCATTCTATAAAATTCTATTGCATTCAGGTCAGGTGATCAGCTCGGCCATTCTAGCAGCTTTATTTTCTTTCTCTGAAACCAATTGAAAGTTTTCTTCGCTGTGTGTTTGGGATAATTGTTTTTCTGAAACGTCCACCCTTGTTTCATCTTTATCATCCTAGTAGATGGCAGCAGATTTTTATCAAGAATGTCTTGGTACATTCGTCTATTCATATTTCCATCAACCATATGAAGTTTGCCAGTACCATATGCTGAAAAACAGCCCTACACCATGATGTTCCCACCTCCACATTTCACTGTTGTTGGTGTTTTTGGGGTGATTTGCCTTTTGGCCTCTAAACATGGTGTGTATTATGGCATCCAAAGAGTTAAGTTTTGGTGTCATCTGATGGGACTATATTCTTCCAGTATTTCACAGACTTGTCTAAATGTTGTTGAGCAAATTTTAAATGCACTTCAACCTGCTTTTTGTTCAGCAATGGAGTCTTGCATGGTGAGCGTGCATACAAGAGTGTGCATACAGGCCATGGAGGTTGAGAGCATTACTTGTTGTTTTCTTTGAAACAACCTGATTCCAGGTTTTTCTGTAGCTCTCCATAGGTGTTTTTTGGCTCTCAGACAACTCTTCTGGTAATACGTTTCACTCTTCTGTCTGAAATATTTCGAGGAGCTCCTGGTCATGGTCGATTTATGGTAAAATTATGTTCTTTCCATTTTTATATTATAGCCCCAATAGTTGCTCATTGAAACCTCCAGCAGTTTAAATATTTTTCTGTAACCAATGCCATCAGTATGTTTTGCAATAAGGTTGTGAAGGTCTTAAGATGGCTCACTGGTTTTACCCATCATGAAATGTTTCTTGTGGGGCACCTTGGTAATGAGACACCTATTTATAAGCCATCAGTTGAACTCGCTGATATTATTTTTCACTAAGTGGCAGGATTGCTTTCTAATTACTTATAGATTTCAGCTGGTGTCAGGACTTTCCATGACTTTTTCCACCTCTTTCTTCTTGTATTTAATACTTTTCCCCTGTCATTTCCTTCCATTAGACATAACTTAATTTACGGACATTTATGGATTGATTTCTTTGCCTGAGTAGATTGGAGTTGTGGAGAAAATACATGTCAATAGCACTTTTTAGAAATATATTTACTTAGAAAATTGGTGACGTGCTCAATACTTATTTCACCTACTGTAACTCCAAAGAGATGTTTGTTGAAGGTTAAAGAAAGTAAACCATAAACCACAGTGACCAATACAATAAAGTTAAAAAGTCATGTGATGACAAACTCAGTAAGATTCTTCTGTAGGTATATGGGACTATTGCCAGTGTGGCAATTTTGTTTTGTTTTGCTTTTTTAGGTAAAGTTCATGCTTTGGTTTTCTTCTTTTTAGGACATTGTAATTTTTCCAGCTCTGACATCAGTCTTGAAAGATCCAAAATGTTTTAAGAATCCAAAAGAATTTGATCCCACTAACTTTCTGAATGACAATGGCACCTTCCAGAAGAATGATGCATTTGTGCCTTTCTCATTAGGTAATGTTTTATCTACATTACTTAAAATATCATAGGTTTCCTTTCTTTAACAGATTTCTCTGACACAATGTTTTGTTACAATACGGATTGATCCCTTCTGTTAGGTTAATTAGGTGAGGTAGATCCCCTAAGTTCAGGTCTGGGTGGGCACATGGTCCATGGGCATTGGTGCAGCATGCAGTTGAGGCATGTGGGAAATTGGTAGCAGAGATCCCGGAGCTTGCCGAAGGGTAGCAGAGATCCTGGAGCTTGCCGAAGGGTAGCAGAGGTCCCGGAGCTTGCCGAAGGGTAGCAGAGGTCCCGGAGCTTGCCGAAGGGTAGCAGAGATCCCGGAGCTTGCCGAAGGGTAGCAGAGATCCTGGAGCTTGCCGAAGGGTAGCAGAGGTCCCGGAGCTTGCCGAAGGGTAGCAGAGATCCTGGAGCTTGCCGAAGGGTGGCAGAGGTCCCGGAGCTTGCCGAAGGGTAGCAGAGGTCCCGGAGCTTGCCGAAGGGTAGCAGAGGTCCCGGCGCTTGCTCAAGGGTAGCAGAGGTCCCGGCGCTTGCTCAAGGGTAGCAGAGGTCCCGGAGCTTGCTGAAGGGTAGCAGAGGTCCCGGAGCTTGCTGAAGGGTAGAAGAGGTCCCGGAGCTTGCTGAAGGGTAGAAGAGGTCCCGGAGCTTGCCAAAAGGTAATTATTAGGTTGCGTTGCACAGACAAACTAAGAGTTCTAATACGAAGATGCAAGTGTGTGTCTTGGTCGGCCTTATATCAGCCTATGAAGCTCAATGCATGGGAGCTACTAGGCTATCACAGCGATTGTTAAATGATGGTATTGTGAAGGCTTCAAGTTGGATCTTTGATTTTGTCTGCATCAAAGATCACATTTATCCAGAACAACTATAAAGTATAAGGTAGATTTAGGATGGATTTGCACATTGTGCACTTGAAACTTATTGTGAAATCCAGACTGAAATCATAATTTTGGTTTCATAAATGTCTTCTAAAAACTGATTGGTTTCCAGTAGAGTAAAAAGTGGCTACAGCTGATGGGTCATATGTTTTAGCCCACGTGTACTGTTCTAGTAGAAATTTATATAGTCTATCAGTTTCTGCTCTATGTAATTATCATGGTTGGACTTCAGTGGGGTAATGGAAAGAGTATTCGGCGTAGCAGCTGTTATAGGATCCAACTAAAAGTGGCCGGCGCTTTGTCTGCTTAGACTAATGTCAACTAACCGGCCTGAATAGATACACATAGACCTAGATTGGCAAACACTGCAGCCGTTATGAGTCGACTCGTTGCCACTAGCGCATGAAATTTGAAAGGCGAGGCTGTGGAAGCTGTTGGCTGTTGAAGGGTTGATGTTCTATAATGCAGTTGGGTCAGTAGAGCCTCTTATCTCGCTCTACTTTAGCTTCCAACTCCAAGATGATAAAACTCATTACGGGTTTCACTCTTCACAAATTGTGTCTAGGTCTTATAGATTCATAGAATGGTAGAGTTGAAAGGGACCTCAAGGGCCATCGAGTCCAACCCCCTGCGAGTGCAGTTTTTCCTAAATCTTTCGAGCTATAGGTTTATCCAACTTATGAAAGTTGTAATCTCGTTTTGTAATGTTTTGCTGCAAAAATGTTGGATCATCTAATTATCATTATTTTTTAACCACAGGTAAAAGAAGTTGCATTGGAGAGGGTCTGGCCCGGATGGAATTATTTCTCTTTCTGACAAACATATTTCAGAAATTCAACCTGAAACCGGTCGTAGACCCAGATGATATTGAAATAACTCCGGAACCAAATAAAAATGGGGCAATACCAAGGACCTACCAGATGTATGTGACCCCCAGATGACTGAGGAGGTCTTTAGAAACTTTTCTTTTAGTTCTTTGTCGATTAACTATCGGAATAATTTCTGGGTTTGTAATACAAGAAGAATGAATATTAAAAGTTGCATTATGTTATATTGTTGTACATCGTATCTCTGTGTAGAGAATTTTTTAAACTTCTGCTACCTCCTACCCGTAATCATATGTGCTCACAAGATCATCTGTGTTGATTTCCACTTGTATGTTTACACATTTATCTCCAAATATTTTGCCACGCGTCTCCCGTACTCGCTACTTTAGCACATACTGTAAAAAAGTCTTCCACAATGAACCCTCAAGGGCAACGTGAAAAACCTACCAGAAATCTGTCAGCACCTCATTACAACCTTGGCTGCTTTTGACCAGCTTTATCTATGGTCTTCTCCAGCATGCCTTAAAGATGGAAAATCTTCAAGGCCAGAGCTATCTTTGTTAATCACCAAAGTCCACTTCCTTATAATCACTTCTATGCAATCTGATTAAACACAAACTTGACACCGATTTGTCGGCCAAGAATGAAGTGAATTAATACAATATTATCTATGAAAATTATTTTATTATTGAAAAATTTAAAAATTACACTTTCAAACAAGAGAGCCACCAGGGGGGCACAAGGTTCCAGATTATCTATATGTCATATCGATCCTATATATACATATAACCTATCAGGTTGAATCCAAAACACTGGATAGTTACACTCAATATTTATACATAAATACTTATTCAAATCATAGAGTCACATCCAATGTCTATTTACATCAACCAACTCAGTGTATAACAAAACAATATATATAATCGAAAGCAGTCCTCAATTAATCATTCTGACATATATGACTGCCTTCAGTGCGCATATCAACGCTGCTGCCCAATACATAAACACCTAAACCTTCTTTGCCTTACATCAGCGTGGAAGATGAGGTAAGTGGTGGTAGAAAAACCCTTTAACGTTATATTGGGGCTATCGCACGCACAGCTGAGCTGTCCATCAATGCACTAAATCAGCATACACTGATTTGCATAGACGACCACTCAGCTGCTGTGTCTTCGTCATCAATTGACATCTAACCTCCACAAACTCACGCTGATGATGCAAGGGCGTTGATGCCAATAGATAGTAGAATATATGATAGGGCAAACCAAAGATAACAAACGTTATACAACAAAGTATTTGAAAAAGCAGCGGCGAAACGTACGTCAGGGGTGGTGGGGCGCACGGCCAGATAAAATCAGTCAATGTAAGTATCTATTCTACAATTCTAACTGTTGAATGTGTAATTCAAATACTTTGTTGTATAACGTTTGTTATCTTTGGTTTGCCCTATCATATATTCTACTATCTATTGGCATCAACGCCCTTGCATCATCAGCGTGAGTTTGTGGAGGTTAGATGTCAATTGATGACGAAGACACAGCAGCTGAGTGGTCGTCTATGCAAATCAGTGTATGCTGATTTAGTGCATTGATGGACAGCTCAGCTGTGCGTGCGATAGCCCCAATATAACGTTAAAGGGTTTTTTTACCACCACTTACCTCATCTTCCACGCTGATGTAAGGCAAAGAAGGTTTAGGTGTTTATGTATTGGGCAGCAGCGTTGATATGCGCACTGAAGGCAGTCATATATGTCAGAATGATTAATTGAGGACTGCTTTCGATTATATATATTGTTTTGTTATACACTGAGTTGGTTGATGTAAATAGACATTGGATGTGACTCTATGATTTGAATAAGTATTTATGTATAAATATTGAGTGTAACTATCCAGTGTTTTGGATTCAACCTGATAGGTTATATGTATATATAGGATCGATATGACATATAGATAATCTGGAACCTTGTGCCCCCCTGGTGGCTCTCTTGTTTGAAAGTGTAATTTTTAAATTTTTCAATAATAAAATAATTTTCATAGATAATATTGTATTAATTCACTTCATTCTTGGCCGACAAATCGGTGTCAAGTTTGTGTTTAATCAGAGCTATCTTTGGTCTGGATATGATACCCCGAAGAGCAAAAGGGTAACAATGTTTTGAACTTTTGATTTTCAAGCTCCATATCTCACCATCCTCTACAGCTTTGAGCGTGAGACGACCTTCATTTTATAGACAATCATCTTGGATACCTCATACACAAATTCCACTTGGAACCATATAGCAGATTCTTGTTAGGTCACTGCATTGTTACTGTTTTGCTCCTAAAAAAAATCTAAATTTGAAGTGTTATTATTCTGTTACTATTTTGTAAATCCACCTTTGGCTTTCAACACTCCCTGAATCCTTCTGGGCTCTCAAACAGAGTAAAGCATTTCTCGACCGAAATCTGATCCCAGGTCTCTTCTCCACCTTCCCAATGTTGGTGCATACTGGTTGACTCAATTGGGTTTTTCAAACGCCAGGCCATATGTTGCGTTAGCAGCCTTTGTGGCCTACGGCATAAGGTTTGATGAGACGCGGCCAGCTATTATGCCGGTGTCTCATCAAACCTTATGCCGTATATATATATATATCAATTATCTAGTCCGTATCATACACTGTCCACATGCCCCTGATGAATCAGGGTAGCAAAAAAAAATTGATTGTGGAAATGCGTAGGGCATAGCACACTGTTCACAGGGACACTGATTGCACTTTACACAGCACTGGGTGTCACTGCACGGGACAGCAAGTATCATTAGCCATTGCTATATCCAGATTACGCCAGTTAGATAGGCATGGGCATCTGTACACTTCTGACTTATGTTATTTAGACAGATATGGACATTTTGTAGTAATTAGATACAGTATATCAATACTACATTTCCATGATGGTCCCTTAGGTGACTCATTTAATAGGGACCTTTCATATTTGCTGCATCTTTACCAGTGAGATGTATTCATGTGTCCAAGAACCAATATTTAAGAGGGGTATTTATTAACAAAACCCTCTGTGCTCGTGTACCGCCCCAACGTCAATAGCTGGGCTGCTACTCGGATCCGGATCCACGGTGGCTCGAGGGGTCTCCGAACCCGGGAGGGGTCACACGGACACTCGAAATAAAAGGGGGTATTTACATGGGATTTTGTGTTTAGAGTTTGTGACGCCACCCACGGTGTGTGATAAGATGGAGTACCACCGCTGCTGTTGGGAGCACCCGGTGGCGATGGGATGGCAGCCAGGTGTTTAACCTCTCCGTGGGTTACTGGACCTCCCTGAAGCCAGGACGTATACACCCGGCTTCATGACGTACCGGAAGAAGCACACTGATCCTATACCCAGCATCTGAGGCGGTGACAACGGACACATGTACGCGTGTCAACACCAATGACACTGGGCAATGGGCCACTGTGGGCATGATAACATGCTAAGAGGGCGGACTAGTGGGGTGAACTAAGCCTTTGCTACTAGTCCCTGGCCTCATTAGCATATCATAAAGGATCTTTATAAATACTCTTTCTAAAGATCTCTTTATCTATGCTACTAGATACAGGGACGGATAGGCAGGGATTAGTAATTTTCACCCCGATCTGCTCGTGATGCTGGCTGCATATTGCACCTGACAGGTTCCCTTTAAGCTAAGTTGGGACCCCCAAATTATATTTCCCTGTATCTTAAAATCTGTCCAGCTGTGGGCTAAAGATATAAATCAAGTGATACAACCAACACAGAATGTTAAAGTGTGGATCACTTAATAGTCATCTTGGATATACTAGCTACAATTTGTGACCAGGAAAAAGCTTTTTATCTGATTTTAAAAAGTATTCATACCCCGTGACCTTTTCCACATCTTTTCACATTACACCCACAAACCTAAATGTATTTTATTGGGATTTTATATGATTTATCAACACAAAGTAGCAAGTATTTAAATAGTGTAAAGGAAATGGTACATGGTTTTCTAAATATTTTATTGTCAGAGAGGAAGACAACTTGAATGCTAGTGCCACCTACTGGAAGTAATGATCCAAAATGATCCAAAAAGTAAAAAATGAGCCCTTAGTGACTTAGAGTATCTGGTTTGGAGTTTATCCTATTAGCATATATCCAAATCAGATTTCTTGCTTTGCACTGAGGAGGGGCAAATACCACAAAACATGTGTCTGCAAATAGAGTATCTGGTTTGGCTTCTATCCTAGGTCATGTAGCTCATTGAAGTGTTGATTTTGACTTTTTGGATTGCGACGTCAAAAGTAGATGGCATTAAAGTTCTAGAAATCTGTCTTCTGAAGAGGCAATTAGCATATTTAGTTTTTTAGAAGAGAATTGCGTGGCCTATAAGTCTCCTTACACAAACCGGTCAGACATGGTACTCTCCACAAGGAGAGAGGCTACCCTTTAGACCTCAAGAAAGCACATTTTTTCACAATCCATTTTCAAAACTACATAGTCAAAAAATGGGACAGAAAACGTGGCCACATGGTCTACCAAACACCATCGAGAAGTGGGACAACAAAGCAATGGCTTCTAAGGAATGGGGAACAAAATCAGAGCATATCTGAAAACCAAAGAATGAAGTTCAAAACACCAGACAGCAAAAACGTCTATCAAGACCAAGAACTGGAGCACCAAGGTACAAAAACAGTAAAGTAGAAGACATCAGAGAATGAAGGAGAAAACACCACATAGACTCAGGCCTAACAATCACATGCCAAGAAGTAGGAGGACTCCAAACCTACCGACACTAGAGAATGGGGGACAAAAGCACCTGGACATTAAGTAACAGAGCAGAAAACAGTAGACAGGTGCAAGCGCTAAAAAATACCACCATGAAATGGAGCATCAAACAAAGGATGAGGCACCTTTACAGTGCTGACCACTGAGCTATTGTACAGTGTGGACCACTGAGCCACCATACATTGCTGACCACTGAAGAGCTACCTTACAGTGCTGACCACTGAAGAGCTACCTTACAGTGCTGACCACTGAGCCACTATACAGTGCTGATCATTGAACCACCATACAGTGCTGACCACTGAGGAGCTACCTTACAGTGCTTACCACTGAACCACCTTACAGTGCTTACCACGGAGGAGCTACCTTACAGTGCTGACGACTGAGACACCTTACAGTGCTTACCACTGGGCCACCTTACAGTGATGACCACTGAGCTATCGTACAGTGAGGCCCATTGAGCCACTGCACAGTGCTATGCACCTGAGCCACTGCACAGTGCTAACCACTGAGCCACCACACCGAACATAATCTCGCGCCTGCGCAGGGAGACCGCTGTTTGCGCAGGTGCACTTTGCACTGCACTGCTGCGGGGTGCTGACAACGCATGCACAGGTAGGTTAAAGGCTCTGCCCGCAGCAGGACAAAGAAAAGCCCACCTGCGCGAACCACGGTCTCCCTGCGCAGGCACAAGATTATATTCAGCACCCCCTGAGGAAAAGAATGCTTGAAACGTGCATCGGGGCATAGCGGCATGCAGGACACCACCTCTGACCAATTTAAAGGTATACTAAATTCCTAATCAAATTTGCACTTCACATGCACTTTATATTATTAGGCTATATTTATTATACCTTTCATGTAATATTATATATAACTACACATTATTTTAAAATAATCTTGCACTTGGCACTTTATTACTTATATGTTATATATAATCAACTGATATTTTTACATGATTGGTCATTGCACTAGGCACTTTCATAACCTGACAAACCGCTGCTAATAGTTTTGGGAATTTGATACAGTCTTATATTTTCTATGAATATGCAATATATGTTATTTTTAACAATCTAAATAAAATTATTATTTTATCATGAAATTATCACCATCCCCTTTATTTTGAACCCGTTATGGCTTCTCTTTTAAAGGCTTTTTGATATTTAGTAAGATTATATTCGGCTATGTGGATGATACAGGACGCGTCATCCACAGCAATCACATCGGGAGGATGGCGATTCACAGCCGAGAGGAGGGACAGGAGCTGTTGAAATGACGCCAATCGAAAGGACTAGACGCACCGAGGGCGGAGGTTTCCTGCAATCACATCCACTTTATTTATACATTTAGGCCGTGTTCACATGTAGAGTAAATGCTGCTTTTTTTTTTTTTGCTGCTTTTCTTGCAGACATTCTGCAGTGTTTAACTGTCCAAGCAAAGTGGATGGGATTTCATGAAAGCCTCTGCAAGTGTGAAGACGCTGCTGAAACGTGTGTGCCGCCCCTGCAGCGGTCCGAAGCGCTCGCATCCGGGGCGATTATTCGTGGCTCGAGGGTCTCCGGACCCGGGGGCTAGGGGGCCACACTCGAATTAAAAAAGGGGCTATTTACAAGGGAGATGTAGTTTGTGACGCCACCCGTGGTGTACGGTAATTGGGAGTACCGCCGCTGCCGTTGGGAGTGCCCGGGGAGATGGAGTGGGGCAGCCAGATGTCGTCACCCTCCATGGGTAGGGGAGGCCCCGGGGCTCTGGATAGTGGGGATGCAGGGGTCACTCAGGTACTCACTCAGTCAATAAGCAGACGCTGACAACCGGGTAAACCAAATCTCGGGGCATCGCTGCCGCTTGAGGGGAGCACGTCCCGGTCCAGTCTTCTATGGTGTTGCCTGGTGATCCGTGACCTGCCTCCTGGCACTAAGTTTAACTTCAATGTGGTGGCCCAGTAGTCTGAAACTTGTCAGGCCCCGCTGCCCACTGTGGCTAAGTGTGCGAGCTTGCTCTCAGGGCTCACTCTTGGGATTTTCTGGACCATTTGATTGGAAAGCCCTATCCTTCTCGTTGCGCTAGTGCCCCGATTTTGGAGCTGGTGGGAACAGATCATAAAGGCTCAGCTCTCCTCAGGTAAATTGTCGGGTTGCCTGAAGCTTCTCCCCGACCTAGGGTCCATGTACCCAGTTGTGCCTTTGGTCCCACACCGGTGACAGTGCCAGGCTGCTGACCGTCCTCCTCGACAGGTTCAGGCACCTAGCCGCAATCCCCTGCGACCGGGGTCTGACTCCTCTAGGTCCAGACCACCGTCTGCTACCTAGACAGCTTAATTTGGGAGCCACCACTCCCAACCTCCTCTGAGCTCCTCACAGCTCAAGGGTCCCTCACTAACTGACTACAGACTACACTCCTCACCTACCCTCCCTGACCCTCCAGGTGGGCGACTCTATTCCACTCAAGCCGTCAACTGGTGTGCCTGGTGGGCGTGGTGCAGGGTGTATCTAGGATTTGATTTTTGTTGGAGGCAACATCATTAGATAGGGACCCAGAACCATGAGGGATTTGAATACTGCACGGGAGGTAGATTGTGCAGTACCCTGTGACAACCTGATAGGCCAGGGGTGTCACACGTGCACTTTTATGCAACGTGTGAACACGGCCTTACAGGCACAAAAAAGCCACACGTCATATAGTGAAGCTTATATAAATATGAGAAAGTTCTGGCTGATACGACTTTGAATGAACAGTCCAAGGCGTCTGCTCAACATCTCTTACTGCCAAATGGGTGTGGCTAGGGGCATGGTCAAGTTTACTTTGTCCCTCTTTCTGTCTTTCAAAAGTTGGGAGGTATCCAAAAACATAGTATTTATGCAACATATGAACGCGGCCGTACAGACAGCAAAAAGTAACATGTCATATGAATCTTACGTATAAATGAGAAAGTTATGGCTGCTACAACCATGAAAGAACAAAAAATAAATCTACAGATCCCAACTAGAGAGGAGCAGGACGCACAGATGGCGTCTCACTGGCACCGGAAAACCAAAAGGACATTAGAAGGGAAGAGATTTGCGGCCTCCCGCCCAGCCGCCAGGTACCACTGACCTGGGCCGGAGTCCCATGAATCGATCCGCTCAGCTCTAGTTCCAATTGGCCTGGATATAATGGTCAGACCGGCATTTGGGTCTATGCCCTGCAGTCTCGGGCATCTGCTGAATGTCCCTTCTGATATCTCTTCCTCTCCAGGTAGAAAGAAATGTGGCAAAGGGGCGTAACCACACACTACATCTTCCATCACTCTTCCTTATCTGTAAAAGCTGAGAGATATGACACAGACATAGGTAGATATATGGATACAGACATATCCATGCATGAAAGACTAGACATGTAGGGACAAGCTACAAAAAATAAATCATATCAATATATATATATATATATATATATATATATATACATATATATATACAGTGCCTACAAGTAGTATTCAACCCCCTGCAGATTTAGCAGGTTTCCACATTCGGAATTAACTTGGCATTGTGACATTTGGACTGTAGATCAGCCTGGAAGTGTGAAATGCACTGCAGCAAAAAAGAATGTTATTTCTTTTTTTATTTTTTTTTTTTTAAATTGTGAAACGTTTATTCAGAGGGTCATTTATTATTCAACCCCTCAAACCACCAGAATTCTGTTTGGTTCCCCTAAAGTATTAAGAACTATTTCAGGCACAAAAAACAATGAGCTTCACATGTTTGGATTAATTATCTCTTTTTCCAGCCTTTTCTGACTAATTAGGACCCTCCCCAAACTTGTGAACAGCACTCATACATGGTCAACATGGGAAAGACAAAGGAGCATTCCAAGGCCATTAGAGACAAGATCGTGGAGGGTCACAAGGCTGGCAAGGGGTACAAAACCCTTTCCAAGGAGTTGGGCCTACCTGTCTCCACTGTTGGGAGCATCATCCGGAAGTGGAAGGCTTATGGAACTACTGTTAGCCTTCCACGGCCTGGACAGCCTTTGAAAGTTTCCACCCGTGCCGAGGCCAGGCTTGTCCAAAGAGTCAAGGCTAACCCAAGGACAACAAGGAAGGAGCTCCGGGAAGATTTCATGGCAGTGGGGACATTGGTTTCAGTCAATACCATAAGTAACGTACTCCACCGCAATGGTCTCCGTTCCAGACGAGCCCGTAAGGTACCTTTACTTTCAAAGCGTCATGTCAAGGCTCGTCTACAGTTTGCTCATGATCACTTGGAGGAGTCTGAGACAGATTGGTTCAAGGTTCTCTGGTCTGATGAGACCAAGATCGAGATCTTTGGTGCCAACCACACACGTGACGTTTGGAGACTGGATGGCACTGCATACAACCCCAAGAATACCATCCCTACAGTCAAGAATGGTGGTGGCAGCATCATGCTGTGGGGCTGTTTCTCAGCCAAGGGGCCTGGCCATCTGGTCCGCATCCATGGGAAGATGGATAGCACGGCCTACCTGGAGATTTTGGCCAAGAACCTCCGCTCCTCCATCAAGGATCTTAAGATGGGTCGTCATTTCATCTTCCAACAAGACAACGACCCAAAGCACACAGCCAAGAAAACCAAGGCCTGGTTCAAGAGGGAAAAAATCAAGGTGTTGCAGTGGCCTAGTCAGTCTCCTGACCTTAACCCAATTGAAAACTTGTGGAAGGAGCTCAAGATTAAAGTCCACATGAGACACCCAAAGAACCTAGATAACTTGGAGAAGATCTGCATGGAGGAGTGGGCCAAGATAACTCCAGAGACCTGTGCCGGCCTGATCACCTCTTATAAAAGACGATTATTAGCTGTAATTGCAAACAAGGGTTATTCCACAAAATATTAAACCTAGGGGTTGAATAATAATTGACCCACACTTTTATGTTGAAAATTTATTAAAATTTAACTGAGCAACATAACTTGTTGGTTTGTAAGATTTATGCTTCTGTTAATAAATCCTGCTCTTGTTTGAAGTTTGCAGGCTCTAACTTATTTGCATCTTATCAAACCTGCTAAATCTGCAGGGGGTTGAATACTACTTGTAGGCACTGTGTATATATATATATATATATATATATATATATATACACACTAGCTGTACTACCCGGCTTCGTCCGGGTTAATAACTGTTGTTAACAACATAGAATGTATTAACAAAAATGTATTCTGCACACAAAAAACACAGAACAAATAGATATAAATGTAATTATTAAAAGGCAAAAACTAAGCTAATAGAAGCATTTCACAACATATATTTCAACACCACAGATATTCCACACAGATTTAACTAAATTGGCCAAGTAATGTGCTCCGTCTGTCTCTTTACCTGTCTGTCTGTTTCCCTGTCTGACTGTCTCTGTCTCTCTCTTTTTTTGTCTGTCTCTATCTCTCTGTTTCTTTCCCCATCAGTCTCTTTCCAGGTCAGTCTCTTTCCAGGTCAGTCTCTTTCCAGATCTATCTCTGTCTGTCTCTTTCACCGTTTGTCTCTGTCTCTCTGTCTCTTTCCCTGTCTGTCTCTTTCCCTGTCTGTCTCTGTCTGTCTCTCTCTCTGTCTGTCTCTCTATCTGTCTCTATCCATCTCCACACCAACGTCTTATTACCTCACATATAAGCTTCTTATACTATGAATGTCTTTTGTTCCTATAGCAACCACTCACAGCTCCTACTGTGACGCCCTGGACTAGCCAGGTAGTCTTATACATACCAACATACACACCCCCACCCTAGGCAGTTACACCAGCCAAACCAAAAACCCTTGTTGCCTCCCTGCAGGGTCTGATGTCCACACCAGGTGGGGCGGAGTCAGGCGGTTGGCTCCACCCACCGAGGAGTTCACAGGCCTGGAGGCAAGAAAAGGTGTCAGATGAGTTTTGGAGGTGAAAGTGAGAGGAGTGAACACTTGAAGTGTCTGGATTGGAGCCCAGACACTGACAGCAAGGTTGGCAGCCGGTGGTGGCCGTCTGCAGGAGTTGGTGGAACTCCGCAGAGCCATAAGGACCGGGGTCGGGCGTCGGCCCGCCGGTACCGGACCGGGGAATGGAGTGAAGCTAAGCACACAGGCAGGGCCATCAGACCCCGACCAGGCTTGGAGCTGCCGTCAATAGTCAAATCCGAATGTGACAGGAACCCCTGGGGTTCCCTAACAACCAAGTCCCGATTGAATGCAACCGTCCACCCAGAGAGGATATACAGCCACCGCCACAGGCTAAAGATCCAAGGGCCAGCGCCTGCAGGCAAAGCGGGCTCCTACGGCACCTATACGCCGGGGAGCGGACTACCGGTGGGCAACCACAGGAGTCAAGAACATTTACAAAGGCACAGGGAAAGACAGCCACCATCAGCCGTCCGGGGAGAGCACAACAACAACACTGCAGCCGGCTGCGGGACCCGTCCATCCGGCCGTTTGGGTTTACCAGGACTTTGTCAGTGATTGTCTGAGTGAGTACACCGGTGCCGTCCCGGCACCGCGCCGCGCAGTCCCTGCATCCAGCCATCCAGCCTCCCCGTTACACCGCCGGGTCCCCGGATCACCAACCCCCTACCCACGGAGGGGACAACATCCCAACTGCGCCCCACCATCTTTCCCGGGATCCCCGTTACCAGCAGCGGTGGTGCCATCATCACCCCGTCCCGTGAGTGGCGTCACGAACAATCTCCATAACCAAAACCACCCCTTTTCACTCACGGGCAAGGAGCGCTGTTCGAGTCCCCGGGTCCGGTCCACCGCTCGAGCCACCGAGCACCAGCAGCAGAAGCTCCGGACCCGAGCGTGGTGAGCGCGTCCCCTCCGCCCGCGACACTACTAATAACTTGTAGTTCCAGGCTCCATTTACTTTAATTAAGGCATGTTGTTTGGAGAGTAACTGTAAAGCGCTGGGTTAATTTTTCCCGTCAAAACATAGTTTACGGCGTTCCCTCACATGAGGTTTCTGTGCAAAATTTTGTGATTGTAAATGAGACGGTGTGGATACACTTTTCGTTTGACTTTTTCCCCATTATGTAGATAGGGACAAAATTGATTGGTAAATTGGAACGCGCGGGGGTAAAATTTAGCCTCACAACATAGCCTATGACGCTCTCGGGGTCCAGACGTACGAGTGTGCAAAATTTTGTGGCTGTAGCTGCGACGGTGCAGATACCAATCCCGGACATACATACATACATACATACATACACGCATTCAGCATTATATATTATATGTATATATATATATATATATATATATATATATATATATATATATATATATATATATATATATATATATATATATATATATATATATATATACATATACATATATATATATATATATATACATATACATATATATATATATATATATATATATATATTTTCATATACATATATATATATATACATATACATATATATATATATATATATATATATATACATATATATATATATATATATATATATATATATATGAAAAATCATGTCAAATAAATCTACCATTGTAAAAGAATAAAGAAATATATATTATTTATTTTTTCACATAACTTTACCAACTTGTGCACACTTTCAACAAACTTTGCACAAATGCTGTGTCCATGCCTCCATGGGGCTGATATAGGCTGCTTTCACACATCAGTTTTTTGTCAAAATGGATAAAACGGATCCATCGCCGGATCCGTTTTTTCCCCATAGTCTTGTACTAGCACCGGATTGTGCTGCATGGTGTTGCGTTTCATCCGGCGTGCGACGGATCCGGCAAAAGTTGTCTGTGCAGCCGCCGGACAGGATGTACCATGTACGGCCTCTCTTTACACATCACTTTTTTCCATCATCCGCAATCCGGCGCCGATTAGTTTTTCCCTCATAGTGTTGTTTTTGAGCCGGATTGTGCCGTATGGCCTTGCGTTTTGATCCGGCATGCGACGGATCCGGCAAAAGTTGTCTGTGCAGCCGCCGGACAGGACGCATCATGTACGGCCTCTCTTACACATCACTTTTTTCCATCATCCGCAATCCGGCGCCGGATTAGTTTTTCCCTCATAGTGTTGTTTTTGAGCCGGATTGTGCCGCATGGCCTTGCGTTTTGATCCGGCATGCGACCGATCCGGCGAAATATGTCTGTGCGGCTGCCGGAAGAAACGCAGCAAGCAACGTTTTTTGTGTCCGCCAAAAAAAACGGATTGTGACAGATCCAACGCTGTCTATTTTTTATTACAATGGTAGCCTATGGGCGCTGGATCTGTCGCCATCCGTAAAACAACATGGAATCAGGTGACGGATCCGTTTTTTGTTTCTGAGCATGCCCAGAACATATGTAAATTCACTTGTGGAAAGAAAAAAAAAAAAAACTCTTACCGGAAGGGGAAAAATGAGACAGATCCTTTTTTTTTTGCCTGATCCGTCACATCTGTTTTGTCACAATCTTCAACGTATCCGTCGCATTAGGCACAATCCGGTTTGTGCCTGAAAAAAAAAATGCGAAAAAGTAAAGTTTTTTGTTGGAAAAAAAAAAAAAGGACGCCGATGGATCCGGCACCATCCTGCGTGTTGTATAATGGCAGCCTATTGGCGCCGTATCTGTCGTAATACGGTAAAAAACGCAATTCAGCGACAGATTGCATTTTTTAAACTGAGCATCCTCAGTATCACAATAGATCCATTGAAAAACGGAAGAAATGGATGGGAAAAAAACTGATACGATGGATTTGTTTTTTCGACGGATCCGTTGCATCAGTTTTTTTGCTGGATTGTGCCTGATGCCAAAAAAGTGATGTGTGAAAGCAGCCTTACACAGCTGGTCTCTACATGTGACTAATTACCTGATTAGCCCTTATGTGTGGCCTATATAGAGGCCTCTCTTTCTATTTACTTTATTTTTTTTACCCTCTGATGAAGCCACAGGCTTAGCGGCGAAACACGTGCTGCCATAATACACAGGTTCTGCCTATTATCTTAATTGACTGTACTGGTTTTTCGCTACAGCTCTTTAGTGATTATTTTCCCAGTATTGGGCTTATTATCAGCATTGTGTTCCATGTACATTTATATAGATATAAATATACAGACCGGGTACTATGTCATGACCTTTAAAACAAGCCCCCCCCCCCCCCCCTTCATAATGCGCTCCTATATACATTATCTGTAATACTCTATATGTTTCTCTTCTGTGATTCCTGGGTTCAGGTTACAGATCACAATGGATCTGGGTATCTTTGGGAATCTTCTCCTTGTCGTCTTTCTCATGTATATCTTAAGATGGTGGTGGAAAATTAATCGAAATATGCCCCCTGGACCCCGGCCCCTGCCCTTACTGGGCACCATGATGCATGTGAACAATAAGGAAATGCCTACCTCTCTGATGAAGGTGAGTCTGAGTTCAATATATAGTGTGTGTATGTGTATATATATATATATATATATATATATATATATATATATATATATATATATAATCCAAAATAAAAAAAAATGGTAGCATTTCCCCCCCCCCACCCCCCCCCAAAAATACAAAGCTGGTCAAAAAATGCCTGATCCCTGTACCATTTTTTTTTTTTTTTTTTTTTTTTTTTTTTTTTGCCCCATACTTTGAGTAGATGGGTACTTTTTTTTTTTTTTTTTTTTTTTTAAATTTTTCTCTTTAAACTTTTTTTTTTTTTCTTATATAGCTGAGTAGGACTTATGGTTCGGTGTTCACCCTCTACATGTCCAACACGCCTGTGGTGGTTCTGATCGGCTATGATTGTGTGAAGGAGGCTCTGCTGGACAAGGGGGATGTATTCAGCGCCAGAGGCCCCACCGGACTGGGACAGCTGCTCTTCAAAGGCTATGGTGAGTAACAGATCCTACATGGAGACGATCAGATAAACATTACAGAATATTGCAGTTTAATTAAGGATTAAAACTTTGCCCAAAAAATAAGTTGCGATTTTCATAAAAACATCCAATTTCACTTCCTCAAAAAATTACATTTAATATCTTTTTAAAACTACTTGAACTACCAACTGTGCTGCTGGTTTCCTGCATTTGGCTAAATAATAATAATAATATAATATTTTACATAATTTTAATATGTATATTTTTATTAAATATATAATTTAGATAAATATGTATTCTTATTTTAAGATTTAAATATATAATATAATTTGTATTTATTTTTAAATCTTATAATTTTAAAAATGTGTTTAAAAAATATTAGTATTTCTAAAACATATTAGAATTATGTAAAAAAAAAAAAAAAATTTGTGGTGGAGAGTGCACACCCCACAAGACTAAAGTAAAATTGCCGCATACTGATCTCAAAACTGGAAGAGGCTTTGCATTGCAGAGCAAATAAAAAAATGACATTAAAAAAAAAAAAGAGAAATTTATATATGATTTTTTTTTTTTATTTTATTTTTTGTTTTGTTCTCTGTTGCAGAGCCCCATTTCTAATTTGGAAAGCAGTATATCGAATCTTGCAGACCATCTGAGGTTTTTTTTTTTGTTTTTTTTTTTTTGTAGGGTGTGCACTTTCGCCACTGCCATCCCGGATACTGTTATTAGGGTATGTGCGCACGTTGCTTTTTACCTGCTTTTTTGCTGCTTTTTCTTCTGCGCTGTTTAATGCCAAAATGGATGTGTTCTTCTATTCAAGCAAAGTCTATGGGAATTTGGGTTTCTTGTTCACACTATGTTGTTCAAAATGCTGCCTTTTTGTGGCAGAACTTTGGTCAAAAACTCAGCTTTGCAGTGCAAAACCCAAATGGCAAAAACAATTGACATGTTGCTTCTTTGAAAAGCTGAGTTTTTGACCAAAGTTCTGCCACAAAAAGGCAGCATTTTGAACAACATAGTGTGAACAAGAAACCCAAATTCCCATAGACTTTGCTTGAATAGAAGAACACATCCATTTTGGCATTAAACAGCGCAGAAGAAAAAGCAGCAAAAAAGCAGGTAAAAAGCAGGTAAAAAGCAACGTGCGCACATACCCATAATAGCACCAGCTGATCCAAGTCTCAGATGCTCCAAAAAGTGACTATTTCATCACTTTGGAGGTGTTAACACAAAATTCATAATTATTTACTATCCAAATAATGTGTAATTTTAAATTATTAAATTCATAATAATTATTTGTATATTAAATTATTTTACATTTAATAATTTTATTGTATTATATTTTAAAAATTATTAAATGTAAAATAAAATTGGATTATGAATTTAAAAAATGAAAAGTATAAAAAATTATTATTATTATTATTATTATTATTATTATTATTATTATATTAAATGTATTTAAAAATGTATATCCAAGAACAGGAAACTAGCAGGAAAATTGGGGGCATTCAAGGAGGGTTTTTTTTTTTGTTTTTTTTTATGTAAAAGAATATGCTAAAATGGTTGTAGTAATTGATATTGAGAGGTTATGGTATTGCCAATGTATGTAAAGTGCTATGGAATTAATAGAGCTATATAAATGAATAAATCAATCCAATCAAATCAAATCAATCATATTTTTTTTTTTTTTGTCTCCTAATGTCAGGAGTGATAATGAGCAATGGTCTGCGCTGGAGAGAGTTACGTGCATTTTCTCTTTCTGTCCTGAGACATACTGGACTGGGGAATAGAAGCATAGAAAACGCGTATAAAAGAGGAAGCGCGTCACCTGATAGAAGAGATTCGAAAGAAAGGACGTGAGTGGAGACATGTTGATTGGGGGGGGGGGGGGTGGTTGACACTTAAAACTATCTAGGAATCAGAAAGCCACGGACCCACTTGGGGGGAGGGCGACATGACCAAGGGGGAGGTAGGGAGTGATGGGTTAATAGGGACAGTGGTATATGCCTAATATGGCTTTGGGGGATGGTTTTAGCCGGGGAGGAAGAGGAGGAGCAGGGAAAGGGTTAGCTGGGAGAGGAAGGAGTTACCTCCTCTTCTGTTTCCGGACGCCGAACGATCTGCACGTGCACCTCCATGGCAGATCTTCAGGAGCTCCAGCGTCTGATTCAGGCAGCGGTCGCAGCGCACGGGCCCCTGGCAGTGCAGACCCACATCAGGGCTGCCGGGGTTAACCCGTCGGCGCTTGCCCCTCGTCCCCCCAGCAGCGGCGGGCGCCAGTCGCGGCCCCCCCCGCAGGTATTCCCCGGGCGCGGGGGGGGCGAGGAGGAGATGTAAGAGCCCCTCCAGGGACCCTCCGCAGAGTGCAGCGCAGCAGCAGCGTCTGGCTGCTGCAGAGGGCCGGCGGGAGGAATCTTCGTTCCAGCCGCGGCGGTCGGGAGGTGGGAGTGGCCAGCACGGGGGCCCTGCTTCCGGTCCCGGCCTCCGGGCTGGAGTTACTGAGACTGCAGCGGCTCCAGGCCGGGAGCGCGCTCGGCGCAGGAGAGAGGCCAGCAGATCCCCCTGCAGTCGGCGGGGGGACCGCGGGGCTGCACGTGGCGGTAGGTCCGGCGCCGGGGGGGGGTCTGCGGTGCCTGACCCCGGTGCGGCTGAGAGAAGGAGTGACGGCGGGAGCCCTGCGGCAACCGCCGGGTCACTCAGTACCGCTGTGCAGCCCCCGGATGTGGCAGTCTCCCGTGGGAGCGGGAGGACTCGGCGGATGGAGGCCTGCAATAGCCCAGGAGGGCCAGAGGCGACGACGGCTGAGATCCGGAGCCGGGCGTCTGGTCGTCCGCGCCCAGAGGCCCCTTGCAGTCGGCAGGGGGGCGGGCGCAAGAGGTCGAGGCCCGGGGTGCCGGCGCGGGGGACAGGACGGTCTCCTGGGTTGTCACCCCGGGGCAAGAGATGAGCGGGGATGACTCTGCCCACGCGGCGGCCCTGTCTGGCGGCCGTGGTGGGGGGGGTGCTGCGGCGGCGCCCCCCGGATGTCGGATGGAAGATGAGGCCAGCGGCGAGGAGGGGGAAGAGGCTTTCGGTTCGGAGGAGTCGGATGGACGACAGACGGAGGACAGCGAGGCGGCGGTCTCGGGAGACGCCGAGCGGCGGTCGGGTGAGACGGCCGCGGAGGCGGCAGGGGCTGCGCTGGCGGGGGGCTTCGGGGGGGGGGCGGCTGCGGCTACGGCAGCGCCCGCTGGTTTCGCAGTGTGGAGTCAATTGTTGGGGCTGTTGCAGGGGCTGGCGGCGGCTTCGGGAGCGGGGGGGGGAGGGGGCCCAGGCGCCGGTGGCGGCGTGGGTGGGTGCAGCCGGTTTAGGGGCCTCGGCGGCGACGGGGGGTGACGGAGCGGGTGCGAGTAGAGGGGGGGGCGAAGGGGGGAGTGAGACGGGGGGGGGAAAGGAGAAGGAAAAGGAGAAGGAAAAGGAGAAGGAAAAGGAGAAGGAGGATGAGGTGGTGCGCTTAGATGATAGGGCTAAAAGCGAAGTTTATGTTTGTTTTGAGGGCCCGCTGGGGGCCCATTTAAAGAAGGAGGTGCGGGAAAAAATTTGGAAAGGGGAATATGTGGAGATATTTTCTCTGCTTCCCCTGGAGAAATTTAATTTGGATAGGGTTAAGCCGAGTGATTCCAAAAAGGAGAAGGACGAGGAGGAAAAGCGCCGTTATAGGCTTATTCCTCGGACTTTTGCCAACTGGCTACAGGCATTTGCGATTTTGGCGAGCGTGGGTCGGGGAGAAGGAGCCGGAGCATTGTTCGGCTTTGTTCGGCTACATGGATGCGATAGGGGAGGCTTATCGAGTTTATGGCGGACTGGCGTGGCTGCGCTACGACGAGCAATTTAGGCAGCGGAAGGCATTGCGGCCAGATATGCGTTGGGACCATAAGGATATTTCCTTATGGATGCGATTGATGTCGGCACCGGCTCAGCCCTTTCGGGGGGGCGCCGGGGGTTCGGGGGGGGCCGGGTCCCCGGCAAGTTTCAAGAAAGGTTTGTGTTGGCAGTACAATGAAGGGCAGTGCAGGTTTGGAGCGGCGTGCCGTTTTAAGCATGAATGCTCCGGATGTGGGGGGGGGACATAGCTTGTCCAAATGTTTTAAAAAAGGAAAAGGAAAGGCTGGTGATGGGGCTGGTAAGAGGGACGACGCCGGTGAAGGTAGAAGTGATGGTTCCGTTTTAAATAGGTATCCGGACAAGGAGGCGGCGGCGTTGTTAAGTTCTGGTTTTTCGGATGGTTTTCATATTCCGTCGGTTGTTAATGCATCGGTTCCGCCGTATCGTAATTTGCGTTCCGCTCGGGATCACCCGGAAGTGGTGGATGAGAAGCTGGAAAGGGAGGTGGCTTTGGGCAGGATGGGCGGCCCTTATGTCGCCCCGCCGTGCGGGAATTTGGTGGTGTCACCGTTGGGGGTGGTACCAAAGAAGGAGCGGAATAAATTTCGGCTGATTCATCATTTGTCTTACCCGGAAGGGTTATCGGTGAATGATGGCATTGCGCCGGAGTTGTCGGCGGTATATTATGTGTCGTTCGATAAGGCGTTGGACCTGGTTAGGGCGGCGGGGCGGGCGGCATTGATGGCAAAGGCGGATGTGGAAGCAGCGTTTCGGTTGTTACCGGTTCATCCAGATAGTCAGCATTTGTTGGGTTGCTGGTGGGATGGCAGTTATTATGTTGATCGTTGTTTGCCAATGGGCTGTTCCATTTCGTGTTCGTACTTTGAGGCATTTAGTTCGTTTGTTGAGTGGGTGGTTCGGGACGTGTCCGGGCTTACGTCCATCATTCATTACTTGGATGATTTCCTGTGTGTCGGGCCGGCGGGTTCGATGGTTTGTGCGGGTTTGCTATTTGCGTTGCATAAAGTTGCGGCCAGTTTCGGGATTCCTTTGGCGCCGGATAAGACGGAAGGCCCGGCGCCGGTGATGTGTTTTCTGGGAATTGAAATTGACACCATTGCTATGGAATGCAGGTTGCCGGCGGAGAAGGTCCGTGGATTTTTTGAGGTCCGCAGTGTCAGGGGTAAAAGCGGCGAAGAAGGTGCGGCTTAAGGCGGTGCAGTCTTTGCTTGGAAAATTGAATTTTGCTTGCAGAATTGTGCCAATGGGGAGAGTGTTTGCGAGGCGTTTGGCGACGGCGACGGCCGGGGTACGGTTGCCGGCGCATTTTGTGCGGATCACAAAGGCGATCAGGGACGATTTGGAAGTATGGGATCAATTTTTGCAGCATTTCAACGGCCGGACGCTGGTGATGGAGAGGGTGGCGTCTAACGGGGCGTTGCAGCTGTTTACGGATGCGGCGGGGTCGGCCGGGTTTGGGGCTGTCTTCAGAGGTCATTGGTGTGTCGGGCAGTGGCCACAGGCGTGGCGGGAGAGCGGCTTGGTTAGGAATTTGGCTCTGTTAGAGCTATTCCCCATTGTAGTGGCAGTGGAGCTATGGGGGTCGCACTTTGCCGGAAGGAAAGTGTGTTTTCATTGTGATAACCAGGCGGTGGTGCACGCGATTAACAACTTGTCTGCTAAGTCGGAGCCGGTGGTGGTGTATTTGCGGCATTTAGTGTTGAGATGTCTGCAGTTGAATGTGCAGGTAGTGGCAAGGCACGTTCCGGGTGTTGACAACGAGGTGGCTGATGCTTTGTCTCGTTTTCAGTTCAGCAGGTTTCGGGCGCTGTTGCCGTGGGCGGACGAAGTTGGAGTGGAGTGCCCCGAGGATTTGTGGCATCTGGTGAGGCGGTGATCTCAGACTTGATTCGGAACTCGGTGACCGAGGTGACTTGGTGCCGGTATGCTAAGGTGTGGGCTGAATGGGAGGAGTTGTTGCGTCTGATGTTTGGTGGGGAAAGCGTGGATTACTTGGTGGCTTTGTTGTCATTGGTGAGTACGGATTTTTCAGCCGGGCGATCGGCATCGGCTGTGGCACATCGGGTGTCGGCAGTGGCATTTTGGTTAAAAATGAGAGGGGAGCGTGATGTTTCACAGGATTTTCGGGTTCGTCAGGCTTTGCGGGGCTTTCGCCGTGGCGTACGGGAGAGGGACAAGAGGCGCCCTGTATCGTTTGGTTTGTTGAGACGGATGGTGGGTGGCCTGAGCGGCATTTGTGAGTCTGTGTACGAGACGGTTCTATTTACAACGGCTTTCGGTCTCGCTTTTTATGGGGCGTTCCGGATAGGCGAGCTGGTGAGCCCGTCCAGGGTGACGGGTGGTGGTTTGATGTTTGAGGACGTGCAAGTGAGCAGTAGTCAGGTGGAGTGCCGGATTCGCCGGTCAAAAATGGATCAGCTGGGCCGTGGTAGATTGGTGGTGTTATATGCGGTTCCAGGAGAGGAATTGTGCCCTGTGCGTGTAGTCGAGAGATTTATGGCCGTGAGGGGAGGCTTACCTGGCCCGTTGTTGCGGCATTTGAATGGGTCGTTTTTGTCGAGGTTTCAGTTTGTGGCGGTGCTGCGGCTAAGTCTACGTAACGCGGGGGAGCGCCCGGAGGAATTCGGGTCGCATTCATTCCGAATTGGTGCAGCAACGGAGGCAGCCCGTTGGGGGCTTGGAGATGAGGTGGTAAAGCGTATTGGTAGATGGGAATCTTCTTGTTTTCGGCGGTATGTGAGACCGCAGTTGTTGTAGCATCATGGGACTTTGGTTACGTGCGGAAGGTTTGAGGAAAGGGGTGTTTTTTGATGTGTTGGTGGTTGTGCTGTTATTGGTTTTGATATTTTCGTTTTGTTTTATTTGTTATAGGGAAGTGCCTGATCTGGATCTTGGGGCACTCCTTCGTATTTTGGGGTGCCCGTCGGGCGGAGGTCCGCCCGAATGGTCGACAGCTGGGTTTGGATCGTGCGCAGGCGACTGTTCGATGGATCGGAGTTCGGGGCATGGAGTGGGGCAGGGTGGTCCCGGAATTTCGTTTCCATTGTAAAGTTGAGCGGCCCCCGGATGTGCTGGTATTGCATGTGGGGGGTAATGATCTTGGTGCCAGGGCGTCGCGGGATTTGATCCGAGACATAAAGATTGATTTACTGCAGTTGTGGAAGCGGTATCCTGGTTTGCTGGTCGTATGGTCTGACATAGTGACCAGGTTGGCATGGAGAGGGGCTCGGTCGGTGGAGAAGGTTAATAAGGCCAGGGCCCAGGTGAATAGGGTAGTGGCTAGGTTTGTGTCCAGGAATGGTGGGATTGTGGTACGGCACAGGGATTTGGAGCCGGCTGATTGGCGATTTCGGAGGGGTGATGGTGTGCACCTCAACGAGGTCGGTCTGGATTTATGGGCGTTGGGTCTGCAGGATGGTGTGGAGCGTGCTTTTGGTGTGTGGCGGGTCCAGGCCACGTAAGGTGTCACGTGGTCTGTCCTGTGGCGGTGGGGGTAGGTCTGGTCCAGAGGTTTGGAAGTGATTGGTGGCTGGACCGGGAGTCATTGTCTTGGTATGGTGGCTCTCGGTTTCCGGGATGTGGCAGGCACGGGGTTCTGCCAAAGTGTGGGGGTCAATCCGTGGGTGATTGGCACCTCGTCTCTGGGTCGGTGTGTTGCGGCCGGGGACAGGGGGAGTAGTAGTAGTGGACTGGGCCTACCCCGGGGGGTATTGTAAATGTTATTGTCTATTGTTACCGTTATGTGGTTGTTTTGGGTCGCCCGTTGGACGGCGTCCCTAAGGTACTAGTCTGTAAAACAATAGGCAATAAAAAGGCTGCTGTGGCCATTTGAACCAAGTCGCATGCAGTCCGTGTGTTTAATTTTAGAGGATAAGGGGGTTTGGTTACACAGACATCATGACCGGAGAATCCTCCCTCAGCTGGTCAAGAAAGCCACGGACCCACTTGGGGGGAGGGGCGACATGACCAAGGGGGAGGTAGGGAGTGATGGGTTAATAGGGACAGTGGTATATGCCTAATATGGCTTTGGGGGATGGTTTTAGCCGGGGAGGAAGAGGAGGAGCAGGGAAAGGGTTAGCTGGGAGAGGAAGGAGTTACCTCCTCTTCTGTTTCCGGACGCCGAACGATCCCCGCCCACCCTCCCTTTGTGTTGTCATGTGGGAGATGTTTTTGGGTAGTTGGGATACCTTTTGTCACAGTAGCGGTGGGGGTAGGTCTGGTCCAGAGGTTTGGAAGTGATTGGTGGCTGGACCGGGAGTCATTGTCTTGGTATGGTGGCTCTCGGTTTCCGGGATGTGGCAGGCACGGGGTTCTGCCAAAGTGTGGGGGTCAATCCGTGGGTGATTGGCACCTCGTCTCTGGGTCGGTGTGTTGCGGCCGGGGACAGGGGGAGTAGTAGTAGTGGACTGGGCCTACCCCGGGGGGTATTGTAAATGTTATTGTCTATTGTTACCGTTATGTGGTTGTTTTGGGTCGCCCGTTGGACGGCGTCCCTAAGGTACTAGTCTGTAAAACAATAGGCAATAAAAAGGCTGCTGTGGCCATTTGAACCAAGTCGCATGCAGTCCGTGTGTTTAATTTTAGAGGATAAGGGGGTTTGGTTACACAGACATCATGACCGGAGAATCCTCCCTCAGCTGGTCATGGAATTGTCTGATTCAAATGTAATTTAATGCTATAAATCAATACAGTAGATTCCAGCGATGTGTCACTTACTGGGCTGCTTAGGGTCCTTTTGATACTCTCCTGCTGATTAAACAGTGATTTTATCATTACAGGACTACTTGACATGCTGCAGGTAGTCCAGCATATTCATGAGCTCTGTATAACTGCTAGATGTGCAGCAGAGAAAACAGTGATTTTATCAAAATGACAGCACACAGCTCAGTAAGTGACACATCACTGGAATCAGGGTCTCTGTCTCTACATTATGCCGCTCTCAGATGGGGGAGCAAAACCCTGGTGACAGATTCCCTTTTAAAGGGGTTTTCTCATGTTATGAAAATGGAATAAACTGCATGAAAATAAACAGGTTTGCCATAGACTTTCTTTTACTATCTGCTGATATTCTTCTCCTCTGAGATCTTATCTTGCATAGTTTTACAGCTAGTTGCCAAGGAGACCGACCCAAAAGAGCCTGGCCAAGTATGCACAGTAGTCGCATTGCAGATTTAGGCGTTAATTCCGAAGATCCCAGCCACTCCTTTCCAATCCGTTGATTTCTGAAAATATGTTCACATTCTCCTCCTTGTTAGCTCCTGATCGAGAGCTGCTATCAGTCCTGCAAAATCTCAGGCAAAGTCCCAATTATCAGCTATTTCTAGAGCAATTTTCTTATTCATTGCTCAGTTAGGACAAACCTATGACTCTTCTGTCCTAATCTAATAACTGGAGACGTCAGAAAGTCCCTGGCAAAGACTTTGTCTCGGACGAGTCCCGCCCCAGAAGCGGTCGACCCGCTCGGATCTGGGTGTCACTACTCGTAGCTCGAGGGTCTCCGGACCCGGGGGCTCTGGGTCACGCCGAAACGTGAAGTGGGTTATTTACAGTTGAGTTAGTTTGTGACGCCACACATGGTCTATGGTAATAGTGTGACGCCCCGGACTAGTCGGGTCGTCCCAGGTAGTCACACAAAACACCACACCTCCTCCCGATTAGGTAACACCAGTCAAACTAAAAGCTTTGTCACCACCCTCCAGGTTTGATGTCCACTTCGGGGGGTGGAGCCAGGTGGTTGGCTCCGCCCACCGATGAGTTCACAGGCCTGGAGGCGGGAAAACACGAGTCTAGCTCAGGTTCTAGAGGAGTGAAGTTCAAGGTCTGAGTTAGAGCAGACAAGTTGATGGGCAGTCCTGTGCCCAGGCTGCCAAGAGACTACCAGGTGACTGGGTCGAGGCCCAGTCACCATTGGCAAGGAAGCAGATGATGGTGGCCGCCTGCAGGAGACCGGGAAGATGACCGGTGGAACCGTAAGGGACAGGGTAGTGGCCCGCCGGAACCGAAACGGAGAGCCAACTGGATACCAGAGCACCAGGCAGGGTACTCAGACCCAGTACAAAGCCCCGAACCGACAGGGCCGAGTCGAATCCACGAATTGCGGACTGGACTTAAGGACCTATCCCACACAAGTCCCTTTAGAAGACAACAGCCCAACCATACAGGGTAAAGCCACCGCCAAGGCATAGAGACCCAAAGGGCTAGCGTCTGCGGGCAAACGGGCTCCTACGGCAGATATCAGTCGGGGAGTGGACTACCGGTGTCTAGGCACAGGAGTCAAGCATTTACACACAGAGGTGCAGGAGAAAGGAGGAAATCACCAACCTATTCTGGGAGAAGCTGCAGCCGGCTGCGGGCCCCGTTCATCACTCCGTTTGGTTTACCAGAGACTCCAGTGTTTTGTGTCAGTGAGTACACCAGTGTCATCAGGCACTACACCGCAACACTTCACCCTGCACCCCGGCCCTCGCCTACCAGGCCCCAGGACCAACATCCCCTAACCACGGAGGGGTCAACACCTAGCTGCGCCATTACACCGCTCCCGGGTGCCCCATACCTTCACCACAGCAGTGGTGTACACAATCACCACAACCCATGGGTGGCATCACGAACTATCATCCCAAACCAAACACCCAAATCCCCGCGTGTAGCGCCAACTGCCTTGCAGAGCGACGTGACCCCCGGGTCCGTGAGAGGCTCGAGCCACCACCCGCAGTACGAGCACGGATCCCAGCGGCTCGGCGGTCGCAGCCGAGCCCGCGGGGCGGTACAATAGGGAGTACCGCCGCTGCCGTTGGGAGAGCCCGGGGTGATGGAGTGGGGCAGCCAGATGACGTTACCCTCCACGGGTAGGGGAAGGCCCTGGGACTCTGGATGGTGGTACAGGGTGCAGGGGGAGCGCAGGCTCGCTGGTTGCAGGGGTTAATCAGGTACTCGCTCAGAAGGAAAGCAGACGCTGACTGTACCACCCCCGCAGCAGCAGCTGAGCCGCTCTGATCCGGAGCCATGGTAGCTCGAGGGGTCTTGCGCGGACACTCGAAGTAAAAGGAGAGGGGGGGGCGGGTATATACAAGGGGATTAGGAAAGTTGGTGATTCCACCCACGGTGCGTGGTAAGTTGAGGTACCACCGCTGCTGTTGGGGACACCCGGTGGCGGTGGAATGGCAGCTAGGTGTTTTTAACCCCTCCGTGGTTAGGGGGTTTCTGCCCCGGGAGCCCGGTGATGGTGATGTAGGGGTGCCGTTGGGATGTAGGAGAGGTATTTGCAGTGTATTCACACAGTCCTGAAATAACCACACCGACAGCTTGTAAACAAACGTTCCGAGCACCGCTGCAGCTGGGAGGGAGCACGCTGGGGTCCATGCCCTTGGTGTTGCAGTTGGTCCGTAGCCCTCTCCTGGCACCTGTACTTTCTCTATAGGACCTAGAAGCTTAAAACTTGTCGGGTCCCGCTCACCCGTGTGGCTAACTGAGTGAGCTTGCTCTCAGGGTTCACGCGTAGGATTTCTTTGGACTGTATTGGGAAAGTCCTATCCCATCGGTGCGCTAGTACCCCAATTTTGGAGTGGGTTGGGGATGACACTTGAAGTCTTCACACCCGTTGGGTAAATTTGCCGGGCTGCGTGAAGCTACTTCCCGGCCTAGGGTCCACGTACCACGTCGTGCCCTGGCCCCTGCCCGGTGATGGCTGAAGGCCGCCGGCCACCCTCCTCGGCAGTCCGTGCCCCTTGACCCTATCCCCTGCGACCTGGATTCCAGCTCCTACCAGGCCCAGACCAACGTCTGCCACCTAGTACACAGGTGCCCTGCTCCTCTCCACTTCACTCCTCATTCCTCCACTGTCAAACACTCCACTGCCACTTTACTCACTTTTTCCCTCACCAACCCCCATGTGGGCGGCCCTATTTCCTTCAGGCCCCCCCAATGGTGCATCTGGGAAGGGAAGGGTTTCTAGGGTTTTTGATCGGCTCAGCTGTTTGCAACACCAAAAGACCAGTCCAGGACCCATAACCAAGGAGGGTGGATACTGTGCTGAAGGGCAGATTGCACAATACCCTGTGACGGCTGATAGGCCAGGGTGTCACACTGACAACGTGGTAATCAAAGTCTCTGGGTGCCGCTGCCCTCTTGCGGAGCGTGTCTGGGTCCCGTCCCCTGCAGCACTACCTGGTGGTCTGTGGCCTGCCTCCGTTCACAGTATTTTAAAGTGTCCAGGTGGCCCGTAAGCTTGGAGCTTTCTGGGCCCCGCTCCCTACTATGAGTAGCAGAGGAGCTTGCTCTCAGGAGCTCACGCTTGGGATTTCAGTGGGCTGCTTTGCTTGCAATGCTCTATTCCCCTTGTTGCGCTAGTGCCTCTGATCTCTGAGCTTTGTGGGAACAGTCCATATAGGCCCTGTCCACCGCAGATTAATTGCTGGGTTGCTTGAAGCTTCTCCCTGACCTAGGATCCATGTACCCCGACGTGCCTTCGGTCCCAGCCCGGTTATTGAACTGCAGCTGCTGGCTATCCTCCAAGACTAAGTCAGGCACCCAGTCCCAATCTCCCGCGACCGGGTCTCCGACTCCTCCGGGTCCAGACAACCGTCTGCGACCTAATCTGCTTCTCCCCTGGGAGCTCCAACTCCAAGCGTCCCCGAGCTCCTCACTGGTCGAGGGCTACAACTCAACTGACTTGTCTCCTCCCACGTCCCTGCCTGACCCCTAGGTGGCTGGCCCTATTCCAGCTTAGCAGCCCACTGGTGTGCCTGACAGGGTGTGGTGTGAGGTGTGACTAGGATTTATAGATGCCGGTGCAGACAGTACTTCAAGATGGGAACCCAGAACCATGGGGGGGTTGAGTCCTGCATGAAGAGTAAAGAGCGTGCAGTACCCTGTGACGACCTGACTAGTCCAGAGGCGTCACATGTCAATGTCTCATTATAGCAAGGAGAAGCTAAGCATTTAATTTAAAGACTGTCAATTAATATATTGAGAAGTTATCCATCAATGTATGATTGGTGTGTATGTGATGCCCTGGGCAAGCCAGGGGTCACAGGTCACAACATCACATGCACCCCACATTCCCGGCAGGTACATCTAGGCTAACCTAAAATCCTTGTTGCCTTCCTCCAGGGGCTGATGTCCACACCAGGGGGTGGGCCAGGCGGTTGGCTCCGCCCACCGAGGAGTTCACAGCCCTGGAGGTGGGAGAACCAGGCAGTTCAAGCTAGGGGAGTGAAGGAGAAGGAAGTGGTAGAGGAGCTTGTAAGAGGAGTTAAAGTGGAAAACTAAGTGGCAGTTAAGCAAGCCTGAAGCTGGTCCGGGTGTGTGCCCCGGACTGTGACAGCAAGGTCAGCAGACGGCGGTGACAGTCTGCAGGGGGACTGCTTGGAGGTTGCTGGAAGGACCGCGGATGGGTGGTGACCCGGCGGTACCAGAGCAGTATACGAAGAACAGTCAGCACCAGGGCAGGGGCCTTTCTGATCCCGGCAAGGCTAGGAGTCGCCATAATTTGCCAAATCCGTCAGTGAAGGGGACCTCTGTCTCCTAACAACCAAGTCCCGATTGAAGGCAACAGTCCGACCGTTAAGGGGAGACACCGCCACCGCCAAGGCACCAGTTTCCCAGGGCCAGCGCCTGCGGGCAAGAGAGGGGCTCCTCCGGCCCATATCCAAGCCGGGGAGCGGGTACCCGGTCAGAACCCATCGCTACCAAGAGACTTTACATAGGTGCAGGAAGAGACAGTCACCGCTAACTGCAGGGAACAGCAGCACCGTAACCATCCGAGGGACCCGTCCAACCAGCCGTTTGTTTACCGAGAACTGTGTCGTGTTTACTGGCTGAGTGAGTACCTCCGTGCCGTGCGGCACAGCGCTGCCCCTGCACCTCCACAGGCCCCATACCCGCCTGTCCACCATACCAACCCCATCACTGGGCCCCGGGAGCACCAAAACCCCCTACCCACGGAGGGGCAAATCAACAACTGGCTGCTCCATATCATCCCTCCTGGGCTCCCCAGACAGAGCAGCGGTGGTGTCCACTTACTCACCACAACCGTGGGTGGCGTCACGGACAATAAACTATCCCAAAACCCAATCCCCTTTCACTCACGGGCGAGGAGCGCCGCTCGAGTCCCCGGGATCCGGCCCATCGCTCGAGCCACCGAGCAGTGGGAGAGCGCGGCGTCCCCTCCTCCGCCCGCGACATGTATCCGATCAGTAAAACTAAGGAAGTGAGTAACAGAACCAGTCAGGATAGGATATGGTAAACCCATTCCAGACGTGACCTTCTTTAATAGGTATTTGACATACTTTTAGGTGACCCCTTTGACCCAATACCTCTGCTGTCCAAGGCAGTCGCCAATGTTATCTGCTCAGTTGTGTTTGGAGACCGGTTTGATTATGAAGATGTCAAATTCACGACCTTTGTAGGGTTACTCAAAGAAACGACCCAACTGATGTCTACCCACTGGGGAATGGTAAGTTAATATTTGACTTGACTCTTGGTAAACCTGCCCTACTGTGTAAAGAATGCATAACAATAACATCAACCCTAAATTTTTATTTTTTTTTTTTTTTTTTTTTTTTTTTTTTTTTTTTTTTTTTAGTTTCTCAACCTCTTTCCCAAAATAGTCAGCCGTATTTCTGGACCCCACCAGAAGATATTTAGAAATCTTGAGGAACTGAGGGATTTTGTTTCAGAGTCCTTCGAAGACCACAAAGCGACCATTAACCCAAATAGTCCTCGGGACTTCATTGACTCATTCCTAGTAATGATGGAGAAGGTGACTTCCCCCCCCCCCACCCCCCCTCCTGCCTTTTTTTTTAGAGAGCTACTTCCCATAGTATCGATATAACAAATTACAAATACTCTGACTTTGCAGGAGAAGAACAATCCAAGAACTGAATTTCACTTTGACAATTTATTTGGCACGATCATAGACTTCTATTTTGCTGGCACAGACACCACAAGCGCAACTCTGAAGCATGGTTTACTGTACCTGCTCAAATATCCATATGTGGAAAGTAAGTACATGTGGGTTTTTTTTTTTGTTTTTTTTTTTTTCTTTAAAGGTTACAATAGTGCTCAAGTAGAGGAAGTCTAACGCATGACGAAATGCGCGTCGGGCTGAAGGCTTAGTTCCATGGACCCTCTTTCTATGTATCCTATATCCCTCTTTATTGCTTCATCCTTGCAGTATCAGCTACAGTATTTCTACTTGAGCACTATTGCACCTTATTATATAGACATCTGCCATTGGAACTAATATTGGAAATGCACTACATCTAAGACCGGGGCCAAACGGGGGGACTAATGCGATCCTCGCATGACACTTGGATCACGCTGGCAGCACAGCGGGAGCAGAGTGTCACTGCGACTGAGATCAGATCATGCGATCGGACCACAGCTGCAAGGGGCGGGCCGGCACTGAGGGGAGGGCCGCCTCTGAGGAGGAGGGGCGGGAGGAATTTATCACGCTCTTGCCTCCTTAGCCGGCTATTGCCATTCTCGCCCTGCACTCGCGGTACACTGGTGTTCTGCGAGTGCAGTGCGTTTTTTTTTTTTTTTTGTTGCCCCATAGACTTGAATGGATGCAAGAGAAACAAAGATCACATTAGTTGCAGCATGCTGCGATTGTTTTCTCGGTCCGATTAAGGCTGAGAAAATAATAGCTCATGGGGGCTGACACACAGGCTAATATTGGTCCGACTGGAATACGATGTTTTATTGCATTCCACTCGCTCCAATTTTCATGCAGTGTGTCTTAGGCCTAATTTTTCTGGTTCTGGTAGTTTGTTCATTTATTGTTACACTGTCATCTGGATACTTTATAACTTTTTGGTTTCCCTCTGGTATTTATTTCCCCTAGTCTTTTGCCTTTTTTGGAATAACCCTGTCTTTTTTTTTTTTTTTTTTTTTTTTTTTTTGTTCCCAGTAACTGTAATGAAAAGAATTGTAAGATTTAAATTTAGCTTTTGGTGTTTTTGTCTCCTGTGAGGTAGCTTCATGCCTTCTATTCAGCTCATGGGAGCTTTTTGAAATCCTCAGTGTTTTTTGAACACCTTTTATTAGGGGATATTTAGGATTTAAGCAGTAGTAGATAGAAGACTTTAATAATCTCCACACAGAGCTTCCAGAATAACATACATGACAGTCTGTTCAGACTGTTTTCTCTCCTTACGTAGAGCAGAATATGGTACCTATCATGCAGTGAGATGATGGGGAGGGGTGAATCCTGAACTGGTCACTTCTCTCCTATACTTCTGCTGCACGGAGTTTGCTTTTGAGTTGTCCTAAGCGGTTCTCCACTCCCGGCAGTCTGCATAGCTTGACTTTTTTTTTTTTTCTCAGGATACATGCACTACACTTTTGTGAACACTGCTCCTTCTTTGCAGAGAAAAACAGACACTTCTTTCCTTTTTACAGAGGCAAAACACACTCCCAGCATACCCTTGGTCACGGTCACTGCTGGACACTTCTGCCTCCTACTGCAGACTTAACTCCACTCCACAGTTGCTTTATGATTTTGGATAATCTGTGCAGTCCCTACTTGTCACACATGAATGTTCAACGTTAAGTTTTACAAAATGCATTTTCATAAAAGCTATTTGAGACTTGTGTAAATTAGGGGAGGGTTTTCTTGGGGCTCAATATTTTTGACTGGAGTGGAGAGGGGGTTAATAAGAATATCTCGCAATGTAGGACTTGTCCTATTCTGCACAAGGACAACCCATTGATTGGAATAGGCCTTGTGTAAATCCCCATCTTCAATTTGGTGGAGCTTCTGGAAATCTGAAGACACTGATGGCTTTTTCCAACCAAAGGAGGCACTTTGATAATTTTAAGGGGCTCTTCGAACAACTAGGAATGTGGAGACAGAATAAATCATGTGACCCAAGTGGATTTGAATTAAGAAAAAGGTAAAACATTAAATGGCCCCCAAATATTATCCCTTACGGTACGTTTACAACATGAGCTAATCTAATACACTCACATCATGTAACAAAGCATTGCATGGCCTATGACTCCTTACACTGGCATGTCATGCTCTACAAGTAGACATTACCCCTTAGATCTGTCGATAATCGTACAACCAAATCAGATCTCCTGCTTTGGATAAAAGCCAAACCAGACAGTGTTTCAGGGTGTGCCCCCCTCATCGCAAAGTCATGTCAAGGCTCGTTAAAGGGTCTATTGACTTTTAGGATTGCTACTTCCAGTAGGTGGTACTAATCCTTGGAGGCCATTTTGTATTGAATCATTTTAGTTGAAATGTAATGTTTCCTCCACTTATGGAAGAAAAAACTGTTACAAAATCTCTGCAGGTTTTTCAAAATTTTTTAGGATAGGACTATTGAATTCAATGTTTTCTCAATGTACATCTGGTCTCCCAATGTGCTAGTGGGCAATGATTCCCTAAAATAGGAACGGTTTCCTACCTGTTGACTTCAGTACAATAAAACACTGGATCCTGTATTGAAAAATCCAGGAAAAGCTCATTCCTAATGGAACCATACTAGAGCCATGTTGATGTGGACAACCAAGCTGTTCAACTTTCTGGTGCCACATAGCCATGTCTATACAATATTGTTTGAGGAATGTAGATTCTATATTTTGGTTACCCTCTTAAAAACATGAACTGTAATGTGCCTTCAAAGGGAAGGTTCATGTTGAGTTGGATCGTGTGATTGGCAAGAATCGTTGTCCTTCAATGGAAGATCGAGTCCAGGTGCCATACACAGATGCCGTTATACACGAAATTCAGAGGTTTGCGGATGTCGCACCAATGGGACTTTCGCGTGCAGCCGCTGAAAACACAACTTTTCGAAGATACAACATTCCCAAGGTAAGAAGTGAGACGACTGACATGCTGTGTGTGGGGTGGCACGTTCCTGCAACTCCTAAGCGTCTCACAGAGGGGCTTGTTATATACATCCAAAGAGATAATGTTTTATGAAGATCATAGTAAACCAAAAGCCATAGTGATGAATTCAGTAAAGTATGACAAGAAACCCTATATATCATTCTATAAGATCACAGTGCTAGGAATGTCTTAATTTTTAAGGTGAGGTTCATGCCCTGGGTTTTCTCTTTGCAGGACACTGTCATTTTTCCTATGCTGACTTCAGCCTTAAGGGATCCCAAATATTTTAAGAATCCGAGACAGTTTGATCCCACAAACTTTCTGAATGGCAATGGCAGCTTCCGGAAGAATGTCGCATTTGTGCCTTTCTCATTAGGTAATTGGTCATAATACTGCTTATTTTGGACGATCAAAGAGGTCAATGTCAATTGTATAATCGTAATAGTTGTCCACTAATGGTATTGTAGGGGCTTCTAGTAGGATCATTGATTGTCAAAGCATTATACATTGCATTTAGCCAGAATTGAGACAATATAAGATCTTACCCCCATAAGATGGACTTACACATTCACAAGAAGTGCAACTATCTAGAAAAACAGCATTGTAGACACTTTTTACTGGAAACCAGAGTGGTGACCACAGTTGTCTCATAAGTTGACCAGTCTTGACATAATCTCCACATTTTAGCACCGGTGTGCTCTTCCAGTAGTTATAAAGCTCACTGGTAACTATGTAATTATCATGGTTGGATGTCTGGGAGTGAAAGGGGGTAGGTAATGGAACAGCTACTTTGCCTAACATTCAACTAAGTGTGGCCACCTACTTGACGATCTATCCTAAAGCTATCATTACTGTGTAAGATACTCCTAAAGTCTGATTTGAAGCCAATAAGTCTCTGCCACTAAATGAGACCTTTTGAAAGGTGGTGGTAGAATGAGAAATTGGGGAGGAATGGAAGCGAGGCAACGAAGGCTTTGAGCAAAGGATGTGGTAGGGAGAACCATGATGTAAAATTCTAAGTTGATGGTCTTCATAAAGGGAATATTCTCAATGTTCTGTTCTGGGCCCTCATCACTGCCTATTGCCACACTTCTTGGTTCAGTGGGTGGTTTATCAGTGACCATGTTCTGTGTGCATATGGAGATGGCTATCAACCACTGATGGGACCACCCACCGGACTGAATCCAAGGAGCAGAGGATGTGATTCAATCATTCTCCACTATATACGACTACTCTGCTCCCCCTGCTTGACATACCTGCAGACTGGTCCGCTTTCATGACCACAGGTTCCCTCTAATGTCGAAGTCTTGACAGTTGTCATCTAATTTTTGTATTGGTTTGTTACTAAAATGTCTGATCTTCTAATTTCCACAGGCCCTAGAAACTGCGTTGGAGAAAGTATGGCACAGATGATGATATTTCTGTTTCTGACAAACATATTACAGAATTTCAATCTGAAATCAGTTTTGGCCCCAGACGATATTCAGATTGCACCAGAACCAAACAGAACGCTGACACTGCCAGTGACCTACCAGATGTATGTGACCCCCAGATGATTGGAAAACTCTTAAACTTATTTATTTATTTTTGTTAGGTAACAATTTATTAACTTAAAAGTTTGTTATACAAGGAAAATTAAAATCTGCATTATGATATATTGTGCCTCTGTGTAAAATATTTTATTTCCTTCTACCAGTAACCTCATGTCCTCTGATCACTTGACTGCTTGTCACAGAATCTCAACTTTCACCCATGTGTCATCCCCAACTCTAGAACGCACTACCTTGGCACATACTGTAAAATTGTCCTCCAAGCCCAACCTGGAAGCCAACCAGTAAAGAAATCTGCTACTGTCCCATCCCCATATGAGCTGCGTTCAACCATCAACCCTTGAGCCACGAACGATCGCTACCCCAGGATCCGAACGGTTCAATCCGCTGCTGGGGCGGCACACTAATATCTTTGATGGGAGGTCAATGAGAATATCTCACTTGCACTGTTTGTTTTGCTGTGATTATGATATGGGGTCACATATGTAAGTTAGCCGGACCCCTCTAGTCTTCATTCCAGGTACACGAACAGCCAGGGCAAGCCTTAGGCTAACTGCTGCCCTGGGTAAAATTTCTCTTCAGTGCTCTTCTCTTGGTTTTACCCCATAACATGTGAGGTTTTTTTTTTTTTTTACAGGATGGAAACCACTGCATGGTGTATGGAGCTGTGGTCAGTCATTTCTGGCTGACTTCAGAACTAACAGTTTAACATGAGAATAACTTGAGCTAGAAACCAAAATAACTAATGAGTATTTGTACCGCCACCACGACAGCCGATGGGCTGCTCGGATCCGGATCTGCAGTGGCTCGAGGGGTCTCCGGACCCAAGGCGGGGTTGCGCGGCCTCTCGAAAATAAAAAGGAGGAGAAAGGGTGGATTGGATAGTGTTCATGACGCCACCCACGAGGCGTGGTAAAATAGGTTACCACCGCTGATGCGCTTTAGGAGAGATAGGGAGCGCCCGGGAGCGATGGGATGGTAGCTGGTGATGTTAACCCCTCCGTGGGCAGGGGAAGGTGTCCTGGGGCTCGGTGATAGAAGGTTGGTGACCCGTTGGAAGCAAAGGGGCACAACGTACTCACACAGTCCAGAGATGCTGATGCTGACACCAGGCAAACCAAAGTCTTGAACGCCCTGCAGCTTTTGTCCGAGCACACTGGGTCCGTGCCCTTTTGGCGTTGCTGGTTGGTCTCAAGCCTTGTCCCTTGGCACTGTGTTTTACACTGGGTGGATCCCTTTCGCCTAAAACTACTTGGGTCCCGCTCACCTGCGTGGCTAGCAGAGTGAGCTTGCTCTCAGGGTTCACGCTTGGGATTTTCTGGACTGTTTTTTGAGAAGTGCTATCCCTCTCGTTGCGCTAGCACCCCGATTTTTGGAGCGGGTGGAGAGCGTTTCATGAAGATTCAGTCATCGTCGGGTGAATTACTGGGCTGCATAAAGCTACTTCCCAGCCTAGGGTCCGCGTACCCCGTCGTGCCCTGGCCTCTGCTCGGTTGTAGCACAAGGCCGCCGAACTGACCTCCGTGGCAGTACCGTGCCCCTTGCCACTACTCCCTGCGACCGGGGTTCCAGCTCCTTCCAGGCCAGGCCAGCGTCTGGCACCTGGGACGGGTACAGGAGCCCAGCTCCGCAGCGTGACTTTTCCTGTCACTGCTCACTGACACTCTGACTACAGCTGACACGTCTGGCCCTCTTTCTACCATCCCTCCATCTGGGTGGCCCTATTCCCCTCAGGCTGCCAAATGGGTGTCTGGTGGGTGTGGTGCAGAGTGTTCCTCAGGATTTGTGTATACCTATTCTTAGCAACACCAAAGGGACAGGACCCGTAACCAAGGAGGAGCGGGTACCATGCAGAAGGGCAGATTTCAAGATTTCACGGCACCCATAGGCCAGGGCGTCACATATTAAATTAAGGGATATGCCATCCATATCTACATACTGGACAACCTTTCTCATGTTGTGAAGTTAAGCAAGTGACACACCCACCAGGGTCATGGGGCACTCAGAACCGGGCCAGTTCTTGTTATGGGGAGGATGTCACAGCGGTAGGGCCTGACTCGGTGAACCTGGCGGTGTCGTTTAAATGAAGCTGGGGAATGTATGTTTACATGGGATGATGGTTTGTGACGCCACCTGTGGTATGCTGCCAAATATGAGCTGCCGCTGCTATTCAGTGCCCCTGGGGTTGATGTTGATGCAGCTAAGTTGGTATAGCCGCAGGTAGAGCTGAGCCCCAGGGCTGTACATGGTGTTGAGAAGTAATGGCGGGTTACAGGGCCGGAGGCGCAGACAATAACTGGGCAACACATGTGTCGCGGGCGGAGGAGGGGATGCCGCGCTCTCCCACTGCTCGGGTCCGGCTGCCGCTGCTGCTGCGGCCTGCTGCTGCTGCTCGGTGGCTCGAGCGATGGGCCGGATCCCGGGGACTCGAGCGGCGCTCCTCGCCCGTGAGTGAAAGGGGATTGGTTTTTGGGATAGTTTATTGTCCGTGACGCCACCCACGGTTGTGGTGATTTGTTAACACCACCGCTGCTCTGTATGGGGAGCCCGGGAGTGATGGTATGGAGCAGCCAGTTGTTGATGTGCCCTCCGTGGGTAGGGGTTGTGGTGCTCCCGGGGCCCGGTGATGGGATTGGTATGGTGGACAGGCGGGTATGGGGCCTGTGGAGGTGCAGGGGCAGCGCTGTGCCGCACGGCACGGAGGTACTCACTCAGCCAGTAAACACAACACAGTTCTCGGTAAACAAACGGCTGGTTGGACGGGTCCCTCGGACGGCTTACGGTGCTGCGGTTCCCTGCAGTTAGCGGTGACGGTCTCTTCCCTGCACCTATGTAAAGTCCTTTTGGTAGCGATGGGTTCCCACCGGTTACCCACTCCTCGGCTTCAAGCTGGGCCGAAGGAGCTCTACTCTTGCCCGCAGGCGCTGGCCCTGGGAAACTGGCGGTGGCGGTGTCTCCCCTTCACGGTCGGGCTGTTGCCTTCAATCGGGACTTGGTTGTTAGGAGACAGACGTCCCCTTCACTGACTGATTTGGCAAATTATGGCGACTCCTTGCCTTGCCGGGATCCGAAAGGCCCCTGCCCTGGTGCTGACTGTTCTTCGTATACTGCTCCGGTACCGCCGGGTCACCACCCGTCCGCGGTCCTTCCAGCAACCTCCGAGCAGTCCCCCTGCAGACTATCACCGCCGTCTGCTGACCTTGCTGTCATTGTCCGGGGCACACACCCGGACCAACTTCAGGCTTTACAAAACTGTTTCTTTTCACTGTCTCTACTCTCACTGTTTACTCCTTCACTCCCCTAGCTTAACTCCTCTCTAGCCCTCAGCTAGGCTTCAACTCCTCTCACTTCCTCCTCCAAACTCTATCTGCCTGGTTCTCCCGCCTCCAGGGCTGTGAACTCCTCGGTGGGTGGAGCCAACCGCCTGGCCCACCCCCTGGTGTGGACATCAGCCCCTGGAGGAAGGCAACAAGGATTTTGGGTTAGCTTGATGTACCTGCAGGGAATGTGGGGTGCGTGTGGTGTTGTGACCTGTGACCCCTGGCTTGCCCAGGGCGTCACATTCCCCCTTAGCAAAACGCAGACCGTCCTCGGGCTGCCCGTCCAACACCGGTTTTATTTTCCTTTTTGTTTTCTGTGAAAATAGAAAAACGGTAACATATTTATAATTTATGGCATCATCCCACATCGGAAGGTTCAGTTCTTAAACGTTGCAAACGGTAACATTAAACGGTTGCGGCTGCCGCTCTCTCCCACCCAAGTAACCTGGCCCTGATGCTGCCCCTAAAACCCAGGCAGCACCCCTTGACCCCAGTCCAGCACAAGTTACCCGAGAGGGATCTGTCCTTCCCCTCCAGAGGGTAGCCACTGGTTCCTGTGGTGGCTGGGCCCCAGCCTGCTCTGCTGTGGGCCCTCCCTCCAACCTGCCTCTCCGGAGGCGGTTACGGTAGCTGCACAACATATCATTTTTATTCACAAGCCACTTAACGTTTGTGGTTGCCCTGCAAGTTCACGGGCTTGTCCATAGGAGTTCCTATGCAAAACTTTTCAAACGGTCCCCACGGGGACAATGGTACAGGCAACGGCCGGTTTCCAAATCGCATGCTAATCAGGTGAAGCTTCGGTTCCATTTCACTTATCCTCATTTTCAACTTTTAAACAAACACACTTAAACACACCTGTTTTCTTCGGTACCAACGGGGACTGTGCAGCGGCACTCCGCTGCCTTTTGCGGCTCAACAGTCCATTCTCACTCGTGGGGCTCTAGTGCCACCTTCACATGGTGCACCGCTCTGGACCCCAATGGTAGCTTGCTGAAGGCGATCTTCTCCCATATACATGCGGGCATGCACATCCGCTCTACACCCCTCTCGGGCATCGATCTCCCTGCGCAGCTGCTGTTGCCGCCGCCCCCAGTCTGGAGCACTTTCTGCTTGCTCCTGTTCGGCCTGTGCGGGGAATGGACCCAGCCAGAGTCCCTCCGTGTCGGCTACGACTGGCACCTTCAGTAATGAGTGACCCCGCTGTGACGTGGCCTGCTCTGCCGCTTGGCAGCTACATCCCCCCCGTGCCTCAGCCGAGGCCCGGTGCCTGGGGGCGGTCAACGTGGCTTGCGATGTTGGCGTTTGATCGAGGATCGCCTCCGCTGCGGCCGGGCGGACTGCCGGGGCCGTCATCAACTCCGTCGCGGCTGGGATGGAAGCCGGGACGGGTGCCAGGGCGGTGGTAAAGGTAAGGCCCGGGGGCCGCAGGTCTGGGCCCTCTCCCACAGATGCTGCGGGCTCCGCTACCGGTGGCAGGGGTAACGGGTTGGTCGGGGCGTTGGCCGCAGGCATGGACAGTGAGGGAGATAGCGTGGTGGACGGCAGCAGGCCGGGCCCCTCAGCCGTATCGACCGATCCCTCGGGGACATAGGGGCGTGGGTCGCTTACCCGCTCCTCTGAGACCACCTCCACTTCGGATGCCCAAAGGGTTGCGGCCAGGCCCTTCATCTCCGACGTCCACTTCGCCAGCATGAAGTGGACTTGGGCCTGAAGCTTCTGGCACATCTTGCTTCTGGATCCAGGAACGTGTTTCAACAGAGTCCTGGCGTCCCTGCACGCTACAGCGCTAGTTACATGCGGCTGCGACCACCGCTCCTCCAGCGGCTCCGTCGGGCGCAGACATCTTGTTTCCGTCCCCCTTAGCCTCTTTCCAGCCCCTCCTCTATCTGGGCGGGGTTTTGGCCTTCGCGCCTCTGCTACTCGAGAAGACGCTCGAGCGGGAACTCTTCGCGCCAAAGATGGCGACTTCTGAAATTTTCCGGCCGGATACCTCCGGCGGTCACAAGGCGCACCTCTACCCAACGGCAGAGCGGTAAGATCCTGTTCGTGACGCCAAGTTGTCGCGGGCGGAGGAGGGGACGCCGCACTCTCCCTCTGCTCGGGTCCGGCTGCCGCTGCTGCTGCGGCCTGCTGCTGCTGCTGCTGCTCGGTGGCTCGAGCGATGGGCCGGATCCCGGGGACTCGAGCGGCGCTCCTCGCCCGTGAGTGAAAGGGGATTGGTTTTTGGGATAGTTTATTGTCCGTGACGCCACCCACGGTTGTGGTGATTTGTTAACACCACCGCTGCTCTGTATGGGGAGCCCGGGAGTGATGGTATGGAGCAGCCAGTTGTTGATGTGCCCTCCGTGGGTAGGGGTTGTGGTGCTCCCGGGGCCCGGTGATGGGATTGGTATGGTGGACAGGCGGGTATGGGGCCTGTGGAGGTGCAGGGGCAGCGCTGTGCCGCACGGCACGGAGGTACTCACTCAGCCAGTAAACACAACACAGTTCTCGGTAAACAAACGGCTGGTTGGACGGGTCCCTCGGACGGCTTACGGTGCTGCGGTTCCCTGCAGTTAGCGGTGACGGTCTCTTCCCTGCACCTATGTAAAGTCCTTTTGGTAGCGATGGGTTCCCACCAGTTACCCACTCCTCGGCTTCAAGCTGGGCTGAAGGAGCTCTACTCTTGCCCGCAGGCGCTGGCCCTGGGAAACTGGCGGTGTCTCCCCTTCACGGTCGGGCTGTTGCCTTCAATCGGGACTTGGTTGTTAGGAGACAGACGTCCCCTTCACTGACGATTTATGGCGACTCCTAGCCTTGCCGGGATCCGAAAGGCCGCTGCCCTGGTGCTGACTGTTCTTCGTATACTGCTCCGGTACCGCCGGGTCACCACCCGTCCGCGGTCCTTCCAGCAACCTCCGAGCAGTCCCCCTGCAGACTATCACCGCCGTCTGCTGACCTTGCTGTCACTGTCCGGGGCACACACCCGGACCAACTTCAGGCTTTACAAAACTGTTTCTTTTCACTGTCTCTACTCTCACTGTTTACTCCTTCACTCCCCTAGCTTAACTCCTCTCTAGCCCTCAGCTAGGCTTCAACTCCTCTCACTTCCTCCTCCAAACTCTATCTGCCTGGTTCTCCCGCCTCCAGGGCTGTGAACTCCTCGGTGGGCAGAGCCAACCGCCTGGCCCACCCCCTGGTGTGGACATCAGCCCCTGGAGGAAGGCAACAAGGATTTTGGGTTAGCTTGATGTACCTGCAGGGAATGTGGGGTGTGTGTGGTGTTGTGACCTGTGACCCCTGGCTTGCCCAGGGCGTCACACATGAATGCAGTCACAAGGTCGTTTACTCAGTTAATAGTTCCAGGTTACCATGGCTAGTCAGATGCTGCCCTCAGAGTGCTGGATCCTGCTGTAATAGGCCTCAGCCAATCCCCAGATAGTTCGGAGGCACAACCCGATGCACTCTTCTGTGTTCCTTCCCTGGTCGTCTTCCTGCGCTGGCCTCTCCCGTCTCCTCTGTGCCTCAGTGCCTTGTGCCAGTGTCCACAGATCTTTTTAATGAGTTGCTTTCCTGCCTTTTCCCTTGGTCCTATGTGGTCACCTTTTCAGCGGGATATGTGTGGTGGTGGCTTCGGTGCCTCCAGTAACCTCAGACTCTGGTTTACTAGCTGAACCTGGTTGTTCTCCACTAGTCTAGGGACAGGCTCACCGGTATACCGACAGTGGATGCGAGCCCATGGGTGTATGGTGCACTTCCTGCAGCTTTAAGACTCCTTTTCTGATCCTGGGACAAGCTGCTCCAGACCCCAGGACCTTTCTCCTCAGCGTCAACTTCCTGACTAACGTTCTACAGTCTTCTCCCACTAACTAAACGTCACCTCCAGACTGGCTTTGGGACTGTGCTTTTCCCTAAGGTGCAACTTGCCCTAACTACGGCCTAATGGAGTGTCACTACATTAAGAGTGTGTGTCTGTATGTGTGCAATGACTTGTGGCCTCATCCTTTCCCGCGAATGGGATACTACACTTCTGGCTGAGGGGCAGTACCTCTGTGGCGACCGGAGGCTTAGGGGCGCCACACACCCCCACAGCAATTGCCAGCACGTCCGCGGGCTGGAACAGAAAAATAAATACAACTGATGTTAGGACTTGCAAAATTTTGAAATGCTGTTTAACAGGTAACACTAAAACATTTCATCCCATTATGGGAGACACCATTTCTTTAATGTTTAAACATGCTAAAACTTCACACTAAAATATAAAACTTTACAATAAAACATCACTTCAACATTCTTAACACTTCTCAGGAGTCCAGGAAGCTAATATTCTTCACACCGCTCCGGTTAGCAGCAGCAATATGGGGGACCCTCGACCAACAAACCCCCAGTGTAGCCTCTGGGCATGGCGACAGAGCGTTCCTTACCACTCTTCAGTTCTTCAGCCACGAGTTTTAATTCCTGTGGTCTTTTAAATCTACTTGAGAGCACAATAACCAGGTGCTAACTATATAAAATCAGTTCGGTTGTTGATTGTCTACAAACCTGTCTTTTCAAAATCCTATTATCCTCCTATACAATAGCCTTAACTTCATTGTCTACTTAGAAGAGAAAAGAAAAACTAGCAATGTTACTATTAAACAGGTTAACTATTTACATATCCTTACATGAGGCTGTATGCACTAATATCCTTCCTTCCACAGCCGGTTACCAGGTCTGCAACTCCCTGGCTGGGGAAACTCCACATAATCCATCAGCCTATGGCAGATTACGTGTGTCTGTGTCTCCTGGTCACATAACAGTCTTTAATGCAATGACTGGGAAAAGTTCCCAGTCTGGTGCTGTTGGTCGCACTCCGGTACCGTTTCTTTCTCCCTCAGACGGTTGATCGTTACATCCAGCGTATTATAAACTTTTTCCTTTTTGCCTGGTATAGGTCACTGAGTCATCCACGTGCAAGTTCCTATTTGGGTGTCCTTTTTGTAAGTGCAACTCAACGTCGCACCGGGAGACAAAAATTTCTGATGTGCATTGGACCAGACCGGTTGCATTTGTATACAGCACAGGAGATATTCAAAAGGTTTTTGGGGGGATATACAGGGGGTCAGGGCATAATATGCAATTTTTTGGAATCCAGCATAGGTGCTAAGGAAGGTGATGGTATTAGCTCATACACTACATACTGGTGACAAGCTTTTTAAGATTTGGTTCTCTACCTAAAAATTCAACATTGTAGGGGGTGAGTTTGTGAGGGGGGGGGGGTTATACAATTTTTTTCAGGCTCCACATAGAAAACTATAGAGAGAAAAATGTACCAAAAATTGCAGTGCTACAGCGTATCTAAACGCACCAAGGGTGGAGTTTTCATGAAATCACATCCAATTTGTTTATACATTTAGGCCGTGTTCACATGTAGCGTAAATGCAGCTTTTTTTTTCTGCTGCTTTTCTTTGCAGACATTATGCAGTGTTTAACTGTCCAAGGAAAGTGGATGAGATTCCATGAAAGCTTTTACCTCTAAGGTAATGTGCACACACTGCAGATTTGGTGCTGAAAGTTTCTGCAGCAAATCTGCATGTTGTGGCAAATAAACAGCATCAAAAACCGGATGCGGGTTTCGGGAGGGGGAGAAGGAGGGGGAGGGAGGGGGAGAGGGAGGGGGGGAAGAGGGAGGGGGGGAAGAGGGAGGGGGGAGCGAGGGAGGAGGGAGGGGGGAGCGAGGGAGGAGGGAGAGGGAGGGGGAGGGGGAGAGGGAGGGGGGAGCGAGGGAGGAGGGAGGGAGAGGGAGGGGGAGGGGGAGAGGGAGGGGGGGAGCGAGGGAGGAGGGAGGGGGAGGGAGGGGGAGCTAGGGAGTAGGGAGGGGGAGTGAGGGAGGGGGGAGCGAGGGAGGAGGGAGGGGGAGCGAGGGAGTAGGGAGGGGGAGTGAGGGAAGGGGAGGGGGTGGGGGAGCGAGGGAGGGGGAGGGGGTGGGGGAGCGAGGGAGGGGGAGCGAGGGAGGGGGAGGGGGAGAGGGAGGGGGGAGCGAGGGAGGGGGAGGGGGAGAGGGAGGGGGGGAGCGAGGGAGGAGGGAGGAGGGAGGGGGGAGCGAGGGAGGAGGGAGGAGGGAGGGGGGAGTGAGGGAGGAGGGAGGGGGGGAGCGAGGGAGGAGGGAGGGGGAGCGAGGGAGGGGAAGGGGGAGCGAGGGAGGGGGAGGGGGAGAGTGAGGAGGGAGGGGGAGCGAGGGAGGAGGGATGGTGAGAGGGAGGGGGGGAGAGGGGAGTAGAAAGAGGGGGGGTGAGGGCGACGGAGGGGGAGAGGGAAGGAGCAAGGGGGCGAGGGAAGGGATATGCACAAAAAATGCTACGAAAAAGACACCGTGTATACAGCAATTAATAAACCCTACTGACTTTGCTGGCTTCAGGAGAGCCATGCAGATTTTGATGTAGATTTTTTTTAGAAAAAAATGTAAAAAAAACCCCGCAGTGTGTGCACAGGGCCTCAGTCTAAAGACGCTGCTGAACCACGCATTTTTTTATCTCTATAGTCTTCTATGTAGAGTCTGAAGAAAGAAAAAAAATAATTTGCAGTTAATTTTTTAAGTGGAGATTGAAAGGTTTTCTATACTATAAAAACCTCATTAAAAATGCTGCCTCAAATCTGCCCCAAAAATGCATCAATTATGGAGTAAAAGCAAAAAAAAGCAACAAAAATTCAATAATTAGAGAAGAGTGTTATTGTGTAGTTTGGTGTGGGCAGAAAACAAAAAAAACACGGTATTTATACAGTGTGAACACGGCCTTACAGACAGCAAACACAACATGTCCTATAGTGACTCTTACGTATAAATGAGAAAGTTCTGGCTGCTACAACCAAGAACAAAAAAATAAATCTACAGATCCTAACTAGAGATGAGCAGGACGCACAGATGACGTCTCGCCGCCCCGGATAATAAAAAGCTGCATCGGGGATGCCGGAAAGTAAGAGATTTGCGCCTCCCGTCCAGCTACTAGGGACTGGACTTCCGTGAATTGATCCGCTCAGCTCTAGTCCCAACCGTCCTGGATATAATGGCCTATCCCGTATTTGGGTCTATGCCCTACAGTCTCAGGCGACTGCTGAATGGCCTCTTTCACACGTCCGTCCAAAACATACACGTTTTGCACGGTCTGTGGTGTAGGTGTGTCCGTGTGTGCATTTTCGTGTGCTAGCCGTGTGATATCCGGATAGCACACGGACAGCAAGAACTTCTATACTCACCTGTCTCTGGCGCTGCTGCTTCCGGGTCCGTGGTGCAGAGAATATACATGAGCATAATAAGCGAGCCCAGAAGTAAGTGACAGCCGAGCTGGAAACAGGTGAGTATAGAAAATAATTTTATTTCACAGACACGTGTTTTCTCCGGTACCTGTCATATGCATCACATCCATGCTGCCGCAGAAAAACGGACTTGGTGAAAACAAGGACATGTGCACAAGCCTATTGATTTTAATGGGACTACGTGTGTCCTTGTCTCCGGTATCTGTGAAAACGGAAGTCACACGTACCGTACCAGAAACATGGACGCGTGAAGGAGGCCATATCTGTAACAGCTGAGAGATATGAGACAGCCCTAGCTAGATCTATGGATACAGATATATCCATACACAGAAGAATCTGCAAAAAATAAATAAAATAAGTGTGTGCGTGCGCGTGATCATGTAAAATAAATTTATCATTCAATTTTTTTTTTTGTAGAACTTTATTGGCAACTTGCACACACTTTCAACAAACTTTATTCCTTTACATTGTTTGCACTTATGCTGTGTCCATGCCTCCTCCATGCTGCTTCATGGAGCTGATATAGACAGCCGGTCTCTGCATGTGGTAACTAATTACCTGATTAGCCCTTATGTGTGGCCTATATAGAGGCCTCTCTTTCCTACTTGCTTCATTGTACCCCCTGATGAAGCTACAGGCTTAGTGGTGATACACGTGGGGCTGCCTTTTCCTGCTGCCACAACTAACAGGTTCCTTTTATGATCTTAGATGACTGTACTGGTTTTATTTACAAATCTTTAGTGGTTATTGCCCCACTATAGGGTTTATTATCAGTTGTGTTCCATGTACATTTATCGTCTGATGGAATAGTTGGTGGTGGTCTAGAATGTTGTTGATTAGTACTTGTAATGTGTGTGTATATAGATCCTTTGGGTGAAACATTTATATATTACAAGGAAAAGTGACTTGCAAAAATCTACAAACCCCTTGGATATTGTGAATTTTGCACATACTAACTAATAATATATATATATATATATATATATATATATATATATATATATATATATATATTACTTTGCCATAAGTGTCTCTTCCTGTGTTTAGATTACAGATCACAATGGAGCTGGGAGTACAGGGTACGGTTTTCCTCGCTGCCTTCCTCACTATGGCATTGTATGCCTTTATGTGGTGGTGTAAAGTTAGAAAACGTATGCCCCCTGGACCTTTGCCCCTGCCCATCCTGGGCAATATGCTGCATGTGGGCAGCTCTAACATGCCTGGATCTTTGATAATGGTGAGTATGAGTTAAAAAAAATAAATATATATATATATAATTTATTTCCCTTTCCGCCCCCCACCAAGGCCTTACATTTTCTGTGCAAATAAAACACATTTCGCATGGTCTGTGGTATAGGTGCATATGTGACATCTGGATAGCACACGGACAGCATGAACTTCTATACTCGCCTGGTGCTGCTGCTTCCGGTCCTCTGGTGCAGCACCTGTTTAATGAGCAGGGGTAGGAAGCAATGGATAGTGGCGGCAAAGACCGCAGAGCTGGAAGCAGTGCGCATGGAAATCCATTTTATTTCAGACACGCGGGTTTTCTCCGGTACATGTTACATCTGCCGGAGAAAAATGGACATGCCACACGTACTGTCCATGGCAAAACACTGTCTGCAAGGCCATTGATTTTTTTTTTTTTTTTTTTATGGGTTTTGACATGTGTGAAAACGGACATAACATTTATAGGAGACACTGATGGGAGCCTGAGCTACACTTCAAAATCTATTTTCTCCATTGAACATATACTATGAAATCCTCTTTAATTTAGTGTGTTCCTCCTCTCCCCCCTTCTAGATGAGTAGGACTTATGGTCCGGTGTTCACCCTCTACATGTTCAACGGACCTACAGTGATTCTTATCGGCTTTGATAATGTAAGGGCGGCTCTGCGGGACAGGGGGGAAGTATTCAACAGGAGGGAACACTCTGCACTTCACCAGCTGCTCTTCAAAGGTTGTGGTGAGTAACAGATCTTACATGGCGAAGATCAGTGTGTGTGTTTATATATATTTTTTTTTATTTTTTTTTTTTTTGGTTAGCACCCTGTTCACATTTACAATTGAGTTCCAGCAGTCATTTTGATTTGTTTTGGAAGGAGTCCAGACAGGTATTCAGTGCAACTGGTTTACTCACTGTTGGTGTTGCGTTGCCTGAGGCTGGCCGGTTTCGCCTCCAGGTCCTCTTCATCCCAGTGCCAGTCTGGTTCTCTGGTACCTTCTTCCCCTGCACCTGTCTGGTAAGTGCATCCCCGTGGGATGGAACACTGGGCTCCTCAGTCTGTGGTTTGTCCGCCTGACGGTAGCGTGAACCCTGTGGGGTTGGAGTCTCTGGTTCTGTCCCCGGCTTTCCCATTGCTACTGAACCTTCAGATTCTTTAGGGTCAGCAAGGTCCTTGAGGGTCCCCTTTGCTGTGCAGGTGTTAACAGGTCGACTTGGCTCTTTCCTGTCCTAGGGTCCTGTACCCTGTCAGTGCGTAGTTCCAGGAGTACTCCACCGGCAACTACCTCTTGGGTACCAGGTCACCATTAACCTGAGTCAGGACGTGGCTCAGTCACCACTTCACACTCCTGATGTCAACTCTGACTTCTAACTACTCTCCAGTCGGCCCCTCCCACCTGGTCAACTTGTGGACTGGAGTGGCTCCACCTCTAGGTGTCCATCCATTGGTCCCACCCTAGCTGGGTACCATTCTATGGGGGATTTGTTGGGGTAACTGGGATTACCTGTTACTGGCACTGGGGTTCCCTGGGGAGTGGGGGTAGGCCCTGCATCCTTGTAAACATGCAGAACCTTGTAGCACCCTGAGGGGTTCAGGGGCGCTACAATAGCAGCTGATCCAATAGTCTCAGATGCTGCCAAACTAACTATTTCACCGTATCAGAGGTAAAAATTAAACAAAATCAGACATGCTGCATGGCTATGCCAAAATGGCTGTAGGAGGTACTTGATATTCAGAGGTATGGTATTATAGCGATCGGCCAAGCCACGTGCCCAGTGAATGGTGTCGATGGAGGGAAGAAAGGAAGGTAGCTCTTCAATCACTTGATTTCCCCACTGAGCAATGCCTGGAGGTTACCATACTTTCTCTAGTCCCTTCCACGACAGCATAGGAGGTTGTCTCTCCACGCCCTAATTGGGACAGGAAGTTCAAGAGGTTTAAAAGGACCCTCCCACCTCCCACAGCCAGTGTCTTTCCTGTCCCCATGGGGCATGGAGAGGTTTTTGTTTTTCTCCTATGCTGTGGTGGCCGGCGAACTACAGTATAATTTTTTTTTTTTTTTTTTTGGATCATCTATCCCCTGTACCTGAAGCCGGACAGCATCGGTCGGGCCTCACCGCTCCTCCCTTGCTGTTCCCTCACGCTGTGGGGGACCGCTGCTCCAGCCTTCCGGATCCTCCTGAGGGGTGATGCAGGCTGTTGAGCTCCCCGGCCGGCGTCCTCCCTGAGCCGCCGGCCGCTTCCCGCATGCACGCTGCCGGAGCGATCCGGAAGTGCTCCCGGAGGCGGGACTTCCGGTCTTGCGGACTTCCGGTCGAGCGCTTCCGGTTTTGCGGAGGCAGCGTGGAGGCACGCCGACGGTGACACGGCCTGCCCAGGACCGGATGCGGGAGGCGGGGAACATGCACCGTCACTGGGGGGGCAGGCCCTTTTGCAAAGGGCTGCCACGAAGACATCAGATCATGGTAAGCAACCGTGCTCCCTGTCATGTCTTCCGCTGCAGCAGCCTCTGCAGAACCCAGTGTGCCCCCTGCTACTGTGAGTATGGAGGGGAATGGTCCCTCGGACATAGGTCTTATCAGGTGATTTATGGCTATATGGTCTGTGTTTTCTAGGAGGACAAGGCCACCAAGAAAACTGACAGAAATGAAAAGTCAGAGAAGCCAGAGAAGTCAGAAAAAGCTGACAAGTCCGATAAGCCTGATAGACCTGACAGAATGGAAAAAATTAAGAAATGTCCTATCTGTATAAAGAGGCTCCCTGCAGTATGGGATAAAAAGCTTTGCCAGCAATGTACGGACCAGATTATTAGGGCCGAACAACCATCTCTGATAGATGAGTTGCGGTCCATGATGAAACAGGAGATTAGGGCCTCACTAGCTTCCCTCCCTGTTCCTGCTCCTGGCCCTGCTCCTGGCCCTGCTCCTGGACCCTCTCCTCCAAAAAAAGAGGAGACTCCAGTCGACCCCTTCTGATCAGGAGGACGCTGATTCCACCTCGGAGGGTCCTGATGAAGGATTTCCATCTGGGGGGTCTGAACAGTCCTTTCTATTTTACTCAGAAGAGTTGGGGGATCTTATTGAGGCAGTTCGGAGCACTATGGGTTTAGAGGAAGTGCAGTCTCTTCCTTCAATCCAGGACGAAATGTTTGCTGGCCTGAAGTCAGTCAAACAGTTGGGATTCCCAGTTCATGCCAATGTTTTGGATATTGTCTCTCAGGAATGGGAATGTCCTGAGAGGCGGGTACGGAGTGACCTTAGACGCCGGTTTCCTCTGGAACCTTCGGGACTACATTGGGAGGTCCCAAGAGTGGACGTTCAGGTGGCTAGGGTAGCTAAGCAAACGGCTCTTCCCTTTGAGGATACTTCCCAACTGAAGGATCAGATGGATAGGAAGGTAGAGGGCCTGATGAAGCGGTCCTGGGAGGCATCGTCTTCCTCTATTCAAGCCAACATTGCCTCCACCTGCGTATCCAGGTCCCTAATTAGGTGGTTAGACCAGTTGGAGGCTCATATTTCCCAAGGGACCCCTAGGGAGGAATTACTGGAATCCCTTCCCTTGCTTAGGAAGGCTACCTGTTTTCTGGCAGATACCTCGGTGGAATCTGTCCGCCTGGCAGCCAGGACCTCGGTGCTTTCTAACTCTGCCCGACGTGCCCTCTGGCTTAAGGCCTGGAGGGGAGACTCCACCTCCAAAATGAGGCTTTGTTCCCTTCCGTTTAAAGGGGATTTAGTGTTTGGGCCTGCCCTGGATGATATCCTGGACAAGGCGACTGATCGTAAGGCCTTGCCCGATCCTAGACCTACCAGGAAGCGGTCCTTTCGTCCCTCGATGCCTCAGGCCTCCCAGCCCAGAGGGAAAGGGAAGGCAGGCAGGTGGAGCTATCCCAAAGGTAGAGGGAGAAACATCCTCATCCCTCCACATCAGCAACGTCCTCAGCAGGACAAACAGTGACTCGGCCCGGGTGGGGGGGAAGACTCTCAGCGTTTCTTACCCAGTGGCAGTCCATAACCTCTTGCCAATGGGTTCTGAAGATCATCTCGGACGGTCTTCTCATAGAATTCCTTTCCCCCCCCTCTTCCGGGTCTCCGAGTCACTGCGCTGGCGTCTCCGGGTTCACAGGCTCTGTTGTACACAAAGATTATAGAGCTAGTGCACTCGGGGGTCGTTTCCCCAGTCCCGAGTCAGGAAGAAGGGGTAGGACACTACTCCCGTCTCTTCCTGGTCAAGAAGCCATCCGGCGATGTCCGTATAATTATCAATTTAAAAAGTCTAAACCGTCAGGTACCGGCGGTTCAAGATGGAGTCGGTAAAATCAGCTATTCCCCTGATAGGTCTACACCACCAGATGGCCTCTATCGATCTGAAAGATGCCTACTTCCATGTACCCGTCCATCCGGGACACAGACAATACCTCAGGTTTGCGGTGCTTCACGGAGAGGAAGTGCTTCATTTCCAATTCAATGTACTTCCCTTCGGGATCTCCTCAGCTCCAAGGATCTTTTCCAAGATCATGGCAGAGGTGGTCGCCTTCATAAGATTGCAGGGTATCTGTCTGGTTCCGTATCTGGACGACTTTCTTCTCATGGCTCCGTCTGCTCCAACCCTCCGGAGCCATGTGGAAAGGTCTTTGGGAATCCTTCGGTCTCTGGGATGGATTCCCAATCTCAAAAAATCACAGTTATCCCCCTCCTCCACTCGGCAGTTTCTCGGAGTGCTGCTGGACTCCGACAGACAGGCATCCTTTCTCCCAGAGGGCCACAGGATGGCTCTGTTAGCCAAAATATCAAAGCTTCGCAGGCAGGCTCGCCCGACGCTTCGAGCGGCTATGTCAGCCCTGGGTTCCATGACATCCTGCATTCCTTCAGTCAGGTGGGCTCAGGCCCATTCTCGGTGTCTCCAGGATCATATCCTGGCACATTGGGACAGACTCCCGTCATCCCTAAACCGAAGGTTTCGCCTCTCGGGGTCCGTCTCCTCATCCCTTCTCTGGTGGCTGAGTCCCGCCAACCTGCAGGTGGGGGTTGCCTGGACTCAGAAACCCCTGGTTACACTGACCACAGATGCCAGCCTACGAGGATGGGGGGCAATGGTGGCAAATTCCCCATTTCAAGGGGTCTGGAGTCCTTACGTCAGCTCCCAATCCTCCAACTACCGGGAGCTCAGGGCAGTCAGGGAAGCCCTCCTTGCGGCTCAGGACCTCGTCCGGGACTCTCACGTCCTGGTATATTCAGACAATGTCACAACAGTGGCACATCTTCGACATCAGGGCAGTACACGCTCAGGCGCCCTGAAGTCGGTATCCTCCCGAATCTTTCAATGGGCAGAACAATCTCTGCTCTCCCTTTCTGCGGTCCATCTGAAGGGCTCCCTCAATCTTCAGGCGGATTTCCTGAGTCGTTGGGATGTTCATCCGGGGGAATGGAGCCTGGATCAGGCGGTGTTCTGCTCTCTAGTGGCAAGGTGGGGTGCACCAGAGGTGGACCTCTTTGCCTCGACAGGGAACCCTGAACCCAAGGGACGAGGCGTTAGGGGTAGACGCTTTCTGCCACAGTTGGTCCTTTCGCCTCGCTTACGCGTTCCCCCCCTCTTCCTCTTCTCGCACGGGCCCTGAGGAAGATCAGAGACGAGGGGGTCCCAACTATACTGGTAGCCCCTCTGTGGCCCCGGAGGAGTTGGTACAGCCTGGTCCTGACGCTAGGAATCGACGGCCCAGTCCTCTTAGGTTCAGACCCCAGCCTACTGTCACAGGGTCCGATTTTCCATCCGGCTCCCCAGAAACTCAACTTGGCTGCCTGGCTTCTGAGGCCCGGGCACTGAAGGCCCAAGGGCTTTCTGACAAAGTTGTGGCTACGCTACAGAAGAACCGTAAACCTGTGACTAATAGTATATACAACAAAATCTGGAAGAGATTTTCCTCCTGGTGTGGTTCTCGGCCTCCTGACCCTCTTCGGCCTAATATTGCGCAGATTCTGGACTTTCTCCAGAGTGGTTTAGACTTAGGTCTTCGGCCTAGCACCCTGAAAGTTCAGGTGTCAGCACTCAGTGCAGTCTTTGACATGGCTCTGGCAGATCATCGTTGGATCCGTCGGTTCTTTGTGTCCGCTAGTAGACTCTGTCCACGTCAGAGGGTCCTGACGCCTCGCTGGGATCTCAATGTGGTCCTTACAGGACTATCTCAGTCTCCGTTTGAACCTCTGTGCTCTTGTAACATTCGTTCCCTTTCTCACAAGACTGCTTTGCTTGTGGCTATTACATCTGCTCGCAGAGTCGGCGAACTTCAGGCTTTGTCCGTTAGGGAACCTTACCTGACCATCAGAGATGACAGCATTGTGTTTCAGCTGGACCCTTCCTTCCTTCCCAAGGTGGTTTCGGATTTTCACCGTTCTCAGTCCATCGTCCTGCCTTCCTTCTGTCAGAATCCTCGGACTCCGGGTGAGGAAATGTTTCACTCTTTGGATGTCCGTCGGATAGTGTTGCACTACCTGGAGGTTACTGCTTCTTGGCGCCTTGATTCTAACCTGTTCATCCAGCCCTTTGGCCGCAATAAGGGCAAGAAGGTGGCTAAGAGTACCGTCGCCAACTGGATTGTGCGGGCAATTAGAGATGCCTACCTCGCTCAGCATCTCTCTCCACCTACTGGATTCACGGCGCACTCCACCAGGGCTACCTCTGCCTCCTGGGCCGAACGGGCAGGGGCTTCCCCTGAGCAGATCTGCAAGGCAGCTACGTGGTCTTCGCTCCATACGTTCACGAAGCATTATCGGTTGGATCTGGATTCCAACAGGGATTTGGCCTTTGGCAGGAGGGTCCTGCAGGCTGTGGTCCCCCCCTAGGTATCAATTCTTTGGTATTCCTCCTATGCTGTCGTGGAAGGGACTAGAGAAATAAGAATTATTCTTACCGATAATTCGCTTTCTAGGACCTTCCACGACAGCAGGTAATTCCCTCCCCTATATATTCATTTACTCCTGAATGTGTAGTACTTCTCATATGCTATGGATTCTTTGTAAGACACTGGCTGTGGGAGGTGGGAGGGTCCTTTTAAACCTCTTGAACTTCCTGTCCCAATTAGGGCGTGGAGAGACAACCTCCTATGCTGTCGTGGAAGGTCCTAGAAAGCGAATTATCGGTAAGAATAATTCTTATTTCCAGATTATAAGACACATTTCCCACCCTCAAACCCCTCAAAATTAGAGGTAAAATGGGGGTGCATCTTATAATCTGCATACGGCTTACCGGTGTGGTGAGGCTGGGTCAGCGATATTGAGGGCTGCAGTGCAGCAGCTCAGGAAGGTCAAAGCATGGGTTTTCATGGCGGCAGGTGCCACTTAACTGACTGTAGGCTCTACTGATCCACCTGCGCTTGATGCAAAGAACATAAAATGTCCAGAGGTGGTGCAAATTGATGCACTGTACTTCAAGAAAATGGTACATGTGTAGATTGGCCACAGTCCTTTTTCTTGAAGTCCATTGCATCAACCACGGGCAACTTGATGAAGCCTGCAGTCAGATCATTGACACCCAATTCTGTGACCCTACTGAGCCACTCCACTGCAGTGACACCCCCTTCACCAACCCTGCCTCCTTTGACCCAACTCCACCACCCTGATAAGCCATAGCATTGCCTACCTGGCCTCCAGTGACCTTCCTGAGCTCCCCTAAATTTTTTTTTTTTTTTTTTTTTTTTTTTCCTCTAAATTTGGAGTGCATCTTATAGAACGAAAAATACAGTAATTGTTGTGAAGCCTGAACATGCAAGACGATACACTCCAGAATTATTGGTTATGTTTCAATCCTCCCTTGTTTGTACCCTTGTTTGTACGTTATACTGATTGGTTCTTTGGAATATCAGATAAATATGAAGCATCATGACACAAATGGATGTGAAGATAATAATCTCGGCATAGTGTATGTACATACTGTTGCACAGCTTCTAGCTTCCCAGTTGCAGAAGAAACTTCCCAGAGCAGATTACTTGGGATAACAAGCTTTTTACTTCAGAACATGAGGTAAATGATATGCAGTCATTCAGCACTGCACCAGGAAGAGAAAACCATTAAGTACAAAAGACTTTTTACAATAGTGAGTAAGGAAACTTTGCACAACATCGCCATCTAATGTTAGATCAGCATAAAGTCCTCCTTCACACAAACAAGTCCTCAACTGTTGCATATACCAACACATACATGGAAGCCAGTGTATGAGATAATGTCTTGTAAACATTGCCATGTGACAAACACTTCAAAACCACATCTTAGTGGTACAATTCAATACATACAAGATGGTTCTTCCACACACTTCAGAATCCAGGTGTATTATCAAATTCAAATAGAATATCAATCATGACAATCTTCTCCTGGATCAGATTATTTCCCTAACAGTATGATCCATTTTTGTCTCCTAATCTCAGGAGTGTTATTGAGCAATGGTGAGTGCTGGAGACAGCTACATCTGTTTGCTGTTGGTTTCCTGAAACATGCTGATCTGGGGAATAGAAGCATGGAAATGTGCATTAAAGACGAATCGCGTCACCTGATAGAAGAGATTCGAAAGAAAGGACGTAAGTTTAAAAAAAAAAAAAAAAAAATGGAAGTGGTGATGATGGGATGACGTTGACTTATTTCTATCTAGGAATCTGGAATTGCCTGATTTAAAATGTAATGCAATATTATAAATCAATAGTTATCACATGGCTTACTATATACTGTACTTATATAACAGCAGGCGTGGGCTGCAGCAGGCGTGGGCTGCAGCACGCAGAAGACCGTGGTGACTCAACTGGATTTACTAATGCACAAACTGGAACAGGGGAAAACTATAAGGACAATGGGTTCAGTTTGTGGCTTACACAAACACAATAGCTCATAAGGATTCAGGGGAAAACACTCCTCCCTAATGACTTGTAGCCCATGTTAAGTACTATGGGGGAGGGGGCTATATGCCTCCTCACAATCTCTGGGGATGTATGTGAAACACCCAGAGTCTTGGGGAAGGGAGGGGGGCGGCACTGCTGCTCCTACTCAGTGGCTCGAGCGGTGGGCTGGATCCGGGGACCCGAGCGGTGCTCCTCGCCCGTGAGTGAAGGGAGTTGGTTTGTTTTGGGGATTTTAGTCCATGACGTCACCCACGGGTTGTGGTGAAGATGGGCACCACCGCTGCTGGTGATGGGGTTTTCTAATGTTAAATTGGAATAAATTACATGAAAATAAGCTTCTTTGCCATGACATGCTTTCACAATCTGATTCTTCTGCTGAGATCTTATCTTGCATAGTTTTTACAGCTTGTTGCCAAGAAGACCAACCAGAAGAGACTAGTCACGTATGCATAGTCACACTGCAGATTGGGAACTCAGGAATTAACTTTTCAGCCACTCTCAAATCCATTGATTTCTGAATCTGTTCACCTTGTCCTCCTTCTCCCTGTCGGCTTCTGATTGAGAGCTGCTATTGTCGCGGGCGGAGGAGGGGACGCTGCGCTCTCCCACTGCTCGGGTCCTGCCGCTGCTGCTCGGTGGTGGCTCAAGCGGTGGGCCGGAACCCGGGGACTCCTCGCCCGTGAGTGAAAAGGGATGGGGATTGATTGTGGGGATTTGGTTGTTGTCCGTGACGCCACCCACGGTTGTGGTGATATTGGTGACACCACCGCTGCTCTGGACGGGGATCCCGGGAGCGGTGACAGGGAGCAGCTTTGTTGTTAGTTCTCCCCTTCGTGGGTAGGGGGTTGGTTGTCCCGGGGCCCGGTGATGGGGGTAGGGATGGTTGGCAGGCGGGCTACGGGGCCTGGTGAGTTGCGGGGGCAGTGCTGTGCCGCACGGCATGGTGGTACTCACTCAGCCCAATGATGAAGACACAGTTCTCGGTAAAACACACGGCTGGATGGACGGGTCCCACAGACGGCTGCGGTGTTGTTTCTCCCGGCAGGTTGATGGTGACTGCCTTTCCCTGCACCTACGTACAGTGTATGGTTCCAATGGGTTCCCACTGGTAACCCGCTCCCCAGCTCGGATATGGGCTGGAGGAGCCCCTTTTGCCTGCAGGCTCTGGCCCTGGAAAATGGTTGCCTTGGCGGTGTCTCCCTCCTTTTGGTTGGACGGTTGCCTTCTGTCGGGACTTGGTTGCTGGGAAACCCCGGAGGTTCCCTTCGCTAACGGATTCGGCAACTTCACGGCGACTCCTAGCCTTGCAGGGGTCCGTAGGCCCCTGCCAGATGGTGCTGACTTCTCTTTGCGTACCGGTCCGGTACCGCCGGGCCACCGCCCGTCCATGGTCCTTGCGGTAAACTCCGATAGGCCACTCCTGCAGATGGTCACCACCGTCTGCCAACCTTGCTGTATTGCCCGGGCCACACCCGGACGCTGTCAGTTAGTTGCTCCACTACCACTTTCCTTCCTCTCACTTTATCTTCCAAAACTGACCTGTTTACTTTCCCACCTCCAGGACTGTGTACTCCTCGGTGGGTGGGACCAACTGCCTGGCCCACCCCCTGGTGTGAACATCAGCCCCTGGAGGAAGGCAACAAGGGTTTTGTGTCTGACTTCGGTGTGCCTGATCGGGAGTGTGGGGGTGTGTTGTGCTGTTCTCTGTGGCCCCTGGCTTGTCCAGGGCGCCACACTATTGTCGCGGGCGGAGGAGGGGACGCTGCGCTCACCCACTGCTCGGGTACGGCTACTGCTGCTCGGTGGTGGCTCAAGCGGTGTACCGGATCCCGGGGACTCGAGCGGCGTTCCTCGCCCGTGAGTGAAAGGGGGTGGTTTGGTTTAGGGATATTGTCCGTGATGCCACCCACGGTTGTGGCACCACCGCTGCTCTGGACGGGGATCCCGGGAGCGGTGACGGGGAGCAGCTTGGATGTTTTCTCACCTCCGTGGGTAGGGGGTGTTGGTTGTCCCAGGGCCCCTGTAAGGGGGTAGGGATGGATGGCAGGCGGGTTACGGGGCCTGGTGAGGTTCGGGGGCAGCGCTGTGCCGCACGGCACGGTGGTACTCACTCAGCCAGTAATTCACACGGAGTCTCTGGTCAAACAAACGGCTGGATGGACGGGTCCCACAGACGGCTGCGGCTGTTCTCCCGGTAGGTTGATGGTGACTGCCTTTCCCTGCACCTGTGTTGTGTTTACAGTTCCAATGGCTTCCCACTGGTAACCCGCTCCCCAGCTTGGATGGATGCTGAAGGAGCCCCTTTTTGCCCGCAGGCTCTGGCCCTGGGAACTGTAGCCTTGGCGGTGACTGTTTCCCTTTACGGTGTGAGCTGTTGCCTTCAATCGGGTCTTGACTGCTGGGAAACCCCGGAGGTTCCCTTCGCTAATGGATTTGACCAATTTTACGGCGACTCCTAGCGTTGTCGGGGTCCATAAGTCCTGCCGGATGGTGCTGGCTTCTCTTTGCTCTCCGATCCGGTACCGTCGGGCCACGGTCCTTACGGTTCGCTCCAATTAGCCTCTCCTGCAGACGGTCACCACCGTCTGCCAACCTTGCTGTTCTGTCCGGGCCACACCCGGACGTCTTCAGTCTCCTCTGCTACCACTTCACTCCTCCTCAACTCCTCTCCAAAACTAATCTGACTCCTTTTCCCGCCTCCAGGACTGTGAACTCCTCGGTGGGCGGGACCAACTGCCTGGCCCACCCCCTGGTGTGGACATCAGCCCCTGGAGGCAGGCAACAAGGATTTGTGTTTGGCTTCGGTGTGCCTAGCCGGGGTGTGTTGGTGTAGTACCTGTGACGACCTGGCTTGTCCAGGGCGCCACACTATCGGTCCTGCAAAGTTCCCTCAATTAGCAGTTTCTAGGGGAATTCTTATTCATTGCTATTAGTGTGACGCCCTGGCCTATCGGGTCGTTACAGGGTATTCTGAAATCTGCCCTTCTGTGCAATATCCACCTCCTTGTTTGGGACCCATAACCTACATGGTGTTTCCTACAACAGCTAATAAAATCCTAGGTACACTCTGCACCAGACACACCAGTGGATGGCCTGAGTGGAATAGGGTCGCCCACTTGGGGGGTTCGTTAAGGGGAGGTAAGGAGTCCTTCAGTGAAGTGAAGGAGGTCAGGAGCCGGGCCCCTTGGAAGCAACTAGGTGGCAGACGGTGGCCTAGGCCTAGTAGGAGCTGGAACCCCGGTCGCAGGGGATCATAAGGGGCACAGAACTGTCGAGGGCAGCCTTGTACAATCACTGGGCTGGGACCAGGGCATGACTGGGTACGTGGACCCTAGGTCAGGGAGTAGCTTCAGGCAACCTTACAAGTTACCAAACGAGAACGGAGCCTTCAAGATCCGTTCTCCACCTGCTCCAAAATCTGGGTACTAGCGCAATGAGGGGATAGGACTTTCCACTAAAACGGTCCAGAAAATCCCAAGCGTGAACCCTGAGGGCAAGCTCCCAGTTAGCCACACTGGGGAGTAGGACCTGATTAGTTCTATACTACCGGGACCAACAGAAGTAAACTTAGTGCCAGGAGGAAGGTCACAGATCACCAGGCAGCACCATTTGGGGACTGGACCCAAACTAGCTCCCCTCAGCGGCATCCAGAACTTTGGTTTATCCAGTTGTCGGCGTCTGCTTTATGAACTGAGTATGTAAGTGACCTTTTCACTCCCCAAACACAATCAAAGTCCCAGGTCATTCCCCCTACCAATGGAGGGTTCTAACACCTGGCTGCTCCACTCAATCACCCCCGGGTACTCCCAACTGCAGCGGTAGTGTCGCAGGAGGGGACGCTGCGCGCTCACCCACTGCTCGGGTCCGGATGCTGCTGCTAGCTCGATCGGTGGGCCAGATCCCGGGGACTCGAGCGGCGCTCCTCGCCCGTGAGTGATTTGGTGTAGGGATATTGTCCATGATGCCACCCACGGTTTGTGGTGAGGTTGGGACACCACCGCTGCTCTGTACAGGGATCCCGGGAGCGTTGACAAGGAGCAGCTGAGATGTTTTCTCCCCTCCGTGGGTAGGGGGCTTTTGGTGGTCCCAGGGCCCGGTGGTGGAGGTCGGAAGGTGGGTTGCGGGGCCTGGCCGGGTGCAGGGTCGCGGGGCAGTGCCAGATGGCACGGTGGTACTTGCTCAGCCAGTAATGCACACGGAGTCTCTGGTAAAACAAACAGCTGGATGGACGAGTCCCACAGACGGCTGCGGCGGTCACTCCTGGTAGGTTGGCGGTAACTGTCTCTCCCTGCACCGGTGTTATGTTCTCGGCCCCAATGGCTTCCCACTGATAGCCCGCTCCCCAGCGGTATGTTGGCTAAGGGAGACCTTCCTTTGCCCGCAGGCTCTGGCCCTGGGAGCTCTAGCTCTGGCGGTAGCTTTATCTCCCTCACGGTTTGGACGGTTGCCTTCAGACGGGTCTTTACTGCTGGGAAACCCCGGAGGTTCCCGTCGCTGACGGATTTGACCGGCTTTACGGCGACTCCTAGCCTGGTCTGGGTCCGAAGGCCCTGCCGGATGGTGCTGGCTTCTCTTCGCTTCCCGGTTCCGTACCGGCGGGCCACCCCACCCCCGTCCCCGGTCCTCACGGTTGTGCGTCAATCGGCCTCTCCTGCAGACGGTCACCACCGTCTGCCAACCTTGCTGTCAGGTGCCTGGGCCACGCACCCAGACACGGCCAGTCAGTTCCTCCACTACTACTTCCTCACTCTACGACTCCTCAAACTGTTCTCCTAAACTGCCTTCCTTTTCCCGCCTCCAGGACTGTGAACTCCTCAGTGGGTGGAGCCAACCGCATGGCTCCGCCCCACCTGGTGTGGCCATCAGCCCCTGGAGGAAGGCAACAAGGATGTGTCTGACCTTGATGTTTGGGAGTCACCTGGTTTTGTCTACCAAGGGTCAGCCACAACAGGGCCAGCTGTGGACTGCCCTTGTAAGGGCGGGAGTCATTGTGGATAAGTAAAGGGTCAGTTTAATCCCAAACAGGGCTAGTGACCAAGCCACGACTCCCACCGTGCCGGTACTTGGACTATAACAACACGGGAGAATTTTGATCCATCCATGGCTAGAAGGAACTGGGTGAGATTGTTCCACTTTAAGTGGTCTTGATTCTGCATCGTTTTTTCTTATTACATGCTTCTTGCCTTAAGGTATAATTGGTATCTAGCAGAATATATCCATTTAGGAGTCATCTTCTGGATATTATAATTGACGTTGCATGTTTCTGCTTAAATTGTCCTTTGATGGTATGTTGCATTAGTGTAATTTTACAGCTGGGCAGTTGTTTGCGTTCATGACGTATCTATAAGGGATAAACGGGTCTCCAGTGACAAACTTCCCCTTAATTTAAACATATTAGTAACGACACAGACTCCAACTTTATTGCCGAATGGCCACAGCTTTATTCAACAGTATATATGTACCAAACTTGTGGCTCAACATGCCACCCCATTAACACCTGAACCTGTACATATATACATATTCTCCACAAAATTACACCTGATAGGTCCATCCGAGAGCCAAACCATCATTCCTATCCCCCGGCCGTAACCTCCAACCGGCCCAGGGGACCACCTCGGCCGTGACCAAACCGACCCGAGGTGTAGGGTAATTAACGTTCCATCGTTAATTACCCCTCCCCAGAACCTGCAGGACCTCCGCCTACAAGTTCCCATCCAACTCAAAGCCACTCCCCCTGAGTGGCTTCATACCAACAAACCTACTGTCGGTACACCAAACCTCTCTGAACGGACCTATCACCCCGCCACAGACCGGCCAAGTGACACCTTACTTGGCCCGGTCCCCCCACACACCCAATGCTCGTTCCTTTCCATCCTTCAAACCCAACTTCCACAAATCCAACCGCCATCCGTGAGAATGGACCCCATCACGCCTCAAATACTGCTCGGTGTACTTCTCCAACTCCTCGAATCGAACCACCAACCTCCGTTCCACGCTCCAAACCTGCCCATCGCCCGGTTCCATTTTTCCCAGGCCCTGTTAATCCGATCCACTCCTAAAACGCCACTGCCTTCGGGCTACCATATCGGACCTCACAATCACCATGCCATGGAACGCCCTCCACAAATGAAGTAAATCCACCTTGCTCTCCCTTTTAACTCCCACACCATCCACGCTCCAAAGTCATTCCCCCCCCCACCTGCAGCATTAAAACCACAGGTTCCTTGTCAATCCGGCTATAATACACCAATTCAGGGCGAACTCTACTCCAAGTCATGCCCCGAACTCCGAGCCATTTTTTACACGGGCTTCCTACATCGCCGCTCCGTGCAAAGAGACTGCCCACCAAACCGTCCTCAATAAAGGACCCCCCCCCTGTCACCAAACATCACCTAATCAGATGTGGTCTAATATACAAACGAAACCCGGAGGAATCCCAGCTCCCAATCCACCGGGTCCCATCCTCACTCAGCCCCCCCACTTAGCCGCTTCGGTCGCTGCCCCAATCCGAAAGGAGTGGGACCCATAACCCTTGGCTACTCCCCCGGCCTTTACTAAAGCCTTCTTCAACACTGCCATACTGGACTCACGATAAGGCATATCCATCCACATGTCTAAAGAAACACCGGGGTAGCCACCCCACACCTGCAAGAATTCCACCACCTGACCCACTGGGCATAGGTGGTGCCCTGGCAATTCAAACAATGTCACCAGACGTCCCCCACCTAATTGGTCTGTCTATCGAAAACCATACCGGCACTCACGCCATCCTTACCAAGCGTAACAACCTCTAATAACAGCCCGCCTACCGCATGCCTGGCAGGGCTACCAAATTCTCTGATGCAGAAAACCCCAAAAATGCCAATACGAAGGCAACCTTAAACAGCCTCGTACCTAATCGGACGAGCATATATCCCCCAACCACATCACCAACCAATCAACGACGGAAACAATAGTGGCCGTCTCCTGTCTCGCGACCACGCGTCCTTTGAAAACCCTTTATCCCCAACCGCACCAGAAAATCCTTTGCCACGTCCCGAACCCCTTGAATTTTAACAAGAAGGCCAACACCGCCCAACTTGTAATCATCACCGAAACGGACCGGCCTGCTGAAAAAATCCCAGCTAATCAATGACAAAAACCCCCAGCACTCAGCCTGTCTAACCAAGCTCCATAAAAGCCGCCTTCTCCAATTCCTCCCATTCTCGCCACACAGCCTGACATCGGCACAAGTAGCCTCAGTCACCGGTCTCCTGATTCCCTCAAATGCTACCCGACGCCAGGTCACACAGCCATGCCGGGCATAGTTCTCCCACCTTGTCCGCTCCAGGCACCATTCGCCTGCACCTGTTGAACTGAAACCGAGAGCGCATCAGCCACTTCACTTTGCCCTCCGGGCACATGCTGCGCCACCCCGCACCTGTTGGGTTCTAAACAACCCAACCCAGATGTCTCAAGTAGCACACCACCGGGAGCGATTTTGAAGACCATGAATTGATCGAAATACACCACCACCATGTCAGTACAATGCACACCAAGCTTCTTGCTCGCAAATTCTGGGCCCCAAAACTCCAATACCACTATGCTGGGGGAACATTTCCACCAGCGCCAAATATGTCACAAACCCCTTTTTCCACCCAAAGCCGTGGCCATTAGCCCACACACCGATGCGTCCTAAAATTGCCCCAAAACCTGATGCCCCCGCCGCATCAATAACAGCTCCGGCTGGCTATCTGATACTACCCTGCTCACCCATAACGTCCGTCCGTTGTATCATTCAAGGAATGCAGCCCCACACCAGCAAACCTTCTTTCATTGTCATTGACACTCTGACACATAATTTGTAGCAATCACCCCTGCCATTGCGCTCGCCAGACGCCTGCTAAATATTCGCCCCATAGGCCTAGTGCGACCGGCAAAATTCAACTTCCCAAGGACCGACTGAAATCCTGTAACCGCACCTTCTTAGCCCAGTGCAACAACTGCACCGACACCTTCAAACACGCAGCTCGTCCTCCGGCAATCGGCATACCATAGCCACCGTGTCAATTTCAAAACCCAAGAAACACAAGGACGTCACTGGCCCTTCTGTCTTCCCCCCGTGCCACCGAATCCCCAGGCTTCCTGCAATGCGTTCTCATGTAAATAACAGCAAGGAACAAACCGAGGAGCCCACTGGGCCCACGCAAAAGAAATCATCCAAATAGTGTATCACTGAGTGGACACCCGCCACATCCCTGACTACCCATTCCACAAACGAACTGACGCTTCAAACTAAGCGCACGAAATAGAACAACCCATGGGCAGGCACTGATCCACATAGTATTGCCCATCCCACCTGCACCCAAAGGTGCAAAAACTCTCCGGGTGCACCGGAAGTAACCGTAAAGCTGCTTCCACGTCCGCCTTGGTCATCGGGGCCCCTTGCCCACTACCCACACTAACTCCCACGCCTTGTCAAATGATACATAACAGACCGCCGGCACTCGGGTGAAATCCCGCCGTTCACCAACAACCCAGCCGGGTAAGAGAGATGATGAAGGAGCCGGTACTCGTTCGACTCCTTCTTGGGTACCACTCCCAGCAGCGAAAACCCTCAAGTTGGGGGGTGACGGGTCCTGGACCAGACCCGCCATCCATCCCGCTCCACCTCCTTCTGCAGCCTTTCCGTCACCACCTCCGGATGTCCTTTTGTGGACCCCGAATTACCCGAGCGAAACACCGGCGCCCCAAAATCAAGCGGAACCCGGAAACCTACCATAAAACCCGTAGCAAATAGCTCCGCCGCCCGGTCATCCGGATATCTATTTAAATAGGGACGCATCCCTCTACCCTCACTAGCGTCCTTCCTGTTACCAAAAAACCTTCCCCCGCCTTTTCATTCCCCCTTTGAAACACCTGTCCAAAGAGTGGGAAAAAATTCCACAACCGGAACACTCGTGTTTTAACCGACACGCTGCCCCCAAACTTACATTGCCCCTCACTAAATTTACAACACGCCCCTGCACCCGGGCCCCGTGCCCCTGCACCCGGGCCCCTGGCACCACCTCAAAAAGGGGGCTGCGCCGGAGCCGTTATCAAGCGCATCCCCAAACATATCTTTTTGTGTTCCCACCAGATGCCCGGCCGCGCAGCCTTCCAATGCCAGCTAGTAAGCGTCCTCGGGATCAACCTACACCTCCCCCCTTTTTTTTTTTTTTTTTTGAACCTCCTTATCTCTTAGATTCACTTGCCTTCACCGTATCCAAATTAAACTTTCCAAGGGAAGCAGTGAAAATATTTCCCCATACTCCCTTTTTCTTATCTACTCCCTCACCTCCTTTTTTAAATGCCCCCCTAACGGACTCCCAAAACACCCGTAACTTCGCTCCGTGCCCTATCATCCAAACGCACCACCTCATCATCCTTTTCCACTTCCTCGCTAACCCACGCCACGGCCGCCGCGCCGTCCGCCTGACCCGCAACGACCGCCGGCACAACCTCCTAAGTCTCTACCTCGCGCACCGGTACCACCGGCAGCCACCCTGACCGTGGGACCCACCCACGCCCCCCGCCAGGGACCCAGGCCCGCTTCGACCTGACCGCCCAGCCGACGATCCCTACAACACCCTTAGCAGCTGCCCCCAAAACTCCGCCCCGGGTAACCCCGACTGACCGACCGCACTAAACCCCCGGCAAACCACTCCCCGCGGTGGAACCCCCGTCCCCGCTAACACTACCCACAACATTAAACATATTGATTGTTCTCTCACCGGGCTGCCTCTGAACCGAATCCGGAGCAGCCGTACCGCGAACATCCTGCTGCCGTTCATCCGTCCTGCCGCCTCCTCCGGTCCTTCTTCCTCGCCCGAATAAGAGGAGCTGCTGAAGTCCGCTGGGGGGACCAGCGAGGGGACAGCCCGCACCTTGCGGCCGTCAACCCCCACGGTCACCGCACCCTGCTCCTCCGTGCACCTCCTATTTGTCCTCTGTTTCCTGCCGCGAAGCGGCGTCCTGCCGCCATCCTTCTTTGCTGCCCCCTCCTGCTGCACCGCTGTAATCTCTGTAGCCCCCGGTGGTCCCCCTCCCTGCCGACTGCAGGAAGGCCGTGCCTCTCCGTCCGGATGCCAGGAACACCCCCCAGCCTGATCCCTGCTGGGAGGTACCGTAAGAACCGACCGCCGCAAGGGCCCTGCCGACCGCAAGACCCTGCCACCAGCACCCTCCGACTACCGCTCCGATCCGTCCCTCCATCCATGCTCTCTCTCCCCTGCCGTCTGCAGGGAGTCTCCCCGTCCGCTCTGTGGTGCCGGGCGCCACCCCCAGCCCGCACCTCACTGGGGGCTGCCGCTACTCTGGTCCGTGGCCGTGCAGGCCGCAGACCGGAAGTAGGCCTCGCATAAGCTCCGCCCACCCCCGGCCCGCGGAATCTCCGACGAGGATTCCTCCCGGCGGCCGGAGACACATCCAAAGGTGAGGTGCACTCCGCTGCCCCGGAGGGTCCCCGAAGGGGCTCCTAAATCTGTCTTCTCCCCCCCGACGGGGGAGTAACGCTCCGGCGGTCGCGCCCGCCGAGCGTGCAGCGCAGCTCCGGGCGCAGGAGCAGAGAAGCCGCTCCAGCCCTGCAGACGCGTCCTCGCCGATGTCCTCAGATGCTCCCCCCCCCCCCCCCCCCCCCCCAGCACCGCCACCATTCTTCAGTCAGGGAGGCAGCAGCGCAGGGGGGACACACTGTCTGTAGGTCAAAAGGGGCAGTGACCTCTGCACAGCCCCCTTTATACCCACACACCAACCCTCCCATATCCTGTCCCTCACCCAATCCCTTTTCCCGACTCTCCCACCAATCAGGCAGCCCCTATGTGCCTCCAACCTTAGCACTTAACTCTTTCCTACCCTAACCCTCCCGATCGTCATGGGCCTGTTCACCCCTATGGGGCTCTCTGGCCGTCTTTTATGCCTAATGGCACTAGTGCTGACTGGGTCAATTGGCATACTATCTCCATTGTGATCATACACATTTTCGGTAGGCTACATATACCCAGCAACAATTTAGCTTACTGGTGGTGCCACAACAGTTATTTGTGCACAAGATCTCCCTCCTGTGGTGTTGGTAAAGGGCGAATGTCTTCCATTCCCCTATATATTGAAATATGTTGACGCCATAAAACACATGAACCATTGTGGCCTCAACATTTTTTCTGGTTTTAATTGGTGTTTGGATCACTGTGTGTACTCACATCATTTTTAATAACCCAATTAAAGGTTAAGTTTTATTATCACATGTTGCTATAATTTGTTTAAGTTGTACATGTTGGAATTCTCCTCTAATACCTACTGGTTTTAAATTGGTGCTATATTCTGACCTTGATGTTCCTAACTGGGGTGTAGAGTGTTGTTGCAGTACCTGTGATGTCCTGGCTTGTCCAGGGCGCCACAGTGGTACTCCACATTACCACATACCACTGGTGGCGTCACAAACACTAAGTATAATCCTTTCTCTCTTCCCCTTTTCATTTGAGTGGCTGCATGACCCCCTGGGTCCTGACGCTGTGACGCCCTGGCAAAACCAGGGTGTCACAGACCTGCAGAAATCCAGCAAAGAGCAGGTCACTCTCCTCTGTAACCTGATCCCACACCAGTGCAGCAGGACAGACACCACCCCCCCAGGCTGCTACAGAAGCGTGCTCCAAAAGGGCCGGGACAGGCTGTTAGTGAGGAAGGGACTTGAGGTGACCGGGGCAGGGTAGTGGCCCGCTGGTGTCGAAAGACATCCCGGCTCACTGCAGGGGAGTGGACTCCCCGTTCCCAGCTGAGGAGGAGAAAGAGGCACCTGGCTGCAGGGCAAGAACACTGGTCTGCTGCACCATGTGTGGGACTTAACCACCATCTGTACCAAAGGCTATGGACACCGGCAATTTCTGGTTAATGCCTGACTGTGAATTGTCTTGTAAAGCGAACTGTGAGTAACAACATCCCCCCCCCCCGGTCCAACCGGGCGCACAGCTCTTACTGTCTCAATCTCCTCCCTGCACCACCTCACCGCAGTCCCGGGACACAAACACCCTACCTGTGGAGGGAAATCACCACCTTGCTGCCCACTACCATCCCCGGGATCCATTAACCAGCAGCGGTGGTGCTCCGTTACCTCACCGCACACCACGGGTGGTGTCACGGACAATCTCCCTTACCTAATCCCCTTACTGTGGAGCCTGGGATCACAGACCGGGTCACGCCACCGTGATACCCACAGAAGTGACCCCCCCCATGGCCCGGATCGGAGTACCCCTTATACCTGGGCGACAACGCCACCGCGGATCCAGATCTGAGCAGCCTGGCTGCTGACACGGGGGCAGCACATTAGCACAAACCGATGACCCCTCTGTTCAAATCTAACACTGGAGACTTCAGAAGGTCCATGGCAAAGACTTAACATGTCTCGTTGTAGCAAGGAGAAGCTAAGCATGTAATTTAAAGACTTTCAAGTGATAAATACTGAAGTTATCAAATGTATGATTGTGTCTTCAATTTGATCTTATCGGAAAAACTAAGTGAGCAACAGAACCAGTCAGAAAACCCATTCCAGACGTGCCCTTTAATAGGTATTTCACATCCTTTTAGGTGACCCCTTTGACCCAACACCTCTGCTGTCCAAGGCAGTCGCCAATGTTATCTACTCAGCTGTGTTTGGAGACCGGTGCGATTATGAAGATGTCAAATTTATGACCTTTTTAGGCTTGCTAAAAGAAATGACCCAACTGATGTCTTCCACTTGGGGAATGGTAAGTAAATGCTTGACTTAACTCTTGGTAAACCTGGTAAAACCTTGGTAAAATTTTTTTTTTTTTTTTTTTTTTTAAAGCTTCTCAATCACTTTCCCAATGCATTCAGCCGTATTCCTGGACCCCACCAGAAGATATTTACCAATTTTGAGAAATTGAGAGATTTCGTTGCAGAGTCCGTTGAAGAGCACAAGGCCAGCTTTAACCCTGATCTTCCTCGGGATTTCATTGACCACTTCCTAAAGCGCATGGCAATGGTGGGGTTTTTGTTTGTGTTTTGAAAGCTTTTAATATAAAAATTTAACAAGCTACTAATAATGACATAACAAACTACAAATTTTCTTACTTTGCAGGATACGGACAAGTCGAAAAGTCACTATCACTTTGACACTTTATTTGGCTCGATCATAGACTACTTTATCGCTGGCACAGACACCACAAGCGCAACTCTGAAGTGTGGTTTACTCTACCTACTCAAATATCCATATGTGCAAAGTAAGGTTTTGGGTGGGGTTGGTGGTGTTGTGATTTTTTTTTTTTTTTTTTTTTTTAATACAAGACTCATATATGTGATAACTAGGGAATAACAAGATACTTCCACATAGACTATCCCTATAAAATGTAATTACTTTATTAAATCACTTAAAACCACACCGTGATTACTAAAAGTGCACAGGATAGACTGCTGGCCCTCAATAGCTGCACCTATCTGTGCACCGCCTAACAGCGGGGGTTGGCACCCTAAAAATGCAATGTGGCGCCCCCACTCCGCGACGACTTTCCCTGCTGCCCCTGAAGTCCCTGCCGGAAAAAGGTGCAGTGCCTAAGATAAGTGCAACAAATTGGTGTGGCAGGTGGACAGTGGGGAGGACAATTCAAAAACTTATCTCATTGATATGAATAAAATAGTAATTTCAAGCCTCAACGCGTTTCTCCCAGAAGTGGGTTCCTCAGGAGGCCAATAGTAAACTACAATGGTGGTTCAGAAAAATCCTCTGTAGCCTGATGGCTGATTCAAAGAGGAGATCCTGATGATAAATAGCACACTGCAGACCCAAATAGTGTTGGTGTCCAAGGGAAAAACTCCCTATTCAATGAGAGCACCAATTTTTTTTTTTTTTTTTTTTTTTTTTTTTTTTTTTTATATACGGTATATCTAATATATAAAGCTGAATGTGTGTCCGGGATTGGCATCCACACTGTCGCAGCTATAGCCACACAATTTTGCACACTCACACTTCTGGACCCCGAGAGCATCATAGGCTATGTTTCGAGGGGAAATTTTAACCCCGCTCTTTAGTTATTTGCCAAAAAACCTGCCTCCATTAAAGCGAATGGAGCTGGGAGCCACAGTGCAGCCAGAACTTCAGAAGAATGCGCAGCCACGCCCTTATATGGAATGTTGGTGTGTCACAATGCAGACAGGGAAAGACAGACACAGAGACAGACTAAGAGACACACAGGAAAACAGACAGGGAAAGTGACAGAGCTAGACAGATGAGGAAAGAGATTGAGACAGATGGAGAAAGACAGTCAGACACAGACAAGGAAAGACAGACAAAGATAGAGACAGAGATATATACAGAGGGGGAGACAGAGAATTGGAGAGAAACAGACAGTTACTATCCCGGGTGTTAATACATTCTATTTATACATTCTATCCCCAGAATGTTAATACATTCCATCTTGTTAACAGCAGTTATTAACCCGGGCGAAGCCGGGTAGTACAGCTAGTGTGCATGTATATTATATATCATATCTTTCAAAAAGGGAGAAATTAGGATGTCTTCCAGATTTGTTATCTGTCTACATGATGGTTAATGGTTTCAAATTTTACAAGTCATTTTTCATAAAGACTGTTTTAAGACTGCCACCCCTGCAACGGTCGAACCGCATGGATCCGGGATTGCTGTGGCTTGAGGCAACTCAAATGTAAAGGGGGGGGGGGGCGGCGGCGGCTATCTACAGTGGATAATTCGTGACAACACCCATGGTGTGTGGTAAAGTGGAGTGCCACCACTGCAGCTGGAGAGTACCCAGTGGCGATGGAGTGGGCAGCCAGGTGTTTAACCCCTCCACGGGTAGGGGGATGCCCCGGGACTTGGTAATGACAGACAGGGAGATGCAGTTGGGGGTAAGGGTCATTTGCGTACTCACTCAGTTGACACCGACAACCTTAGTAAACCAAAGTTCTGGACACCGTTGCTGCTGAGGGGGAGCATGTTTGGGTCCAGTTTCTGTTGGTGTCGCCTGTTGATCTGTGACCTCTTTCCCGAGGTACCTTGCTTCTGTCTGGTTCCTGTAGCTTAAAACTAGCCAGGTCCCGCTCCCCAGTATGGATAACTGAGGGAGCTTGCTCTCAGGGTTCACTCTTGGGATTTCTTGGACCGTATATGTGGAAAGTCCTGTCCCTCTCGTTGCACTAGTACCCCGAAAATGATAGAAAATATAATTTTCTTTTGGTTACCCTCTTTAAAGACATTAAATTTTAATGTACCCACAAAGGTAAAATTCATGTGGAGCTGGATCATGTGATTGGCAAGAATCGATGTCCTTCAATGGAAGATCGAGTCCAGATGCCTTACACAGATGCTGTTGTACATGAAACTCAAAGGTTCGCAGACGTCGCACCACTGGCAATTTCACATGTGGCCTCCGAAAACACGACTTTCCGACGATACAACATTCCCAAGGTAAGTGAGACTGACATGCTATGTGGGGGGGTGGCACGTTCTAGCAGCTCAGAAGTGTCCCACAGATGGGCTTGTCATATATACATCCCAAAAAAGTTTTATTAAGGTCATGTCGCGGGCGGGGAGAACGCCGTCGCTGTTGCGCTGACGCTCAGGTCCAGCGCTGACGCTCAGTGGCTCGAGCGGTGGGCCGGATCTGGGGACTCGAGCAGCGTTCCTCGCCCGTGAGTGAAAGGGGTGGTGGGCTTGGGATTTATTCTGTAACGCCACCCACGGTTCGTGGTGAAGATGGGCACCACCGCTGCTGATGACGGGAATCCCGGGAGCGATGGTAGGGAGCAGCTGGGATGTTTTACTCCTCCTTGGGTAGGGGTCGGTGGTCCCGGGGCCTGGTTATGTGACAGGGAGGCAGGGTCGGTGAGGTGCAGGGTTGCAGGGACAGCGCGGCGCCGGATGGCACGGGTGTACTCACTCAGCAAGAAAGGTACAAAGTCCTCGGTAAACCAAACGGCTGGATGGACGGGTCCCGCAGCTGGCTGTAGTGTCTGTCCCTGGACAGGTGATGGCGGCTCTTTCCCTGCACCTGATGTTCTTCTTCTGACTACTATGGATTCCCAACGGTAGTCCGTGCCTCGGTGTATGGGTACCGGAGGAGCCAGTTTGCCCACAGGCGCTGGGCCCTTGGGTCTCTAGCCTTAGGCGGTAGCTGTATACCCTCACGTTGTGGGAATTTGCCTTCAATCGGGACTTTTGCTTTTGTGAAACCCCTGGGGTTCCAGTCACATTCGGATCTGACTATTGTTGGCGGCTTCAAGCCTGGTCGGGGTCCGATGGCCCTGCCTGTGTGTGCTGGCTTCACTTCGCTCCCCAGTCGATCCCGGCGGGCCGTCGCCCGTCCGCAGTCCTACGGTTCCGCATTGCTCCACCACTCCTGCAGACGGCCACCACCGTCTGCCAACCTTGCTGTCAGTGCCTGGGCCACAAACCCAGACACCCAAGTGTTTACTCCTCACTTCCACCTCCTGGACTGAAGCATGCTGCTTTTTTGCGAGTTTCTACTGCGAGTCTCTCCAATGCAAGTCTATGGGAGCGTGTAAATAATCTGATGTCACGGGACGGCACTCACACCATCCTAGTGACATCTGATTTTCTAAATACATTTCTCGCATGTTTCCTAAAACATTGGAAACGAGTGTCACAATATTCTGTCAATCACTATTCTGTCAGTCGGTCTCTCCCTCTCGGTCTCTATTCTCTGTCGGTCCGTCACTATCTCTGTCCCTCTGTCTGTCGGTCATTTTCCCCTCCTCTCATACTCACCGATCACCGGTGCGGCGCTGCACGGCATCCACACTGCTGCGGTGGCTTTTACTATTTTGAAAAAGCCAGCCGCTCATTAAACAATCTCATATTCATTTTTTTTTTTTTTTTTCCTGCCCACCGGTGCCTGATTGTTTGCAGTGAGACGCGCCCCCACGCTGAGTGACGTGTCTCTCTGCACCCAATCACAGCAGCCGGTGGGTGTGTCTATACTGTGCAATGAAATAATTAAATAATTAAAAAAGGCGTGCGGTCCCCCCCCTATTTTAATACCAGCCAGATACAGCCATATGGCTGAAGGCTGGTATTCTCAGGATGGGGAGCTCCATGTTATGGGGAGCCCCCCAGCCTAATCGCGTAATCGTGGCCACCGCTGGATCCAGTGCCAGCGGGTAACCTCAGTGACAGCTCAGCTGATCGCGCTACTCACCTCAGTTGCTGTGTGGAGGTGATGGGAGCGGCGGTGTCTTCTGCAGCTCCGGTCACCTTCATGCAGCAGAGCTGGAAGCGATGCTGGAGGTCTGTGGATTACGCTGGACATGGGCTTTTTGGGGCTGATTAAGTGTGTGTGTGTGTGTGTGTGTGTGTGTGTGTGTGTGTGTGTGTGTGTGTGCCCGATTTGCTAATGCACCAGGGCAAATCGGGAAGAGCCGGGTACAGTCCCAGAACTGTTGCATCTAATGTATGCAGCAATTCTGGGCGGCTGCTGACTGATATTGTTAGGCTGGGGGGCTGCCCATCCTGAGAATACCAGCCTTCAGCCGTATGGCTTTATCTGGCTGGTATTAAAATTGGGGGGGACCGCACGCCATTATTTTTTAAATTGATTTATTTTACTGCACAGCATAGACCCGCCCACTGGCTGCTGTGATTGGTTGCAGTGAGACACCTGTCACTCAGCGTGGGGGTGTGTCTCACTGCAACCAGTCATAGGCGCCAGTGGGCAGGGAAAGCAGGGAATATGAGATTGTTTAATGAGCGGCCGGCTTTTTCAAAAGAGAAGCCGCCGGAGCAGTGTGAACGCCGTGCTGGGGATCGGGGAGTATGAGAGAGGGCTGCTAACTTCAGTCACTCGGGGGATTTGCGGTCACCGGTGAGCCCTTCACAGGTGACCGCTAATCAGGACGCAGCACAGACAGCCGCAGCATGACCATGAAGTCGGGTGAAGTTCATTCTGACAGTGCGGCTCTGTCTGTGTCTGCTGTCATCTGCCATTAAGCTCTGCTGCATGGCTGGCTGTGTCTGCTATCAGCGGCCATGTAGCAGCACTGCATGGCAGATGACATAGTAAAAAATACGCATTACACACTCTAGTAAAATCATTAATTTATTCTGAAAGCATCGCACTTGCGTTGCACTCGGACCTAACGTGAACTAAAATCAGCCGAGTTTTTTTTTTTTTTTTTTTTTTTTTTTTTTTTCAGCCCAGTCGGACCAATTTTACTTGCATAGATGTGTTTCCACCCATAGTAAACCATAAGCCACGGTGACAAATGCAGTAAAGTGACAAACCCTATATATCATTCTATAAGGTCATAGTGGTAGGAGTGGCTTAATTTTTGAGGTGAGGTTCATGCCCTTGTTTTCTCTTTGCAGGACACTGTCATTGTTCCTGTGCTGACTTCAGTCTTAAGGGATCCCAGATATTTTAAGAATCCAAGACAGTTTGATCCCACAAACTTTCTGAATGACAATGGCAGCTTCCAGCAGAATGACGCATTTCAGCCTTTCTCAATGGGTAATTTGGTCATCAGTATAATCATTGTCCACTAATAGTATTGTAGGGGCTTCAACTGGGATCATTGATTGTCAAAGCATCATACATTGCATTTAGCCAGAACTGAGACAAGTACTAAATCTTAACCCCCCCCCCATAAGATGGACTTGCACATTGCACTTCATTGTGAAATTCAGTTGTAAAATCCACACTGAAGTTATCTAGAAACCTGGCATTGTAGACACTTGAGTCAACAATTGTCTCAGAAGTTGACGACAATCTTGACATAATCTCCACATTTTAGCACCAGTGTACTTTCAGTAGTTTTAAAGCTGCTAGTGGCAGCTTTATGTAATTATGGTTGAGCCTCTGGGAGGTCCAGCCATCCAACAAAGTGTAGCCACTTGACAATCTAGCCTAATGCTATCAGTACTGTGTAAGATAGAACTACATTAGTCAGTTTTGAGGCAGTCTCTGCCATTAAATGAGACATTTCAAAGATGGTGGTGGAATGAGAAATTGGGGAGGAATGGTGCGAGGCAACAAAGGCGTTGAGTAAAGGACATGGTAGTGAGAACCATGATGTACAACTTTTAAAAGTTGCTGGCTTTCGAAAAGGGAATAGTCTCAATGTTCTTGGCCCTCATCACTGCCTAATGTAAATTGCCAAGAAGGGGTAGTCATGGGTGAGGGTTATAGTCCTCAACCCACCCTGGGACAGTATGGGGGGGGGGGGCGCAGAGTAGGGCAGTAAGTGTGGAGGTGGTACTGGTCTGGATCTTCAGCCAGCTTCTCAGGATCTCACTCACTATTGGCCTCACACATCGCAATGTCAAACTAGTCCACCACCGGTTAAAACCACAACTTTTACTGAACAGTTGGGTTAGCACAGTTTCCATTTCTTAAAGGCAGACTCTTCATCGATAGTTTATAGCCATTCTTTTTTGTACTGAACACACCTCTGCAGCAACGGCCACCAAGGGGTGATTTATCCTCTACTTTCTAGAAGAAGAGATGCCTCCCTCCCTCATACTGGGTTTACACCTTGCCTCTGAGGGGCTCACACTCTCCTACATTCTCATTTACTCCTTCTTTCTAGGTCTGACACCTCCACACCACCAAACTCCAATTTGCTTCATCTGACTGTGGGTCCTTTCCTTTCTTGATACTACTCCCTATATGCCCTGTACCTGGAAACTTCTGCCCTATTTCCTCCTGTGCTGGGGACAGTCCTCCCCAGTTAACCCATGCTGGCCTGTCACTCCCCATGTATTACCTCACACTAGGGATCAGTGGCGCCTAGTGGCAGTCGGTCAAATTACCCAGGAGACACACGTGTAAGTAAAATACAGTACATTAACACACATGCATGAAGAGCATCTCTCAGCATAAATAAACCAATTTGCCATACATATTTGGGGTCAACAGGCCCACTTACACAAATACCACACAATTTCCCAAAATATTTTTTTTATTCTCCCCCCCCCCCCCCCCCACCCCCCACCTCTATGGTCCATGAAAAGCAATTTATCAAAGCCTTAGGGTGAGGAAAGCTTCAGTAAATCTAATTTACATGCCGTGGGATTTCTTGGTTCAGTGGGTGGCTTTATCAGTGATGGCAATGTTCTATGTGAACCACTGATGGGACAACCCACCAACCCAGCCTGAGTCCTAGAAGGATCAATAATTCTCCACGATATTCAACTCTACTCGGCTTCCCCCTGCTTCGCATGTCTGCAAACTGGACACCTTTTTCATGACCACAGGTTCCCTCTAATGTGACGTGCAAGTCTTGACAGGTTTTTTTTTATTTTTTTTTTTGTATTGGTTTCCTACTAAAATGTCTGATTTTCTACAGGCCCTAGAAGATGCCCTGGAGAAAGTATGGCACAGATGATGATATTTCTCTTTCTGACAAACATATTACAGAATTTCAACCTGAAATCAGTTTTGGCCCCACACGATATTCAGATTGCAGCAGAACTAAATGGAACGCTGCCGTTTAACTACCAGATGTATGTGACCCCCAGATGATTGGAAACCTCTTTAAACTTATTTATTTGGTTGGGTAACCATTTATTAACTTACAAGTTTGTTATACAACGAAAAATAAAATTTGCATTATGATAAATTGTGCCTCTGTGTAAATGTCTTGATCATTCTTTGATCACCTGTTGTCTACTTGTTGGGGTGGCTAATAGGGGCCATGGTTGTCATTGCAGAAGGTCCCTGGCTGCAGAGTGACATGTCATTAACTCCACACACCCCAGTGCAACACAACAAAAATCCATTCATCTGCTGACACTAACTCACACATGAAGGTTTCCTTTAGGCACCGGAACTTTGTTAGCTTTGCACATCTCCATCTCGCAATATGAGGATACAGTTTTGAACTTCGGCGGGGTTCCTCATAGTAAGTCATGATATTTAATTTCCAGGCTGACTGCTTCCTTGGCACTTGAGTCTCTGAGAAGACCTGTAAGCCCCTCATCTCCTCTAAAGATGTGGCAGGCTCAACCTCTGCTCTCGCATTTGGTTCCCACCCTCTCTTTAGGGTCATGCTAACGGTTTCTTGAGGGGGTTCTTTAGGTATTCTTTCCAGGGAAACTGATACCACTCAGACTGCAGACTCCACACTCTTCTAGGGATGCAGCTACACTCAGTCCTTCCTCACACAGGACCCTGCGTGTCGGAGTCTGACCCTGAAGGTCTAGCCAAATTACTCCAAACGGGCTTCTGGCCTATTAGGTCTAGTGCAGCTACTCTCACTTTCTCCTCACTGGGGACTCTCCTTTCCTTTTCCTATTACTTGCCCTTTATTATAAGCTACAGACCTCCCTGCAGTTAACACCTTTCCTACCCAGAGGGTTCCAGTGAGAACATTACCATCTAGTGGCCACACAACATGGCACTCCTTTTTTAATATACATATACATGCTGCTTTTACTTCTGTGGGGGTGGCAGAGCCTTAGACCTCCCCCCCCCCCCCCCCCCCCTTACATGCTTGTCACAATCAACTTTTACCCACTATCAAAAATTCTGCTCCCATCCCCATGTGAGCTGCTTCTGTCGCGGGCTGAGGGGACGCTGCGCTCTCCCAATGCTCGGGTCCAGCTGCTGCTCCTGCTCGGCGGTGGCTCGAGCGGTGGGCCGGATTCCGGGGACTCGAGCGGCGCTCCTCGCCCGTGAGTGAAAGGGGGGGGGGGGGGGGATTGTTTTGGGGATTTATTGTCCGTGACGCCACCCACGGTTGTGGTGAGGTTGGGAACACCACCGCTGCTCTGGACGGGGATCCCGGGAGCGATGACAGGGAGCAGCTAGGATGTTGTTTTCTCCCCTCCGTGGATGGGGGGGTTTAGTTGTCCCGGGGCCCGGTGATGGGGTAGGGATGGTTGGCAGGCGGGTTACAGGGCCTGGCGAGGTGCAGGGTCGCGGGGGCAGCGCTGTGCCGCACGGCACGGTGGTACTCAGCCCAATGATGCACACAGTCTCTGAAACAACCGGCTGGATGGACAGGTCCCACGGGCGGCTGCGGTGTTGTCTCCCGGCAGGTTGGTGGTGACTGCCTTTCCCTGCACCTGTGTAGTATAACTGTTTCGATGGGTTCCCACCGGTAACCCACTTCCCAGCTAAGATGGGTGCTGAAGGAGCCCATTTTGCCCGCAGGCTCTGGCCCTGGGAACTGTAGCCTTGGCAGTGACTGTTTCCCTCTCTCGGTTGGACTGTTGCCTTCTGTTGGGACTTGACTGCTGGGAAACCCAGGAGGTTCCCTTCGCTAACGGATTTGGCAAATTCACGGTCACTCCTAGCCTTGCAGGGGTCCGTAAGCCCCTGCTGGATGGTGCTGGCTTCTCTTTGCGTACCGTTCCGGTACCGCCGGGCCACCGCCCGTCCACGGTCCTTACGGTTGGCTCCGATAGGACTCTCCTGCAGACAGTCACCACAGTCTGCCAACCTTGCTGTTCCGTCCGGGCCCCACACCCGGACCAACTTCAGTCTGCTCTACTGCCACTTTCCTTCCTTCCACTTTCACTTTCCAAACTAATCTCTCTCCACTTCACAACTGATCTGAGCTCTTTTCCCACCTCCAGGACTGTGAACTCGGTGGGCGGGACCAACCGCCTGGCCCACCTCCAGGACTGTGAACATCAGCCCCTGGAGGGAGGCAACAAGGATTTTCGTCTGACTTCGGTGTGCCTGACCGGGAGTGTGGGGTGTGGTGGTGTAGTACCTGTGACGACCTGGCTTGTCCAGGGCGCCACACTTCCAATGCCCCTCCCCTACCTATGGTTTACACTCTTATGGTAAATATGGAAATACTGTGAGGGCAGGGCCCTCTTTGGTCTGGCAACCATGTGGGGCAATGCCACTGGTTCGGAGGGCTGTTCCAGTTATTATGGTGTCAAAGACAATATTGCTGAAAGGATAGAATCCCATTGCCATCTTGCTCTGCACCATGATAGACTTTGATATCTCTAGGAGGTCAATGAAAAGGCTGAGAACATGCACACTGTTTATGCTGTGACTGATATGGGGTCACATAATGTAAGGTAGCCGGATCCGTCTAGTCTTCATTCCAGGTACACTAAAAGCCAAGGCCAACCATAGGCTAACCAGTGCCCTGTACAAAATTTCTCTTCGGTGCTCTTCCCATGGTTTTACTCAAACCATGTGACTGTTTGTACAGGAGAGAAACCACTCCATGGTGTATGGAGCTGTGATTTGCTTCACTTCTGGCTGACTTGAGATCTGCTATCAGTTGAACATGAGGATAACTGGTGCCAGAAACAAAATGTCTAAGGGGTACTTCTCACATATCGATCGCTGCGGAGTCACGGATTTTGTGATGCACCAGTGACCTCATTAGCGATCTCGCTGTTACACTGAGCAGCGATCTGGCCCCTGCTGTGAAATCGCTGCTCGTTTCTTTTTTTTTTTTTTTTTTTTTTTTTGCTCGTTGCTCTCCCGCTATGAAGCACACATCGCAGTGTTTGACGGCGAGAGAGCAACGATCTGATTGTGCAGGGAGCCGGCGTCTGGAAGCTGCGGACACTGGTAACCAAGGTACACCGGGTAACTAGGTAGCGTCTAGCTTGGTTATCCGATATTTACCTTGGTTACTAGCGTACGCTGCTCTCAGGCTGCCAGTGCTGGCTCCCTGCACACGTAGCCAGAGTACACATTGGGTAAATAAGCAAAGCGGTTTGCTTATTTACCCAATGTGTACCCTGGCTACGAGTGCAGGGAGCCAGTGCTAAGCGGTTTGCGCTGGTAACAAAGGTAAATATCAGGTAACCAAGCAAAGAATTTTGCTTAGTTGCCAATTATTATATTATACTAATTATATTAGTTACCAAGCGCAGAATCGCTTCCATGCGTGGCTGGGGACTGGTCGCTGGTGAGATCTGCCTAATTGACAGCTCACCAGCGACCATGTAGCGACGCACCAGCGATCCTGGCCAGGTCATATCGTGGTTGGAATCACTGGTACGTCGTTTAGTGAGACGGTACTTTTTTAGTGCTAAAAGTATAGGGATGCCATAAATCTATATACTGGACAACCTTTCTCATGTTGTGACATTGAGTCACTCTGTAAATGTCTTGTCCAGAGACTCTATTCAACAGAGGTGAGTTTGTGGTCAGTAACTACAGGACATTCTTGACCATGCATATTGTCTTGGTTTTCTAAGGGCCCAGACTATAGCTAGGCATTGCTTTGTAGCACTTGCATAGGAAACTTCTCAACCAGCAGTTTCCTGCTAAGGTGGGCAATGTTTCTCCCTAGCTGCATTCGCTTGGCTGACTGTAGCTCCCAGGCCACAAGTGGCATCTGTCTGCACGGTAAATATCTTGGTAGTGCAAAAGAACAGGATTAAATCTTGAGGAAAGAGTCTTTAGATTTACCGAGTATGAAAAACACCCAAGAGGCAAACATAGTAAAAATATAAACATTTTTATTTTCCAATAATTGCATAGGGTGTGACATAAGTACAAAATAGTCATGAGGAACCAGAGTATGGAAAAGTGTAGGAGGGGAAGAAACCCCACGTGACCTAGGGAAAGAATTCAAATATCACCAGTGATTTGCATAGAAGCCTGGACATGCAGAGAAGTGCCTAAATGCGAGTGCAAAAAGTGGCCAGCTAAGAGATAGCAAAAATCTCAAGGCATAGCCTAGATAGGACAACTTACCAGGGCAGCAGATCACTGGACTTGGACCCAGGTGTACACGTGGGGACCGGCGTCCCAACACGTGTTTCGCGTGGTGTGCTTCGTCGGGGGACAGATAAGAAATGAGTGCTCAGTACAGGGTTATAAAGGGGCCAAATTGCTGCTTAATCGCTAATTAAGCGACGCGCCATGACATTATGCTACGGACTGCGCCATGGTTCAGCGTCAGCAGCAAAGGCCGGATGGAGGAAAAACCTCCGGTGACGTCACTGGTGCTTCCGGTCCTTCGCTGCTAGGGATGCTAAGTCAGGCACGCCCATAGAGGCGGAAACTACGTCTGTGACACATTACGAGTGCTTCCGGTCCTCTGCTGCTAAGGACGCCAACACAGGCACGCCCCCAGCAGCAGACAGCAGGTTAGTGACGCGTCGCTGGTATCTCCAATCCAGGAAGAGAAAAGAAGCCCTCTGAACCGTAAGTTATAATGCAAATAATTGCATTAAAGCGATGATCACCTCCAGCAAATTAGCAGGAGGTAAAAATCGTTGTTAATAGTTTATAGGGAGAAGTGAATACATGGAGGTTAATAGAAAAAATGAAAATAGAAAACAGAGAAAGAAGCAGACGTCTGCGAAGAGTACATAGTAAATGTAGGTAATCACACAATAATGCATGAATATACAAAGAATAAACGGACGGCTGCTACATAGTTCCTTCATGGATTTAGAGATATAAAGTTCGTTCCGAAGGCATGATTGCCACAGCGTTTCCATTCCTGAGGAGGGCCTGGAATGGGAATAAGGTGGCGAGATAACGGCAATGGATCCCTTTTAACTAGACAAATATAAAAGACACACTGTTAAAAAAGAGTTATATATGACTGCCACAAGTGCCAGCATGAGCAGGCATCAACTTATATGGGAAAACACATCAATATACTAAAATCTAGGCAGAGCGTAGCCCTCAGCGGGGATACATTCATCATGGAAATATATAAAATATATCCATCTTCGGGAATTATCAAAAAGAGAGAGTAATGAAAACATCAGGGTCCACCAATGTCAGGGAGACTGGGAGGCTAGAGAAACGGGGCATAGGAGAGCCGTTCATTGAGGCCATGTGGTGTCTGGGTGCCCAAGATGAAGATCCATCGACACTCCATCTGTGCCAGGCGTTTTTTGAGATTGCCGCCTCGGATTCCTAGATGTACCTTAACGATACCTCTAACCTGCAGAGAGACTGGATCACAATTATGAGTCTCTCTGAAATGGCGGGGTATCGTTTTTAGGGTCTCAGGGTTGGTGGTCTCTTTTGCTGCCAAGATGTCCCGCACATGCTCTCTCGTGCGAATACGGAGCTCGCGGGAGGTCAAACCAATGTAGATCTTACCGCAGCCACATGTGGCGTAATAAATTACGCCAGATGTGCTGCAGGAGATGTATTCACGAATGGAGAATTCTCTCCCTCCGTCTGCGGAGCAAAAGGTGGTAGCCCTGATGATGTTTTGACAACCTCGGCAGCTGCCGCATGGGTAACAACCGACTCGTTGGGGGCCACATCCAAAGAGGGGGGTTCTCTTGGCCACATAATGGCTGTGTACCAGTATGTCTCTGAGACTCCGACCCCTCTTTGCTGTCATTAATGGGCGTTCAGGCAGATACCCCTCAAGAGAGGGTTCAGTTTGGAGTATGGCCCAATGCTTGCTCAGCACCCCTCTAATTTGTTCCCACTGACGGCAATAGGTAGAGATAAACCTGGCTACTGGATTAGATGTTGTTGACGGGTTGTCATTCCCAGACAACAGTTGTTCCCGTCGGGAATGTTTAGCACGTTGGTAACCCCTTTTGATAGACCTACCACTGTAGCCCCTATTAATGAACCTCTCCCTCATATCTCCCGATTCCCTTTCAAAAGAACCATCCGAGGAACAGGAACAGGATTGTAGACTAAAACGCAGCCAACAAAAGATGCCCAGTGTGGAAATCACAATCTCAGACTTTGCTGGGAGAAGGAAATGCATGCATTTTGGTACATCTTTGTGACGTCAAAAACGGAGCAAAAGATGCCCTGTGTGAACTTAGCCTTATGACGCATATCCTGTGAACACCAGCAGAGCGCAGCAGTCACCGGAGAGCAGTATTTCTTGATCAGCTCAAGCAATTGGATAGTGCAGGCATAAAGCCTTGCTGAATCATCACCGATCCTCCACCAAACTTCAGTGGGTACAAGACACTGTGGCTTGTACGCCTCTCCAGGGCTCCATCTAACCATTATATGACCAGGTGTTGGGCAAAGATGAAAATTAAACTCATAAGAGAAGATTACTCTAGAAATTTGGGCAGATTAAACTTTGTGAAGGATGTATGAATCAAGCAGCATACAAGGTTATCCTGGAAAAACAGTTGCTTCCTTCTGCTCAGGCAATGTTCCCCAACTCTGAGGACTGGTTTTTCCAGCAGGTCAATGCGCCATACCACACAGCTAGGTCAATCAGTGTGTGGCTAAAGGACCACCACATCAAAACCCTGCCATGGCCGGCCCAATCCCCAGACCTGAACCCCAATGAAAATCTCTGGAATGTAATCAAAAGTAAGATGGATAGTCACAAGCCATCAAAGAACTGCTTACATTTTTGCACCAGGAGTGGCATAAGGTCACCCAAAAGCAGTGAGACAGACTGGTGGAAAGCAGCCAAGACGCATGAAAGCTGGGATTAAGAATCATGGTTAGTCCATAAAATATTGATTTTTGAACTCTTCCTGAGGTAAAACATTATTAGTATTGTTGTTCCTAAATGATTATGAACTTGTTTTCTTTGCATTATTTGAGGAAATAAAATGCAGTTAAATAAAATAGGAAATGAAAGCAATGCATTGTTTTATTTTGACCATTTCTCATTCTCAAAAAATACAATGTTTTTGCTTGGAAATTCGGAGACGACGTCAGCAGCTCATAGAATAAGAACAATTTACATTTTACTCAAAGAGAAAAATCAAACTGACAATTTTGCAGCGGTCTCAATTTTTGCCAGAGCTAGATATAGATGGAGAGATAGATATAGATTATATATATATATATATATATATATATATTTTATATATATATACATATATATATATTTATTTATATATATATATATATATATATATATATATATATATATATATATATATATCTCACATGAATCTTGGATTAAGAGTAACTTGGTTTGAGAGCGTTTTGCAAGTCAAGCAAAGGTTTCTAAAAATTTGTAACTTGGTTTAAGAGCAATGCTTTGCAAGAAGAGCAAATCCTCAACGTGCACACGTCCGGTTTTGTCCTTTCACCGAGCTCTGACCCTCTCTGGAGGTAACTTTCTGTACATATGTACTGTATACAGTATACCATTGTACAATATATACTATACAGCATTTCTATACATTTGCATTTGTGGATATAGTATTGTGCTTTCTTTCTGATAACCAGTGCAGCACATTGCTTACTGTATCTCCCACACTCCAACAATTTTATAATTTTGTTGTTTTTTACTGTCCAGTATTTTGTATTAGTGTACTGTAATAATTTTATATGAATACAGGACATTATATTACTGTAAAGTTTGTATAAATATAGTAAATATTTTTGAGTTGTGGAACGCATTGCCGGCGTTTCAATTATTTCCTATGGGAAAATTCGCTTTGATATAAGAGTAACTTGGTTTAAGAGCACAGTCCCGGAACCAATTATACTCGTAATCCAAGGTTCCACTGTGTAGATAGATATACTAGAAACCATTGTGACCATATAGTGGCTGTAAGTTAATAGGAATATATGATGTGCATGATAAAAAGTTAGTTGAATTTTGTGGAACGCCCATATATACATATATAATCAGGGCGTTCCACAAAATTCAACTAACTTTTTAACATACACGTCATACTCGTATATTCCTATTAATTTACAGCCACTATATGGTCACAATGGTTTGTACTGTGTGTGTGTGTGTGTGTGTGTATATTTATAATATATATATATATATATACAGTTAGGTCCAGAAATATTTGGACAGTGACACAAGTTTTGTTATTTTAGCTGTTTATAAAAACATGTTCAGAAATACAATTATATATATATATATATAATATGGGCTGAAAGTGCACACTCCCAGCTGCAATATGAGAGTTTTCACATCCAAATCGGAGAAAGGGTTTAGGAGTCATATCTCTGTAATGCATAGCCTCCTCTTTTTCAAGGGACCAAAAGTAATTGGACAAGGGACGCTAAGGGCTGCAATTAACTCTGAAGGCGTCTCCCTCGTTAACCTGTAATCAATGAAGTAGTTAAAAGGTCTGGGGTTGATTACAGGTGTGTGGTTTTGCATTTGGAAGCTGTTGCTGTGACCAGACAACATGCGGTCTAAGGAACTCTCAATTGAGGTGAAGCAGAACATCCTGAGGCTGAAAAAAAAGAAAAAATCCTTCAGAGAGATAGCAGACATGCTTGGAGTAGCAAAATCAACAGTCGGGTACATTCTGAGAAAAAAAGGAATTGACTGGTGAGCTTGGGAACTCAAAAAGGCCTGGGCGTCCACGGATGACAACAGTGGTGGATGATCGCCGCATACTTTCTTTGGTGAAGAAGAACCCGTTCACAACATCAACTGAAGGCCAGAACACTCTCAGTGAAGTAGGTGTATCTGTCTCTAAGTCAACAGTAAAGAGAAGACTCCATGAAAGTAAATACAAAGGGTTCACATCTAGATGCAAACCATTCATCAATTCCAAAAATAGACAGGCCAGAGTTAAATTTGCTGAAAAACACCTCATGAAGCCAGCTCGGTTCTGGAAAAGTATTCTATGGACAGATGAGACAAAGATCAACCTGTACCAGAATGATGGGAAGAAAAAAGTTTGGAGAAGAAAGGGAACGGCACATGATCCAAGGCACACCACATCCTCTGTAAAACATGGTGGAGGCAACGTGATGGCATGGGCATGCATGGCTTTCAATGGCACTGGGTCACTTGTGTTTATTGATGACATAACAGCAGACAAGAGTAGCCGGATGAATTCTGAAGTGTACCGGGATATACTTTCAGCCCAGATTCAGCGAAATGCCGCAAAGTTGATCGGACGGTGCTTCATAGTACAGATGGACAATGACCCAAAGCATACAGCCAAAGCTACCCAGGAGTTCATGAGTGCAAAAAAGTGGAACATTCTGCAATGGCCAAGTCAATCACCAGATCTTAACCCAATTGAGCATGCATTTCACTTGCTCAAATCCAGACTTAAGACGGAAAGATCCACAAACAAGCAAGACCTGAAGGCTGCGGCTGTAAAGGCCTGGCAAAGCATTAAGAAGGAGGAAACCCAGAGTTTGGTGATGTCCATGGGTTCCAGACTTAAGGCAGTGATTGCCTCCAAAGGATTCGCAGCAAAATATTGAAAATAAACCAAACCCAAACAAAATATTTTTATTTGTCCAATTACTTTTGACCTCCTAAAATGTGGAGTGCTTGTAAAGAAATGTGTACAATTCATACAATTTCTATCAGATATTTTTGTTCAAACCTTCAAATTAAACGTTACAATCTGCACTTGAATTCTGTTGTAGAGGTTTCATTTCAAATCCAATGTGGTGGCATGCAGAGCCCAACTCGCCAAAATTGTGTCACTGTCCAAATATTTCTGGACCTAACTGTATATATAATATATATATATATATATATATATATATATATATATAATTAGAATCCATTGTGACCATATAGTGACTGTGTGGCTGTAAGTTAATAGGAACATATGACGTGCATGATAAAAGGTTTTTGTTGAATTTTGTGGAATGCCCATATATACATATATAAATATATATATTTTTTTTTTACCCCACATGTTCTTCAGAGGGGACTTTTATTCTTTGTCTTTTTTTTGAGGTTTTCCCATGAATTTCTCCATTTGAAAGTTCAAAGTGTCTCTCCAGGAAAAGAGACAAACTCTAGCGCAGCGCCACCTATTGGAAGTAGCGATCCTAAAAGTCAAATGTGGATTTTTAACAATCCTTTGTATATGACCTAGGTCCTAGGATATATAAGCCAGATCAGAATCCCAATTAGGCTGCTTTCACACCTCCGGTTTTTGCTATGTGGCACAACCCGGCACTTTGCAGGAAAAACGCAACCGGTTTTTGTTTTTTTTTTTTGCTGCTGGTTGCGTTTTTCCTGCATAGACTTTAATTAGTGCCGCATTGTGCCGCATGGCCTTGCGTTCGGTCCGGTTTTTGCCGCATGCGGCAGATTTAGCCGATGCGGCGGCCGGATGGAACGTTGCCTGGCACGTTTCTTTGTGCGGCAAAAAAAACTGCATCGCGCCACATCCGGCCGATGCGGCGCTTTTCTCAATGCATCCCTATGGATGCTGTATGCGGTGCGATGCGGCAAAAACCGCATACGGCCGCCGCATGCGGTTTTTGCCACTGCGCATGCTCAGTAGCGTGCCGCAAGCGGCAAAAACCGAACGGGCCGCATGTAAAAAACGTATGCAAGTGATGCGGTGTTTTCACCGCATCCGTTGCATAGGTTTCACAGCTGGATTGAGCCGCACTGCTCAAACCAGATGTGTGAAAGCAGCCTTATCAGACACGGTGTTTCTTGCAAAGTCTCCTTAAAAAGAATAGTGTTCCCCCATGGGCCATGGTCTGCATTGAAAGTAAAATCATAAACAAAAAAATCATTTGGGTATTAAATTGAGAAGAACACAAGAAAAGGGTTTACAAATACAGAAGCCAGAGAGAGAAGAACAATACCCTACATTAAAAAAAAAGTTGGGAAAGAAGCCGCATAGAATAAAGTAAAAGTAAAGGACGTGATGAAGGGAAGAGGGAGCTATTTGACTGTTGCACATACAACAGCTGAATAGGTTTCCTGGAGGGGAGAGGCGCGGCCCTGCACTGAGCATGGAGGATATGACACTTTCTGATGGGGAGGGCGGCAGACACAACACAAGAGGGAGGACATGATGCACAGCGCCTGCTGCTTGTAGGACATCACACCTGTAACACTGCCAGCGGTGGCACTTGTGTGACACATATCCAGGTGAGCGCTTTTCTCTCCTCTTTTCTCTCCTCTTTTCTCTCCTCTTTTCTCTCCTCTTTTCTCTCCTCTTTTCTCTCCTCTTTTCTCTCCTCCTTTTCTCTCCTCTATTCTCTCCTTCTATTCTCTCCTATTCTCTCCTTCTATTCTCTCCTTCTATTCTCTCCTTCTATTCTCTCCTTCTATTCTCTCCTTCTATTCTCTCCTTCTATTCTCTCCTTCTATTCTCTCCTCTATTCTCTCCTCTATTCTCTCCTTCTTTTCTCTCCTCTATTCTCTCCTATATTCTCTCCTCCTTTTCTCTCCTCCTTTTCTCTCCTCCTTTTCTCTCCTCCTTTTCTCTCCTCCTTTTCTCTCCTCCTTTTCTCTCCTTTTCTCTCCTCCTTTTCTCTCCTCTATTCTTTCCTTCTATTCTCTCCTATTCTCTCCTTCTATTCTCTCCTTCTATTCTCTCCTTCTATTCTCTCCTTCTATTCTCTCCTTCTATTCTCTCCTTCTATTCTCTCCTTCTATTCTCTCCTCTATTCTCTCCTCTATTCTCTCCTTCTTTTCTCTCCTCTATTCTCTCCTATATTCTCTCCTCCTTTTCTCTCCTCCTTTTCTCTCCTCCTTTTCTCTCCTCCTTTTCTCTCCTCTATTCTCTCCTTCTTTTCTCTCCTCCTTTTCTCTCCTCCTTTTCTCTCCTCCTTTTCTCTCCTCCTTTTCTCTCCTCCTTTTCTCTCCTCCTTTTCTCTCCTTCTTTTCTCTCCTCCTTTTCTCTCCTCCTTTTCTCTCCTCCTTTTCTCTCCTCCTTTTCTCTCCTCCTTTTCTCTCCTCCTTTTCGCTCCTCCTTTTCTCTCCTCTATTCTCTCCTTCTTTTCTCTCCTCCTTTTCTCTCCTCCTTTTCTCTCCTCCTTTTCTCTCCTTCTTTTCTCTCCTCCTTTTCTCTCCTCCTTTTCTCTCCTCCTTTTCTCTCCTCCTTTTCTCTCCTCTATTCTCTCCTCTATTCTCTCCTCCATTTCAAAATAATTTGCACTGATCTTTGAACGAGATCACAAGTTGCAAAACTGAACATAAATATCCAGGCTACAGTCCCTTCTTTCCTGGAGTGAATGAATGGGGTCCTGTCTGGCACTATAGACCGGGCACTATTCCGCGTCCTGATAGTGAGAGGTGTAAGTCTCTGCTCTGTCTGCTGAGATCCTGTGTGCAGAGCTGCACAGAAAAGACTATGGTGACATGTTGTGTGTGGCTCTTCTTGTACGCCGCTATTCTCTTTAGTATTTTATTGCGCGCACGAAGGAAAATATTCCCAAACTATAAACACAGCTGGATCCCTGTATACGGCTACACGGCTGTGTTTATAGTATGAGCTCACTAAAATGCTAAAGAAAATAGCCTACCCTTCTCCTCCTTCTAATCTCCCTTCTCCTCCTCCCAATCGGGAAGGTTGAGTGACAACCAAAGTGGTCAACACCACTGCAGCTCTCCGTGGTTGTCGGTCGTCTTCCCTGCAGCTCTCCAGGGTAGTCAGTTGGCTTCCCCGCAGCTCTCCGGGGTTGTCGGTCGGCTTCTCCACAGCTCTCCGGGGTTGTCGGTCGGCTTCTCCACAGCTCTCCGGGGTTGTCGGTCGGCTTCTCCACAGCTCTCCGGGGTTGTCGGTCGGCTTCTCCACAGCTCTCCGGGGTTGTCGGTCGGCTTCTCCACAGCTCTCTGGGGTTGTCAGTCGGCTTCCCTGCAGCTCTCCGGGGTAGTCAGTTGGCTTCCCCGCAGCTCTCCGGGGTTGTCGGTCGGCTTCTCCACAGCTCTCCGGGGTTGTCGGTCGGCTTCTCCACAGCTCTCCGGGGTTGTCGGTCGACTTCTCCACAGCTCTCTGGGGTTGTCAGTCGGCTTCCCTGCAGCTCTCTGGGGTTGTCGGTCGGCTTCCCTGCAGCTCTCCGGGGTTGTCAGTGGGCTTCCCTGCAGCTCTCCGGGGTTGTCGGTCGGCTTCCCTGCAGCTCTCCGGGGTTGTCAGTGGGCTTCCCTGCAGCTCTCTGGGGTTGTCAGTCGCCTTCCCTGCAGCTCTCCGGGGTTGTCGGTCGCCTTCCCTGCAGCTCTCCGTGGTTGTCAGTGGGCTTCCCTGAAGCTCTCTGGGGTTGTCAGTCGCCTTCCCTGCAGCTCTCCGGGGTTGTCAGTGGGCTTTCATGCAGCTCTCCGGGGTTGTCAGTCGGCTTCTCCGCAGCTCTCCGGGGTTGTCGGTCGGCTTCCCTGCAGCTCTCCGGGGTTGTCAGTCTGCTTCCCTGCAGCTCTCCGGGGTTGTCGGTAGGCTTCCCTGCAGCTATCCGGGGTTGTCAGTGGGCTTCCCTGCAGCTCTCCGGGGCTGTCGGTCGGCTTCCCCGCAGCTCTCCGGGGTTGTCAGTGGGCTTCCCCGCAGCTCTCCGGGGGTTGTCGGTCGGCTTCCCCGCAGCTCTCCGGGGATGTCAGTGGGCTTCCCCGCAGCTCTCCAGGGTTGTCGGTCGGCTTCCCCGCAGCTCTCCGGGGATGTCAGTGGGCTTCCCTGCAGCTCTCCGGGGTTGTCGGTCGGCTTCCCCGCAGCTCTCCGGGGTTGTCGGTCGGCTTCCCCGCAGCTCTCCGGGGTTGTCGGTCGGCTTCCCCGCAGCTCTCCGGGGTTGTCAGTCGGCTTCCCCGCAGCTCTCCGGGGTTGTCGGTCGGCTTCCCCGCAGCTCTCCGGGGTTGTAAGTGGGCTTCCCTGCAGCTCTCCGGGGTTGTAAGTGGGCTTCCCTGCAGCTCTCTGGGGTTGTCGGTCGGCTTCCCTGCAGCTCTCTGGGGTTGTCGGTCGGCTTCCCTGCAGCTCTCTGGGGTTGTCGGTCGGCTTCCCTGCAGCTCTCTGGGGTTGTCGGTCGGCTTCCCTGCAGCTCTCCGGGGTTGTCGGTCGGCTTCCCCGCAGCTCTCCGGGGTTGTAAGTGGGCTTCCCTGCAGCTCTCCGGGGTTGTAAGTGGGCTTCCCTGCAGCTCTCTGGGGTTGTCGGTCGGCTTCCCTGCAGCTCTCTGGGGTTGTCGGTCGGCTTCCCTGCAGCTCTCTGGGGTTGTCGGTCGGCTTCCCTGCAGCTCTCTGGGGTTGTCGGTCGGCTTCCCTGCAGCTCTCTGGGGTTGTCGGCCCACTTCCCCAGCTGCAGTTCACGACATGGTGCACAACGCTGAGCTATCCGGTCGGATGTGATGACAGATGATCGGTGTGGGTGCCGGGTGTGGACCCCTCACCCCCACTCCACTGATTAAAAATTTATGACCTATTATAAGGGTATTGTGAAATTATTTTCCAGGCAAATTCCTCCTAGAATTCATCAAAAAAAAGAAAGAAAAAGCGCCCCAAAAATGGAAATAATGCACAGCAATGTCAAAACAACACTGCTGTGCACATGTGCTGTCTTCTGTTACTTCTTATAATGGAGGTTGTTAAAAGAAGTAAAGTGTTCATTCTTCAGGTGGCTTCATATGGAAGCGGCCCGCTTTCTGTAACAGAATGAAAAGGAAAAAGATGGCGTTAACATGACCTAAAAAAAAAAATCGCTGCTGGAGCCGCTTTAGGAAGGGTTGTTGTCTTCTTCATAAGGCCTCCTTCACACATCCGTGTCTCTGGTATGTGTGATGTCTGCTTTCACACTTGTTTTCATAAGGACTATGTGTCTGTGTGCTCTACATGGCAACATATCTGTTTTCTGATAGCAAAACTGGTGTGATCCCTGTGACAATCAGTGTGACACGTACCAGAGAAAAAACACTACTTAAAAAAAAAATATATATATATATATATTTATTTTTTTATACTTACCTGTCTCCGGCGCTGCTGTTGCTTCCGGGCCCGCTCATTATGCTCATGAATATTCACTGCACTCACTGCAGACCCGGAAGTAACAGCAGCGCCGGAGACGGGTAAGTATACCAGCTCATGCTGTCAGTGTACTATCCAGATGTCACACGGACAGTACAGGGACTGCACACACACATGTACCTTCATCATGGACCATGAATGCACACACGTGTGAAGGAGGCCTAAAGCAATTTTTTGAAAGCCGTCAGATTAAATCCGTTGTGTACACATATGTAGAGGAAGAACAACAAATTCCATCACAGCGTTCCACATCTCATTCCTTTTATTAGTCCATTTTTGAGTGGCGACATTGAGCCTATGGAATTTGTGCCTTTGTCGTTTTGTTTTTTTTTATTTTTTTCATTAGTGCCTTATTCTTCTTTTAATTTGTACCTTTTAAGTCTGCTGTATGTGTTATCATCTTCCTTTTTTAGATGTCGACATCGTTAATAGGGGTTTGTATTTTCCAGATGTCTTTGGCTGAGTAATCAATTGTGACTTTTTAATGGCTCATGCAGATGCAGGGTGGACCTGTTGAAGCGCCTATCTGTGCAAATTGGCCATTGTCCAGCCCCTTGCACCTGCACTTTATTGTTCCCCCTCCTCCGCACAACGGTAACTAGTTGATGGAATAATACATAACAATTTTTCCTTGATTTGGAGTACCACTATCTTTTTGGAGTCCTGAGTAATCAATTGTGACTTTTTAATGGCTCATGCAGATACAGGATGGACCTGTTGAAGCACCTATATAGATGCAGGGTGGACCTGTTTAAGCACCTATATGTGCGAATCGGCCATTGCCCAACCTCTTGCACCTCCAACTTATTGTTCTCCCTCCTTCGAACGACGGTAACTAGTTGATGGAATAACGCATAATGTTTGTACCTTAGATCTGGAGTGCCGCTATCTTTTTGGACTCCTGAGTAATCAATTGTGACTTTTTAATGGCTCATGCAGACGTCAGTACAAATTTCTCCGATCTCACATCACAATGTACGGACAGGACTCAACTTTCCCAACCCAAGCGTGACCGCCTCATAGAAATCCATGAAGCCGTCACACTCCGGTCAGGAGACCCGCGGACAGTCCGTGCATTGTGATCCCAGGTCGGACCGATTTGCACTGACGTCTGAATGAGTTCTCAAAATTTGGCACAGATGTAATACAGTCCCAGAAAATGGGCGGGGAGACAGTGCAATTTTAATTTTGCTCAAAATTTCATTAACCGTAAGTGCAACTTTGATTAATTTGTCGTAAGAAAACCTCAACGAACAGAAGGCAAAAAAAGGATTTAAAAAGAGAAGATTGCAAAAGATGAATGGGGTCCTGTATGGTACTAAAGACGGGTCACTATTCCACATCCCTCTATTGAAAGGTGCACATGTTAAAGGGAATCTGTCACCAGGTTTTTGCTCCCCCATCTGAGAGCAGCATAATGTAGAGACAGAGACCCTGATTCCAGCGATGTGTCACTTACTGAGCTGTTTGCTGTCATTTTGATAAAATCAATGTTTATGTTGCATATCTATCAGTTATACAGAGCTCATGAATATGCTGGACTACCTGTGCAGCACCCAGAGAAGGGGGTACTCGGTCCCGGGCAGTAACAAATGGGAATGTCACTCTGGGGCCGTTGCCCAGTCCCATGCCCTGGGACCCTTTTGTAAATGAGGGGTTTTTAGAGGGGAGTAAAGAGTTTTTGTCATGTGACGCCACCTGCGGGTTGCAGTTAATGATGGAGAACCGCCGCTGCTCAATGTGGGTACTCCCAGGGCTGGTGGTGATTGCAGCAATGGTGTTAGACCCTCTGCAGGTAGGGCCGTGCCTGGGAGATGATGAGGGGTAATAACTGAGACCACACCAGGTTGTCTTTAACAGTCTCTACTCACTGTGGACCAAGGAGTTGCTGGTTCAGGTCCCAGGAGTATCAGTGCCAATGTAGTGACCCAGGTTGCTCTGTCCCCGGCACTCTCAGTTAATTGGATCCCTGTAGCGTGGAGCGTGTGGGGGCCCCGAGTGTCCCTTTTGGGGTACAGTCTCCTTCTCCGTACGGCGGGCAGTGTGGACACTGTGGGGTGGTAAGTATCTGAACCCCGATCCTAGTTTACTGCTGATGCCGCAGCATTATTTGGTTCGGTGAAGTCCGTGAAGGTGTCCTCACCGGGCAGGTATTTGCCGAACAGTTTCAAACTTGCGCTTGACCTAGGGCCCTGTGCCCCGTGTGTGCTCCGGTCCCAGCGGTATCTCCTGTACCCATCTCTCCTGTGCCCCCGGGGTCACCATTACACAGATTCAGCTCAGGCACGTGCGCACACCTCTCCTGTGTGCTACTTCACTCACTCCTCACTACCGACTGACTGACCCCTCCCACCAGGCTGGCTAAACCCAGGGACTCGTTCCCATGGCAACCATCCCCTTACATGGTTAACCCTGTATGCCCACTGTGGAATGGAGAACTAGAATTTTGGTCGTGTTTTGATGGAATCGGCACCAATACTCCAGGTCCCAGGGGGTAGGTCCTGCATCCCCAAGAGGATGCAGTTCCCTGTAGTGCCCTGAGGGTCTCAGGGGCGCTACACCTGCAGCATGCCAAGTAGTCCTGTAATGATAATCTGCTGATTAAACAGTGATTTTATCAAAACTAACTAAGCAGCTCGGTAAGTGACACCGCTGGAATCAGGGTCTCTGCCCCTACATTATGCTGCTCTCAGATTAGGTGGGAAAAAACTTGGTGACAGATTCCCTTAGGTATTTGGTGCAGAAATATCTGCATCGTTTCTGCATCTTTTGGCAGGAGAAACTAAGTTGCAAAAAAACGTGCTTATTTGCTGCGTTTTCGGTGTATTTTTGCCATTGGTGCACATTTTTCCCAATGAGTGAAATCTGCAGAAAATATAATGAAAGAATTGACAACCTGCGGATTTAAATCTGCGAGGAGAAAATACACAACGTGTGCAGGAGACTTCAGGATACTCATTCACTTTGCTATTGGGAAATTGTGACAGATCTGAGCAGAAAAAAAGCTGCAAGGTGTGCACATGGTCCTAAATCTCATGTACAGTCAGTCATGTGAAAAAGTTTGGGCACCCCTATTAATGTTAACCGTTTTTCTTTATAACAATTTGTGTTTTTGCAGCAGCTATTTCAGTTTCATATATCTAATAACTGATGGACTGAGTAATATTTCTGGATTGAAATGAGGTTTATTGTACTAACAGAAAATGTGCAATCCGCATTTAAACTAAATTTGACCGGTGCAAAAGTATGGGCACCTCAACATAAAAGTGACATTAATATTTTGTAGATCCTCCTTTTGCAAAAATCACAGCCTCTAGTCGCTTCCTGTAGCTTTTAATGAGTTCCTGGATCCTGGATGAAGGTATATTTGACCATTCCTGTTTACAAAACAATTCCCGTTCAGTTAAGTTTGATGGTCGCCGAGCATGGACAGCCGCTTCAAATCATCCCACAGATGTTCAATGATATTCAGGTCTGGGGACTGGGATGGCCATTCCAGAACATTGTAATTGTTCCTCTGCATGAATGCCTGAGTAGATTTGGAGCGGTGTTTTGGATCATTGTCTTGCTGAAATATCCATCCCCTGCGTAACTTCAACTTCGTCACTGATTCTTGCACATTATTGTCAAGAATCTGCTGATACTGAGTTGAATCCATGCGACCCTCAACTTTAACAAGATTCCCGGTGCCGGCATTGGCCACACAGCCCCAAAGCATGATGGAACCTCCACCAAATTTTACTGTGGGTAGCAAGTGCTTTTCTTGGAATGCCGTGTTTTTTTGCCTCCATGCATAACGCCTTTTTGTATGACCAAACAACTCAATCTTTGTTTCATCAGTCCACAGGACCTTCTTCCAAAATGTAACTGGCTTGTCCAAATGTGCTTTTGCATACCTCAGGCGACTCTGTTTGTGGCGTACTTGCAGAAACGGCTTCTTTCGCATCACTCTCCCATACAGCTTCTCCTTGTGCAACATGCGCTGTATTGTTGACCGATGCACAGTGACACCATCTGCAGCAAGATGATGCTGCAGGTCTTTGGAGGTGGTCTGTGGATTGTCCTTGACTGTTCTCACCATTCTTCTTCTCTGCCTTTCTGATATTTTTCTTGGCCTGCCACTTCTGGGCTTAACAAGAACTGTACCTGTGTTCTTCCATTTCCTTACTATGTTCCTCACAGTGGAAACTGACAGTTTAAATCTCTGAGACAACTTTTTGTACCTTCCCCTGGACAACTATGTTGTTATGTATGTTTCAGATCATTTGGGAGTTGTTTTGAGGAGCCCATGATGCCACTCTTCATAGGAGAACAACTTGCAAGTGGCCACCTTAAATACCTTTTCTCATGATTGGATACACCTGCCTATGAAGTTCAAAGCTCAATGAGGATACAAAACCAATTTAGTGCTTTAGTAAGTCAGTAAAAAGTAGTTAGGAGGGTTCAAATCAAGAAATTGATAAGGGTGCCCATACTTTTGCACTGGTCAAATTTTGTTTAAATGCAGATTGCACATTTTCTGTTAGTACAATAAACCTCATTTCAATCTTACTGAGCCTGAAGAAGAGACCTGAGAGTCTCGAAGGCTTGCTATTATCACCATCTTTTCAGTTAGCCATTACAAGGTATCAACTACTGAGTCCTCTCAGTTCTTTTAAACAAACTTTTTTTTATCTCTACTGGCTAACACGGTACAAAGATATATTTTACGCATTTCAATCCAGAAATACTACTCAGTCCATCAGTTATTAGATATATGAAAGTGAAATAGCTGCTGCAAAAACCCAAATTGTTATAAAGAAAAAAAGTTAACATTAATAGGGGTGCCCAAACTTTTTCATACGACTGTATTTCTGCTGAGATCCTGTGTGTGGAGCTGCACAGAAAAGTATAAAGGTTACGTGTATATAAGTGTCTGTACTCAGGGTACAGATCACAATGGAGCTGGGAGTGTCCGGGACTCTTCTCCTCGCTGTCTTGCTTAGCCTCGTCCTGTATTTCTTCACATGGAGGAGGAATCTGAAAAAGAAAAATTTGCCCCCCGGACCCCCGCCCCTGCCATTACTGGGCAGCCTGCTGGATATAAACACCAAAGAAGTCCACATGTCTCTGATGAAGGTGAGCCTGAGCGATACAAAAAGTACCCGTGTGTGCACATGTCCTATAGCGCTATATGTCGTGCAATACTAAATTACTTATTTTTTTCTGTTGTTTTTCCATTGACCATGTACAGTAAATAAAATTTCATTTGGCACCAATTGGACCTTATAGTAGTGGGAAAATCTCCCCCAAAAATGAGTTTTTATGGCTAAAATAGGATAAATAGGATATTCCTCCTGACTTCGATTGACATTAGATCGAGTTGCTTATATCTAATTGTTGCGCCCCTGAATATATCAGGGTGCCACAGGGAACTGAATCCTGTCACCCAGGGTGCAGGACCTACCCCCCATGGTTCCAGGTTCCCAGTAACCGGTGTCACCTTCATCAGCACCACAAATCCCAATGAACATCTCACATCATGACATGTCAGACACACCAGTGGGTTGGTCAAGCTGGAATAGGGCCACCCACATAGGGGTCAGGCAGACTGGTGGGAGGGAGGAAGTAAGAGAGTAGTGAGAGCCCTCAAGGAGTGAGGAGCTGGAGTAGTAGCTCCCGGGGACCGAGATTGGGCCCCAGACGGTGGTCCGGGATCAGAGGAGTCGAGGACCGGTGGCAGTGACATTGGAAAAGGGTGCGAGGGACATAGTCTAGGAAGACTGTCAGCACCGGATAACCCAAAAGAACTGACCAGTACCGAGCACGTCGGGGTACAGGACCCTAGGTCAGGAATCGATTCAACATCCTAATAATTAACCTGGGAGGGAGAGTATCTTCACGAACTTCCCTAAGAGCTCAGAGATTGAAGGCGACAGCACACCGCGGGGGACAGGGCTTTCCAGTAAAGCGGCCCACTAAAATCCCAAGTGCCAGCCATCAAGAGCACAGCTACACTATACATAGTGAGCGGGGCCCTAACAGCTTCAAGCCAAGGGGCCACTATAGACAACTAAATTGTGCATGGAGGTGGGCTCCAGATTACAGTGACACCGGTGGGAGCGGACACCTGGATGGGCTTCCCGCAGTGACTGTGATGCACAGAGACTTTGGTTTGCCTTCAGTGTGAGTGTCTGCTTATTAATCCTCATCCTGCACCACGACTACCCACAGTGAGTACCCTTATTCCCTGCACCCTGCGCCTCCAAATATCCCACCAAAACCCCAGAGGCCGGGGCCTTCCCTACCTGCAGAGGGACTTACACCTTGCTGCTCCCCACCATCTTCCCCGGTACTCCTTCCAGCAGCGGCGGTACTCCCATTACCGCAACCCGCAGGTGGCGTCACAAACTTTTCCCCTGTAAATAATCCCCTTTCAAGGATCGGAGTGAGTGCCGAGCCCGGGTCCGGGCCCCTCGAGCCACGACAACCCCGGATCCGAGCACCCCGGTCTGCGCCGGGGCGGCACATAATTACCATGTATCAGACACATTAACATGCTAAGAAAAAAGTAAAATGTGGAAATAGCCAGCCATAAGTAAACGAGTGAATAGGAATAGTATATGTAAATAACATTGGGAATTTAGGTGACCGTATTTTGATCAAATAAGCATAAAATCCATCTTACAAGAAGGTGTACCTAATCAGTATGGTCCCTAACTCTAGAGTCTCATCTAGCTATGTGCAAGTGTGGCACCCCTGAGGCTCTGGTTGCCAAAGGGTACTGCCCCCCCCCAATCAGGATGCGGTATCCATATTGGATAAGGAGGGGGTTTATCACCGATGTTCCACATTCACACACTACATACAGTGCAGGAGCCTTCACACAGGTTGGGATGGCTCAGGGTAGGCGGGGGGGGGGGTGGCCAAATGAACATGGACTTCCCGGTAACTGAAGCCAGCCACCTGGGGCGCGGGTTCCACTTGAAGTAGAAATAGGCGCAACAGACACATCAAAAACAGACCCGTCAGGACCATAGGTCTGGCAAGACATCTCTGGAAGACTTGGACTTTACTGGGCCCAGGAGCTTGGAGCGGGAGCTCAGCCTAACTGTGGTGGGGAACACCCTAGAAATAGGACTCTCTCCTTCTCTCTCTCAAAAATACCAGTGGTGACCCCTTACCGAATCTGGGATTGACCGAAGCCCATCACGGCAGTGACCAGTGTGACCGGGCTGGCTGCTGAAGTTATGAGTAAACTACACACTGAACCCGCAGAGACTGTGTTGGCTTGTCCTTACCGGTGCCGACGCCCAGCGTTTAGGCGCCAACGTCCATTACAACCCTCATCATCCACCGGGGGCCTGCTCCGCCTGTGGGGAGGGAAACCATCCCGGCTGTCATAACACCTGCCCTGGTGAGGAATCCGGCAGCGGCCGCTATTTCCTGGCCGCGTACCACAGGTGGTGTCATGAAGACAAATTTTTCCCAATACCCCGCTTCCCCCACCATTTAACTGTATGCCTTGGGGCAAGGGAACCAGGCAAGGCCACCCCGTGACATCACCTGACTTGACCCGAAACGGCCCGGCGATGAGTAGGTTAACAGCCTGCCCCATGGGGTGCTACACAAGCAAGCCTGAAAATAGCCTGGGGTAGAGCAGGACCACGCCTGACTGTTAACTACTTACAGAACATAAAAGTATGTAATTTAAGGCGGTGCGCACATGATTAGGGTTTGCAGCATTTTGGATGCCGAGTGTTAACGCTACGTCCAAAGCGGTGCGTTGTATAGTAGAAGCACAGTGGATGGGATTTATAGAAACCCCATGCCACTGTGATTGTTTTCTCCGCAGTGTAAACTGATCTGCTTTCCGAGCCTCAGCATGTCAATGTATGATCCAGAGACACGAGTGTTCTTCGCAGGGAGAATAGAGGTAAAGTCTGCAGCTGCCCGATCCCTGATCGTGGGCACGGACAGCTGCGGTCTCCTGCGGAAAACACTCACGGCCCCGCAGGAGAAGACACACTGCATCCTGTGTGCACATAGCCTAAGGGGGAAATTTGCAGTTTATCCCCTTATGCAATCATCTAATATACAGTCTGTGCATATCATAGAGAAGCTGCAGCTGCATCCCCCCCCTCCTTCCAACCATCCAGTAATTAACTGTTTTAAAAACTTTGCCTATATGTGATGTACTTTAATAGGGCTCGCTTTCAATTTCGTACAGCCAGCGTATAATCCGATATCTTAGACATAAATTTATGATCCCTGTGCCAAAATCTCCACAATATTGGTATAGAGGAAATGGGTGAATTCCATGTTGTTTCTCTTCCAGCTGGGTGAGACCTATGGTCCGGTGTTCACAGTTTACCTGTCCAGCACTCCCGCAGTGGTTCTTATAGGCTATGATTGTGTGAAAGAGGCTTTGATAGATAATGGAGATGTGTTCAGTATGAGAGGACACTTGGAGTTCACTTATCTGATCACCAAAGGTTATGGTGAGTAATGGATCTTACATAGAGACAATTGCCTTATATAAAAATTACATCTCTGTGTGTCTCTCTCTGTCTCTGTGTGTCTCTCTGTCTGTGTCTCTTCATCTTGCTGTGTGTCTGTCTGTTTCGCTGTGTCGCTCTGTCTCTGTGTCGCTCTGTCTCTGTGTCGCTCTGTGTCGCTCTGTCTCTGTGTCGCTTTGTGTCGCTCTGTCTCTGTGTCGCTCTGTGTCGCTCTGTGTCTGTGTCGCTCTGTGTCTGTGTCGCTCTGTGTCGCTCTGTCTCTGTGTCGCTCTGTGTCGCTCTGTGTCGCTCTGTGTCTGTGTCGCTCTGTGTCTGTGTCGCTCTGTGTCTGTGTCACTCTGTGTCTGTGTCGCTCTGTCTCTGTGTCGCTCTGTCTCTGTGTCGCTCTGTCTCTGTGTCGCTCTGTCTCTGTGTCGCTCTGTCTCTGTGTCGCTCTGTGTTTCGCTCTGTGTCTCGCTCTGTCTGTCTGTGTCGCTCTCTGTGTCGCTCTCTGTGTCGCCCTCTGTGTCGCCTTCTGTATCCCTCTCTGTGTCTTTGTGTTACTCTGTGTCTCTGCTTCCCTCTCTCTCTCTGTTTCTGTGTCTCTCTCTGTGTCTCTCTCTCTTTCTCTCTCTGTCTCTGTCTCTGCTTCTCTCTGTGTATCTGCTTCTCTCTGTCTCTCTGCTTCTCTCTGTCTCTCTCTGTTTCTCTCTGTGTCTCTCTCTGTTTCTCTCTGTCTCTCTCTGTTTCTCTCTCTGTCTCTGACTCTGCTTCTCTCTGTGTATCTGCTTCTCTCTGTCTCTCTGCTTCTCTCTGTGACTTTCTCTGTCTCTCTCTGTGTATCTCTCTGTTTCTCTCTCTGTCTCTCTCTGTTTCTCTCTCTCTCTGTGTCTGTGTGTCTCTTTCTGTGTCTCTCTCTGTGTATCTCTCTGTCTCTCTCTGTGTCTCTCTCTGTTTATCTCTCTCTCTGTGTCTGTGTGTCTCTTTCTGTGTCTCGCTCTTTGTCTCTCTCTCGAATTTATTTGATGAAAATCCAAATTTTGGGTGGGGAGGAAATTTCAAATAATCTGCCCATCTGTACTACATAGTCTTAAATAAAAATTAATGGATCAGGCTAAATTCAAGTTCGCCATATGGTGCTGATTTTTCCAGAAAAACTCAATTCTCAGCAAAGATATTCTTCACAAATTAGATTTCTGTTATAATCCTCTGAATATAATCAATGTAATATGTTTAAAAAATTAAATAAATAAAACATTTTCACCCTAGCGCTCAACTATCCAGCCCCTCCTAACAGTCATTCATTGGGTTTTTGTCACCTCCACAAGTGCTGAATCTTTGCCGAGACCACCTCTGATGGGACAGTTTTGCGCATGCGCACGTGAGGTCACAAGGAACGTGGATTTTTGTCAAATTCCAGTAGAAGTCAAATACTCTCTATCTCCCATTTCTGGCCTAGTGCAATACTTATTCCAGCGGCTTGTGCTTTTTGATTACATCTGGTGCCTCTTTACACTGTCTAGTCTAAGGTTGCACCACCTATTGATTGGTTTACTCTGTGCCAAAATTTGTACCAAAATGTTGCACTTCTGGCTTTGCCTTTTCCCAATAAACGATAGCCATGACAAGGCCATGTCAACTGAAACATTTTGTTACTTATTAGTCCGGTATATCTCTGTTTATTGTCTCCTAATATTAGGAGTGTTAATAACCAATGGGGAGAGATGGAAACAGATGCGCAGGTTTTCTCTTTCTACCCTGAGAAATTTTGGAATGGGGAAGAGAAGCATTGAAGAACGGATACAAGAGGAAGCGCGCTATATAACAGAAGAGATTGAGAAGATTGGAGGTGAGTCAACAAAGTGGAAGAGGAGATGTGCCAATGGGAGGTTGAAGCTTGAGTTGCGTTATTTCGGTTTTGGACTCAGGAATTGGCTGATATCATTTCAATACAATACTACAAATAGAATATAATACATTATAATCACATTATGACTTACAATATACTTTGTCATTTATCTGGAACACTTCAGAGCTTTTTCCAGGAATAGATATTTATGGCCTATCCATCAATGTGTGATCATTGGGTTTACAATCTACAGAACCTCAACTGATCAGCAGAACAAGGAAATAAAACAGATCTCCAGTTATAGACTCTCAATTCCTCGGGGAGAAAAAAATACAACTGTTATGGTCACCGAGGGGCGGTGAGCGTCCGGGAGTGGACTCACTGGACCATACACCAGACTCCCCTGGAGGAGCTAACCCCTATACAGGGATTGTCAGACGCAGCCCTGGGGGCTTAAATGCACAACAGCTAGGACCAGTGGAGTCTGTTCTGATGGACTGGTGAATCTCTGAAGTCCGATACGGATTTTCTCACATGTGGCATGGAGGTGGTGACTCAGACATGGAGGTACAGAGGTGGTGACTCAGATGTGGTGGCATGGAGGTGGTGACTCAGATGTGGCGGCACGGAAGTGGTGGTAGCAACAGGCTTTGAGAAAAGACACAGAATAGTGGAACAGGTAACTGGTACTAGGACAAGAAACACAGAAATAGACACAGTAGCGGGTATGGGACCTGAGAACTAGCAATGCACTAAGAATAGGCAATAATGCTCAGGTGCCTCCCCTAAAGAGAGGCAGTATTAGATATTTGAAGAGTGATAGCTGACCTCAAGGAAGACTCCCAGGTAATGGGGCGCCGGACCTTTAAAAAAGAGGCGTGGTGACGTGCACCCTATGGGCACTCCCAAAAGGCCTGCGTGTGGCCTGGAAGCAGGAGGAGGCCATGGCAGACCCCAGGGCAGGAGTGGGGCGCATGGGATCGGCGGGCAAATGAGGATAACTGAACCCCCACCGTGGCCTGGGAGCGGGAGCTTGTGGAGGTGCTGCTCCAGGACCGGGCACTATATGCATGTCAGGGAGGCTCCTTTTAGCCACCACACAGGTCATTGTCCTTCTACATCTATATTTTATTAAAATGAGGGGTGCGTCTTAAAATCTGAATATAGCTTACTGGGAGGTGAATAGGCAGGCGGCCGGGTGCGTGCGGGCAGCCGGGTGCCTGTCTGTGCCGGTGTCCGGCAGATTTGTTGGTGCCGGCGGCCGGCTGCCTCTCTGGCCGGGTTTGGCCTGCTGGCTGCCACTCTGACCAGCCGGGTGGCTGGGCGGACTGCGGTGGCTGTGTGGTGGGTGTCCTAGTCTGTCCGCGGTCCCGGCTTCAAATGATGGCGCCGGGAGTCAGCGCGTGCGCAGATGGAGCTCTTGGACGAGAGCTCCATCTGCACATTCGCATCTCCGGGCGTCATTTCTTTGAAACTCGGACCATGGACAGACTGGAACACTCACCACACTGGCCCGCTCCACCGCAGCTTCCACTGCCACCACTGACCCGCCACTGTCACCACTGACCCTCCGCTGCCACCACTGACCTGCCGCCGCTGCCAACACAGCCTCTGCCTGCCTCCTGTGACCCCCGCTCCACCACCATTGCCACCCCCCTCCAGTAAAAAAACACCGGAGTATAGGACGGACTCAATTTTTTTTTACCTTTTTTTATCTCTAAATTTGAGGTGCGTCTTATAAAACGAAAAATATGGTAGTTCTTCCTTTTGGGATTTTTTACATTACAAATTTGTAGAACAATGGCCTATGCATTAAAGTTAAGGACACATCTGTATGTTTAATTCTTTGATTCAACAGATGTGACCATCTCCTTGCAGGCGCTCCGTTTGACCCAACACATCTTCTGACCTTGTTTGTCTCCAATATTATCTGCTTTATTGTGTTCGGAGAACGTTTTGACTATGAAGATGAAAAATTCATGACTATTCTTAATCTACTAAAAGAAATGTTCTTACTTATGTCTTCCAGTTTGGGAATGGTGAGTATTAACATCTTACCTCTTGGTAAACCCATTGGAGAACCATTTCTACCATAGAGGGGATTTACAAAATGATCAAATCTCACTAGTTGTATTTGTCACACGGAGCTTACCAACCCTTTTTTTTTTTTGCTATTTTTCAGCTTATTAATGTGTTTCCTAAGATTATTAGTCTTCTTCCCGGACCCCACCAAAAGATATTTACAAATTTGAAGAAACTAAAATATTTCGTTGCGGAGTCTTTGGAAAATCACAAAGCAACTCTTGACCCAAACTGTCCACGGGATTTAATTGATTGTTTCCTAGTAAAGATGGAGGAGGTGACGTATAAAATTTTATCTAAAGAGTTTCTAAAAAAAATAAATAAATAATATACACTGTGTAGGCAATTTGTGTATATATTTATATTATTATTATTATTATTATATTATTATATTATTATTATTATTATATAGAATATTTTTTTTTTTTTTTTAAAGTGCTCCAATACCCGGGATTTTCCTATATAACCTAAAGCCAGTGCTATACCGGCACTATCAGGCTGATTCTATACATACCTTTAGTTGTCAGCTCGGATGTATAGCTTTTGAAACACAGGCAAGTGAAGTTTTGTAAAATGAGCAGCTTCTTGAATGACAGCAGCTGATAGCTGGGGTGGGTATTCATAGCTATCCCCTCCCTCTGTTATTTATGCTAATTCTATTATGGAATAGTTTTACTTTGTGACTAGAAGGACCTGTGCTGATGTCATACCCATGTGACCAGAAGGGGCGGGGTCTCAGCCAACAGAGCTGATACCAGGAAGCAACATTATTTTTCTGTAGGCTGAGGCCCCGCCCCTTCTGGTCTCATGAGTATGACATCAGCACTGGTCCTTCTAGTCACAAAGTAAAAACTATTCCATAATATAATTAGCATAAATAACAGGAGGAGGGGATAACTATGAATAGCCCCAGCTATCAGCTGATCGGCAGCTGCTGTCACTCAAGAAACTGCTGATTTTACAAACTTTACTTGTCTGTGTTCCAAAAGCTATACATCAGAGCTGACAACTAAAGGTATGTATAGAATCAGCCTGATAGTGCCAGTATAGCACTGGCTTTAGGCTATATAGGAAAATCCTGGTGATTGGTGCACTTTAAATTACAGATCTATCAGTCATGTCAAAAGGTTATTAAACCTGAGACCCGAATATTTAAGAAAGTAAAAGTGAGGTTTTGTCTTTCTTAGGAGAATATCTGTGTGCAGAATTATTGGGCAACTATTAGTGTGCAAAATGTTGTAATAAAAAAAACGCAAATTTTTCAACCTCAATTATTAATTTTTATCTGTTTAAAGTGCGAATAATACCCTAACAGCTCAAAATGTACAAAATAATTTTCTGACATCTCTTCCCCCCCCCCCCCAAAAAAAAAATCAGTGACCAATACGGCCTCACTTCTTTTCAATAAGTCATAACATTTTGAGTAGCACCAATAACTGCCTCCCAAACACCGATCAGAGAGGCGACTGTTTTTGTTCACCGCAAATCTCCCATTTAACAAGAGCCCACAAGTTCTCAGTAGGGTTAAGGTCTGGTTAGGAATTGGCCAAGTCATTATTCTCACATCGTGAAAGCCCCGCTCCAGCATTATTTATTTATTTATTTTTATTGCAGCGCTAGAGAGGTGCTTCTAATCTAATTGTCCCGTCCTTACTCCATTCGACCATCTTCTGCTCTTATCCAGTTGGTTTCCAGAAGTTTCTGACCTACACAATCGCTCCAGTGTTTGGTGGAGCGCGCCAGAGGTAATTTTTTTCAATGAAAGTCTAGGAGAGCCTTGTTATGGCTCTCATAGACTTATATTAATAATTATAATAATAATAATTAATTTTATTCATTTATATAGCGCTATTAATTCCACAGCGCTTTACATACATTAGCAACACTGTCCCCATTGGGGCTCACAATCTAGAGTCCCTATTTGTATGTCTTTGGAGTGTGGGAGGAATCCGGAGAACCCAGAGGAAACCCACGCAAACACGGGGAGAACATACAAACTCCTTGCAGATGGTGTCCTTGATGAGATTTGAACCCAGGACCCCAGCGCTGCAAGACTGCAGTGCTAACCACTGAGCCACCGAGAGCCACTGAGCCACTGAGAGTTTATAATCATTAATTCTGACTTCCCAGTCAGTCAGAAGTTGTGAACACAAGATGACATTGCAGTAATGGAAAGGTGCCGGGAAAGCTGAAGATAATGACTTGTAAGTATCGAATTAGGGCAACAGAACATGCATTAGTAGCACCACTCCAGTACTGCAATAAATAAAAAATTCTGGAGAGGTGTTTTCAGACTTTTACTAGCAGCCGAGCACTGGAGACTTCTATTAGATAATTGTCCTGTATAAAAATCATGTTTTTTCTAAATAATAGACTTTTTCCTTTACCATTATTGGAAGAACGTGTCTTCTAAAAACTGCCAGAAGGTTTGAGAGTTGATTTTGAGTCCATCTTCAACCTGAAAAGGTCAATCTAGTTCATCTTTAATAATCCCAGGCCTTAGCAGGACTCGCCTCCATCTTGCTGACATCTGAGAGGAAGAGGTCTGTGCCCATTACCGATCAGGCCCTGGCCCATCCATCTGGTCCATGAGGAACCCCATCAGTCCATAAAAACTTGTAAACAATTGGTTTTCAGATATTTCTTGTACCAGACTGTATATTTCCCCTTCTGTGTCTTGGTCAGTTTCAGTCTCCTCACCTTGGCTGTATCTCTGAGAACTGAATACATTGTACTTCTGTGTCTCGCTCAGTGGTGGTCAGGTTTCAGCCTCTTCACCACGGCTGTGTCTCTGAGCAAAAACACATTATTCTTCTTTGTCTTGCTCAATGGTGATCGGTTTCAGTCTCCTCACCTTGGTTGTATCTCTGAGCACTGAACACCTTGTACTTCTGTGTCTTGCTCAGTGGTGGTTGGGTTTCAGCCTCATGACCTCAGCTGTGTCTGTGAGCACTGAACAGTTTGTACTTCTGTATTTTGCTCAGTGGTGGTTGGTTTCAGCCTCCTCACCTCAGCCGTGTCTCTGAGCACTTAACACTTTGTACTTCTGTACCTTCTCAGTGGTGGTCTGTTTTCAGTCTTCTCCCCTCGGCCGTGTCTCTGAGCACTGAACATCTTGCACTTCTGTGCCTTGCTCAGTGGAGGTCGGTTTCAGTCTCCTCACCTCGGCCGTGTCTTTGAGCACTGAAGACCTTCTACTTCTGGGCACTCCTTGGAGGCTGCAGTTCTGGAATATGACCGCACTGGAGAATATTGGCTTCTTGGTCTTCTCCCGTTTGATACTTCTCAAAGCGTTGGCAAGTAATGTGCGGCTTTTCTCTCAACATGCTTTTTTCGACCCTGTTGACCACTTGGAGCAAAACCTTTGACGGTTCTGTGATCAGTGCTACATCCCTTTGAAAGACTGTCAGACCCCGGTTCTTCTTTGCTCCAACTTCATTGATATCAGTTGACACAAGGTGAGGTGTTAATACTAGAGGATAGGACTGTTCCCATTGGGGTACACCTTGTCATGGTGGGATGGCTTTTAGACTTTTTTGCTTTTATCAGAAACCGTGTTCCTAAGCACCCCATGTTACTTTTGTGTACTATTACTAATTACTTACTGCAGGGTATTTGCTTTTTTTTGTTTCCATTTTGTATTGTGTCTGATAAGTAACGACAGTGTGAACATGCTCTTATGCGTTGCAGGTACAGTATACCAACGTATGTTTCGGCTCATTTCTTTGGTTTTCCTCTGTAAGACTGGTAGCAATTTTTGACTTTTCAGAGTCAGTTAGATCTCTTTGTGGCCCATTTTGCACAAGGAAAGCAAGCTGCCTAATAATTCTGCACAGTCTTGTTTCCATATGATCTACATAATTAATTCTTTAATTAACTAAGCACTCTGCCAATGCCACTCCTACAATTACAAATACGCTGTGACTTTGCAGGAGAAGAGCAATCCGATAACGGAATTCCACTTTGATAATTTATTTGGCACAGTCCTCGACCTTTTTTTCGCTGGCACCGAAACATTAAGCAGAACGCTGCAGTATGGGTTAATCTACCTGCTCAAGTATCCGGATGTGGAAAGTAAGCGCTTCTTCATATCTTATCAGAGGATTTAGGCCTTATCAGACATAAAGGGTCCATCCTGGATTATAAAAACATGGCTGCCTTCCACCCAAAAAGTGGCAACTTGTTTTGCAGCTCGGTTCTGTTAAAGAGAACGGAATTGAGCTTCGTTACCAGATACGACCTGTGGACTGGGGAGGCGCTGTTTTTGGAAGAAAGCGGCCATGTTTTTAGAATTCAAATACTCTCTTCCAACAGTTCTAATTTCTATTGGGAATCATGAATGGATAAGAAAGTCGGGTTTAACACTGCGCTAAAACCATGAAGCCAAACGATGTGATGAATTCTTTGCTATATTTTCTTTATTTAGGCCAGGTCTACGCGTTTCAAAGGCATGTCCGCCTTCTTCATCAGGACAAGTATCCCCAAGTAGCAATTGGTATCATGCTGTTTTTTCCTTTGTGTTAAACCCGACTTTCTTATCCATTCATGATTCCCTGTTGCATCATCGGGGCTGCTGCTTGACCATTTTCTGCATACATAGGAGTTGTGCCTGTCACAACTTCCATAGGTGAGCACCTGTTTTCATTTTCTAAGCCTGCATTGTTTGCCAGATAAGACCCTATGTGCGCTTTTCTCTCCACAGCATTTTGATTCTAATTTCTATTGGGAAGATCACCGTTTTTGGAAAAGTAGAACTTAGGAAATTTTAAAAGAATGGTTCCACTTAAGTGTATATACATCAATGCTGTATAGCTTAGAAAACCTATTTTCATAAACGCCGTTGAGGACTTTTTAGTAAACAAGGAGCTCGTTTTACAACCTCCACCTTTTGGCCATAGTGGAAGGTTCTGTCCTGCGCTTTATAGATTAACATAGATTGTCATGGACCTATGGAGTAGCTAACTTTATTTCCCAGGGATCCTTCTAACAAGTCAGAACTGTCTAAATTGGAAAACCAATTCTTCACATGTGAATAAAGGAGGCATTAAAGAATTATATATATATATATATATATATATATATATATATATATATATTTATATTTATATATATATATATATATATATATATTTATTATATATTTTTTGAGAAGAGATGAGAGGACCTGAACAGTAAAGTTTGGTGTTCCTACCAAACACGAACGTTACAATAAAATCAGTGTTCGAGTGTTTTACGAATGCAACCACTCACGTGAGCATCGGTGTGCTCGGGTATATTTGGTGCTCAGCCAAGGGAGAGCCGCTTGCAGTGTTTGATCTACTCACACTGGGGGTAAAATCGGTGTTATCAGATATAGTGTGTACAAAAATGAAAAACTCTGCCTCCCCCTGAAAGTGCCCTGTTTATGACTGGCTGCATGGGGGTGAAGAGCTGAACTTGACCAATCAGTGACTTTCAATGAGATTCGGGTCAAGTAAGGGTCCCGAACTGAACTCTACCCAAAGTCCAACTGATCCTTCCAAACCAAACTTCAACGGGTCCGCTCATCTCTAATTTTGAGTAATCTAGGAAATTGGGTAATTCTTGGTAGAACCAAACTAGAGCCTTGTTGATTTGGGCACCTCATAATGTCTACCTTCCTGGCACCATGTCCTATGAGGCTTCTCTATATTAAGTATACCATAATAAAGCATTGTATATCTTGGTTATACCTTTCATACCATGAATCTGTGCCCACAAAGGTAAGATTCATGAGGAGATGGATCGTGTGATCGGCCAGAATCAATGTCCTTCCGTAGAAGATCGAGTCCAGATGCCATACACAGACGCTGTTATACATGAAATTCAGAGGTTCGCTGACATCGCACCTTTGGGGCTTCCACACAAAACCGGTCAAGATACAACATTCCGAGGATACAACATTCCCAAGGTAAGAGGCAATACTCCGTTACCTTAATCCTGGGTAGGTTATGATAGTGGCAACTTCCAGCAACTTTTTATATTTACCATCGGTCCCAAATATAGCTAATACCTATGGTATATTGATAACTAGAAAGAGATCATGGTTGACGTTCTTTGATCCTCATAAATCCTTTTACATGTGCGTAACAAATAAATGTAATAAAATGGAAGAATGTCATGTGATGGGAAACCCTATAAAATGAATGGTGCTGTTTTTGATTTGAAGGTCCTTCTTTGGTTTTGCAGGACACTACAGTCGTTACCATTCTGGCATCTGTCTTGAAGGATCCTAAATATTTTAAAAACCCCAAACAGTTTGATCCCACAAACTTTTTGAATGACAATGGCAGCTTCCGGAAGAATGAATCATTTACGCCTTTCTCATTAGGTAATGTTTTTGGTACATTGGTTAAAATTTCCTTACTTTTGTAGATCTTTCCCCAACACAGTTTAGTCATGAATCTGATTGTTTTGTATGATCAAAGACGTAAATGTCAAAGTGTGTCACGGCGGTTGTCAACTGATGTAGGGGGTTCATTGATTTTGTCAAAGCATCATAAATCACGTTAAGCTTGGGACAAGTATTAGGTATCACCCACCTATAGGATAGATTTTGAATTGATTTAGACATTCTGCACTTGAATTAATTTTGGAAGACTGTTGTCAAATTCACACTGAAATCTTATTGTCAAGGTTGACACATACCTCTGGTGTCTGGCTGCAGCAGGTCACTACATTTGGTTGCACTCACTCCTCCTTGGTGTGAATGGATATCTATGTATCTTTCCTATTAGGGTTTACTCTTTTCCTTTAGGACCCTGCTGATATCTTGGCAGTTCAGCAGCAAAACCTTATTCCCCACTCCCTGTGTCTATATATACCTGCATTTCCTCTTGGTTTGTTGCTGGTGATAGAGTTTATTCTTATGATGTCCAGAATGTAATCAGTTGGCTTGAAATCTCCCGTCGAAACATGTTGTATGTTGCTGTCATTCTCCCAAAGTCATTTTGCAGGTAAGTTGTCTGTTTGCATTTCTCTGTTTGCTCTTTAGACCTTAGTGGGGTTGACTAGGGCTCATTCCATCCGGTCAGTACCTAGGGCCTATTTCAGGGTCAACCATGGCCTGTGCCAGTTCTGCACCTTCTGCGCCAATCAGGATACCTATCTAGGGACGTCAGGGGAGGCAGGGGCCAGAGGTAAGTTTTACCAAGGGTCACCATCTTCCCCCTTCAATAGAGAGAGGGTTTCCTTCACCACCACCCCCCTTCCTTTTCATCATTCGCTGGTATGCCATAATACCAACCGTGAGCCATATTTTGCTTGCAAGTTTTCGGAAAACGACATTTGCTTCCAGTAGGAAAAGTGGCTACAAAAAAAGAGACCAGAGATGTGTTATAGGTTGACCATGCCCTCGTGAACTCTTCTAGTAGAAGTTTATGTAGTTCATTAGTGGTTGCTCTATGTAACTGACCGGTTGAACCTCAATGGGCTAACAAAAGGAAAAAAGGCTTAAAAGTTGTTATGGGGTCTAACTAAAAGTGGCTATCACTTTGCCTACCTTGACTTATCGAAACTACTAGTATAGCCAGCATTGCCACCAATATGAGACCACTAGAAGATAAGAGAAATCTGAATGATAGATAGTAGTGTGAATAGAGGCAGGGATGCGGTAGTGTAAGCCGTGATCGAAAGGACACGGGAATGAAAACCAAGATAATGTTGGGTTCAAACTTCAAGGTGAAAAATCTCATTACATCGTGAAGTGCAATAGTTGTAAATTATTAAAGCGATGTCCATGTCTTGGGAGTATTTTAAGCTCATTTTGCATCGCTTTGTTCCAAAAATATCTGATTGTCTCATCATTACTTGTTACTCTTTCTTACAGGCAAAAGAAGTTGCGTTGGTGAGAGTCTGGCACGGATGGAATTATTTCTCTTTTTTACCACCATCTTGCAGAAATTCAATCTGAAATCGGCACTAGCCCCAGAGGATATCGAAATCACCCCAGAACCAAATACAAACGGCGTAATGCCAAGGACCTATGAGATGTATGTGACCCCCAGATGACTGAAGCGCGCCTAAGAGACTTTTCTTTTTTTTTGTTTTTTGTTGGTTAACGATTGAAATAAATTCTGAAATGTTTCTTAAACAAGGAAAACAAATATTCAAATTTACATTGATATATTGTACATGATCTTTCTATTTCAATGTCTGTATAATCTCCTGCTACCTCCTACCAGAAATCTCATATTCTTAGGAATCTCCTTCTTTGCCCTCTTGTCTGCTCATCACACACATCACATCTTTGGAACTTTCCACCTTGGTACATACGGCAAGATTGATCTCCATGATAGAAGCCTCTAAAAGCCACTTTACACGCTGCGATATCGGTACCCATATCGCTAGCGTGGGTACCCGCCCCCATCGGTTGTGTGACACGGGCAAATCGCTGCTCGTGGCACACAACATCGCCCAGACCCGTCACACGTACTTACCAGCCTAGCGACATCGCTGTGACCCGCGAACCGCCTCCTTTCTAAGGGGGCGGTCCGTGTGGCATCACCGCGACGTCACTAAACGGCCGCCCAATCAAAGCGGATGGGGCGGAGATGAGCAGGACGTAACATCCCGCCCACCTCCTTCCTTCCTCATTGCAGGCGGCGGCAGGTAAGGTGAGGTTCCTCGTTCCTGCGGTGTCACACATAGCAATGTGTGCTGCCACAGGAACGAGGAACAACATCATACCTGCTGCAGCAACGATAACTGAGAAGGGACCCCCATGTCACCGATGAGCGATTTTGCACGTTTTTGCGACGATGCAAAATCGCTCATAAGTGTCTCACACGCAACGACATTGCTAAAGCGGTCGGATGTGCTTCACAAATTCCGTGACCCCAATGACATCGCTTTAGCGATGTCGTAGCGTGTGAAGCGGCCTTAAGTGCAGCCTGAAAAGCCTACAACCGTCAATAAATTCTTCTACAACGCTACTACCACCTGAACTGTATTCAACCCTCTTCATCCATTGATTTCTACCCCCATACCTTATCGGTTGTAGGACAAGGAAAAAAGGTTTTGTCCAGCTCACCTGCTCAATGGAGACCATTAAACTTTGGACCGTGCAAGGAGGAAAAGTTGGCAAGGCTTGAACAGATAATCCAGAAAAAGAATATTTTTTGGACTAGATTGCTGTAATTTTTTCTGGATTATTTTATTGGTTGTAGGGTCTTCTTTATCACTGAGCCAGTTTGTAACTTATATTTAACATTAGTAGTAACTACTTTGTGCGTAAACTTATTTAGCATGTAGAGTATATTATCTTGGAATCAAAGAGCTTGGGATGGTCATCAATGTCTGATTGTCTTTGGTCCGATATTCCGCACCCCCATCCATCAGCTGTTCTTGCTCTCGGCTTGGGCAGTAATTGGCTGGAAATGCTCAGTTTCGGAGCTGCTCTGTCTTCTGATAGCGGGTGCGGACGGGAACTACCCATCCGCCTGCTATTCAAATCTATAGTAGATACATGTGCAGTACCTGGCCGCTATCAGAAGATGGAGTAGTTGTGTAACTGAGCATTTCCAGCTGCCTATTGCCGCCGCCGCCGACACTGAGAACAGCTGATCGGCGGAGGTGTGGGTTGATGGAATGATAAAGAATAACTTCTCAGTCTCCCAAGGATTACACAACCACTTTCTTCAATGGAGTAAAGAAAGTTTTATTGTAGCTACATCAGCTCTGAGCAAAACTAGACACAACGGACTCCATTATGCTGCTATGCATTATTATAGTAAATTTACATTTCTAATCAAAAAACAGACCCACAACTCTATAGTAATCCCAAAATAGAGAAAAAAAATATAAAATAGAGAAATAGGGACTACAGGACACAAATTCAAAAATAAAACATTTTATTTTTACGTTAAAAACATAAACACAAAAGGAAAATACTACTATTGTAGGGGGTGAACAAAACAAACTGTAGCGCCCTCAGGGGTTACTCGTCACCGGGCCAGTGGTTTTGTGGGGTTCTGCTGTGACTGGCCTGACCCGGCTTTCTGGCCCTATCGGCTACATGTAAAGGCAGGTGCAAGGTGTCCGGTGTAACGGGGGATGGAAGGAGGGCGAAGAGGCCCTGGAAGGCATCACAGGTTGCAGTGGTGACTGGGGTCTCGGCCATCGACCCCTCCTGCAACTTTTCCTCTCCCAGGAGGTGTTGGATGGGAATTGGGGATGCTTTGCAGCACCACCCTTGGTGTGCAGCCAGGAATTAGTCGCCACTGTGAGATGTTGCTCTCCTCCGGGGCTGATGAAAAATGCAGCACAGATAGTGCAGATCCCCACAGGTGGAGCGAGCCCCAGGGAGGATGAGGACAATGGGGACAACTGGTGGCGCCGAAGCGCGGGGGGAGGCTGTGTTGGGAATGACAAGGACAACATAGGGGGCTGCGATTCAAAGTTCCGTTTACTGGCCCCCCCAGGTGGTCACACATAGAAAAGGCCCCGCATAACACCTTCCCTCACAGGGTTACACCAAAGCCAACAAAGCCCTAGTCACCCCCCCCCTCCAGGGTAGGACAGACACACCAGTGGGCGGCACCAGGCGGATGGAGAACGCCCACGGAGGGGTCTAGGGAACCCAGGGGTGGGAAAAGAGTCAGTTTGGAGTTTGAGTTTGGAGTTTGAAGTTGGAGTGGAGAGGAGTAGGTGTGAGAGAGAAGGTCAAGTGCAAGTAAAGTCAGAGAGCAAAGGCGTTGGGGTTAGAGCCCCGGCATTCTGGCTCGGTGGCAGACGGTGGTCAGTGTCTGACAGGAGACGGGAAGACGGCTGCCGGAGATCTGAGGTGGACCGGGACAGTGTAGGAGCCCGCCGGTACCGACACCGGAGAACCCACCCAGAAACCGTGCACAGAGGGGGTACTTAAACCCTGAAGCAAGGACCGGAACCAACGGCCTCGCTAATTAATCAATTGAGGGCAGGATTATAGGTTCTGTCCCAACCAAAGTTCCAAAAACAGACAACAGCCCACCGCGGGGGATAGGGCATCCGCCAGGGCGCGGTTGATCCCAAGGGTCAACGTCAGCGGGCAAGGCTCCCAATAGAAGTAGCGGGAGCGTGCTCCCGTGTTCCATACCTGGAAGTCCACAAGAAACAAGTAGTGCAGAGGAAAGTGACACAGACTATTACCCCGGGTGAGGGACCAGAATACACCCGCCTGCGGAGCTCCGGCCACCGGCACTTTGGTTTACCACGGACTTGTGTGATTTCTTCAATAGTGAGTACACCAATATCCCCCGGTCCGTCCAGGCGCGCCGGCCCCTGCAATCACCATCCTCAGCACAGAGACGCTGGGCCCCGGGGCATCCATCCCTACCCACGGAGGGTTAACAACAGTTAGCTGCCATCCCAACGCCCCGGGTGCTTCCAAATAGCAGCGGTGGTACCCCATTTTACCACACACCGTATGTGGCGTCACGGACTGAATACAATATCCCCACATACCAACATCTCCATTTTATTTCGAAGTGTCTGTGAGACCCCCGGGTCCGGAGACCCCTCGAGCCACACTGCAGATCCGGATCCAAGCAGCCCGGCTGCTGACATGGGGGTGGTACATACTCACAGTTCTTAAAGCTCCCCGGAGGTGCCGCTTTCCGCTGCCATGGAGACTCTAGCCGATCCCGGGTGAATTGGAGGCAATCAACGTTGTCTGTGGAAATGTATGAGACCTTCCTCCTTGCGCTGACTCGCGGCTCCCCGTAGACTGAAGCAACTTGGGGACTCCGCCGTCTGTGTTAAGTGTCCCGTCCTGTATGCATGTGACGCGGGTCCTCGCCACTGGGCCTGGCTGTAAACTTGACCCCGGATCCTATATGTCACTGTGCTCCAGGAAAGTGGGTGGTGGGCGATTGAACATGAAATCCCTAACCCTTGCAGATTTGTTAGTCCATGAAGGTTTCCCCAACCGAGGGTTCTACACCCCGACTGCGCTGGCACTGTGGAAGCGGTTAAGCTCCCCCCAGCAGCCATTTCTCCTGTGTATCACCATCTCCACCGGTCGCCTCTGTCTCTCGCCCTCTTCCAGTCCGGTCGGTCATAGCTATAGAAGTTCTGTGAAGCACTCGCTATTGTAGCCGTGGTACTACAAGTCCCATGATGTTCTGGCACTCTCTCCTCCTTCGCCGAGATAGTTCCTGGGCATGCATCCCGGGTGGTCCCCCTGAGGGGAACTGAGTGTAACGCTCCCCCCAGGGGACCTGTTCTCTCTTCACTGTCTCAGACTGAAGTGAAGCTGTTTGTCTCTTTCTACTCACTCACTGAGAGCAGCCCCCACCCTCTGGAATGACTCAGCAGTGCTGGAGGAATTTCTAGGGACGAGCGAATTTATTCGCCATTATTCGGTATCTGACAGATAATGGGGTATTCGAGGTATTCGCTATCCGACGGCTAATATGGTATTCGCTTCGATACTTTCATTTTCATTTCTGACTTCCTGGAGCCTGTTTTCCAGCCAATGAACACATCTGACGTTGCTTGCCCTCACAGTAACTCTGCAGTCATCTTTGTTGTGCTGTTACTGTGATTGGCTTGGCTGCACAGCGTCATAGGGGCTATATAAGCCAGCGACCATTCTGAGAACACGCAGCCATAGGGAGCTGGCAGTGTAGATAGTAGTGATGGGCAGTCCAGCTCTCTTTGGTGATCCGGTTCGTTATTGGCTGCCTATTAAATATGTGTTCACCCCAGGTGAACACATATTTAAGATTATAGTAATGCCAATGAAACCCCGCCCACTTACAAGGACCAATTAAATTGTTGAGTGGGCGGAGTTTAGAGGTTGGTGGGCGGGGTTTTAGTGGCAAAAAGAGCCGTTTAGAGATTTTAGTGTCTCTCACTGGGGATCCGATTCCTGTCAGTCACAGTAGGGAGCCGGAACTTTGTGTCGGATCGTTCGTGACCGACACATCACTAGTAGATAATATTGTATTGTGTGCGGGAGAGCGTTCTTAAGGGTGCTTTACATGCTGCGACATCGCTAACGATATATCGTCGGGGTCACGTCGTTAGTGACGCACATCCGGCGCCGTTAGCGACATCGCAGCGTGTGACACCAAGTAGCGACGATCAACGATCGCAAAAGCTTCAAAAATCGTTGATCGTTGACACGTCGCTCCTTTCCATAATATCGTTTCTGCTGCAGGTACGATGTTGTTCGTCATTCCTGCGGCATCACACATTGCTATGTGTGACACCGCAGGAACGACGAACATCTCCTTACCTCCATCCACCGGCAATGAGGAAGGAAGGAGGTGGGCGGGATGTTCCAGCCGCTCATCTCCACCCCTCCTCTGCTATTGGGCGGCCGCTTAGTGACGCTGCAGTGACGTCATTATGATGCCGAACACACCTCCCCCTTGAAGGAGGGATTGTTCGGCGGTCACAGCGACGTCGCTGCAAAGGTATGTGCATGTGACGCTGCCGTAGCGATAATGTTCGCTACAGCAGCGATCACCAAATGTCGCACGAACGACGGGGGCAGTGCTATCAGGCATGACATCGCAAGCTATCGCTAGCGATGTCGCAGCGTGTAAAGCACCCTTTAGATCCAACTAATAAATAGTCCTTGTAAGAGCTGAACACAGTGTCCAGTAGCTGCTAGTAGCTCCATGAATCGCTTTTTTGACAAACAGAACGCAGGTCTTTCAGTCTCTCTCTCTGTCTGTCGATTTATCCCTCTCCCCTCTCTCTCATACTCACCGATCACTGACCGATTACCAGCGCGGCACTACATGACTGTCACACTGCTCCAGCGGCTTCTCCTGCTTTTGAAAATGCCAGCCGCTCATTATTCCATCTTGTATTCCCTGCTTCCCCCTCCCAATGGAGCCTATGATTAGTTGCAGTCAGACGTGCCCCAACGCTGAGTGACAGCTGTCTCACTGCAACCAATAACAGCTGCCGGTGGGCGGGTCTATGTAGTGCAGTAAAATAAATAAATAATTTAAAAAAAAATGGCGTACGGTCCCCCTAAATTTTGATACCAGCCAAGATAAAGCCACACGGCTGAAGGCTGGTATTCTCAGGATGGGGAGCCCCACGTTATGGGGAGCTTCCCAGCCTAAAAATATCAGCCAGCAGCCGCTAGGAATTGCCGCATCTATTAGATACGACAGTCCCGGGACTTTACCCGGCACGTCCCGATTTCATAGTTTCATAGTTTTTTAAGGTTGAAGGGAGACTCTAAGTCTATCTAGTTCAACCCGTAGCCTAACATGTTGATCCAGAGGAAGACAAAAAAACCCCAATGTGTCAAATAAGTTCCAATGGGGAAAAAAATTCCTTCCTGACTCCACATACGGCAATCAGACTAGTTCCCTGGATCAACACCCTGTCATAAAATCTAATATACATAACTGGTAATATTATATTTTTCAAGAAATGCGTTCAGGCTCTGCTTAAATTTTACTAGTGAATCCCTCATTACAACATCATACGGCAGAGAGCTCCATAGTCTCACTGCTCGTACAGTAAAGAATCCTCATCTGTGATTATGATTAAACATTCTTTCCTCAAGACTTGGCGGATGCCCCCGTGTTCCAGTCGCAGGCCTAGGTGTAAAGAGATCTTTGGAAAGGTCTCTGTACTGTCCCCTCATATATTTATACATTGTGATTAGATCCCCCTAAGATTTGCCCTGGTGTGGTGGCAATCGGGGTAATAAGGAGTTTATGGCAGCCAATAGCTGCCACTAAGTCCTAGGTTAATCATGGCAGGCGTCTATGAGACACCTCCAATGATTAACCTGTAAGTGAAAGTAAATAAACACATACACCCGAAAAAATCCTTTATTTGGAATACAAAACAAAAAAAACACCCTCTTTCACCACTTTATTAAAATCCCCAAATACCCCTCTAGGTCCAACGTAATTCTCACGAGGTCCAACGACGCATCCAGCTCTGCTACATGAAGCTGACAGGAGCGACCGTAGAACACCGCTGCTCCTGTGAGCTCCACAGAGCCCCGGAAGTGAGCCGCGCAATTAGCGGTAACGTCACTCAGGTGACCCACGGCCACTGCTGTCAGGTGGAGGACTGCAGCTGACTGCGGGTCACCTGAGTGACAATAATAGGGTATTCGATCATCCCTAATTATAATGTTTTATTTTTTGAATTTTATAATTTTTTTCTCTATTTTGGGATTAATATAGAGTTTTGGGTCTGTTTTTTTGATTAGAATAGTTTTGTTGTGACACATACAATAGATGAGAGAATTTTGATTAAATTAGTAAAATTACATGTAGGGTGAACATAGGGAAATCAACATATATCCAATTAGGCAAAAACACAATACTTCAACAATCAATTGTTATCAATCAGGTGGGTACATATAATTGATTACAGTCTACAGATGGGGTGATCATAGTCAGCAGAATGCAAGGTATTTATCTCAGACCGTACAGCCCTGAGGTCAGAGTGACCATGATTATCGACCCCGAGATCTTGGTGTCTGTTTCTGAAGCTTCTGTAAATGCTGTCAATTTGTTTATTGATTACTTAATTAATTTTGGATTCATAAGTTGAAGTTTGTTATACTAAGAAGTCTATTTTTCTATTTTAGAGTAGAATGTAAAGGGACACAAAATGATTTGAAATTAGCTATATACATTAAATTACCAACAGGATCACAACTGAGCAGACATTGATGACCTATCCTAAAGGGCCATTTACACGCTGCGACATCGCTAACGATTTATCATCGGGGTCACGGTGTTTGTGACGCACATCCGGCGTCCTTAGTGACATCGCAGCGTGTGACACGTACGAGCGACCTTCAACGATCACAAAAGAGGCAAAAATCGTTGGTTTTGGAGAGATCATCCAAACACCAAATATCGTTGTCTGGTCAGTGACGATGTTGTTCGTCGTTCCTGCGGCACCACATATCGCTGTGTGTGACACCGCAGGAACGACGAACATCTTCTTACCTGCGTCCACCGGCAATGCGGAAGGAAGGAGGTGGGCGGTATGTTCCAGCCGCTCATCTCTGCCCCTCCTTTGCTATTGGACGGCTGCCGTGTGACGTCGCTGTGAAGCCGCACGAACCGCCCCCTTTGAAAGGAGGCGGTTTGCCGGCTAGAGCGACGTCGCAGGGAAGGTAAGTCCGTGTGACGGGTGTTAGCGATGTTGTGTGCCACGCAGGGCCGGATTATAGGCAGGGCAGGCGGGGCTTCAGCCACGGTGCCCCCACTAAAAGAGCTTCCAAGGGGGCCCCCACCACCAGGGCCATATTCGCCACTAGGCACCCGTCAGCAATTTTTTTTTTCCTTCACACCCTCTCCCCCTCTGACAGTCTAATAAATCAGCTGTGTTTTCGGGAGGGGGAGGAAATACATTTATTTGTATCTACGTCTGTAAGACGCAAAAACAAACTGCAGGCGTAGGACGCTGATTGACCCCGGAAGTACCAGCGCCTGCACTTCCGGGGTCAGAGGTGTGCCTGCTCCCTGCTCTGCTGCGGCGTCCAATGCTGCGGACGTCACAGCAGGACCCCGCGGCCGCGGAGGAGGAGAAGACCGACGCCGCAACCAGGAGAGGAGACTCACCGGAGCAGGAGGATGGCCGCGGCACCAGAACAGCAGCAGGAGGACGGCGGCCTACACCGGAGCAGCAGGAGGATGGCATCAGAGCAGGTAAGGGCTCGCAGAGCTGAAGAAAGATGTGAGTGTTGCTAATGCGGAAGCAGAGCTGTGTGTGTGTGTGTGTGTGTGTGAAGCAGAGCTGTGTGTGTGTGAAGCAGAGCTGTGTGTCTGTGTGTGTGTGTGTGTGTGAAGCAGAGCTGTGTGTGTGTGAAGCAGAGCTGTGTGTGTGTGTGTGTGAAGCAGAGCTGTGTGTGTGTGAAGCAGAGCTGTGTGTGTGTGTGTGAAGCAGAGCTGTGCGTGTGTGAAGCAGAGCTGTGTGTGTGAAGCAGAGCTGTGTGTGTGTGTGAAGCAGAGCTGTGTGTGTGTGTGAAGCAGAGCTCTGTGTGTGTGTGTGTGTGTGTGTGTGTGTGTGTGTGTGTGTGAAGCAGAGGTGTGTGTGTGTGTGTAGCAGAGCTGTGTGTGTAGCAGAGCTGTGTTTATGTGTGTGTGTAGCGGAGCTGTGTGTGTGTGTAACAGAGCTGTGTGTGTGTGTAACGGACCTGTGTGTGTGTGTGTAGTGGAGCTGTGTGTGTAGCGGAGCTGTGTATGTGTAGCGGAGCTGTGTGTGTGTGTAGCGGAGCTGTGTGTGTGAAGCAGAGCTGTGTGTGTGTGTGTGTGTGTGAAGCAGAGCTGTGTGTGTGTGTGTGAAGCAGAGCTGTGTGTGTGTGTGTAGCAGAGCTTTGTGTGTGTATATATGAATCAGAGCAGTCTGTGCGGCACCCCAGAACTATATGGGTCCCCCAGAGCGCTAAGCCACCCATCCCAGTAATGTGTACGCCACCAGAGCTGTTTGCCACTCCAGTAACATCTATGCCCCCCCAGTAAAGTCTATGCCCCCTGCCCCTCCTGTAATGTATATATTGTAGGCCCCAGCCCCTCCTGTGATGTATATACAGCAGTGCTGTCAGTGTGCACGGTGTGCAGTCATGTCTGTTAGTGATGGCCATCATGCAACACAGCCACATGTCCTGGAGGAGCTGGACAGAAACAAGAGGGGGAGGTGAGTGATGCTGCTTGTGACTTCTCCATATTAACACCTGAAATGCGTCTGTGTCTGCATGTTTGTCAGTGTATATGACTGTGTATATATTTGTCTGTTTAAATGTATTTTTGGGAATTTGTCTTCAAATATGTATATGTACGTATGCCTGTATGTGTATGTGCATGTCTGCATGTGGAGGGGGCCCACTCAGACTCAACCGGGGACCACAAAAACCTGGAGCCGGCCCTGGCTGCCTTAACATTGGGATCAATTAAAAATATGTGAGTAACTCTACTTTCTGTGTATAAGTGACGGCTGTGAGTTATCCTGGACTGTATCTGTATTGTACTGTGTGTATAAGTGACGGCTGTGAGTGATCCTGGACTGTGTCTGTATTGTACTGTGTGTGTAAGTGATGGCTGTGAGTTATCCTGGACTGTATCTGTATTGTACTGTGTGTATAAGTGACAGCTGTGAGTGATCCTGGACTGTATCTGTATTGTAGTACTGTAAATCTGAATGTGGTAGAACAGGGTAAGATACATGTTCATTGGATTTATATCTAAATGCTACAGTTCGTGCTCTACTGATATGGCTAAAAATGTTAACGTTTATGGGGCCCCCACCAGATTTTCTGCCCAGGGGCCCCCACCAACCTTAATCTGGCCCTGGCGCCACGGGCAGCGATTTGCCCATGATGCACAACCGACGGGGCAGGTACGCTCGCTAGCGATATCGGTACCGATATCGCAGCGTGTAAAGTACCCTTATGGACAAGCCATCAATGTTACACCAGTGGACAACTTTTTTTAATATTATTTAAAATAAATACTAACTAGGAATGAGCAAATTGATTCTGCAAGAAATTATTCAGAGCATTTTTTTTTTTAATTTGGCAAAGTTTGCAAATCTATACAATTTTTGATTTGAATCAGATGAATCATACAAAAAAGGAGGAGAAAATCCAGTACTCTTTAGTGGGAAAAAAAATGATGTAGAAGTAAAAACACCTTTGAGTATAAAAAATCCATTAAAAAGAGTCAGCACATGGAAAGGAGAACAAAACTGACACGTTTCAAACATGGTGTACCTATGCCTTAATAAGCTGTCTTTTCTCTTTCTTCTGTAGCGCCCCTGAACCCCTCAGGGCACAACTAGGTACTGCATCCTGGCAAAGATTCTGACTAGTTCGGGACTCAATGAATGGCCACCCAGGGGTGGAACCAGTCCAGTCCACGAGACGACAACCCGGTGGGAGGGGACAGATAGACAGTCAGACAGAGGAGTCCGGTAGTGACAGTTGAAGGGGACGGATGTGTCTCAAGACGGGGTCGTGTAACAGTGACCTAGGAGGCATAGGAGAGTGGTTGCCTGGGAGGGTACAGCCAGGTACCTCTGGAACCAGAGCACCAATGGGGCACAGGGCCCTAGGTCAGGCGAAAGCTTCAGGCAACCTGACAAATACCTGCATGATGAGGGGACCTTCAAGGACCTCACTGACCCAAGAATCCGGGGCCTCAGCAGTAAAGATTGAGCCAGGGACAGAAACAGAACACCGACCCTACAGGGTTGACACTGCACACCGTACGGACGAGAGACTGCCGACAAACAGTAGGGGACCCACAATCGCTCCAAGGTAGAGGGTACCACCAACCAGTGAGAGGTGCCAGGGAAAGACACCACCAGGTTACCACACCGGCACTGACGTCCTCAGCGCCATGACCCCGCTTGGCTCCACCCACCCCGCACTCCACCCCCGGCACACATTCTCGGCGGCCGAACGATCAGCTGATCACCCGGCGTCCAGCTACTGTGAGCGATCAGCTGATCACCCAGCGGCCGGCTGCTGTGAGCGATCTGCCGGGTGATCAGGTGATCGTTCACAATAGTCTTCCGCCGGTAAAACTGTAAAGAAAAAAAAAAGCAGATTCCGTTGTTTTGTACGATCCGTTGCATCCGTTGTGCCACTATATGCAACACATCCGTTGCATCCGTCACACAACGCAATGCAACGGATGCTGTTCAACGCAAGTGTGAAACTAGCCTAAGTATGGGACCCTGCGAAGAAATCCGCAGGAATAGTTGACATGCTGCAGATTTTTCTGCAGGGAAATCCGCATTATTTCCGCTGCGGAAAAAAATGCAGCATGTGCACAGCAGTCCCCAAATGCCATAGAAATGGCTGGGGACTCGCTGTACTGCGGATTTATGAAAATATACGCGGCGAATTCCGCAAATTCTCCGCAGCGTGGGCACATAGCCTAAGGTTACACAATATCTTTTTAGGGAGATTAGGAACAGTTTTGAGGGACAGCCATCGTGGAATGGGGCACTACTCGAACCCTAGAGTGCATGTAACTTAATTGTTATATCTCCATTGACAAGTAGTGGACAGCTCTCCTATAGGGATTATTTAGCTGGCTCACCAGTTCTGTCGTTGAATAATATCTTACTTGAGATATTCGACAGTCCATATTGTATGTGTTTGTATTTGTCTACGGTGTGTGGGATAGTATTTGGAATTTCTTAAAAAAAATAATAAAATTGTATTTTAAATTGTATAGTGAAGGTAGACTGTGTAAAAAAAAAAAGACAAGATTGTATGTACCCAATCTTCTCAATTTTCCTATTTTGATAAATAGATTATTAAAATTAAAGGGATACTTTCGGCAGATAAAAAAAATTGTAATGTCCCTGCACTCATAGACTATAAAGATGAGATGTACAGTGCAGTTCTATTATTCTTACAATGCCTATAATTCAGTGTGACAGGAGCTGCTCCCATTGCTCCACCTCTCCTCTGGGACATTACGACATTACATCAGTTGCAGCTTCCTACTGTTAGTGACAGCCAGTTCTCTGATGGTAGCTGTCCGTGCCCCCTGTTCTCTGTAGAGAATTGATCTATTATCAAAAGACTCATTTCTGAGGTAAAATCTGTCTTCAGTGAAGACTTTACCATTACTGAGAGGAGATGGCAGTTGGTGCTGATGAGATTCTATGTAGATAGAAGAGGGAGGATATGTGGATCTGTCTGTAACTCCTCCCTCTGCCTCTAGCTCCTCCTTCCTACCATCATAGAATCTCATCAGCACCAACTGCCATCTCCTCTCTCAGTAATGGGAAGGTCTTCACTGAATACAGATTTTACCGCAGAAGTGAGAATTTTGATAATGACTGATCAATTCTGGCAGAGAAAGAAGCAAATATGTCTGATAAGATATATTATAAAGTTGCTTATGTTCATATGTACTATTGATTTCTGAAATAAAAATTAAAATGACAATTACACTTTTACGTTGTTCTAGCCTTATTATGTAAACTATCTTGTCCTTCGCCCTGCCTGACCAGAGGGGCTGCCACCCGAAATTACAATGTGGCATCCCCACTCCACAACAACTTCTCCCTATCTAGATTACCCTATTATGCCCTATTCTCTTAAAGCAGCGGAACATCAATTGTTCATTCGGGCCACTGGGTGTTTATGTTTTGAGATGGACTATCCATTTCATCTCACATTGTAAAATATGTTTGTCTCAATATCCTCCTCGTGTTGATTGGTCGATCTTGTCTATCTCCATCAATTTTAATCCAGAGGTGACCCCACCATGTACCTTATGCATATGTCTAACCAATGGGGTATCTTTCTTATTGATAATGTCCCTGAGATGTCTCCCGACCCTTCTCCAAAACTCATGGATGGTCTTAACTACACATTCTAGACCACAATGCATCTACATCTAAAACACCTCTTAATTTTGGAGGTTAACTGCATTATATGTTTTGGTGTAGTAATATGGCTGAGCACTAGTTTAGCCGAGCGACTTTCCTTTTTTGAAAGTTGTAAGTGGATGAAATCCAATTCAATTCTCAATTCTCTATTTTCATCTATTAGAAGAATTGGCCAATGTTTGCGGACAATGGATCTAACTTGACTAGAATTATTAAAGGTGATAAACCTAATCTAACCATTTTTTTAAAAATTTTTTTAGAGGTAGGGATAAGAGGCTGTGTTCTATTTTCAATCGTGCCTTCATTTAAAGCCTTTTTATGGACCCTATCAGGGTAGATTTTTTCAAGAAAGAGATTCATAAGATCCCTCACCTTATTAAAAAATGTATGGTTGTTGGAGCAGTTCATCCAGATCCTCAAAAATTGTCCCCTTGGGATCACTTGTTGCAACGGACCAGGGTGATTCCTTTCCCAGTGGTGAAGAGAATTGTTAGAGGTCGGTTCTCTATATGTCTGGGTCATCATAATTCCATCAGATGACCGTTGTACTACTATGTCAAGAAAGGGGAGCACAGAAAGATTTGTATCTAAGTGTGAAAAAGTCCAAGGGAGATTTTATTCAATTCCGTCATAAAATTACCAAAACTTGAGGTATCCCCTCTCCAAATGACAAAACATCGTCAATATAGCGTGAGCACAATATAATCCCTTCAGTATCATCATATTGTGTATTACTGAAAGCTATTGTTTCCTCCCAACAGATAAGTACATTACCATACGAGAGGGTGTGTTGGCTCCCCATTGCTGTGCCCCTGAGCTTGTGGTAGTAAGAGCCATTAATAAGGAAGAAGTTCTAGGTTAGACAAAATTCAAGTAATTTGATTTCAAAATCACTGTGCTTTGTGTATTAGAGGCCACTCCTTAGGAAAAATCAGACAGCCTCCATGCCTTTTGGCTTGTAATATTGAGGAGTAGAGCATTTCTATGTCAATACTCGCTAGAATTGTTCCTGGTTTAAGTATTACTCTTTATATTTTTTGTAAGAAGTCAGTAGTGTCTTGAGTATAAGGCTGCTTTCACACATCCGGTTTTAGCAGTGCGGCTAAATTCAGCTCTAAAACCTATGCAACGGATACGGCAAAAATAACGCATCCTTTGCATAAGTTTTTTACATGCGGCCCGTCCGTTTTTTGCCGGTTGCGGCACGCTACTGAGCATGCGCAGTGCAAAAAACTGCATGCGGTGGCCGGATGCGTTTTTTGCCGCATCGCACCACATCCGGCATCCATAGACATGCATTGGAAAAAGCGCCGCATCGGCTGGATGCGGCGCAATGCGGTTTTTTTGCCGGACAAAAAAAGTGCCAGGCAACGTTCCATCTGGCCGCCGCATGGGCTAAATATGCCGCATCCGGCAAAAACCGGACCGAACACAAGACCATGCGGCACAATCCGGCACTGATGAAAGTCTATGCGGAAAAATCGCAACCGGCGGCAAAAAAAAAAAAACGGTTGCGTTTTTTCTGCAAAGAGCCGGATTGTGCCGCACAGCAAAAACCGGATGTGTGAAAGCAGCCTAAGAGTTCAGTTCTAAGACAAATGGTTTTAAGATCTAATCTAAATAAATCTCTATATTCTGTCAAAGACTTTCAACTTCAGAGACTATTGATATCGCTTTGAAAGGGGAAAGTCCTTTATGAATTTTGAGGAGACAGGAGAAAGTTTCCGCAAAGGGATGGAGAGAAAATTTAAAAATCAATTCCTTCTTGTCTACCACACCTAATGACAGGTCTTCTCTTGACATTGATTTCAGTTGCCACTGATAAAGGGATAATGCGTTAGACTGAAGTTTCTCATACCTCGTAGTATGCCTGAGAATGGTCATGCCCATACCTTGGTATTGTGCAGCATCCATAATTACTGTATTTCCTCCTTTATCTAAGGATTGTATGGTTATGCTATGGTCATTGTCCAGATCTTGAAGAGCCATAATTTCTGATCTCGTGATATTTTGTCTATGTGTGTCGGAGAGGTTTGCCAACTTCTGGAGATGCCTTGTGAGTAGCTGAACAAACACATCTAGTGTAGACAGCTCACTCTGAATAAGAGGCATTTTCTGGCTTTTGCTTTTTTTTAATTCTGTAAAAGGGCCTTCACTGTTGTCATTAAGATTAATTTTTGACAGGTTGAAGAGTAGCTTGATATCTGGTATTAAGTTGTCAGGACTGATAGTTCCATACTTGTGCATTTATCTTCCCACACAAAGTGGTTATGTGCCGCCCCCCCGTGCCAGCAGCCGGCTGCTCAGATCCGGATCCGCAGTGTGGCTCGAGGGATTCTACCGGACCCAGGGGTCGCACGGACACTTCAAATAAAAGGGGACGTATTTGTACGGGATTTGCCGTAAACAGTCTGTGACGCCATCCATGGTGTGTGGTACCACCGCTGCTGTTGTGGGGCACCCAGGGGCGATGGGATGGCAGCTGGATGCTAACCCCTTCGTGGGTAGGGATGGATGCCCCGGGGCCCAGTGTCTCTGTGCTGAGGGTGGTGATTGCAGGGGCCGGTGCGCCCGGTCAGACCGGGGGATGTTAGTTTACTCATGATTGAATGAATCAGACAAGTCCAATGGTAAACCAAGGTGCTGGTTGCCGGCCGCCGCGGCCGGGTGTATTCTGGTCCCATACCCGGGCTGATGGTCTGTGTCACTTTCCTCTGCACTGTTTTTTTGGTGTGGTGGACTTCCCAGTGTGAAACACGGGAGTCTGCTCCCGGTACTTTGGTTGGGAGCCTTGCCCACTGACGCTGACCCTTGGGATTTACCGGGCCCTGGTGGATGCCCTATCCCCCGCGGTGGGTGGTTCTCTGCTTTCGGGACTTTGGTTGGGACAGGACCTATAATCCTGCCCTCAATTGGTTAATTAGCTAGGCCGTTGGTTCTGGTCCTGGCTTCAGGGTCCAAGTACCCCCTCTGTGCATGGTTTCCGGGTTGGTTCTCTGGTGTCGGTACCGGCACCGGCAGGCTCCTACCCTGTCCCGGTGCACCTCAGATCTCTGGCTGCCGTCTTCCCGTCTCCTGTCAGACATTGACCACCGTCTTCCACCTAGCCAGTACGCCGGGGCTCCAACCCCGACGCCTTCCCTTTCTAACTCCGGACTTCACTTTCTCCTCTCAACTACTCCACTCCACTTGAACTTCAACTCTCAACTACTGCTTTTCCCGCCCCGGGTTCTCAAGATCCCTAGGTGGGGGTTCTCCATCCGCCTGGTCCCGCCCACTGGTGTGCCTTTCCTACCCTGGGGAGGTGACTAGGGTTTTGTTGGCTGAGTGTAACCCTGTGTGGGAAGGTGATATGCGGGGGCCTATTCTGTGTGATCAACTGGCGGTGCCAGGGCGTCAGTTATGCCATTTAAATTTCCTGGCAAAGAGGTCAAGGTCCCTGACACCTTCAAAGATCTTAAAATCAGAAGTGGGAACAATAGATAAACTTTAAATAATTATACATATTTCTGCTTCAGTCAAATATCTGGAGGAGAGACTTACCACCTGTGTTGAAAAAATTACTTGTATGCTGGAGAAGGAAGATTTTGTTGGTTTCTGAGGGGGTATGTTTGTTCTAAAAAAAATGCCCTGCTGTAGTGCTTGATTTATCAAAAGTTCCTCTTCTCACCTTACCTCCTCAGCCTCTCTGTTTACTCCATTGAGTTTTGGGGCGATTTTCTGTGTCTGAGATATCGTGTCAGGACAAAAACAAGGATAATTGTGGTATACTCCGCGCTGCTGTACACTCCAAAAAATAAAAGCAATGTGGATGGTTTATTCTATGCGTTTCCAAGAGATATCCCCTCTTCTTCCTCAGGAAAATCCACCGATGATTTGATCGGTGGATTGTCCTGAGGAAGAAGAGGGGATATCTCTTTGAAACGCGTAGAATAAAACATCCACATTGCTTTTATTTTTTGGAGTGTTTCTTTGTACAGCAGCGCGGAGTATACCACAATTATCCTGGTTTTTGTCTTGCTTCTGCCTTTTTGTCATGTGAGATAGACTGCAGCTGTTATATGTCTCTGAGCCGCCCCCACGTCAGCAGCCTACCGCTGCTGCTCGGATTCGGATCCGCGGTGGGTCGGGATTGTGTGGCCACTCGGAATAAAAAGGGGAAGTATTTACAAGGGAGAATGTGGAAAGTTTGTGACGCCACCCGTGGTGTGGTAAGGTGGAGTACCACTGCTGCAGTTTGCAGTACCTGGTGGCAATGGTGAGGGCAGCTTAGTGTTTAACCCCTCCACGGGTGGGGGGGATGCCCCGGGACTCAATGAGGGTGACGGGGAGGTGCCGATGGTACAGTAAGGGTCACTTATGTACTCACTCAGTCCAATAACGCTGAAACCGACAACTGTGGTAAACCAAAGTTCTTGACACCGCTGATGCTTGGAGGGAGCACGCCTGGATCCCGTGCCCGTGCCCGTTGGTACTGCCTGTTAATCCGTGACCTTTTCCTTGGCAACTTTTTCTCTAAAGGGTCCCTTTAGCATAAAACTATTCGGGTCCCGCTCACCAGTGTGGCTAACTGGGTGAGCTTGCTCTCAGGGTTCACGCTTGGGATTTTCTGGACTATGTAGTGGGAAAGTCCTATCCCCCTCGTTGCGCTAGTACCCCGATTTTGGAGCGGGTGGAGAACGGATCTTGAAGGCTCCATCCTCGTCGGGTAAATTACCAGGACACTTGAAGCTACTTCCTGGCCTAGGGTCCACATACCCCGTCGTGCCCTGGCCCCTACCCGGTGATGGTGCAAGCCCGCCGGCTGTCCTCCTTGACAGTCCGTGCCCCTTGTCACGATCCCCTGCAACCGGGGTCCAGCTCCTACCAAGCCCAGTCCAACGTCTGCCACCTAGTATTCTCAAGGAGCCCAGCTCCTGACCGCTCCTCTCGAGAGTCACCTCACAACTCACTGTCTCCTGACACTCCTGACTTCCCCTAAACAACCCCCCAGGTGGGCGGCTCTATTCCCTTCAGAATGTCCACTGGTGTGTCTGGTGAGTGGGGTGCAGACTGTTCCTAGGGTTTTGATTAGCTTGTTCTTGGCAACACCAAAGGTCAGGGACCCGTAACCAAGGAGGTGATGGATACTGTGCAGAAGGTCAGGGCGTCACATCTCTATACTGCTTGTGAGTCTCACAACCATTCCAGGTGAGCGGTTTTCCTATTAAAAAGTCATCATCTTTTACACTGGTAAGACCCTATTGCGCTCCTTATATCCACAGCTTGTTTCCTGAGATATTGTGTTGGTAGAGGACAATTCTGTTTCCACGTGCTTGTGTGGAGTTGTATTGTTGGTACATAAATAAGCTTTGTTATCCTTCAACTCCTGGAGATCTCAACGTGCATAGAGTAACCAAGAGTCTTAGAGACACTGAAGTCTTAATGCCAAGACATAGGCATGTGTTTTGGTGAGCCTTAAATAGCCTTCAGGCGAATGACCACATAGGACCAAACCAGGCCACCTTCAAAACCTGACGTGGATCACAAAAGAGTCTAACAAACCACAGGGATGGAAGCAATTAATGGATCCGGGACAGGCGCGTTACATAGGGTTCAACAGTCTGCACCTACAACGGGGCCGGGCGGCAGTACAGAGCTGCTAGTTGACCTCCCCATTTGCCACTCCCACCACTCTTATTAGCCTCTTCACCTATAAAAGCTGCTTTCATCCATACTGCAAATATTAACAATATTGAGATCTTTCATCTGTGAAATGAGTGTGATGGGTGTGTGCCGCCCCCGTGACAGCAGCCGCCGCTGCTCGGATCCGGACCTTCCAGGGGGGTGGCTCGAGGGTCTTCGGACCCAGGGGTCTCACGGACACGCCGAATAAAAAGGGGGGACATAGATGTACGGGCTAGGACGTATTAAGCTCGTCACGCCACCCACGGTGTGTGGTGAGGTGGGACACCACCACTGCTGTTGTGGGGCATCCGTGGAAGATGTGATGGCAGCTGGATGTTAACCCCTCCATGGGCAGGGATGGTTGCCCCGAGACCCAGTGTCTTTGTGCAGGGTATAGCGATGGCAAGGGCCGGCGCCCGGATGTGCGAGGGAATGTCTGGTTACTCACAGTAAATGAATCACACAAGTCTTTTGGCAAACCAAGGTGCTGGTGGCCGACCGCCGTGGCCGGTTGCATTCAGGTCCCCCACCCGGGCTGGTGGTCACTGTCCTTTTCCTCTGCACTTGCTTTGTGTATGGTGGACTGCCTGGTCTGGAACTCAGGAGTCCGCTCCCAGCTGGATGTGGCCTAAGGAGCCGTGCACGCAGACGCTGGCCCGTGGGATCTATGGGCACTGGCGGTGGCCTCCTATCCCTATCGGTGGGCTGTTGTCTTCTATGAGGGACTTTGGGTGGGACAGGACCTAAAATCCTGGCCTCAATCGGTTAATTAGCTAGGCCGCTGGTTTCGGTCCTGGCTTCAGGGTCCGAGTACCCCCTCTGTGCTACGGTTTCCGGGTCAGTTCCCCGTGTCAGTACCGGCAGGCTACAACCCTGTCCCGGTCCACCTCGGTTCTGCCGAGCCGTCTTCCCGTCTCCTGCTGACGGAGACCACCGTCTGCCACCTAGCTAAAGGCACCAGGGCTCCGACCCTGGCACCGTCCAACTTGAACTTCCTCTGCTGGAGGTACACCTAGCTCCAGCCCACACTCCTCTCCACTTGAACTCCAAACTTATCTGATTGTTTTGTCGCCCCGGGCTGTCTAGACCCCTGGGTGGGCGTGTCCAACCGCCTGGTCCCGCCCACTGGTGTGCCTATCTTTCCCTAAGGGGGGTGACTAGGGTTTTAGGTTGGCTGTGTGTTACCTAAGGCTGCTTTCACACCTCCGGTTTTAGCAGAGCCGGCCAATCTGGCTCTAAAACCTATGCAAGGGATGCGACGACAAAACCGAATCCTTTGCATACGTTTTTTACATGCGGCCCGTCCGTTTTTTGCCGCTTGCGGCAGGCTACTGAGCATGCACAGTGGAAAAAACGCATGCGGCGGCCGGATGCGGTGTTTGCCGCAGGACGCCGCATGCGGCGTCCATAGGCATGCATTGCAAATCGCGCCGCATCGGCCGGATGCGTTTTTTTTTTTGCTGGACAAAAAACGTGCCAGGCAACGTTCCATCCGGCCGCTGCATCGGCTAAATCTGCCGCATGCGGCAAAAACCGGACGGAATGCAAGCCCATGCGGCACAATACGGCACTAAGGTAAGTCTATGCAAAAAAAATGCAACCGGCGGCAAAAAAAAACCGGTTGGGGTTTTTCTGCAAAACGCCGGATTGTGCCGCACAGGAAAAACCGGATGTGTAAAAGCAGTGTAAGTGATTGATGGTGTTGAGTGGGAGCCTATCTGTGACTACCTGGTATTGCCAGGGCGTCACAGGTGTCTTGCTGGTTCTTCTGGTTGTGGGACATAGAAGCCTAGGATGCTGTTGGTTTCATCATCTGAGTTCTCCCTCCAGGTATCTTGCATAAGTGTGTCTGTACCTATCTACAGTATGTGTGTAATGTGAATGTATGTAATGAGCTTTTGTTGTACATCATGCATGTCTTTGTATACTTCATATGATAATTGCTTGACTGACAGCTAAATAGTTTTCCAACCGAGCTCATATGAGCAGCCCTTCATGTATTTATATGATGTTACTACTTATTTATACCGGGGAGGGAAGCAGAACCAACAGGAGAGTCTCTCCCGGTGAACGGCAGCCATTGTGTGCACCAAGAAACCCACGGTTGACGCTTCTTCAATTTGTATCTGACGGAGCACAGAGATCCAGGTGAGTCCAAAGTCTTTGCATGTTTTCTTTCCCTTTGTAAACTATTGTTATGCAATTTTTTTTCTTTCTTGCCTTTAAGACTCTTATTAATCCAATCTACCTTTAGATTAATTGGGAGTCAATATATCAATAAATCCAAAACAAAGACCCCCCTCCCCCCATACACAATAAATAGGAAAATTAATTATCTTTATTAAATGACAAGCATATAAAAAAATTTAAAAACATTTGAAGAAAATGATAATTGATACAAGAAACACCAGGGCAGATGCTGTAATAAATAACAGGCGGGTCTAGTTGTAATACAAATACATAATGGGTAATAAATTATTTGATCTATTAGTTGCACTATACTAATGTCGCGGGCGGGGAGGAGGGTGTCAGCACACCGCGCTCACCCCCTCTGCTCGGGTCCGGCAGCTGCTCAGTGGTGGCTCGAGCCGTGGGCCGGAACCCGGGGTTTCTCGAGCAACACTCCTCGCCCGTGAGTGAAAGGGGATTTGTGGTTGGGTGTGGGGGATTGTTATAGTTCGTGACGCCACCCACGGTTGTGGTGATTGCACCACCGCTGCTCTGGATGGGGATCCCGGGGATGGTGATGGGGAGCAGCCAGGTGTTGTGTTGCCCCTCCGTGGGTAGGGGTTGGTGATCCCGGGGCCCGGTGATGGGTTGTGAGGTGCGGGGCCTGGTGGGAGCAGGGACGCGGGGCAGCGCTGTGCCTTGCGGCACTGTGGTACTCACTCAGCCTGAGACACGGACACAGTTTGTACGGTAAACCAAACGGCTGGTAGGACAGTCCCTTAGACGGCTGCACCTGCACTCCCGGTAGGTGACGGTGATGTCCCTCTTCCTTGCACCTATGGTTGACCTGTGGTAGCGGTGGATTCCCTCCGGTTACCCGCTCCCCGACTGCAATCTGGGCCGGAGGAGCTCTACACTTTGCCCGCAGGCGCTGGCCCTGAGAAACTGGTGCCTTGGCTTTGGCGGTGTCTCTCTGCTTCAGGTTGGGCTGTTGCCTTCAATCGGGACTTGGTTGTTGGGGGATCTACGTCCCCTTCACTGACGGATTCGGCAAATTTGGCGACTCCTAGCCTTGCCGGAGTCCGAGAGGCCCTTGCCCTGGTGCTGCCTGTCCTTCGGAACACTGCTCCAGACCACCGGGCACACAGCCAACGGGGTCCTTCCAGGAACTTCCAAACGGTCCCCCTCCGGACAGTCACCGCCGTCGCTGACCTTGCTGTTCTGGCCCTACACAAAGCTGGGCTCTCAGGCTTTGCACACTCTCTGCTCTGTCACCACTTCTTGCTCTCCTCCTTTTCCACTTTTCTTCTCTGCTCCTCACTTAACTCCGTTGTTTACTCTTGCCCTCCCCGGGCTTAACTGCTGTTCACTAGTGATGAGCGAGTACTAAAAAGCTCGGGTGCTCGAAGCTCGGGCCGAGCATCCCAAGATACTCGTGTACTCGGGCCGAGCAACGAGCCCAATGTTATCCTATGGGAGACCCGAGTATTTTTGTGAAATGACCCCCCGGCAGCATGGAGAAACCCTAAAAATGTCACAAAAGTCTCAGAAGAGTGCTCAAATGACATGGCAACAGCATGGGGAAGACCCCTTGAAGCATTTATCACTGAAAAGTCACAGCTGTGAACAATTTTGTCCGCGTTTTACGCCATTTTTACGGACTCACCAGAAAACCTTCCAAAATGACCCCAAAATGATTTTTCATGGCAGAAATGTTAAGGGCACATACGCAATAGTGAGATAGAGCTGGTGTATGTTACTTTTTGAGATTAATACATGAAAGATTTTACGTGAAAACATTGTGTGGCACTCCGATGTCCCTGAGAAGAGACGTACATGAAGGCCTCTTGAGTCTAATGTGCCCATTTTGAGGAAGTGAGTCTTTGTAGTATTTTCCTTTGCCAGGGCAGTCCAAAATTGTGAGGTTCACCAATGCCCCTGGATAGAGACGTGCATGAGGGCCTGTAAACCTGAAGTGCCCATTGGAAGGAAGTGGGTGTATTGTAGTATAGCCCTTAGGCAGGGCAGCCAAAAATTGGGAGGCTCCACGTTGTCCCTGGATAGAGACGTGCATGAGGGCCTGTAAACCTGAAGTGCCCATTGGAAGGAAGTGGGTGTATTATAGTATAGCCCTTAGGCAGGGCAGCCAAAAATTGGGAGGCTCCACGTTGTCCCTGGATAGAGACGTGCATGAGGGCCTGTAAACCTGAAGTGCCCATTGGAAGGAAGTGGGTCTATTGTAGTATAGCCCTTAGGCAGGGCAGCCAAAAATTGGGAGGCTCCACGTTGTCCCTGGATAGAGACGTGCATGAGGGCCTGTAAACCTGAAGTGCCCATTGGAAGGAAGTGGGTGTATTGTAGTATAGCCCTTAGGCAGGGCAGCCAAAAATTGGGAGGCTCCACGTTGTCCCTGGATAGAAACGTGCATGAGGGCCTGTAAACCTGAAGTGCCCATTGGAAGGAAGTGGGTCTATTGTAGTATAGCCCTTAGGCAGGGCAGCCAAAAATTGGGAGGCTCCACGTTGTCCCTGGATAGAGACGTGCATGAGGGCCTGTAAACCTGAAGTGCCCATTGGAAGGAAGTGGGTGTATTGTAGTATAGCCCTTAGGCAGGGCAGCCAAAAATTGGGAGGCTCCACGTTGTCCCTGGATAGAGACGTGCATGAGGGCCTGTAAACCTGAAGTGCCCATTGGAAGGAAGTGGGTGTATTGTAGTATAGCCCTTAGGCAGGGCAGCCAAAAATTGGGAGGCTCCACGTTGTCCCTGGATAGAGACGTGCATGAGGGCCTGTAAACCTGAAGTGCCCATTGGAAGGAAGTGGGTGTATTGTAGTATAGCCCTTAGGCAGGGCAGCCAAAAATTGGGAGGCTCCACGTTGTCCCTGGATAGAGACCTGTTAGGTTCTTAGAGCCTCCGTGCTTGCATTTAAAAACCGCACGTGTGTGCCTGTTGGTGGCAGCTTTCCGCTGCATTTGTGTGAGTTTTGCAAAAACTTGGATATAACGCACAAGTCTAGTGAATAATACACATCAGCACAGCATTGCAAAATGCGCAAGGGCGTTGTCAACGAACAAGGAAGTGGACGTGATGGTGGTGCAGGCAGAGACCGAGGTTGTGTGCAAGCTCTAATTTCGCCACAACAAAGGGCCACATCTAGTCGCTCGCACGTCCTGTCCCAAATTCTTGGGGACCGCAGCAGTACACCGCTCTTGAACCAAGACCAGTGTCAACAGGTTGTTAGTTGGATAGCGGATAATGCTTCTAGTCAGATTGGCACCACCACAAACACTCTGTCTTCCACACGGTCAAGTGTCAGTAGCCGTGATACTGCACCGCACATTTCAGAACCTGATCCTCCTTCCTACCACCAGGCCGAGTACACGTCCACGGACATTACTGATCCCACACTTGTACACTCGGAAGAGCTGTTCGTTCACGTTTCCATTCACAAATTCTGGCCTCTCGCCAGCTCCTGTTGAAGTGGGCCATGACGAGATTGTATGTACAGATGCCCAAATATTTGAGCAGCCACGTTCTCACGAAGTTGGCAACGTGTCTCAACAAGGGGTGGACGATGATGAGACACAATTGTCAGGAAGTCAGGAGGAGGAGCAGGGTGCGGAAGAGGAAGACGACGTGGTGGATGATCCAGTAACTGACCCAACCTGGCAGGAGGATATGCAGAGCGAGGACAGCAGTGCACAGGGGGAGGGAGGCGTAGCATCCCAACAGGCAGTAAGAAGCAGAGTGGTGGCCCCAGGCAGACGTCAGGCAACTGTTCCCCGGAACAACACGACACAAGGTGCCTGTACAAATGTTAGGTCTTCCCGAGTCTGGCTGTAATACTATTGTATGTATTGAGGATTTCGATTGCGTTAGGGCAATGACAACCAGAGACGAGTTCTTGGTGCAAGACGTTTATAATATGCAACCAGCAAATATGTACATAAACGGAACAAAAACACAGTAGAACATAAATACAGGAAATACCTTCCAGGGACGGAGCGAAAGGGAATTCCGGGACCGCGCACCGGACTCCCCCAGGGAGACCACCAAGAGCGAACCCCTATACAGGGACTGTCTGGCAATCACCCCAGAAGCCCTAAATGCGCAGCAGCCGGGACACAAAAGGGCAATAGGTAAGTACAAAAATGTCCGTACGTGATGTGAGTCCAGAGTGGTATTAAACGGAAGGAACCGGGCAGAAGTGCCGACCAAAGACGGCAAACGGAGTCCGGGCACAGCTAGATGATACCAGATGAAGTCCAGAGTCGGTGTCGGTTGTTTTCCAAGAGGATCCGAATAACAATCAGGAACCAAAAGCAGCAGGGCAGGAGCACACAGGAAGCAGTATACTCAGGCACTGGACTAAGCTTTAGGGGCGGCTTTTAAACAGATGGACAGGAAGTAGGGCAACAGAACAGAAAACTCCATGTTAACAAAGGGCAAGCTCTTTCAAAAGAAAACTGGAAAACCCGGAACTCTGACACTGGCAGTTTTTTAAGTTGGCTCCAGATGATTCTAAAAAGGCCATTTGCAACACCTGCCATGCCAGCATCAGCAGGGGTACCAAAACTAGCAGCCTGACCACCACCAGCATGATCAGGCACATGTCAGCCAAGCACCCGACTTTGTGGGAAGTACAACAGAGTCGAGGAGCAGTGCTTGCTGATGTCACTGCTACGTCTTCGCTGGTTGTGCATGCGAGCCAATCCCCTGTCCATGCTGCCTGCGAACAAGCCTCCTCCACTCCTGCACCTGCAGTTGCCTACGCAGAAAGAACACCATCATCAAGCACGTCCTTGTCCCAGCGCAACGTTCAGTTATCCATTCAGCAAACCTTTGAACGCAGGCGCAAATACACTGCCAACACCCCACATGCCACAGTTCTAAATGCTAACATTTCGCGACTGCTTGCGCTGGAAATGTTGCCTTTTAGGCTGGTTGAGACAGAAGCATTCCGCGACCTGATGGTGGCAGCTGTCCCACGTTACTCGGTCCACAGCCGCCACTATTTCTCCCGGTGTGCCGTCCCCGCATTGCATAACCACCACGTGTCACAAAACATCACACGTGCCCTGAACAACGCTGTTTCAGCCAAAGTCCACCTAACCACAGACACGTGGACAAGTGCATGTGGGCAAGGCCGCTACATCTCGTTGACGTCACACTGGGTTAATATTGTGCAAGCTGGGACCCAGTCTGAGCGAGGGACGGAACACGTCCTTCACACACCAAGTTTTGCAGGCCCTACCTCAGTCAGGGTTTCACACACACTCTACAGCTCCGGAATGTCATGCTCCTCAGCCTCCTCCTCCTCCTGCGCATCCTCATCCACTTTACCCTCCACACCAGTCCCAAGCTGGAAGTGTCGCGGGCGGAGGAGGGGACGGTGCGCTCTCCCACTGCTCGGGTCCGGCTGACGCTGCTCTACGGCTGCTGCTATCGCTCGTTGGCTCGAGCGATGGCTGGATCCCGGGGACTCGAGCGGCGCTACTCGCCCGTGAGTGAAAAGGGGTGGTTTGGGTTTTGGGGATATTGTCCGTGACGCCACCCACGGTTGTGGTGATTGTGTGGACACCACCGCTGCTCTGGACGGGGATCCCGGGAGCCTGTGACAGGGAGCAGCTTTGTTGTTATTTCTCCCCTCCGTGGGTAGGGAGGTTGGTTGTCCCGGGGCCTGGTGATGGGGTAGAGATGGATGACAGGCGGGTTGCGGGGCCTGATGAGGTGCAGGGTCGCAGGGGCAGCGCTGTGCCGCACGGCATGGAGGTACTCACTCAGCCCAATGATGATGACACAGTTCACGGTAAAACAAGTGGCTGGATGGATGGGTCACTCGGACGGCTGCGGTTGTTCCTCCCTGCAGGTTAGTGATGACTGTCTCTCCCTGCACCTAAGTTAAGTGTTGGTAGTGATGGTTTCCCAACGGTAACCCGCTCCCCGACCTGGATATGGGCCGGAGGAGCCCCTTTTGCCCACAGGCGCTGGCCCTGGGAGACGGTTGCCCTTGGCGGTGGCGGTGTCTCCCCTTCACGGTTGTACGGTTGCCTTCTATCTGGACTTGGCTGTTTGGAAACCCTGAGGTTCCCTTCACTAACGGATTTGGCAAATTCACGGCGACACCAAGCCTTGCCGGGATCCGAAAGTCCTCTGCCAATGGTGCTGGTTTCTCTTTGTATACCGGTCCGGTACGGCCGGGTCACCACCCGTCCACGGTCCTTACGGCAGACTCCAATCGGCCTCAACTGCAGACGGTCACCACATCCTGCCAACCTTGCTGTCCTGTCCGGTCCACACACCCGGACCAACTTCAGGCTCTTTGCTGTCACTTTTCTCCTCTCTACTACTTTCCTCCTTCCACTTCCTTAGCTTAACTCTCACTGCCTGTGTTTTCCCTCCTCCTCGGTGGGTGGAGACCAACCGCCTGGCTCCACACCCTGGTGTGGACAACAGCCCCTGGGGAAGGCAACAAGGATTTTGTGTTTTGACTATGATATGCCTGCAGGGAGTGTGGGGTGTTTAAGTGTTGTGCTCTGTGGCCCCTGGCTTGTCCAGGGCGACACAGAAGCACTGCAGCACTGCCTCGGCGAAGCGGCAACAGGCAGTGCTGAAGCTAATCTGCATAGGTGACAAACCCCACAATGCAGAAGAGGTGTGGACAGCTCTGAAACAGCAGGCAGATCACTGGCTCACAACTCTGAACCTAAAGCCAGGAAAGGTCGTGTGTGACAATGGCCGGAACCTGGTGGCGGCTTTGAGGCGAGGCCAGCTGACACATGTTCCATGCATGGCCCATGTGCTCAACCTCGTCGTTCAGCGGTTTCTAAAGTCATACTCAGAGCTGTCTGATCTGCTGGTAAAAGTTCGCCGCCTGTCTGCACATTTTCGAAAGTCACCTACTGCTTCAGCCGGCCTTGCCGGCTTAAGACGCCGTTTGCATCTTCCGGCACACAGACTGGTGTGTGATGTCCCCACGCGTTGGAATTCAACTCTGCACAAGTTGGTCAGGATATGTGAGCAGAAGAGGGCAGTTGTTGAGTACCTGCATCACCTAAGCCGTCGGGAAATGGGTCAAACTCCACACATAACACCTGAGGAGTGGAGATGGATGTCCGACCTATGCACCATCCGCCAAAACTTTGAGGACTCCACCAAGATGGTGAGCGGCGATGACGACATTATTAGCGTCACCATACCGCTTCTCTGCCTTCTAAAATGGTCTCTGCTCAAAAAACAACCATGATGCATTGCAGGCGGAGCGCGATGAGTTTGAGCAAGAAACAGTAGTGGGTGTGGGTGATGATAACACACAGCCCAGCCTCGTCTCATCACAACGTGCAGTGGAGGACTATGACGAGGAGGAGGATGAAGACATGGAGCAACTCTCTGGCCAAATTGAGGATATGACATGCAGTCATATCCTCGGTTCAGCGTGGCTGGCCAGAGGACAGGGTAGATGATGAGGAGGAGGAGGAGGAGGACAGCATGTTCAGTCATCGTGTTGGTCAGGATACTGAAGTGATGGCTGTTAAGAGTCTGGCACACATGGCTGACTTTATGGTAAGCTGCCTGTCTCGTGACCCTCGCGTTAAGAACATCTTGGCCGACAATCATTACTGGTTGGTAACACTGTTAGACCCACGCTAAAAGGAGAACTTTATGTCTCTTATTCCCGAGGCGGAGAGGTCAGGCAAAATGCAGCAGTTCCAGAAGGCCATAGTCACGGAAGTAGGCAAAGCATTCCCCTCACAAAACGCTAGCGGCATAGGTCATGAATCAGTGGACAACCGAGGCGTACAGCCGAGAGAGGCACAAGTCCAATCCGCCAGAGGTAGGGGAACAGTCTTTAAGATGTGGGACAGTTTTCTCAGCCCCTCACGTACCACAGCCCCTGAGGTGCGGGGTAGTGCCACAAGAAATCCTAAGTTTGCCCAGATGCTGAAGGAGTACCTTGCAGATCGAACAACTGTACTCCGACATTCCTCTGTGCCTTACAATTATTGGGTATCCAAGCTGGACACGTGACATGAATTGGCTCTCTACGCCTTGGAAGTCCTGGCCTGCCCTGCTGCTAGTGTTTTGTCAGAGCGTGTTTTTAGTGCCGCAGGTGGAATCATTACAGATAAACGCACCCGCCTGTCAACTGAAAATGCTGACAGGCTGACTCTGATCAAGATGAACAAGGGTTGGATTGGGCCAGACTTCACCACACCACCAGCAAATGAGAGCGGAATTTAAAGTTTGCCATGTACCTCCACTCACCCATGGGTACACACTTCTGGACTTTGGATAATCGCTGGACTGCTCCTCCTTCTCCTCATGCGCCACCATGATGATGACCGTTACAAATTGCAATACTTAGGCCTTTGTTTCAGGTATACCCCCAGTGGTAAATTTTTTCGCCCATTCTTTGCAGAATGGACATTACAACGACAGGAGACCCGCTCCTTTGCAATGGGAACAATGTTTTGAGGCCCTCATGCACGTCTCTACCCAGGGACAACGTGGAGCCTCCCAATTTTTGGCTGCCCTGCCTAAGGGCTATACTACAATAGACCCACTTCCTTCCAATGGGCACTTCAGGTTTACAGGCCCTCATGCACGTCTCTACCCAGGGACAACGTGGAGCCTCCCAATTTTTGGCTGCCCTGCCTAAGGGCTATACTACAATAGACCCACTTCCTTCCAATGGGCACTTCAGGTTTACAGGCCCTCATGCACGTCTCTATCCAGGGACAACGTGGAGCCTCCCAATTTTTGGCTGCCCTGCCTAAGGGCTATACTACAATAGACCCACTTCCTTACAATGGGCACTTCATGTTTACAGGCCATCATGCACGTCTCTATCCAGGGACAATATGGAGCCTGACGCTGCCACCAACTGCAACACACGTGCTGTTTTTAAATGCAAGCACGGACGCAATAAGAACCTAACTGGTTTTTAGGAGCGACAATTACTGAGAAGTCTGACACTATCAGACACTGCTGACTGACGTGTATTATTATACACTAGACTTGTGCGTTATATAATAGTTTGTGCAAAACGCGCACCTGTCCCCTGCCACCGACTGCCACACACGTGCTGTTTTTAAATGCAAGCACGGACGCAATAAGAACCTAACTGGTTTTTAGGAGCGACAATTACTGAGAAGTCTGACACTATCAGACACTGCTGACTGACGTGTATTATACACTAGACTTGTGCGTTATATAATAGTTTGTGCAAAACGCGCACCTGTACGCTGCCACCGACTGCCACACACGTGCTGTTTTTAAATGCAAGCACGGACGCAATAAGAACCTAACTGGTTTTTAGGAGCGACAATTACTGAGAAGTCTGACACTATCAGACACTGCTGACTGACGTGTATTATACACTAGACTTGTGCGTTATATAATAGTTTGTGCAAAACGCGCACCTGTACGCTGCCACCGACTGCCACACACGTGCTGTTTTTAAATGCAAGCACGGACGCAATAAGAACCTAACTGGTTTTTAGGAGCGACAATTACTGAGAAGTCTGACACTATCAGACACTGCTGACTGACGTGTATTATTATACACTAGACTTGTGCGTTATATAATAGTTTGTGCAAAACGCGCACCTGTCCCCTGCCACCGACTGCCACACACGTGCTGTTTTTAAATGCAAGCACGGACGCAATAAGAACCTAACTGGTTTTTAGGAGCGACAATTACTGAGAAGTCTGACACTATCAGACACTGCTGACTGACGTGTATTATTATACACTAGACTTGTGCGTTATATAATAGTTTGTGCAAAACGCGCACCTGTCCCCTGCCACCGACTGCCACACACGTGCTGTTTTTAAATGCAAGCACGGACGCAATAAGAACCTAACTGGTTTTTAGGAGCGACAATTACTGAGAAGTCTGACACTATCAGACACTGCTGACTGACGTGTATTATACACTAGACTTGTGCGTTATATAATAGTTTGTGCAAAACGCGCACCTGTACGCTGCCACCGACTGCCACACACATGCTGTTTTTAAATGCAAGCACGGACGCAATAAGAACCTAACTGGTTTTTAGGAGCGACAATTACTGAGAAGTCTGACACTATCTGGACTGTTTTACACTGTGTACACCAGCCCCAGATATGATGAAGGCTGGTATACGGTCACCACTAGGAATGGCTATATACCCTGCCTGCCTGCCTGTATACTGCTACAATAGTCCTGACAAGGACTCTTCTGGTCACTAGCCTGTATTCCGACCTGGCTATACCCTGCCTGTATATAGCAACAATAGTCCTGAGAAGGACTCTGCTACTGTACTCCGACCTGGCTATACCCTGCCTGCCTGTATACAACTAGAATAGTCCTGAGAAGGACTTCTGGTCACACTGTTTGCAGCCCTGCTCCGGAACTAACTATAAAGGGCCGCAAACCTTTCCCTGAATCAGCGACACTCTCCCTACACTGAATGTCTGAATAGCTGTGAGCAGAGCACAGCGCGCCGGCCGATATAAAGGCTCGGTCACGCTGTGCAGGCCGGCCAATCACTGCAATTCCACAACTAACAGGGCTGTGGCATTGCAGTGGTCTGCCAGCCAATCCCTGCATGAGGGCTGGCTCTCAAAAGAGCGCCAACATGCAGAAATGAAGACCACGAGTACAGCACGAGTATCGCGAGATTACTCGGTCCCCGCCGAGCAGCCCGAGAACAGCGATACTCGTGCGAGTACCGAGTAGTTACAAGCATGCTCGCTCATCACTACTGTTCACTCTTGCCCTCCCCGGGCTACTCTGTTGTTTACTCAAGCTCGTCCCTGAGCTGACTGCCTGGTTTCTCCCGCCTCCAGAACTGTGATCTCCTTGGTGGGCGGAGCCAACCGCCTGGCCCACCCCCTGGTGTGAATCATCAGCCTCTGGAGGAAGGCAACAAGGATTTCTGGTTAGCTGTGATGTGCCTACCTGGAGTGTGGGGTGTGGTGGTGTTGTGACCTGTGACCCCTGGCTTGCCCAGGGCGACACATTCCCCCTTAGCAAAATGCAGACCGTCCGCGGGCTGCCGTCCTACACCGGTTTTATTTTTCTGAAAAAGGGGTAGCAAGGTTAAGCAAACAATAATAACATTTTTAATAACTCTTCCCAAGACGGGAGGCACATTTACTTTTAACGTTGCAACGGTTTACGGTTACGGTTTCCGCTCTCTCCCACCCAAGTAACCTGGCCCTGATGCTGCCCCTAAAACCCAGGCAGCACCCCTTGACCCACAGTCCAGCACACGGTACCCGAGCGGGATCTGTCCTTCCCTCCAGAGGGTAGCCACCGGTTCCTTTGGCAGCTGGGCCCTGGCCTGCTCTGCTCAGGGCCCTCCCTCCAACCTGCCTCTCCGGAGGTGGCATTGCGGAAACGGTAACGGTAACCAACATATTTACAAGCCACTAACGTTTGTGGTTGCCCTGCAAGTTCACGGGCTTGTCCATGGATAGTTCCCATGCATTTTAAACGGTCCCCTCGGGGACAACGGTGCCGGCTCCAGCCGGTTTCAAATCAACAAACAAATCAGGTTACTCCTTCGGTGTGATCATTTTCATTATCATTGCAAACTTTCAAACTTTTCAAACAAACAACAACTTTTGGTGGTCCCTACGGGGACGGTGCAACGGGCATCCGCTGCCCTACTCCGGTCCTCCTGCTGCTTCACCCGAGGGAGGGGGTGCAGAGCTCACCTTGCTCTCCGGGCTGCCCCTAAGCTTTACATCCAGGGCAAACCACCCCCTCTCTCCGCAGTGCCGGGTATACCGCACCATGTCTCCCGGTATGAGATTGCGGCCAGGATGCTCCTCGGGCAGATGGGCATTCACGTCCCGCCGGGCCAGAAACACCTCGGCCTCCAGGCCCGGTTCGTATATGAATCCTTAGCCCCAGCGGACATCAAACCGCCTCACCTGCCCCTCGTAGAACGGGCCCCGGACACGGAAGGTCGCTTGCCGCAGGTTTTCCTTTTCCCGAATGGCTCGGGCCACCAGCTCGGCTTTCCTTCTCTCCCTCTCCGCGATCTCCAGGCCCAGCTTTGTCGGCTCCCTTTCCCAGTATGGCGCTGCTGCCAGCGCCGGCGCACGGGTCGGGCCCCGCGGGACATCCATTACGTTACCCACTGTCAGGATGGTGGGCGGCGTATCCCGCGGTGTCATGGCCTTGGGCGCTGCCTTGCAGCAACAACCCGGCGCCACCTCAGCCGAGGTGTGGGGGATGGGCACAGGGGCTTTCCGCAGCTGGGCCTTCGGCTCGGAGCGGGTCATCGGCTCCGGCTCGGGAAACTGCTCGGGGACTGTCTCTGGCACAATCTTCGGGGCCTTCCATGGCAATGCCTCCGGTTTGCTTCGGGCTCCGGCTACAGGTCGGTCCGCTGGGGCGGACGGGCTGGGTATCGCTACCGGTTGCGGTGGTAGCGGGCCTAGTGGCGGGGTCACGGCCCCCGAGACGGGTGGCGAGGGAGGCAACGGGGGGAGAGGGCTTGGACCGGGTCCCTCAGCCGCAGCGACCGGTCCCTCCGGGACATAGGGGCGTGGGTCACTCACCCTCCCTTCCTCCGCTTCCTCCTCGCGTCTCCGCACGGTGGCTATAACGTCCGCCATGTCGGTCTCCCACTCCTCCAAGAGGAGCTGCATCTTGACCTGCAGCCTTAGATGGAGCTGCGCGGTCCGGATTTCCACCCACGCTGCGGTTCCCGGCGCGGGGGCCACGGTGTTTCGGGACGGCATCCACATGGTGACTTTCTCTCTTTCTTCCAGGAACGGTATGCTTGCAGGGTCCTGGCGTCCCTGCTTTTATAACCGCAGCTACATGCGGCCAGCCGCCATCGCATCCCCCTTAGCTCTTTCCGGACCCTCCTCTCTCGGGGCGGGGTTTTGGCCTTTGCGCCTCTACTGCTCGAGAAGACGCTCGAGCGGGAACTTTTCGCGCCAAAGATGGCGGCTTCTGCAATTTTTCTGCCGGATACCTCCGGCGGTAACAAGGCGCACCTCTACCTAACGGCAGAGCGGTAAGATCCTGTTCGTGACGCCAAGTTGTCGCGGGCGGGGAGGAGGGTGTCAGCACACCGCGCTCACCCCCTCTGCTCGGGTCCGGCAGCTGCTCAGTGGTGGCTCGAGCCGTGGGCCGGAACCCGGGGTTTCTCGAGCGACACTCCTCGCCCGTGAGTGAAAGGGGATTTGTGGTTGGGTGTGGGGGATTGTTATAGTTCGTGACGCCACCCACGGTTGTGGTGATTGCACCACCGCTGCTCTGGATGGGGATCCCGGGGATGGTGATGGGGAGCAGCCAGGTGTTGTGTTGCCCCTCCGTGGGTAGGGGTTGGTGATCCCGGGCCCGGTGATGGGTTGTGAGGTGCGGGGCCTGGTGGGCGCAGGGACGCGGGGCAGCGCTGTGCCTTGCGGCACTGTGGTACTCACTCAGCCTGAGACACGGACACAGTTTGTACGGTAAACCAAACGGCTGGTAGGACGGTCCCTTAGACGGCTGCACCTGCACTCCCGGTAGGTGACGGTGATGTCCCTCTTCCTTGCACCTATGGTTGACTTGTGGTAGCGGTGGATTCCCTCCGGTTACCCGCTCCCCGACTGCAATCTGGGCCGGAGGAGCTCTACACTTTGCCCGCAGGCGCTGGCCCTGAGAAACTGGTGCCTTGGCGGTGGCGGTGTCTCTCTGCTTCAGGTTGGGCTGTTGCCTTCAATCGAGACTTGGTTGTTGGGGGATCTACGTCCCCTTCACTGACGGATTCAGCAAATTTGGCGACTCCTAGCCTTGCCGGGGTCCGAGAGGCCCCTGCCCTGGTGCTGCCTGTCCTTCGGAACACTGCTCCAGACCACCGGGCACACAGCCAACGGGGTCCTTCCAGGAACTTCCAAACGGTCCCCCTCCGGACAGTCACCGCCGTCGCTGACCTTGCTGTTCTGGCCCTACACAAAGCTGGGCTCTCAGGCTTTGCACACTCTCTGCTCTGTCACCACTTCTTGCTCTCCTCCTTTTCCACTTTTCTTCTCTGCTCCTCACTTAACTCCGTTGTTTACTCTTGCCCTCCCCGGGCTTAACTGCTGTTCACTCTTGCCCTCCCCGGGCTACTCTGTTGTTTACTCAAGCTCGTCCCTGAGCTGACTGCCTGGTTTCTCCCGCCTCCAGAACTGTGATCTCATTGGTGGGCGGAGCCAACCGCCTGGCCCACCCCCTGGTGTGAATCATCAGCCTCTGGAGGAAGGCAACAAGGATTTCTGGTTAGCTGTGATGTGCCTACCTGGAGTGTGGGGTGTGGTGGTGTTGTGACCTGTGACCCCTGGCTTGCCCAGGGCGACACACTAAGGTTGTTGGGTCGATCTCCTGATGTTCAATTAATCACAAATCAATACGGTATATGTTTTCTATGAATTGATATATTCATAGGCGTACACATCCACTTTATAAAATTCTTTAGACATAATTATATATTTTCACTTAAATCATATATATATATATACATATTGTGAGGTAGCAGCGTTGCGTGGGCAAAAACGTGAGGCAGTGAGGCAGCAGCGTGTTCACACCAACAGTCTATTTATTGTTGCAGCATAAATAGATCCAATTTCCCACTGTCAAAGTCTCTTCCGGATCACAGCCGGTGCATATAGACAAATGCTTTGCATCAACAAAAGTCTTGTTACCTTAGGACCCCGTTAACCACAGGGATCTGTGTAAGGTTCTCCTAGGCTCACATTCTTGGCCTGTGTTCACTCCACACAGAGCCAGCCCAGTTCACACGGCGTGTGTTAGCTTCACCAAGCCTGGCTCTCAACTGAGACACACCCTGCTGTGCTCTGCATGATTTTAAATGAAAATGCCGGACATGAGGATTGCTACAAAACCTGGACTGGGAGGAGGGATCTGTCTCCCTGTTACCCTTTGTGCTATACTCCCAGTAATAGCTATAGCAAACTCAGAGGGTTTCCAGACACATTCTGGGGGACACATATCGGTCTTCAAATATTACCCCTGTCACTGCCTCACATATCCCCCCCCTCAGTTCATACGGGCGGGGTTGAACTTTTGCCAACATACAGGGACCTCTGGACAGGGCATCCGCATTGCCCTGCAACCTACCAGCCCGGTGTTCCACAGAAAAGTGAAAGTTCTGCAAGGAGAGAAACCACCTGGTGACTCTAGCATTTCTCTCCTTAGCATTCCTCATCCAGACCAAAGGGGAGTGGTCTGTCACCAGGCGAAAGTGTCGCCCCAGCAGGTAGAAGCGTAGGGATTCCAGAGCCCATTTTATGGCCAGGCACTCCTTCTCCACTATGCTATAGTTCTTCTCTGCCGGGGTGAGTTTTCTACTCAAATAGGTGATCGGCTGCTCTTCTCCATCTACCTCCTGGGACAGAACCGCACCCAGACCCACCTCAGAGGCATCTGCCTGTACTATAAACTCCCTTTGAAAGTCAGGGTTGACAAGGACAGGCTGACCACATAGGACTACCTTTAGCACCTGAAAGGCTTCCTCTGCTTGTATATTCCAGTGGACCATGACCGACTTCTTCCCTTTTAAAAGATCGGACAAAGGCGCCGACCGTCCAGCAAAATTGGGTATGAATCATCGGTAATACCCCATTATACCCAGAAAGGCTCTTACCTGTTTTGTGGTAAGGGGACGAGGCCAGTTTTGAATGGCTTCGATTTTGTTTACTTGTGGCTTGATAACCCCTTGGCCTATCACATACCCCAAGTAACGGGCTTCTTTGAGACCCATAGCACATTTGCTTGGATTCGCCGTCAGACCAGCAGCTCTGAGCGAATCCACTACCGCTTGTACCTGAGATAAGTGGGTGCTCCAGTCACTGCTATAGATGATGATGTCATCCAAATATGCGGAGGCATATGGTTGATGGGGTTCTAACACTATGTCCATTAATCTCTGGAGCCCCATGTAAACCAAATGGCAAGACGACATAGTGATAGAGCCCCCCTGGCGTGACAAAAGCGGTCTTTTCTTTTGCCGCCTCTGTCAGCGGCACCTGCCAGTAACCTTTAGTGAGATCGAGAGTCGTGAAGTACTGGGCCCGTCCCAGTCTCTCTATCAGCTCGTCGACCCTGGGCATGGGATACATATCAAACTTCGATACCTCATTTCACTTTCGGAAGTCATTACAGAATCTTAAAGAACCGTCTGGTTTCGGGATCAGCACAATGGGACTGGCCCATTCGCTCGTGGATTTTTCAATAACCCCTAGATGGAGCATCTTTTTTACCTCCTCCGCAATGGCTTGCCTACGAGCCTCTGGTACCCGGTATGGCCTCAGGCGTACCCTTACTTGAGGCTCGGTGACAATATCATGGTGGATTACGGTTGTTCGGCCGGGTAGGCTTGAGAACACATCCGTATTCCGCTGCACTAATCTACGAGACTCCCGTCTCTGCTGTTTTGAGAGAGAATCCCCTATCCTTACTCCCAATTCATCATCAGGGGACTCCTCCTTTGTTGTTGTCAAGGCACCTGAAAAGGTTAGGTCCAATGTTACGTCAGCCACCATACATTCCCTGTCTTTCCATGCCTTCAGCAGGTTTACATGGTAGATTTGCTCTGGGTTTTCTTCTACCTGGCTGATACACCTTATAGTTTACTTCCCCCACTTTCTCCCGGATCTCATAGGGACCTTGCCATTTGGCTAAGAACTTACTTTCTGCAGTAGGTATTAGGACTAAGACACGATCTCCCGGTTTAAAAGACCTGATGGAGGCCTTTCTATTATACTGAGTACTTTGGGCTGCCTGAGCATCCAGCAAATGCTCTTTAACAATGGGCATTATTGCCGTGATACGATCCTGCATACCCATAACGTATTCCACTGTGCTTTTGTGAGGGGTGGGCTCCTGTTCCCAAGTTTCCTTAACTATATCCAGCAGTCCCCGCGGATGTCTGCCATACAGTAACTCAAATGGCGAGAACCCGGTGGAAGATTGTGGGACCTCGCGGATAGCGAACATTAAATAGGGCAATAACATGTCCCAATCTTTCCCCTCTTTGGAGACCACCTTTTTCAACATAGCCTTTAGAGTTTTATTAAAACGTTCCACTAGACCATCAGTCTGGGGATGGTACATTGACGTGCGTAGCTGCTTGATCTGGAGGAGTTTGCACAGTTCCTTTGTAATTTTAGACATAAAGGGAGTGCCCTGATCGGTCAGGATTTCTTTGGGTAACCCCACGCGACAGAACATAGCAAACAACTCCCGAGCAATAAGCCTCGCCGAGGTGTGACGTAGTGGAATGGCCTCCGGATAACGTGTCGCGTAATCCATCACTACCAGGATATGCTGGTGACCACGGGCTGATTTTACAATGGGTCTGATCAGATCCATAGCAATCCGCTCAAAAGGCACCTCTATAATGGATAAAGGTATCAGAGGACTACGGAAACGGTGCGTTGGTGCGGTCAACTGACAAACTGGGCAGGACTCACAGAACCTCTTAATTTCTGCGCCGACCCCTGGCCAGTAAAACCGCTGAAACATGCGTTCCCGCGTTTTCTCTTCACCTAGGTGCCCACTCATCAGGTGGTTATGAGCCAATTCCAAGGTCTGACGGTGGTACGGCTGAGGGACCACCAACTGTTCCACTATTTCCCCCCGGATTGTATCAACCCGATAGAGCAACTCTCGCTTTAGAGCCATGTAGGGAGTTTCCAGCCTGGCACCAGGCCGCTAGGGTACCCCATCAATTACCTGTACATTTCCACGTCCAGGAGCCAATGTGGGGTCCCGGAGCTGTGCTGTTCCGAAATTATCTGGAGACACGTTCAACTCCGGGATTGCCTCGGGTGGCTCAACCTCTCCTGCCATTACCTCTAGGGGGAACCTGGCAGGGTTACACTCTGTCCCTATACTGGTGACCCCTACGGCAGGTATCCCTGAGTCGGGATCGTCCGGCTCAGGGCCTGGTTCAATCATACACCTCGGAGGGCTAGGTCGCCTCCCACATAATGTCCAGAACAGGGGCAAGTCTCTTCCCAAAATAACAGCATATGGAAGTCTTTTCATCACCCCCACTTCATGTTGAACCTCTCCACACGAGGTAGCAATGGTGACCCTTTCCATAGGGTATTCACGTAGGTCTCCATGAATACAAAGTACCCCTACTTTATGTCCCGTAGGGTTTTCCCCGGAGACCAAGGAGGCATGTACAAGAGTCACTAAACTTCCTGAGTCCAACAAAGCCTCTGCTGTATAGCCATTAACACGTACTTTGCAGAGATGGGGCTCCTCCCCCATAGTAACAGTGCTTACGGTACAAACAGTATGGGCATACATTGATACCCGGCGAGCGTACCGGCAGTCCATGGGTTCTGATGTGAGTGGGCACTGTGCCATCACATGCCCGAGCTGATGGCACCGCCAGCACATAACAGCAGAGGTGTCCCTGTTTCGGGTGTCTGACTTTGGGGAACCGGGACTCCTGCTGACCTTAGTCTGGGGTTTACTCTCTGCCAGGGCTGAAGACGGGGCAGCACCCGAGGAGGGACGGGAGTCTTTTACCAACTGTGAAGGGGGCGTATCCCTACGGAGTGCCCGCCGTGAAGCAGAGTCCCGGACCAACTCCTGGGTAGCTGTGTAGCGTTCCACCAAATTCACTAGCTGGTCTAGGGTACCGGGGTCCCCCTGTCCCACCCACTGTTGAATGGGGGCTGGCAAAGTCCGCACAAACCGTTCAATCACCACCCGCTCAATCATCTGTCCGGGGTTCAAGGTCTCCGGCTGCAGCCATTTTTTTACAAGGTCCAGTAAGACATGGGCCTGTGAGCGTGCAGGTTTTCCCTCCTCAAAGGACCACTGATTCACTCGTTGGGCCCGGAGATAAGTGTTAACCCCCATTCGTGCAAGGATCTCACCTTTCAGTGTGCCATAGTCCTTGGCATCCTCCGTGCTGAGATCCAGGTAGGCTTTTTGGGGTTCACCTACCAAGAACGGGGCCACGACATCAGTCCAACGGTCGATAGACAATTTCTCTCGATCAGCGGTCCTCTCAAACACGGAGAGAAAGGCTTCTGGGTCATCCTCTGCACTCATCCTCGTAAGTGCTGCCCTTACTCTGTCCTGGGCCGCAGGAAGGACTGGATGACCTGGAGTTACCGCTGGGAGCGCTTCTCGCAGAGCAGAAAGCTGCTTAGCCAACAAGCTGTTTGTCTCCTGTTGCTGAATGAACGCCCGCTGGAGCTGGACATTGGTTTGTTGCTGCTGAGCATTAGCCTGGGCCAGCTACTTTACAAGATCCTCCATAGTGGTTGCTGAGTTAAACTGTAACTTTGCAGGCTTGATCATAAACATGCGAAACCTGGGTTGTTGCCCCTAGCAACCAGGCTGCAACGCCTGTAAGCTTCGTGGACCCGCCGATCCACCGCAAACAGTCAGTAAAAAAAAAAATTCCTTTTTTTTTTTTCCGGGTAAGTACCTCTTAGGCCATTGCCCTTAGCAACCAGGCTGCCATGCCCGCATTCTCCACCATAATGTGAGGTAGCAGCGTTGCGTGGGCAAAAACGTGAGGCAGTGAGGCAGCAGCGTGTTCACACCAACAGTCTATTTTTTGTTGCAGCATAAATAGATCCAATTTCCCACTGTCAAAGTCTCTTCCGGATCACAGCCGGTGCATATAGACAAATGCTTTGCATCAACAAAAGTCTTGTTACCTTAGGACCCTGTTAACCGCAGGGATCTGTGTAAGGTTCTCCTAGGCTGACACTCTTGGCCTGTGTTCACTCCACACAGAGCCAGCCCAGCTCACACGGCATGTGTTAGCTTCACCAAGCCTGGCTCTCAACTGAGACACACCCTGCTGTGCTCTGCATGATTTTAAATGAAAATGCCGGACATGAGGATTGCTACAAAACCTGGACTGGGAGGAGGGATCTGTCTCCCTGTTACCCTTTGTGCTATACTCCCAGTAATAGCTATAGCAAACTCAGAGGGTTTCCAGACACATTCTGGGGGACACATAGCGATCTTCAAATATTACCCCTGTCACTGCCTCACAATATATATATATATACAGTTAGGTCCAGAAATATTTGGACAGTGACACAAGTTTTGTTATTTTAGCTGTTTACAAAAACATGTTCAGAAATACAATTATATATATAATATGGGCTGAAAGTGCACACTCCCAGCTGCAATATGAGAGTTTTCACATCCAAATCGGAGAAAGGGTTTAGGAATCATAGCTCTGTAATGCATAGCCTCCTCTTTTTCAAGGGACCAAAAGTAATTGGACAATGGACTCTAAGGGCTGCAATTACCTCTGAAGGCGTCTCCCTCGTTAACCTGTAATCAATGAAGTAGTTAAAAGGTCTAGGGTTGATTAAAGGTGTGTGGTTTTGCATTTGGAAGCTGTTGCTGTGACCAGACAACATGCGGTCTAAGGAACTCTCAATTGAGGTGAAGCAGAACATCCTGAGGCTGAAAAAAAAGAAAAAATCCATCAGAGAGATAGCAGACATGCTTGGAGTAGCAAAATCAACAGTCGGGTACATTCTGAGAAAAAAGGAATTGACTGGTGAGCTTGGGAACTCAAAAAGGCCTGGGCGTCCACGGATGACAACAGTGGTGGATGATCGCCGCATACTTTCTTTGGTGAAGAAGAACCCGTTCACAACATCAACTACAAAGGGTTCACATCTAGATGCAAACCATTCATCAATTCCAAGAATAGACAGGCCAGAGTTAAATTTGCTGAAAAACACCTCATGAAGCCAGCTCAGTTCTGGAAAAGTATTCTATGGACAGATGAGACAAAGATCAACCTGTACCAGAATGATGGGAAGAAAAAAGTTTGGAGAAGAAAGGGAACGGCACATGATCCAAGGCACACCACATCCTCTGTAAAACATGGTGGAGGCAACGTGATGGCATGGGCATGCATGGCTTTCAATGGCACTGGGTCACTTGTGTTTATTGATGACATAACAGCAGACAAGAGTAGCCGAATGAATTGTGAAGTGTACCGGGATATACTTTCAGCCCAGATTCAGCCAAATGCCGCAAAGTTGATCGGACGGCGCTTCATAGTACAGATGGACAATGACCCCAAGCATACAGCCAAAGCTACCCAGGAGTTCATGACTGCAAAAAAGTGGAACATTCTGCAATGGCCAAGTCAATCACCAGATCTTAACCCAATTGAGCATGCATTTCACTTGCTCAAATCCAGACTTAAGACGGAAAGACCCACAAACAAGCAAGACCTGAAGGCTGCGGCTGTAAAGGCCTGGGAAAGCATTAAGAAGGAGGAAACCCAGCGTTTGGTGATGTCCATGGGTTCCAGACTTAAGGCAGTGATTGCCTCCAAAGGATTCGCAACAAAATATTGAAAATAAAAATATTTTGTTTGGGTTTGGTTTATTTGTCCAATTACTTTTGACCTCCTAAAATGTGGAGTGTTTGTAAAGAAATGTGTACAATTCCTACAATTTCTATCAGATATTTTTGTTCAAACCTTGAAATTAAACGTTACAATCTGCACTTGAATTCTGTTGTAGAGGTTTCATTTCAAATCCAATGTGGTGGCATGCAGAGCCCAACTCGCGAACATTGTGTCACTGTCCAAATATTTCTGGACCTAACTGTATATATATATATATATATATATATATATATATGTCGCGGGCGGAGGAGGTGACGCTGCGCTCTCCCACTGCTCGGGTCCGGCTGCTGCGGCTGCTGCTGCTCGGTGGTGGCTCGAGCGGTGGGCCGGATCCCGAGGACTCGAGCGGCGTTCCTCGCCCGTGAGTGAAAAGGGGGTTTGATTGTGGGGATTTGATTATTGTCCGTGACGCCACCCACGGTTGTGGTGATATTGGTGACACCACCGCTGCTCTAGACGGGGATCCCGGGAGCAGTGACAGGGAGCAGCTTTGATGGTAGTTCTCCCCTCCGTGGGTAGGGGGTTGGTTGTCCCAGGGCCCGGTGATGGGGGTAGGTAGGGATGGATGGCAGGCGGGTTGCGGGGCCTGGTGAGGTGCAGGGTCGCGGGGGCAGCGCTGTGCCGCACGGCACGGTGGTACTCACTCAGCCAATGATGAGGACACAGTTCTCGGTAAAACACACGGCTGGGTGGACGGGTCCCACAGACGGCTGCGGTGTTGTTTCTCCCGGCAGGTTGATGGTGACTGCCTTTCCCTGCACCTATGTACTGTAAACGGTTCCAATGGGTTCCCACCGGTAACCCGCTCCCCGGCTTGGATATGGGCCGGAGGAGCCCCTTTTGCCCGCAGGCGCAGGCCCTGGGAAACGGTTGCCTTGGCGGTGGCGGTGTCTCCCTCTCGTGGTCGGACTGTTGCCTTCTATCGGGACTTGGCTGCTGGGAAACCCAGGAGGTTCCCTTCGCTAATGGATTTAGCAAATTCACAGCGACTCCTAGCCTTGCCGGGGTCCGTAAGCCCCTGCCAGATGGTGCTGACTTCTCTTTGTGTACCGGTCCGGTACCGCCGGGCCACCGCCCGTCCACGGTCCTTGCAGTAAACTCCGATAGGCCACTCCTGCAGACAGTCACCACCGTCTGCCAAACTTGCTGCTCCGTCCGGGCCACACACCCGGACTAACTTCAGACTCCTCAACTACCACTTCTTTCTGCTCACTTTCACCTCCAACACTAGTCTCTCCTCTCCTCCAAACTAGACTCTCCTCTCCTCCAAACTAGACTAACTGTTTTCCCGCCTCCAGGACTGTGAACTCCTCGGTGGGCGGAGATCAACCGCCTGGCTCCACCCCCTGGTGTGGACATCAGCCCCTGGAGGAGGGCAACAAGGGTTTTGTGTCTGACTTTGATGTGCCTGCCGGGTGTGTGGGGTGTGTTGGTGTTGTTCTCTGTGGCCCCTGGCTTGTCCAGGGCGCCACATATATATAGTACAGACCCCAAATGTTGGGACACAACTCCTCATTCAAAGAGTTTTCTTTATTTTCATGACTCTAAAAATTGTAGATTCACATTGAAGCCATCAAAACTATGAATTAAAACATGTGCAATGAAATACTTAAAGTGTGAAACAACTGAAAATATGTTTTATATTCTAGGTTCTTCAAAGTAGCCACCTTTTGCTTTGATTACTGCTTTGCACTCTCTTGGCTTTCTCTTGATGAGCTTCAAGAGGTAAGGCCGCTTTACACGCTACGAGATCGCTAAAGCGATCTTGTTGGGGTCACGGAATTTGTGACGCACATCCAGCCACGTTAGCGATGTTGTTGCGTGTGACACCTATTAGCAATTTTGAATCGTTACAAAAACGTTCAAAATCACTAATCGGTGACATGCCCCCTCTTCCCAATTATCGTTGCTGCTGCAGTAACGATGTTGTTCCTCGTTTCTGCGGTAGCACACATCGCTACGTGTGACACTGCAGGAACGAGGAACCTCTCCTTACCTGCATCCCGCCAGCAATGAGGAAGGAAGGAGGTGGGTGGGATGTTCGTCCCACTCATCTCCGCCCCATCACTTCTATTGGGCGGCGGTTCAGTGACGCTGCTGTGACGTCACTGTGACGCTAAACGAACCGCCCCCTTAGAAAGGAGGCAGTTGGCAGTCACAGCAACGTCGCAGAGCAGGTATATGCGTGTGACGCTGCCATAGCGATAATGTTCGCTACGGCAGCGATCAACACATATCGGCCGTACGATGGGGGCGGGTGCTATCACGCTCGACATCGCTAGCATCGGCTAGCGATGTCGCAGCGTGTAAAGCCCGCTGTAGTCACCGGAAATGTTTTTCCAACAGTCTTGAAGGAGTTCCCAGAGATGCTTAGCACTTGTTGGCCCTTTTGCCTTCACTCTGCGGTCCAGCTCACTCCAAACCATCTCGATTGGGTTCAGGTCTGGTGACTGTGGAGACCAGGTCATCTGGCGTAGCACCCCATCACTCTCCTTCTTAGGCCTCTGCCACACTTCCGCAAAAAACACGTACATGTCTCGCGTTCTGTTTTTGGGGTCCGTGTTCCGTTTTTTATGTCCGTTTCACCGGTACATGTAACATCCGTGTGATGGCGTATGCTCGCCATGTGTGCGTATGGAATGTCCGTGTATGCGTGAGATACGTACATGTAATGTCCGTGTAGTGTCCGTTTGAAATGATCCGTGTGTGAGGCAAAATCTCGTTGCTACATACCCGCTGACAGCCGACACAGACAGAGACGCGCGATGAGAATGAACTCGGATGAACTTCACCCGACTTCATTGTCATACCGCGGCTCAGTCTGTATGTGGCGTCCTGATTAGCGGTCACCCGTGAAGGACTCATCGGTGACCGCTAATCCCCTGAGTGACTGAAGTTAGCGGCGTGATTAGCGCTGCCGTCACTCAGGCTACCCTCGGCTAGCTGGAGTCCTCCACCTGAGACCGCAACTCACCTGTGACTTCATTGCAGATCGCGCAGCTCACTTCAGTCACTCGGGCGACTTGCTGTCACAGTTGGAGGATCCAGCGGTGGCCGCGAGTAACCTGAGTGACGTCATTGCTGATCACGTGGCTCACCTCAGTTGTTGCGTGGAGCTGACAGAGAGCAGTCATGATATCTGGCCACTCCTGTCAGCTTCATGTAGCAGAGCTGAGAGCGTCGTGGGACCTCCGTGGATTACGCCGGACCTGGATAGGTATTTGTGGCTTAATAAAGTGGTGAAAGACGGTGTTTGTTTTTGTGTATTATTGCAAATAAAGGATTTTTTGGATGTGTGTGTTTATTTTCTTTAACTTACAGGTTAATCATGGAAGGTATATCGGGGAGACGCCTGTCATGATTAACCCCTTATTACCTCAATTGCCAGCACACCAGGGCAATTCGGGATGAGCTGGGTAAAGTCCCGGAACTGTCAAATCTAATGGATGCTGCAATTCTGGGCGGCTGCTGGCTGATATTGTTAGGCTGGGTGGCTCCTGATAACGTGGAGCTCTCCATCCTGAGAATACCAGCCTTCAGCCGTGTGGCTTTACCCTAGCTGGTATCAAAATTGGGGGGGACCGCACATCATTTTTGTTTATTTATTTATTTATTTTACTGCATGATATAGACCTGCCCACCGGTTTCTGTGATTGGTTGCAGTAAAACAACTGTCACTCAACGTGGCGGCGTGTCTGACTACAACCAATCATAGGCGCCGGTGGGCGGGGAAAGCAGTGAATACGAGATTGAATAATGAGCGGCCGGCATTTTCAAAATAGTAAAAGCCGCCGGAGGTTTTTGACAGCCGTGCAGCGCTGCGACGGTGATCGGGGATCGGTGAGTATGCGAGAGGGGGAGAGACCTACCGACGGACAGAGAGAGGGACAGACAGAGAGAGAGACAGACAGACAGAGCGACCATCTGACAGAGAAAGATACCAACCGACCGACAGAGGGAGATTGACCGACATCGCATCCAGAATTCACAAAAAAACGCACACGGACGGTACGGGTGTCACATATGTACAGACACAGACCTATTGACTTTAGCGGGTCCGTGCCTACGTGATGCCGGAGAAAAAACGGACATGTTGAGTGTGTGGAAAAATGCACACACGTACAAATGACACGGACACACATTCCGTGTGGTTTTACGTGTGTGTGCTTGTTACCATAGGGTAACATTTGTGTACATGTCTCCGTGCCGCCGGTAAGTGCAAAAACGTACCAAACACGTACAGACGGTACGGATGTGTGTTGGAGGCCTTAGTCAAATAGCCCTTACACAGCCTGGAGGTGTGTTTGGGGTCATTGTCCTGTTGAAAAATAAATTATGGTTCAACTAAACGCAAAGCGGATGGAATAGCACGCCGCTGCAAGATGCTGTGGTAGCCATGCTGGTTCAGTATGCCTTCAATTTTGAATAAATCCCCAGCAGTGTCACCAGCAAAGCCCCCCACACCATCATACCTCCTCCTCCATGCTTCACGGTGGGAACCAGCCATGTAGAGTCCATCCGTTCACCTTTTCTACAAAGACACGGTGGTTGGATCCAAAGATCTCAAATTTGGACTCATCAGACCAAAGCACAGATTTCCACTGGTCTAATGTCCATTCCTTGTGTTCTTTAGCCCAAACAAGTCTCCTCTGCTTGTTGCCTTTCCTTAGCAGTGGATTCCTAGCAGCTATTTTACCATGAAGGCTGCTGCACAAAGTCTCCTTAACAGCTGTTCTAGAGATGAGAAGGTGTGTCCAAACTTTTGGTCTGTACTGTATATATGCTTTACGTGAAAATATATAGTTACAGTATGTCTAAAGTATTTTTCTAAAGTGGATGTGTACGCCTATAAATATATCAATTCATACAAATTATATAAACACACCAATATAATACCTTATTTACACAATTAAAATGACCAAAAAAAACAAATACCAACTCAAAGAGCAATTATTATATATATATATATATATATATATATATATATATATATATATATATATAATGTATATCAAATTAATATACATAAATATGTAAATAAATAATTATTTATATATATATAACTGTGAAAAAAGGATTGTGTTCCAGGAGAATCAAAGGCGATGTTTAAACAGTATCAATTAGTATATAGAAAAAAATGTTTATTTTTGGCCACTTCTGTAATTGCTCAAAAGCCACCATATGCATTATTCAATGTTCACAACCAGATAAGTTTCTGGGACAAGGAACAGGGAGAAACACAGTAAAATCAATGTTTATCCAAGAATTAAGGGTAATCCCATTACAATTGCTGTATTCCACCCTGCCATGTCCGAGAGCACTTGCGGTACATATCCCACAGCCAAACATTAATGAAACCAATACATTACCACTGTATGTCCCTGCCACAGGTGTCCCCCCCAACGTACGTTTCGTATTATCACTTCATCAGAGGAATTATGGCTGAATGGAATACTAGCTATTTAAAGGCAAGCCGTCCAATGATAAAACTCCCCATTAATTGCGGCAGCTGTGCAGCGCTTCGGATGGTGTGTCTAGAAACTATCGCCTCGGCATCCCGCTGACTCAAGGCACGCCTCTCAGCGATTAGTCATCACAGGGGGCGCGTGTGGATGAGTCGCCAGGGAGATCCAGAGTCATAGCAAACCGAACTAAGCGCATGCGCCGTAGAAAAAAAACTACCCAGATGAACTCCTCATAATGGAAAAGAATATAATAAAGTGCTAAATCACTATAGGATTACTTCAATCTTCTAATATTATTTTGTTTGAACAAGAACGGTGTTCTATACGACAAATAGAAAGAATGAGTTTGCATAGAAATAAATAAATTATACAAATTATAAACTCCTGTGTGACCCTGGTGAAAGTGTTAATAATAACTATAAGAACACTGTGCTCATGACGTGAATACTGCTAAAATATTTACCGTAATAGTGAAGTGAACAAAAAACTCAGAGATAACATAGCATACACAGTACAAGATAATATACAAAAGAAAAGATATTTTTGTGTAATAATGTGTAAATTTTTTTTATAAAAATATTTATTTATTTAATATAAATAAATTGTGACAATCAAGTGATGAAAAACGTTTAAGTGATAAAAGAAACTTTTTACTCACATATACTCACCCATATTGCAAATACCGTACCTAATATTTATATTACTATAATAAATATATACAACAAACAAAACAAATTTTTTGGCAGCCTGAGATACCAATCCAACAATTACATATACAGCAATCCATTTTTTTGAAAAAAATCTTTATTTTTATTGAACACATCCCAAAACCGAAAACGAGATGACCTTTATTATTTCAATACACAGAGTTCTTCCACTGTAAATTACCAACAGACACCACAACAAACAAACCTAATACAAAAATTAAAAACTAAGGATAAAATTATAAAACTACTATATACCAGGATCTACTCTGTACCTTGCAAGAATTGGCCAACTTAAAGGGAACCTGTCACCAGTTTTTTGCCCTATAAGCTGCGGCCACCACCAGTGGGCTCTTTATATACAGGATTCTAACATGCTATATATAAGAGCCCAGGCCGCTGTGTAGAACATAAAAAACACTTTATAATACTTACCTAAGCCGGTCACTGCGGTGGATATGGGTCAAATGGGCACCATCATCCTCCAGCGCCGGCGCCGACTCTTTCGGCCATCTTTGTCGCCGCCTCTGTCGTCATTCTGAAGCCGCGGTGCATGACGCGTCCGATGTCATACACACTCGCCGGCATTCAGGTTCTGAGCAGGGCAGATCAAAGTATTGTAGTGCGCATGCGCGGGACCGGCGAGCGTGGCTGATGTAGACGCGTCATGTACACAGGCTTCAGAAGGAGGACAAAGATGGCCGAAAGAGGAGGCGCCAGCACCGGAGGACGAAGACGCCCATTTGAGCCACATCCACTGCAGCGACCGGTTTAGGTGAGTATTATAAAGTGTTTTTTATGTTCTACACAACGGCCTTGGCTCTTATATACAGCATGTTATAATGCTGTATATAAGAGCCCACTGGTGGTGGCCGCAGCTTATAGGCCCCAAATCTGGTGACCGGTTCCCTTTAAGAACTAAGCACCTATGCCTACGGCCATATCACAGATCAGTGTTGTAAATATATGTAATAAAATGTCAATAGAAGCCTTTAGGCCCAACAGTACCCTAGGTACCAATAATTTATGTAAATCTCAGACTCATTTGTAGCATCACACATCATGGTCAAAAGTTTTGAGACGGACACAAATTTTGTTTTTCACACAGTTTGCTGCTTTAGTGTTTTTATATCTGTGTGTCTTTTGTTACTGATGTATAATTATAAACATTTCATAAATTTTTCAATTTTTTTTATAAATATATCAAGTTTAATCAAAAACTCAATATTTACAGTATTGATCCTTATTTTTCAAGACTTCTTCCCGCTGACAGCTGGGCCAAATCCTGTTGGTAATTAGGGATGATCGAATACTGCAAATATTCGGCAACGCCCATATTTGCCGAATAGGTCGCCGCTATTCGACTATTTGCAAATATTTGATGCGCAATGTAAGTCTATGGGAAACCCGAATAGTTGCCGAATAGCAACTATTCGGGCTTCCCATAGACTTAGATTGCGCATGGAATATTCGCATAGCGGGACCTATTTGTCGGATATTCGCGAAGCCGAATATTGCCGAATATTTGTGATATTCGATCATCCCTATTGGTAACCCATTCTAACCTAAGGTAATCTAATTTTTTTCATCCACCCACTTTTTAAGGATTGACCACATATTCTCAATAGACTTGAGATCTGGAGATCTTCCTGGCTGTAGACTCACATGTTCAATGTTTTGTTCACCAGATCACTTAGCAATTATTTTTGCCTTGTGATATCGTCTCCTTCATGCAGTAAAAAGAATTATTCATCACACATTTGCTCCTCTATCATTGGAAAATTAGGTCTTGGAGGGATATATAGATATTATTCTTTATTAATGGCAGTTTTCTTAGGCCAAAACCTTTTTCCTTGCGGAGACTGACAAACCAATCTGGCTGTCAGTGGTGAGGAGTCTTTTATAGCTGCAATTCTCCTCTGGGAAATATTCAAATTGTCTCTTCAGGCAGGAAAGAGACAAACTCTAGTGTCATCTATTGGAAGTATCAATCCTAAAAGTCAAAAGTGGCCCTTTAGTGAGCCTTTTCATATGACCTAGGATTTATGCCACATCAGAACCTCAATTTGCAGACACTGTGTTTCAGGATGATTGTCCCTCGTCATTACAAAGTATGAGATCTGATCTGGCTGGTTTTCTTAGGCAAAACTGTAAGTAAGCCCCCCTCTCGTGGATGAAAAGTACCTTAGCATGAATGGTCTCAGGATGCTTGCTTTACTATTGACAGAAAATTCATGGGAGTACACACTCTTTCTTCTCTGGACAATCATTCTTCCAGATGTCCTAGTATGAAAGGGGCTTCATCAGAGAAAACAACTTTATATCAGTTTGCTAAAGTCCAATCCATGTAGTTTCTGCAGAATATCTGTCTGTTCTTTATGTTTCTGTTATAGAAAAGGAGCCTTTTTGCTGTCCTTATTGACACCAGGCAAGCTTCCAAAAGTTTTCACCTGACTGCATGCAGATGCACTGACACCTGCCTGCTGCCACTCCTGAGCAAGCTCTGCAGTGGTGCTAAATCCTCTTTACGAGAGGATGTGGAACTTACTGAACTTTCTTGTATGGACTGAATCATTCTTTATAGCAATCTAACCTTTTTTTTGATGATTTGATAAATAGTTGATTTAGGGGCAATCTACACAAGCAGAAATGTCGTTGCCTGTAAAGCCCTTTTGATGCAAAGCAATGATAACTGCACAGGTGTACTTGGTGGTAACCATAGTTAACAGAAAAAGACAATCATTTCAAGCACCAAAACCGTTTGAAAGCAATTGGCCCTTATAATCCAATCAGCATGACTGCATATCAATTGCACTATATCCTAAACAATCAAGGCAATCACTGAAATTATGCAAGCAGGTCATTTAGGGCATGGCAAAAATTTAGTGTAAGGGTACCTTCACACTTAGCGATGCAGCAGCGATCCGACCAGCGATCTGACCTGGTCAGGATCGCTGCTGCATCGCTATATGGTCGCTGGTGAGCTGTCAAACAGGCAGATCTCACCAGCGACCAGTGAACAGCCCCCAGCCAGCAGCGACGTGCAAGCGACGCTGCGCTTGCACGGAGCCGCCGTCTGGAAGCTGCGGAGACTGGTAACGGTAAACATCGGGTATGGTTACCCGATGTTTACATTAGTTACCAGCGAACACCGCTTAGCTGTGTGTGCAGGGAGCAGGGAGCCGCGCACACTGAGCGCTGGCTCCTTGCTCTCCTAGCTGCTGTACACATCGGGTTAATTAACCCGATGTGTAATGCAGCTAAATGTGCAGAGAGCCGGAGCCGGCAGCACAGGCAGCGTGAGAGCTGCGGAGGCTGGTAACTAAGGTAAATATCGGGTAACCACCTTGGTTACCCGATGTTTATCTTGGTTACAAGCTTACCTCAGCTGTCAGATGCCGGCTCCTGCTCCCTGCTCGCTTCATTTGTCGCTCTCTTGCTGTCACACACAGCGATCTGTGTGTCACAGCGGGAGAGCGCCTTTGAAGAAAACGAACCAGGGCTGTGTGTAACGAGCAGCGATCTCGCAGCAGGGGCCAGATCGCTGCTCAGTGTCACACACAGCGAGATCGCTAATGAGGTCACTGCTGCGTCACAAAAAGCGTGACTCAGCAGCGATCTCGGCAGCGATCTCGCTGTGTGTGAAGCACCCCTAAAGGAGGTTTCTGTGATAAAGTTACTTTTCATGGAAAGGAATGGTTTTACAATTTTGCCAATTCATCTGATCACTGTTCAAAACAATCTAGATTTAATGCAAATTGTCAATATATAAACTGAACAGAAAACTGTGTAAAAAATAAAATTTGGCAGTCTCAAAACATTTACCATTAATGTATGAAGATTAATAAAAAAATAAAATAAATCAAATCTTTATTTTTATATAGCGCTAATGTGGCGCCCTGGACAAGCCAGGTCATCACAGAACTACACCAACACACCCCACACCCCGATAAGGCACACCAAAGCCAAACACAAAACCCTTGTTGCCTTCCTCCAGGGGCTGATGTCCACGCCAGGGGGTGGAGCCAGGCGGTTGGTCTCCGCCCACCGAGGAGTTCACAGTCCTGGAAGCGGGAAAACAGAGCAGATTAGTTGAGGAGGAGAAAGTGAGAGGAAGGAAAGTGGTAGTGGAGCAGTCTGAAGTCGGTCCGGGTGTGTGGCCCGGACGGTACAGCAAGGTTGGCAGACGGTGGTGACCGTCTGCAGGAGAGGCTGATTGGAGCAGACCGTAAGGACCGTGGACGGGCGGTGGCCCGGCGGTACCGGACCGGCGAGCAAAGAGAAGCCAGCACCATCCGGCAGGGCTTACGGACCCCGACAAGGCTAGGAGTCGCCGTTGAATTGTCAAATCCGTTAGCGAAGGGAACCTCTTGGGTTTCCCAGCAGTCAAGTCCCGACAGAAGGCGACAGCTCAACCGTGAAGGGAAACACAGTCACCGCCAAGGCTAAAGTTCCCAGGGTCAGAGCCTGCGGGCAAAAGGGGCTCCTTCAGCACATATCCAAGCTGGGGAGCGGGTTACCGGTGGGAACCCATTGGAACCGTACACACTACACAGGTGCAGGGAAAGGCAGTCACCATCAACCTGCCGGGAGGAGAAACACCGCAGCCGTCTGTGGGACCCGTCCATCCAGCCGGTTGTTTTACCGGAGACTTTGTGTTCATCATTGGCTGAGTGAGTACCACCGTGCCGTGCGGCACAGCGCTGCCCCCGCACCTCACCAGGCCCCGCAACCCTCCTGCCATCCATCCCTACCCATCACCGGGCCCCAGGACAAACAACCCCCTACCCACGGAGGGGAGAACCAACATCCAAGCTGCTCCCTGTCATCGCTCCCGGGATCCCCGTCCAGAGCAGCGGTGGTGTCACAACCTCACCACAACCGTGGGTGGTGTCATGGACAATATCCAATCCCCAAAATCAATCCTCTTTTCAGTCACGGGTGAGGAGCGCCGCTCGAGGACCCGGGATCCGGCCCACCGCTCGAGCCACCACCGAGCAGCAGTAGCCAGACCCGAGCAGTGGGTGAGCGCTGCGCACCTCCTCCGCCCGCGACACTAACATATTCCACAGCGCTTTACATACATATGCAATACTGTCCCCATTGGGGCTCACAATCTAAAGTCCCTATCTGTATGTCTTTGGAGTGTGGGAGGAAACCGGAGAACCCGGAGGAAACCCACGCAAACACGGGGAGAACATACAAACTCCTTGCAGATAGTGTCCTTGGTGGGATTTGAACCCAGGACCCCAGCGCTGCAAGACTGCAGTGCTAACCACTGAGCCACCAATACAGTGCTAACCACTGAGCCACCATGCCGCCCATATAATATTCCATGCCCCAATAGGGAGAAGTATAAACATTTTATCTTTCCAATGGTATAGTGTAATTCTGGCATAGTGGACAGGAAACTTTACAGGTGACAGCCAGGTTGCATAACACACTCTTGTATACATTGACTGTAATATCATGTATTTATGTTCCTGTAGATCACAATGGAGCTGGGAGTGTCAGGGACTCTTTTCCTTGCTGTCTTGCTCAGCCTTGTTCTGTTTTTCTTCACTTGGAGGATGAATCTAAAAATGAAAAATATGCCCCCCGGACCCCCGCCACTGCCATTACTGGGCACTCTCCTGCACATGAACACTAAAGAACTGCACACATCTCTGATGAAGGTGAGTCTGGGTGCCAAAAAATGTACTACGATGGCTGCACAACAAGTCCCTTTGTTGGCAGCGGATTATCAATGATACTCTCCAAGTGTGCAACAATAACGGTTGGTTTATTCAGGAACAATCATAGTAAGCTTAATAGATTGCAGGGAATCATTTCTGTGTGTCTCTATCTGCAGCGTCTGCCGGCAGCTTCCTTTCTCATGGACACAAGGAACAGAGTTCAGTCACATGCTCTTCCTGTGAGACCTTCTGGAGTTTTTTTTTTCAACAATAACTTTATTAACAGCATACAAACCTAGCAACTAGACACTCATAGACAGGAATGAAGTTGTTGCACTAAACATATTCCAACACCTTTATTTCTATATGTCCGACACGGAGATCCCCATTCTCACTAACCTCAGCACAAAATCCTTATTTCATTACTTTTACATGGGTCACATACTACAAAGCTCCCTTTAAAGTGGTTGTGTTACTCACCGGTCCCGGGTCTGTGCTCTCCACCCTCCATCCCAATCCGCTAGACTTTCTTGTGCACCTCGTCATGCTTTGCAAGTAGCCCGATGTGCTTTCATGTGATGAACTTCCTAAGCCTATTTAAAGGCTTCCAAGACACACGCCTGAGTCTTGGTATTAAGACTTTCTAGTAAGACTTTTAGTTTGGCCTGTCTTCAGTCTCCCGGAAGTCTTTCTGGTTGTCTGTAGCTTCCAGTTCCACAGTTTCCTACCTGTCGATGGTTTCCAGCATCACTATCACTACTACTGACTTGCGAGTGGTTTCCATTATTGCACAATTTACCTTCGGTTTCCAGGACGTCTTTCGAGCTGTCTCCAGCTTCCATGGTATCAGACTTTTTAGTTAGTTCGGAATTCTGTCTGTTACCTGACACCGGTCTTCTTGGACCTCTTCTATGAGTCCGCCTGCGATTTCTAGGATTTTCCTGGCTTTCTGCAGCTTCTAGTTCCACAGTTACCTCTCTGCCTGCTAGTTACCAGTATGGCTGCAGTATCCAGACCCTCTGCTGTCTGTTCACTGTTTCCTTAGCCCTAAAAAATTGCATTCCACTCAGAACAATGTTACTCTATGGGGCTGTTCCCATCTGCGATTGTCTTCTCAGCCGAAATTAGACCAAGAAAACAATCACAGCATGCTGTGACAGTTCACTAGCACCCATACAAGTCTATTGGTGCGAGTGAAACATCAGACTGCACTCAGATGACACCAGAGTGCAGTGCGATAATCGCATCAACTAACAATGGAGGAGATGGAGAGATGGATAGATTAATCCCTCCCTCTCCTCCACAGTTCCCGCCCCCTCCTCCGCCTCTGATCGCAGGATCGGATCACAGTTGCATGACACTCGGATCACACTTGCAGCAGAGCGGGAACCAAGGGTCATTAGGATATCGCATCGGATACCATGATAGTGTGACCTTACCCTTACTCGTCTGCTGCACCGACGCCTGTGGCACATGTGCCCACCCAGACCTTGGTCTTAGAGGATCTATTTCACCGAGTGAGTGCCATAACAGGTTAACGTATCTTGTTAAAGGTATAAAATTGCATCCCTGCTGGATCTGTCTATCTTCAGTGCACATGAGATCCTCTGATACTGCAAAGACAAAGCTGCCTCTGCGAGCAGCAGTATTCCACTGCTCTGAACTGTCACTCCTTAAGGCCTCTGTCACACTCACGTGAAATTCACGCACGTGCCGAGAGACACGTATTTTCCCTGCGTGTTGCATGCAGGTAAGTACGTGTCTCTGGTACGTGCGTGACACGTGTGTTCTACGTGTGCTATCCGCGATAGCACACGTAGAACCGGTAATTATTATACTCACCTGGTCCTTCCTGATGTCCGCGCTGCTGTCCGTGGTGCTGATCCTCGGTCTCCAGCCCTCCCGTCTCCCCACTGCTGCTGCTGCCAGGCAGTGAAGTGAATATTCTATGAGATTAATGAGCGGCGGTCGGCAGCAAGAGGCAGCAGCGGCAGAGACAGGAGGGCTGGAGAAGGTGAGTTAATGTTTTGTTTTTTTTTCAATGACATGTGTGTTTTCTCCGGCGCGTGTCACACGGGACCGCATCCACACTACACCCGTGTGGTGCGGGTGCGGGCCGTGTGACACCCGTGCTGCCGGTGAAAAAACGGACATGTCAGCGCTTTCAAAAACGCACACACGTACAAACGCACACGGACACACGTTCCGTGTGGTTTTACGTGTGTGTGCCTGCTACAATAGGGTAGCATTGGTTAAAGTGTCTCCGTGCCGCCGGTACGTGTAAAAAATGACAAACACGTGCCGGAGGCACGGATGTGTGGCGCAGGCCTAAGGAGCACACAGCATCCCTGAAAACGAGGAAGGTGGGAGGAAGAGGAGCAGTGTACACTAAAAGAAAAGAGATTGGAAAGATGCTTAATTTAACACCAAATGGATGCGATAGATAGAACTGCAACCAGCTGCATCGTGCAATAAACCGTGCACCTACTGTTAAAATCAGAAGTTTATGTACACCAATCAAAAAGACACATCTGCAGGTTTTTGCCTTCGTTCTCTATAAAGACACATCTGCAGGTTTGTCTCACTATCTGACATAGGATCAGAATAACTCTTTCCCGTTTTCGGTCAATTAATAGCCAAAATTATTTATATTTGTCAAGTGTCAGAACTTGCTGTTCATATGTTCTGTCTTCTTAGATTTGCGGGTGCGATATGACTCAGGAAAAGGTAACCAGTTAACAGGTGTAGGTCTGGTGCTATTAGACCTACACCTGTTCACTGGTTACTTGTCCTGAGTCATATCGCACCCGCAAATCTAAGAAGACAAAAGCTTCTTCTTAAAGAATACACTAGAGTAGTGAATAATGAAAAACTTCCAATACATTAAAATATCACAGATGTTACAAGACAACGATTGAAATCAAGACACCCACCCATCCGAACTGCAGTCATCTTGCATGAACAAGACTTCAATTTAGAGGAGAAATGGCGAGAACTTTGGGTCAGTGTAGTAGACTGTGATCCCCAATTGTTCCTTACCTTACAAAACCCTCCACCAGGCTTCAATCTACCAAGGAAAACATGGATTCAGGGGTGGGATTCAAATTTTTAACAACAGGTTCTCTGTAAACCCCGCCCATTTGAAAACCACACCCATTCTGTAACCACACCCACTTTGTTAGCCACACCCATTTTCACGCACTTTCCTCAACCAAAAATACAAGTAATATAAAGTAAAATCTCTTTCCCCTTCTTCCGCTCCTCTACCGTCACTCTCCTGTCCAGCACCAGTTGCTCCAGTCACTGTCACTCTTCTTGTATTAAATGGTTTTTCTACAGTTTTTAAAAATTATTACTAAAAATTATTGCTAAATTGGAACGGACGACCTTCCCCATACAGATCCAATCCCATGTGGTCTCTCCCCCCCTGCAGAACCCATCCCATTATGGCCTCTTTCCCCTGCAGATCCCATCCCATTATGGCCTCTTTCCCCCTGCAGATACCATCCCATTATGGCCTCTTTCCCCTGCAGATCCCATCCCATTATGGCTTCTTTCCCCCTGCAGATACCATCCCATTATGGCCTCTTTCCCCTGCAGATCCCATCCCATTATGGCCTCTTTCCCCCTACAGATACCATCCCATTATGGCCTCTTTCCCCTGCAGATCCCATCCCATTATGGCCTCTTTCCCCCTGCAGATCCCATCCCATTATGGCCCCTTTCCCCCTGCAGATACCATCCTATTATGGCCCCTTTCTCCCTGCAGATCCCATCCTATTATGGCCTCTTTCCCCCTGCAGAACCCATCCCATTATGGCCTCTTTCCCCTGCAGATCCCATCCCATTATGGCCTCTTTCCCCTTGCAGATCCCATCCCATTATCGCCTCTTTCCCCCTGCAGATCCCATCCTATTATGGCCCCTTTCTCCCCTGCAGATCCCATCCTATTATGGCCCCTTTCTCCCTACAGATCCCATCCTATTATGGCCCCTTTCTCCCTGCAAATCCCATCCTATTATGGCCCCTTTCTCCCTGCAGATCCCATCCTATTATGGCCCCTTTCTCCCTGCAGATCCCATCCTATTATGGCCCCTCTCTCCCTGCAGATACCATCCTATTATGGCCCCTTTCTCTCTGCAGATCCCATCCTATTATGGCCCCTTTCTCCTTGCAGATCCCATCCTATTATGGCCCCTTTCTCCCTGCAGATCCCATCCTATTATGGCTCCTTTCTCCCTGCAGATCCCATCCTATTATGGCCCCTTTCTCCCTGCAGATCCCATCCTATTATGGCCTCTTTCCCCCTGCAGATCCCATCCTATTATGGCCCCTTTCTCCCTGCAGATCCCATCCTATTATGGCCCCTTTCTCCCTGCAGATCCCATCCTATTATGGCCCCTTTCTCCCTGCAGATCCCATCCTATTATGGCTCCTTTCTCCCTGCAGATCCCATCCTATTATGGCCCCTTTCTCCCTGCAGATCCCATCTATTATGGCCCCTTTCTCCCTGCAGATCCCATCCTATTAGGCCCCTTTCTCCCTGCAGATCCCATCCTATTATGGCTCCTTTCTCCCTGCAGATCCCATCCTATTATGGCCCCTTTCTCCCTGCAGATCCCATCCTATTATGGCCTCTTTCCCCCTGCAGATCCCATCCTATTATGGCCCCTTTCTCCCTGCAGATCCCATCCTATTATGGCCCCTTTCTCCCTGCAGATCCCATCCTATTATGGCCCCTTTCTCCCTGCAGATCCCATCCTATGATGGCTCCTTTCTCCCTGCAGATCCCATCCTATTATGGCCCCTTTCTCCCTGCAGATCCCATCCTATTATGGCCCCTTTCTCCCTGCAGATCCCATCCTATTATGGCCTCTTTCCCCCTGCAGATCCCATCCTATTATGGCCCCTTTCTCCCTGCAGATCCCATCCTATTATGGCCCCTTTCTCCCTGCAGATCCCATCCTATTATGGCCCCTTTCTCCCTGCAGATCCCATCCTATTATGGCTCCTTTCTCCCTGCAGATCCCATCCTATTATGGCTCCTTTCTCCCTGCAGATCCCATCCCATTATGGTCTCTTTCCCCCCGCAGATCCCATCCTATTATGGCCCCTTTCTCCCCTGCAGATCCCATCCTATTATGGCCCCTTTCCCCCTGCAGATACCATCCTATTATGGCCCCTTTCTCCCTGCAGATCCCATCCTATTATGGCCCCTTTCTCCCCTGCAGATCCCATCCTATTATGGCCCCTTTCTCCCCTGCAGATACCATCCTATTATGGCCTCCTCTCCCCCTATAGCCACATATAGTAACCGTTCCCATCTTATGTGGCCCCTCTCCCTGCGGCTTCGGCTCACTGAGCGGCTTACCTGATCCAAGCACCGGCCTCTCCTGTGTCTCCCGTCCTCCTCCGCGGCTCTCTTCAGTCACAGTGACGCAGACAGATGGCAGATGGCAGGAGAAGCTCCCTCCTCTCACTGCCGTGACCTGTGTCTGCAGCGTCTTCGCGTCACTGCACGCCGGGTCAGGGAGCCGAGGCTGCACTGAACCAGGAAGTGCGGCACGGAGGTATGCAGATTCATTTGTTCTAGAGTCTTAAAGAGACACTAACACAAATGAATACAGCAGGGAACCGGATCGCCAGAGATGTTTCTTGCCGGTTCTGGGAACCGGCTGCTATTTTAACAACCGGTTCTCCAGAACCGGACAGAACCGGCTGAATCCCACCCTTGCATGGATTACTCTAAATCGTATCAGAACAAACTTTGGCGTCTGTGCAGATTTCATGTATAAGTGGGGAAAATATCACTCTCCCACCTTTGACTGTGGAGCAGATTGTCAAACTATCCAGCACATTGTTGAGGAGCCCCCTGAGATCCTACCATGGTGACAAGAAGGATTTCTATATTGTAAATGATAACGCTATTGCATATATAGAAAATCTTGATATTCCACTTTGACTTTTATCCTTTTGATATTTTTCAATCACTGTCTATTGTCTGGTGTTTATTTTTTATATGATGGTAAGGTATACGTTCATACGATTAAGTAAATATGTTCTGTCTTTTGAGAGGCTTCATATTTCCGAAGATGCAAGTTGGTTGGTTAAAAGAAGATGGCTGATCATTCTACAGGTGCCATTGAAGCAAGTTTATACAAGTTAAAAAAAAATGCTGGAGATCAAAAACAGAAAGAGTCTTTGCTTCAGTACAAAAGTCACCAGCGTGTTCTGAAACATCTTCCTTCTGAAAAACTTGATGGTTTGCATATGTCTTAAATACATCAATTTTCACATACCCTTAGAAGTGTTATCTAGAATCATAGAATAGTAGAGTTGGAAGGGACCTCAAAGACCATCAGGTCCAACCCCCTATAAGTGCAGGCTTTCCTACATCATCCCAGCTATATGTGTATCTAGTTTCCACTTGAAGATTTCCATGGATGGAGAGCTCACCACCTCCCGTGGTAGCCTGTTCCACTTTCATCTTCTTTTTTTTTTGTAAAACAAGCAACTTTGCAATTTGTCTCTTTCAAAAATTAACTGTCCTTACAAATAGAGGGATGTTCAATTCCATAATTTGCTGTTAGTTGACTTGGTTTCTGGTCAAAACGTTGCCTTTGGTTTCTGGTTTCAAAAGTGTCTGGTTTCCTGTTCATGAATTGCGTACTTGCAAGATCTTTCATTCAGAGCAACGTTCTAAAGCTGGCGGGATCAATAGATCTTGCAAATTTCAGTTACCCACACTTATACGATGCTGGAAAGGAAAAGTTGCCGTTACTTGCAGGTACAGAACTGACAAAATTGGCACAAGGATTATAGGTGATTTGGACATAATTTTTATTTTTCAATATTTCTCTTCCAGCTGAGTGAGACTTATGGTCCAGTGTTCACCATCTACATGTCGAAGATACCTGTAGTTGTCCTTGTTGGTCGGGATTGTATAAAAGAGGCTTTGATAGACAATGGGGATGTGTTCAGTATGAGACGACAATTGGAACTGTCAAATCTGCTCACCAAAGGTTGTGGTGAGTAACATCTTACATAGAGACCATAGGATCATGGATAAACTTGTCATAGTATTATGGTTTGCCTAATACAAAAATATTATACTTTGCACTATCTGGCTTGATTTGGCTAGATAGAAATCTGTAGGGGCAAGGCTTGTGATGACATATTGCATACTAATTACACAGTGAACTCAAAAGTAGTAGAACATGCAGCAAACCGAGCCATGATAAAGCCCGACAGCTGGGGGCTGGTATTCTCAGGCTGGGGAGACCCATGCTTATTGGTTCCCCCAGCCTAAAAATAGCAGCAGGCAGTTACCCAGGATTGTTGCATCCATTAGATGTGACAATCCCAGAAATTTACCAGGCTCATCCCAATTGCCCTGCTGCGGTGGCAATCGGGGTAATGAGAGGTTAATAAGAGCCTAGAGCTGCCACTAAGCCTAGATTAGTAATGGGCGGTGTCTATGAGACTCCCCATTACAAATCTGTAAGTGAAAATAAATAAAGACAAACAGAAAAAATCCTTTATTTGAAATAAACCTCTTTCACCAATTTATTAACCCCAAAACAACCAGGTCCGACACAATTCACAAGAGGATCCACGATGATTCCAGCATCTGAAGGCACAGCGAGCATCCATAGAACAAGCTTCAGGCAGAGACTGAGCCCCACAATCAGTGGTAACAGTACTCAGATTATTTGCGGTTACAGCTGGAGATTCCTACCTTAACCTGTGATCGCAGGTAACCTGACCTCAGGTGACCTTATTAAACAGTGAACTTAGCTCGTGGGATTGACACCCGGATACTTTTGAACCGAGAGGATCCAGACTTTTACAGTCCTGGTCCACTGATAGTATTCTGGATGAAAATAAACAATACTGTACTCTGACCACTAAAAAGTAGAGTTGAAAAAATGTCCCTAAATTTGATTTGGATAGATTTGCAAAATTCAGAGCTGGGATTTGACTCACTTTTCTCCTTGGCTGGTCTGCCGATAGGCTCCACTTTCTTTATCTTCCAACAACCTCTGGGTTTTCCATGAGACATTAGAAACATTGCTAATTTGGCCCCATACTGTCAAATAATGCATGGTGTAAGTCAATAACATGTGCAGCACTCCACATCGTTAGAAAAACTGGAGAGAAGGAAGAGAAACCAATTCATAAGTAGAGATGAGCCACCACCCTAGTGTTTGAGTTCGGTTCGGTTCATCCAACGGCGGGTGTGTTCGTCGAACACTTTCGAACACCTTCGAACACCATTGAAAACAATGGCAGGCAAACACAAACACATACAAACATGTACAAACAGGAACGCACACACACATATTATGCTCACCTTACCTTCCGTTCTATCGCCGACCTCCTGGGACTTGCAGTTTGCCGGTACAAGATGTGTATCGGGTAACCATGCGACCGATGCCCCGGAGCTTCCGCTGCCATCGTGCTGACGTCAAAGACAGGAGCCTTTTGCCTCTGATTGGCCAGCGCGCTTCCTTTGAGTAGCGTCTGATAGAGGAAGTTCCACGTTGTGATGGTTACCCGATACACGTAGTTCGCCACTACAGGATGTGTATCGGGTAACCATCACGACCGATGGTGGAACTTCCGCTGCCAGAGCGCTGACGTCAAAGCCAGGAACTGCTTGCCTCTGATTGACCAGTGCGCTGACTTTGAATAGCGTCTGACAGAGGAAGTTCCTCCCTCGTTGCGTTGGTTACCCGATACACGTAGTTCGCCGCTACAGGATGTGTATTGGCTAACCATCGCAATGAGGGAGGAACTTCCTCTGTCAGACGCTACTCAAAGGCAGCGCGCTGGCCAATCAGAGGCCAGCGGCTCCTGCCTTTGACATCAGCGCTCTGGCAGTGAGAGCTCCGGGGCATCGATCGCATGGTTACCCGATACACATCTTGTACCGGTGAACTGCAAGTCCCAGGAGGCTGGCGATGGAATGGAAGGTAAGGTGAGCATAATATGTGTGTTTTTGTATGTTTGTGTGTGTTTGTGTGTGTTTGTACGTGTTTGTGCATGTGTGGAATGGCACAATAGGGGACCAGGATGGGACATTTAACAAGTTATGGAACGAATTGTCTGCATTGCAATAATTTTCTATGGGAAATATTGCTTTGCTGAACGAGTAACTTGGTTAACAAGCACAGTCCCAGAACGAATTGTTCTCGGTAACCAAGGTTCCACTGTATTAACATTGAATGACAGTATTACTGTGAAAAGCCAGTTACGCTGTTGGTGATCGAACCGTTATCGAACATAAACTCGAACTGTCGAACTTGAAGCTAATTGTTCGCGTTCATTGAACGACTCAAACATCGCCTACAACAGGTCGAATTTGAGATTGGCGAACAGTTCGATTCGAACACCGCTCATCTCTATTCATAAGCTATAGTAGCGAAATAGGTATAGAAAGAGCCACGGACAGTATAAGAGGTTTTTTTCATATTCATATATGGTGTCTACGAACTCGCACCGACCTAAGCACTTCACCATACCATATAGTAAAGTTTTACCATATAGTGAACACAGTGAATAAAATATCTCAAAAACAATAGTGTCATCACACTTTTTTTTGCAATGTTTCTGTATTTAGAATTGTTGGCATTTTTCAGCACACTATATGGCAACACTCATGATTTAATTTAAAAATACAGCTCGTTCCTCAAAAAACGAGCCCTCGCATGACCAGATTGACTGAAAAATAAAGTTATGGCTCTCGGAAAAAGGAAGGCAAAAAAAAAAACAAAACGGAAAGCACAAAATCGGACTGTTGTGAAGGGATTAAACCTAGAATATGCGTTCTGACCTATCAGCAGACGCATGTGTGCCCTAATTACACCTCCCTACCCATCCCTGTGTTATAAAATTGTATAGTATGAAAGTAATATAAAACATTTTATTACCTTCATATTTCCTATGTAGATTACAGAGACGCTGGCCCCATGAGCGGCGCCTTGCCCTATGGGCGTCTGCATACTTTCCGTGGTATCACGCCCCTGTGGGCGTGATACCATGGAGTCACATGAGCGACGTCCCCGTCGCTCATTCTATCCTGCGCACGTTTATACTTACAATTGCGGCAGGCTTCTCTTCCGGGTTCTCCTTGTCAGTTTCAGATGCACACTACGCGTCTGAAGCCGGTGAGGGAACACACGGAAAAAGAAGCCTGCCACAATGCACGCAGGATAGAATGAGCGACGGTGACGTTGCTCATGTGACTCGATGGTATCACGTCCACAGGGGCGTGATACCACGGAAAGTATGCAGACGTCCATAGGGCAAGGTGCCGCCCATGTGGCCAGCAGTTCTCTAATTTACATAGGAAATATGAAGGTAATAAAATGTTTTTTATTACTTTCATATTATACAATTTTACACAAGGATGGGTAGGGAGGTGTAATTAGGGCACAGATGCGTCTGCTGATAGGTCAGAATGCATATTCTAGGTGACAGGTTATCTTTAATACTTCATACAAAAGCCTTTGTTGGTGGTGACAGCTTCAAGACGCCTCCTGTATGGAGAAACTAGTCACCTGTATTGCTTGGGTGGGATTTTAGGACCATTCTTCCATACAAACACTCTTCAAATCCTGAAGAACCCATGGGCTTCTTCTATGAACTCTGAGATTTAGTTCCTTCCATACTTTTACTATTGGATTCAGCTCTGGTGATCGGCTCGGCCATATTAGCGGCTTTATTTTTTTCTCTGAAACCAATTAAGAGTTTCCTTGGCTTGTGCAGTAATGGAGTCTTGCTTGGTAAGTGTGCATACAAGACATGGAGGTTGAGTGCATTACTTATTCTTTTTTTTTTTTTTAAAAACAATTGTACCTGCTGTACTTTGGCTCTTGGACAACTCTTCTGATAATTCTTTTCACTCCTCTGTCTGAAATCTTGTGGGGAGCTCCTGATCATGATCGGTTTATGCTAAATTATGTTCTTTCCACTTCTCGATTATGGCTCCAACAGTGCTCACTGCAACCTTTACTATCTTAGAAATTCTTCTATAGCCAAATAAATCAGTATGTTATGCAACAATAAAGTTGTGAATTCCTTGAAACAGCTCATTGGTTTTACCCATTATGAGATGTTTCTTGTTTGGCACCTTGGTAATGAGACACCTTTTTATGTTCCATCAGTTGATCCAACTGATATTATTTTTCACTAAGTGACAGGTTTGCGTTCTAATTACTGATAGATTTCAGATGTTGTCATACTTTCCATTGGATCTCTTTCTTCATATGTTAAATATTTTTTCCCTGTGTCATTTCTCATTATTACACTAAATTTATGGACATCTATTGTTTGATTTCTTTACCTGTGTGGACTGGATGGGTTGTTACTGATATCTGATGAGAAATGCATGTCAATAGCTCCTTTAGGCTAAGTTCACATTTCCGTTGTTTTAAATCCATCAGGTCCGTCAGCAACGGATCAGTCGTTTTTAAGTTGTCAACTGACGCAACGGATGTGTTTTTCACAGGATTCCTGATCCGTTGCGTCCTTTGCATCCGCCGTGCGTCCGTTTTTTGAAGGATCAGTCATGATCCGTTTGTGTTTGGGACAGCCCAGTGGGTGTGCCAAACCTGCTGGGCATGCTCAGTAGTAATCGTAAAACGGATTACGACGGAATCCAGCACCATAGATATACATTACAAGTGTGACGGACTGCGGCGGATTCCTGCGTGGTGCGTCAACTTTGACGGCCAGAAAAATGTTACATTCTGCGTTGCTCCCCACCCAACGGTCTGTCAAAAAACGACGGACCGCGACGCAGCAGACTCAACGCAAGGTCATCAGTCGCAATCCGCCACTAATGCAAGTCTATGGGACACAACGGAATCCGCTAAACGGATTCCGTTGCTTACCATAGCAGCGAATTAAGACTGATACATTTTAGCGGAAATGTGAACTTAGCCTTAGAAATATATTTAGAGAGTTGGTGATGTGTTCAATACTTATCTCACGCGCTGTATATGAAAAAAAATAATCTGTAGCGAATGTTGGACCAAAAAAACCATGATATTAAAATACGGAGATTCACTTTGTTGTTAAGTGATCTTTCTTGTTATAGAGATGGAGTTCTATTTAATGCTTTTTAATCTCAGGAGTGATATTCACAAACGGGGAGAGATGGAAACAGATGCGCAGGTTTTCTCTTACTACGCTAAAAAATTTTGGAATGGGGAAGAGAGGCATTGAAGAACGAATACAAGAAGAAGCGCGTTGCTTGACGGAAGAGATTGGGAAGAGTGGAAGTAAGTTACGGATACGGCAATAATTAATATATTTGTTTAGTTTTTTTAATTCTTTACTTTTTAATGTCTTATTGATGCATTGTAGAGCCGGCTTTCAGTCAGTGCCGTTTTTGCATATAGCTGCAGCTCTCAGTGCTCTGAGTAGTGATTTTAATTGCTCAGATCACGCCTGCATGACTGAAAGCCAGCAGCTCCCAGGAGAAGTAAAGTTCATTTTCTCCCAGGTGCTGCTCTTTTAATACGGCGGCCGGGCACCTTAATAACTCTATTAACCTGCAGATTAACCTATATCAATGCAGGTTAATAGCGTTATCGGCCATGGCAGAATCCTTTTAATGTTGCATTTTGTTGTTTGTATGTTATTTAATAAAAAAAAAATGGTGCTGAAGTCATTACATCTAAAGGTCAGGCAGTGTTGTGTATTCAGTTAAAGGGTTTTTCCAAGACTAAATTATTTTTTTACTATGTGTTAAAAAACTAACAGGCAAGTATTTGCCAACCAGTTAGCAACTACCTGCCTGTTCTACCCAGAGCCAACACAGAGCAGTCATTGACCACTCCTGCAGATAATTCAGCTGCTCTGATATAATAATAATAGCAAATTTTAGAAATGTAGTATATTTCTCCTGATATACAGTGGGTATGGAAAGTATTCAGACCCCTTTAAATGTTTCACTCTTTATTTCATTGCAGTCATTTCGTAAATTCAGAAAAGTTTATTTTTTTTTCTCATTAATGTGCACTCTGCACCCCATCTTGACAGATAAAACAACCATAAATGGTCACATAGTCATGAGTATTCAGCCCATTTGCTCAGTATTGAGCAGAAGCCCCTTTTCAGCTAGTACAGCCATGAGTCTTCTTGGGAATGATGGAACAAGTTTTTCACCCCTGGATTTGGGGATGCTCTGCCATTCTTTCTGCAGATCCTCTCCAGTTCTGTCAGGTTGGATGTGGAACGTTGGTGGACGCCATTTTCAAGTGTCTCCAGAGATGCTCAATTGGCTTTAGGTCAGGGATCTGGCTGGGCCAGTCAATAATGGTCACAGAGCTGTTCTGAAGCCACTCCTTTGTTATTTTAGCTGTGTGCTTAGGGTCATTGTCTTGTTGAAAGGTGAACCTTTGGCCAAGTCTGAGGTCAAGATCACTCTTTGAGAGGTTTTCTTCCATGATTTCTCTGTACTTGGCCGCATTCATCTTTCCTTCAATTGAAACCAGTCATCCTGTTCCTCCAGCTGAAAAACTTCCCATAGCATGATGCTGCCACCACCATGTTTCACTGTTGGGATTGTATTGGGCAGGGGATGAGCAGTGCCTGGTTTTCTCCACACATACCACTTAGAATTCTCACCAAAACTTCTATCTTCGTCTCATCAGACCAGAGAATCTTATTTCTTATAGTCTGGGAGTCCTTCATATATGTTTTTGCAAACTATATGCAGGCTTTCATATGTCCTTTCACTGAGGAGAGGCTTCCGTTGGGTCACTCTGCCATAAAGGCCTGACTGGTGGAAGGCTGCAGTGATAGTTGACTTTGTGGAACTTTCTCCCATCTCCCTACTGCATATCTGGAGCTCAGCCACAGTGATCTTGGGGTTCTTCTTTACCTCTCTCACCAAGGCTCTTCTCCCATGATTGCTGAGTTTGACTGGATGGCCAGGGCTAGGAAGAGTTCTGGTGGTCCCAAACGTCTTCCATTTAAGGATTATGGAGGCCATTGTGCTTTTAGGAACCTTGAGTACTGCAGAAATTCTTTCGTAACCTTGGCCAGATCTGTGTCTTGCCACAATTCTGTCTCTGAGCTCCTTGGGCAGTACCTTTGACCTCATGATTCTCATTTGGTCTGACATGCAGTGTGAGCTGTGAGGTCTTATATAGACAGGTGTGTGCCTTTCCAAATCAAGTCCTATCAGTTTAATTAAACACAGCTCAAATGAAGTAGTAGAAGCATCTCAAGGAGGATCACAAGGAAATGGACAGCATGTGTTTTAAATATGTGTCTGAGCAAAGGGTCTGAATACTTATGACCACGTGATATTTCAGTTTTTCTTCTTTAAAAAAATTTGTAAAAAGTTCTACATTTCTGTTTTTTTCTGTCAAAATGGGGGATGGGGTGCAGAGTGCACATTAATGAGAAAAAAATTAACTTTTTTGAATTTACCAAATGGCTCCAATGAAACAAAGAGTGAAAAATTTAAAGGGGTCTGAATACTTTCCGTACCCACTGTAGCCATGTCTTTTAACTAATGTGCAGGGTAACTAATGTTACGACCACTCATGTAGTGAGTTACGGTAGTTAGCTGCTTGTGGTTATCACCATGGATAGCTAAGCTACTGCAATGTCCTGCACATAAGGTAAGAGACATAACTAATCAGGAAAACTATGCAATATTTCTAATTTTATATATTTGATAATGTTATTATTGTAATTTCACCAACCACATATTGGGATAGGATCTAGGAGATGGGTATTGCCTTTTAATGACTGGTGAAGTGCGTAGGTTTGAATCCTGAAGAGATAGTCACCGAGCCAAAGGTCTACCCTTGGGTGAAGACAGTACTGTACACCACGATCCAGAATGCCTGCAGCTGTCACCCGAGGTTTTATTTACGTCCCTGTATATGTGACGCCCTGGCGCCGCACCTTCCCACACAAGGTTCCATCAGCCACAAAATCCTAGCCACCCCCCCCCAAGGGTTAGAAGGACACACCAGTGGTCAGGACCAGGCGGATTGGGAGTACCCACCTAGGGGTCTTGAGGATCCGGGGACGGGAACAAGTGAGTTTAAGTTTGGAGGTCAAGTGGAGAGGAGTGACAGTGACAGAGTGTCAGGGACAAGCTGAGCCTAGTGGAGAGTAGACAGGGTAGTGGCCCTGGTCTGCTGGCTAGGTGTCAGGCAGTGGACCATGTCCAAAGGCAACGGGAATACGGTTGCGGGAGATCCAGTGTGGACCGGGACAGGGTAGACAGCGGAGATCTGGTCCGGAAACCGTGCACAGGCGGGGTACCTGGACCCTAGTTAGAAGACGGTTGCAAGCCCCTTCTCTAATTCATTAGGCGGGTAGCAGGTTTCAGGCCTAGCTGCAGAGGTTTAGCCCAGAGAGAGCGAAACGGCAGCCCACCGCGGGAAATAGGGTATCCGCATACACCCACTAAAATCCCAAGGGTCAGTTTTCGCAGGCACGTCTCCCAACCAAAATACATCGGGAGCGGACTTCCCCGTTCCAGACAGAGTCGTCCAAAAGTGAGAAAAGCTACAGAGTGCCGGAGGAAGGGATATCGGTTCACCAGCCGGGTGTGGGACCCGAGTACACCTGGACGCGGCAACCAGCCACTGACACCTTTGTTTACCAACGGACTTCTGTATAATTCTTCTACAGCAGGGGTGGGCAATTAATTTTCCCATGGGGCCGCATGAGAAATTGGTATGGTTTTAGAGGGCCGGACAAATATAATAAACTCACTTTTACCCAATACTGTATATAGTATATACACTAACCCTCCGTAAACAAACAGTAAGTTAAACAATACAAAGATTCAATGAAGATATAGAGGTCAGTGGGAGCATACATACTGGCCCTGGTGGCCAGTGGAGAGCATACATACTGGCCCTGGTGGCCAGTGGAGAGCATACATACTGGCCCTGGTGGCCAGTGGGGAGCATACATACTGACCCTGGTGGCCTGTGAGTCATACATACTGGCCCTGGTGGCCTATGAGGCATACATACTGGCCCTGGTGGCCAGTGGGGAGCATACATTCTGGCCATGGTGGCCAGTGGGGAGCAAACATTCTGGCCCTGGTGGCCAGTGGGGAGCATACATACTGGCCCTGGTGGCCAGTGGAGAGCATACATACTGGCCCTGGTGGCCTGTGAGGCATACATACTGGCCCTAGGGGTGCTGAGGGCACAGGCTGGTATCACTGCAGCAGCAGAGCCTGAGGGCTCCTCTGGCTGCCTTCTCTGAGTCCCCTGTGTGTCTGCTTCTTCTATTGCAGGCACAGGGGGACTTGAGAAGACACAAGTGCTGCTCCTCTGCTCCCCCCTCCTGCACTCACGCTGCACTGTCCTCCTGCACTCACACTGCTCCCCCCTCCTGCAGGCACTCTGCACTCTCCCTGCTGCTATTGATTCACATTACCTCCGTTTTTGAAGTGGCCGCTGTGCAGATGAGCCAGTCACATGTGAGGATCCTGGGTAGAAGGGGCATGCAAAGGGGGCGTGGCCAGCATCAACAGCAGCAGGAGGGGACAAGGAAGGCATCCGAGGAGTGTGTGTGTGTCCAGCATTCAGAGGGGGTGTGGACGATAGCAAAAGGGGCGTGGCTAGCAGCATAGACGCCATGGAGGACTATGACCAGCATCTAGAGGGGCATAACTTGCAGCAAGAGGGGGCGTGACCGGCAGAGTGGGGTGTGGCAGCTGCTTATCACTGCACTGCGGGATACATAGCTCCCGACAGTGAGAGCTGGGCTGAGGCATAACATCGTAGATCAGGCCACGCCTCCAACCCTGAGTTAAGACGGGCGGGCCAGTCACAGACAGTAGGCATCCGGCCCGTGGGCTGCCTCTTGCCCAGGTCTGTTCTACAGTGAGTACACCAACATTCTCCGGTCCGGCCCGGTGCGCCACCTCCGGCCTATATCACTCCCGTGTTCTGGACACTGAGCCCCGGAACATCCATCCCTACACACGGAGGGGTTAACATCCAGCTGCTATCCCATCTCCCCGGGTGCTTCCCAACAGCAGCAGTGGTACCATATCTTACCACACACCGTCGGTGGCGTCACAAAGCATCTACAGCAATCCCGTACAAATACGTCCCCTTTTTACTTGAGTGTCCGCGCGACCCTCGGGTCTGGAAATCCCTCGAGCCACTGCGGATATGGATCCGAGCAGCCCGGCTGCTACTGACGTGGGGGCGGCACATATACCACAGATTTGTATGTACCAAGTTGTTGCACTGTCTCTGTGCCAACAGTAAAAGTGAGTTCTTTTCTCAACTACACAGGTGCCCCTCGTTTTCTTGCAATTATTTCAACATCATGAACTATACACTAACACATCTCCATCCAATCAGGAGTCTTCATAGTTTTAGGACGACTCCAAATGTACACTTCAAACTAACCATATAACCTTGTAGTAGATGGAACAACAATAAATATAATTCTTTTAATTTTTAACTGTGTTACTCCTTTGCACCACAAAACAATTTTTTGTAGCATGCAAATGAAGGTGTTCAGTGCATAGTATCAGCCATTTATTTAGATTACAACCACTCCTATGGTAATTGGACTTACCCAATTCCAGCGTTGACTGAAGATATGTGATTACTGTCCATATGTATGACAGAGCCCAAACATGACTCTCTCCTCACTGCTGACATCATACGCCTCCTCTGCTATCACTTCAGTGCAGGAGAGAGCGCACACATCCCTCTCTCCTTGCTGCTGACATTGCATGTCTCCTCTGCTATCACTTCAGTGTTGGAGAGAGCGCACACATCCCTCTCTCCTCACTGCTGACATTACATGTCTCCTCTGCTATCACTTCAGTGCAGGAGAGAGCGCACACATCCCTCTCTCCTCACTGCTGACATTGCATGCCTCCTCTGCTATCACTTCAGTGCAGGAGAGAGCACACACATCCCTCTCTCCTCACTGCTGACATTGCATGCCTCCTCTGCTATCACTTCAGTGCAGGAGAGAGCGCACACATCCCTCTCTCCTCACTGCTGACATTGCACGCCTCCTCTGCTATCACTTCAGTGCAGGAGAGAGCACACACATCCCTCTCTCCTCACTGCTGACATTGCACGCCTCCTCTGCTATCACTTCAGTGCAGGAGAGAGCGCACACATCACTCTCTCCTCACTGCTGACATTGCATGTCTCCTCTGCTATCACTTCAGTGCAGGAGAGAGCGCACACATCCCTCTCTCCTCACTGCTGACATCATACGCCTCCTCTGCTATCACTTCAGTGCAGGAGAGAGCGCACACATCCCTCTCTCCTCACTGCTGACATTGCACGCCTCCTCTGCTATCACTTCAGTGCAGGAGAGAGCCCACACATCACTCTCTCCTCACTGCTGACATTGCACGCCTCCTCTGCTATCACTTCAGTGCAGGAGAGAGCGCACACATCCCTCTCTCCTCACTGCTGACATTGCACGCCTCCTCTGCTATCACTTCAGTGCAAGAGAGAGCTCACACATCCCTCTCTCCTCACTGCTGACATCATACGCCTCCTCTGCTATCACTTCAGTGCAGGAGAGAGCACACACATCCCTCTCTCCTCACTGCTGACATTGCACGCCTCCTCTGCTATCACTTCAGTGCAGGAGAGAGCGCACACATCACTCTCTCCTCACTGCTGACATTGCATGTCTCCTCTGCTATCACTTCAGTGCAAGAGAGAGCTCACACATCCCTCTCTCCTCACTGCTGATATTACATGTCTCCTCAGCTATCACTTCAGTGCAGGCGAGAGCACACACATCCCTCTCTCCTCACTGCTGACATTACATGTCTCCTCAGCTATCACTTCAGTGCAGGCGAGAGCACACACATCACTCTCTCCTCACTGCTGACATTGCACGCCTCCTCTGCTATCACTTCAGTGCAGGAGAGAGCACACACATCCCTCTCTCCTCACTGCTGATATTACATGTCTCCTCAGCTATCACTTCAGTGCAGGCGAGAGCACACACATCACTCTCTCCTCACTGCTGACATTGCACGCCTCCTCTGCTATCACTTCAGTGCAGGAGAGAGCCCACACATCCCTCTCTCCTCACTGCTGACATTGCATGCCTCCTCTGCTATCTCTTCAGTGCAGGACAGAGCACACATATCCCTCTCTCCTCGCTGCTGACTTTGCACGCCTCCTCTGCTATCACTTCAGTGCAGGCGAGAGCCCACACATCACTCTCTCCTCACTGCTGACATTACATGTCTCCTCTGCTATCACTTCAGTGCAGGAGAGAGCACACACATCACTCTCTCCTCACTGCTGACATTGCACGCCTCCTCTGCTATCACTTCAGTGCAGGAGAGAGCACACACATCCCTCTCTCCTCACTGCTGACATTACATGTCTCCTCTGCTATCACTTCAGTGCAGGAGAGAGCACACACATCCCTCTCTCCTCGCTGCTGACATTACATGTCTTCTCTGCTATCACTTCAGTGCAGGAGAGAGCACACACATCCCTCTCTCCTCGCTGCTGACATTACATGTCTCCTCTGCTATCACTTCAGTGCAGGAGAGAGCCCACACATCCCTCTCTCCTCACTGCTGACTTTGCACGCCTCCTCTGCTATCACTTCAGTGCAGGAGAGAGCGCACACATCACTCTCTCCTCACTGCTGACATTACATGTCTCCTCTGCTATCACTTCAGTGCAGGAGAGAGCCCACACATCCCTCTCTCCTTGCTGCTGACATTGCACGCCTCCTCTGCTATCACTTCAGTGCAGGAGAGAGCGCACACATCACTCTCTCCTCACTGCTGACATTACATGTCTCCTCTGCTATCACTTCAGTGCAGGAGAGAGCACACACATCACTCTCTCCTCACTGCTGACATTACATGTCTCCTCTGCTATCACTTCAGTGCAGGAGAGAGCGCACACATCACTCTCTCCTCACTGCTGACATTACATGCCTCCTCTGCTATCACTTCAGTGCAGGAGAGAGCATACACATCCCTCTCTCCTTGCTGCTGACATTACATGTCTCCTCTGCTATCACTTCAGTGCAGGAGAGAGCGCACACATCACTCTCTCCTCACTGCTGACATTACATGCCTCCTCTGCTATCACTTCAGTGTTGGAGAGAGCACACACATCACTCTCTCCTCACTGCTGACATTACATGCCTCCTCTGCTATCACTTCAGTGCAGGAGAGAACCCACACATCACTCTCTCCTCACTGCTGACATTGCACGCCTCCTCTGCTATCACTTCAGTGCAGGAGAGAACCCACACATCACTCTCTCCTCACTGCTGACATTACATGTCTCCTCTGCTATCACTTCAGTGCAGGAGAGAGCAGACACATCCCTCTCTCCTTGCTGCTGACATTACATGCCTCCTCTGCTATCACTTCAGTGCAGGAGAGAACCCACACATCACTCTCTCCTCACTGCTGACATTGCACGCCTCCTCTGCTATCACTTCAGTGCAGGAGAGAACCCACACATCCCTCTCTCCTCACTGCTGACATTGCACGCATCCTCTGCTATCACTTCAGTGCAGGAGAGAGCGTACACATCACTCTCTCCTCACTGCTGACATTGCACGCCTCCTCTGCTATCACTTCAGTGCAGGAGAGAGCCCACACATCCGTCTCTCCTCGCTGCTGACTTTGCACGCCTCCTCTGCTATCACTTCAGTGCAGGAGAGAGCGCACACATCCCTCTCTCCTCGCTGCTGACATTACATGCCTCCTCTGCTATCTCTTCAGTGCAGGAGAGAGCACACACATCCCTCTCTCCTCGCTGCTGACATTACATGTCTCCTCTGCTATCACTTCAGTGCAGGAGAGAGCACACACATCACTCTCTCCTCACTGCTGACTTTGCACGCCTCCTCTGCTATCACTTCAGTGCAGGAGAGAGCGCACACATCACTCTCTCCTCACTGCTGACATTACATGTCTCCTCTGCTATCACTTCAGTGCAGGAGAGAGCCCACACATCACTCTCTCCTCACTGCTGACATTGCACGCCTCCTCTGCTATCACTTCAGTGCAGGAGAGAGCCCACACATCACTCTCTCCTCACTGCTGACATTGCACGCCTCCTCTGCTATCACTTCAGTGCAGGAGAGAGCACACACATCACTCTCTCCTCACTGCTGACATTACATGTCTCCTCTGCTATCACTTCAGTGCAGGAGAGAGCACACACATCACTCTCTCCTCACTGCTGACATTACATGTCTCCTCTGCTATCACTTCAGTGCAGGAGAGAGCCCACACATCACTCTCTCCTCACTGCTGACTTTGCACGCCTCCTCTGCTATCACTTCAGTGCAGGAGAGAGCGCACACATCACTCTCTCCTCACTGCTGACATTACATGTCTCCTCTGCTATCACTTCAGTGCAGGAGAGAGCCCACACATCACTCTCTCCTCACTGCTGACATTGCACGCCTCCTCTGCTATCACTTCAGTGCAGGACAGAGCCCACACATCACTCTCTCCTCACTGCTGACATTGCACGCCTCCTCTGCTATCACTTCAGTGCAGGAGAGAGCCCACACATCACTCTCTCCTCACTGCTGACATTGCACGCCTCCTCTGCTATCACTTCAGTGCAGGAGAGAGCCCACACATCACTCTCTCCTCACTGCTGACATTGCACGCATCCTCTGCTATCACTTCAGTGCAGGAGAGAGCCCACACATCACTCTCTCCTCGCTGCTGACTTTGCACGCCTCCTCTGCTATCACTTCAGTGCAGGAGAGAGCCCACACATCACTCTCTCCTCGCTGCTGACATTGCACGCATCCTCTGCTATCACTTCAGTGCAGGAGAGAGCGCACACATCACTCTCTCCTCACTGCTGACATTGCACGCCTCCTCTGCTATCACTTCAGTGCAGGAGAGAGCCCACACACCACTCTCTCCTCACTGCTGACATTGCACGCCTCCTCTGCTATCACTTCAGTGCAGGAGAGAGCCCACACATCACTCTCTCCTCACTGCTGACATTGCACGCATCCTCTGCTATCACTTCAGTGCAGGAGAGAGCGCACACATCCCTCTCTCCTCACTGCTGACATTGCACGCCTCCTCTGCTATCACTGCAGTGCAGGAGAGAGCCCACACATCACTCTCTCCTCACTGCTGACATTGCACGCATCCTCTGCTATCACTTCAGTGCAGGAGAGAGCGCACACATCACTCTCTCCTCGCTGCTGACATTGCACGCCTCCTCTGCTATCACTTCAGTGCAGGAGAGAGCACACACATCCCTCTCTCCTCGCTGCTGACATTACATGCCTCCTCTGCTATCACTTCAGTGCAGGAGAGAGCCCACACATCACTCTCTCCTCACTGCTGACATTGCACGCCTCCTCTGCTATCACTTCAGTGCAGGAGAGAGCCCACACATCACTCTCTCCTCACTGCTGACATTGCACGCATCCTCTGCTATCACTTCAGTGCAGGAGAGAGCGCACACATCACTCTCTCCTCGCTGCTGACATTGCACGCCTCCTCTGCTATCACTTCAGTGCAGGAGAGAGCCCACATATCATTCTCTCCTCACTGCTGACATTGCACGCATCCTCTGCTATCACTTCAGTGCAGGAGAGAGCGCACACATCACTCTCTCCTCGCTGCTGACATTGCACGCCTCCTCTGCTATCACTTCAGTGCAGGAGAGAGCCCACATATCATTCTCTCCTCACTGCTGACATTGCACGCCTCCTCTGCTATCACTTCAGTGCAGGACAGAGCAGACACATCACTCTCTCCTCGCTGCTGACATTACATGCCTCCTCTGCTATCACTTCAGTGCAGGACAGAGCACACACATCACTCTCTCCTCGCTGCTGACATTGCACGCCTCCTCTGCTATCACTTCAGTGCAGGAGGGGTGCCACACATCACTCTCTCCTCACTGCTGACATTGCACGCCTCCTCTGCTATCACTTCAGTGCAGGAGAGAGCCCACACATCACTCTCTCCTCACTGCTGACATTGCACGCCTCCTCTGCTATCACTTCAGTGCAGGAGGGGTGCCACACATCACTCTCTCCTCGCTGCTGACATTGCACGCCTCCTCTGCTATCACTTCAGTGCAGGAGGGGTGCCACACATCACTCTCTCCTCACTGCTGACATTGCACGCCTCCTCTGCTATCACTTCAGTGCAGGACAGAGCACACACATCCGTCTCTCCTCGCTGCTGACTTTGCACCCCTCCTCTGCTATCACTTCAGTGCAGGAGAGAGCGCACACATCCCTCTCTCCTCACTGCTGTCATCACTCAGGTATATCTGTTTATCCATTTACATATTACAATAAAATTACTTTTTGGGTCCAATACAGGAACAGATTTAAAAATGAAAAGAATGATTTGTATTGTTCTCCATCTTGTCTAAGGCTATGAGGATAGTTTCAAGTGTAAATTTGCTGTGACAGATTCCATTTAATACACTTGCTAGAAAGAAAAAAAAAACATTAAAAATGTTAAAAAATTAGAATGAAGAGCATGTCAAGGGGACAAATATACTAGTTATTGGTGATCTAATTTTCCTGACTAGTCGTACAGCAGCTTTACAGGATGAATGTCTATAAAACTATACGTTAAATGAATAGATATTTGGAATCACAAATTGAGATAGATCTTTGAGAAGGTATCTTTTCTAACATATAGATTGTACAGATATATATTCACATCTGTATTTTTAGGTCATTGATTCAACAGGTATGGACTTCTCCTTGCAGGTGCCCCCTTTGACCCAACACATCGATTGAACATGGCGGTCGCCAACGTTATATGTTCTGTTGTGTTTGGGGAACGTTTTGACTACGAAGATGTCAAATTAAGAGAACTTCTTACCCTAATAAAAAAAATCATGCGGCTTATAGCTTCCATTTGGGGATTGGTAAGTTTACATTTTAGAAGTCTTCTAATAATCCTACAAGGCAATAACCAGCCAGGTATTGTGTCTCGAAGGCATAAATAAATTTTATATATATATATATATATATATATATATATATATATATATATATAAAATGAAAACCGGTATAGAATGGCTTGACTTTATGTTATTTATTTTGACTGTGTTTTTTCCTTTGGCGGCTGTGCCTGTATTTACTGATTTTACAGGTCAGTCACGTCTCTGATCTTCTCCCCCTTTTTTTAGGCATTTTTTTTTTTAAATCACCATAATTAAAAACAGATATTTTTTATTCTTATTTGTGTCCGGTAGAGATGAGCAGACCCATGGAAATTCGGTTTGGTAGATTCATCCAGACTTTAGATAAAGTTAAATTTGGAAACTCGAACTTGACCTGAACCCCAATGAAAGTAACTGATTGGGCAGTTTGGTAGTCTCCGCCCAAATACAGAAAGCCATAACTCTGTTTCTCATGTAAAGGCTGTGTTTAGTCTGAACACTGATCCTTGGGTTTGCTCATCTCTAGTGTCGGGCATTTGCTCACCCTTTTTCGTTATATTTACATGACTTCTACCTTCAAATGTAACAGTGCTGCGTAATCACTAAGCCGATAAAGCAAGACTGTGAAATCACTGAAGCGCAACTGACTCCGGCGTTGCTCAACCAACAGCATAGAAGCAGAAAGTCCAAAAGAAAGTAATAAAGCGGTGGCAATCACCAATGATGATCAGTCTTTACTTCTTCACAAAGTAAGAACAAGCGAGTGCGTAGGTAAGAGACATACGGATGTCCCGCACCTACCCACTCGTTTGTTCTTACTATGTGAAGAAATAAAGACTGATCATCATTGGTGAGTGCCTATTCTGTCTCTTCCTGGTAGCAATGAATCCAACCGCTCTGATTATCAGTCCCTTAGATAACTGTATGATTTTACTCACTCTACCGGCTTCCACAGATAGTGTTAACTCAGCCCAAACGATGACTTGTAGGAAGACAAGGAGAAACGCTGTAGTTTTCTTCTAGAATCTTGTATTAAGTACGAAGTAAAGGCAGGTGAAAATGAATAATCTGTACAGGGTTTTAGACATGTCTCTTCAGCAATGGTTCCTCTAGACCAGTGATGGCGAACCTGTGGCACTCCAGCTGTTGCAAAACTACAATTCCCATCATGCCTGGCCATTCAAAGCAAAAGCTTTGGCTGTGAAGACATGATGGGAATTGTAGTTTTGCAACAGCTGGAGTGCCACAGGTTAGCCATCACTGCTCTAGACTAAACTGAAGGAGAAGGGAGGAGCTTTCTATACAGAAGCCAACTAAGGGTGGTACATAGGGAAAAACTTCATACAGTCTAATCTACCTAGTAACAATAAGGAATTTCCTGATAGGAGGAAAAATATGCAATGCAATAATTACATACAACAGGTTGTTCCCATTCATGGGACACAACACTCCCCGTCTGAAATCACATGATTTCACAAGTCCTTCTACGACGTAAGGAGTCGATCCTGTCCCTCGATGTCACGAAACCTGTAACGAGAAAAGAGACAAACACAAAAAACGCAACAGTAATGCACTGAATTCAAGTCCATGCTTGGTTGATGACGCACTGTCCTTGCGTAAAAATGTAAAAGTAGAAAAATGTAAAAAATGAATCCAAGTTGAACAAACCCATCTTCAGATTGGGGAAGCCGCAAACATGCCAACTCTTCCTCCAACCCTATAATCCAACGGTAAAGTTTTAATCCAAGGAAAAGTTCAAGGTTCATTGGACACGGACAATTGTGTCTCCGTACAGCAGGGGGAAAGGAAAGGTATGCTTCCCGCCGTGGCAGTGTCCAATGACAAAGTTAGTTCATGTAACGTCCTCCTTTGGTAAAAGTAGCACGAGTTTGGTGACTGGACGAATCACACACATGTCGGTGAAACAGTGAGCAATAAGACAAGCTACGGCTCGTACCTCAGGTGACCAACTTGAGAAGCGCTCGAAGCGATGAGGTCTCAACTTCTGTTTTGATGTCACTGAAATGTAGCGAGTGGAGACAACCGGTCTAATTTCCTTGTTGGATTCTGGTTCCACCAGCTCGTACATGTTGCCGGCGTAGTTATCGCAGGTCTCCTCGTATAAGATACTTGGAGGTGTCAGCCACATGTTGTCGCCGAGTTTGGATGCAGCAGTGAGTCTCGTTCCTCGGTCGGCTGGGTTTTGTTCGGTGGGAATGTGGTGCCGCTGTTCAGCATGATCTCTGTCGAGGATATTTTGCGTAATCTCGACAAAGCGTTTCTTCATCTCTGGTTGTCTTTTCAAGGTGCGTTTTAGAGAGGAGAACCTTGCGGTTGCTTGCTGGGAGTTGTTTGGCAACCTTGGCCTTGGAGACCGAAAGGGTAATGGGGCTACCCAACTGTTAGAGTCATTTTGAGAGAACTCTTTATCCATAATCTTTATGAATTCTTTGTCTTCTCTCATCAGAGCCAATTTGTTGTCTTCGTTTGTAGAGTCGAACGCTGTTGACCCGAAGTCGTCATCCCAGAGATGGTATGCGTCCGCGCAGTCGGGAGGCTGCTGTCGCCACCTGGTGTCGCTCAGCCTCTCTTTCACCCCGTAGTGATGCGGACATGGTTGAAAGTGAGTGCCGCGACCGTTTAGGAGGATGTGCGTTTTGTAGGAGGAAATCGCGTCGGGACTCTTCATTTTGCCTACGCAGACGTATCCTATGATCACCCAGCCTAAGTCGTAGCGCTGAGCGAATGGCACATTGTGTGGCCCGTTGATGTGTTGGCGTACTTTGTGTAGCCGGAGGATGTCCCTTCCAATCAGAATCAGGATTTTTGCACTATGATCAAGAGGTGGGATCTTGCTGGCGATAGTTCTCAGGTGAGGGTGGTGAAGAGCTGCCTCTGGTGTTGGAATCTCTTCCCGGTATCTGGTTGCACTCGACGAGTGTCAGTAGAGGTATCTCTACGGTATTTTCAAGACATGTTACCACGAGACCACTGGCTCTTCTTCCGCAAGCTTCTGAGATGCCGCTGCAAGTACCTAGTGTGTAAGGGTAGGCATTTCCTTTTAAGCCGAACAAGTCGAAGAGTTCAGACCTGGCAAGTGACTTGTTGCTCTGGTCATACAGGATGCTGTACACCTTCACGGCCCTCTCTGGGTGACCTTTGGGATATATCCTTACTAGGCATATTTTCGCACAAGACTTGTCCCAGAGATCTTCTCCACAGACTTCGGTGCACGAGGAGGATACTGTGAGGTGGTTTGTAGCTTGGCCTGTACTCTCCCCACCATGACTTGTGGTAGGAGAAGGTGTAAGTGCAGGATCAGGCTGAGATGGGTGGAGCGCTTGTATGTGATCTGTGCTGTCACACTCCATGCACTTAATTGTAGCCTTACAGTCCTTGGCAAGGTGTTCTGTAGAACCACAACACCTGAAACATACCCCAAGCTTTTTCAAGAGTTCCTTTCATTCTTGGAGGGGTTTCTTCCTGAAGCCAATGCAGTTCTTCAGGGGGTGTGGCCGTTTGTGAATAGGACACTGGCGGTTTGGATTTTCTGCCTTCCCACCTTCATTTCCCTTGTTTGGTGCTGACGTTGGTGTAGGTGGTAGAACGTCGGTCTTCTTGACTGATACTGGGCCCCTACATTTTCTGTCATTTTCATGAGGGCTCTCATATCCGGGAGCTGGTGAAGTGGAGCCAGTGGGTTCTCCACAGGTGAAGCTGGGGTCTGCCTTATGTTCCGCGATGCCGTTGATGAACTCGCAAAAGTAGGAGGGAAGGAGACTTGGTGCTCTTTTTTATAGTTTGTTCCTACCGTAGTCCACCTTTCCTGCACATTGTAAGGTAACTTGGCGACTATGGGTTTCACCCCACGAGCGGTGTCCAGGTACCTGAGGCCAGGTAGGTGTGTGTCTGTTTTGGCCAGCTGGAGCTCAGACAGCAGGTCCCTGAGTTCCTGGTACTTTGAAGCATCCTTGCCAGATATTTTGGGAAGGTCGTATAGTTGTTTCAGCAATGCATCTTCAATTACTTCAGGACTGCCGAAGCCTTTCTCTAGTCTGTCCCATGCGGTTGCGAGACCAGTTGTTGGGTCGCTGATGTAGACGGATCTGAGTCTCTTGATTCTCTCAGTAGACCGTGGCCCTAGCCACCTGATTAGCAAGTCCAGCTCTTCAGCAGCTGTAATGCCGAGGTCACGCGTTGCGGTTTTGAAGGCACACTTCCACCCTCTGTAGTTTTTGGGCTGGTCGTCAAACTTTGTGAGACCGGTGTTGGTGAGTTCTCGGCGGATCATGTACCTCGCAAAGTAGGACACGTCTGATCTTTCCGACGTTGGGGGCACATTTGCTGACTGCGTGGTGCTGGTTGCGTGATTCGTAGCTTCTTGGTTCGGGAACATGGGAAAGTATGCAGTGGCGTATGCGTTTAGACCAGTGATCGGTTTGGTGTGTACAATCTCTGTTGTATATGGGGCTGGAACTACATAGTTGTTGACAGTGTAGCGCCTTGCCGGCATGTTAGGTTGCATGTAGACATGGGCATACGGAGGTTGCTGATGCGCAGGGTGTGGCTGTGCATTGGAATATGAAGCTGGTTCAGGCTTGAAAGTCTGAGGTGCATTGGACTGACCTGGAAGGCTGGAAGCTGTAGGTGGATCAGTGTCTTGAGGCTCTGGAGAAGTGTTAGCACTGACGGGAATGTTGATGGTAGTTGGCAGTTCGTTGGCTTGGCTCAGCACATAATCGCTTGTACGCTTAAGTGAGTCTTCTATGTCGAGATCACACAAACTGGCACTGCCTTCTTGGCTCCCACCCAGAGCTTGCTCAAAGACTTTTAGTCTTGCCATGGCCGCCACATGTTCACATTCCTTCTGTAGGGCTTCAATTTCTGCTTCCTTGCGTGCAGATTCTGCTTTCATCTCCGCTTCCTTGCGTGCAGATTCTGCTTTCATCTCTGCTTCCTTGCGTGCAGATTCTGTTTTAATCTCTGCTTCTTTGCGTGCAGATTCTGCTTTCATCTCTGCTTCTCTCTGGGTGAAGATGGCTTGTACTTTCATTGTTTCTGCTTCGGTGCGCGCCTTTATGAGCTGCTCGCTGAGGGTTGAGTACCTTGATGAGCCTGATTTGAGTGAGTGCCTTGAGCTCTTAATGGACCTGGATTTGTAAGATGCCGCTCCTGACATTTGCGCCATTTTTGCTTCAGTCTCGCTCACAATGTCGCGCACAGTTTGGTCTCGTTCAGCATTAAGCTGTTGGAAGTCCTGTAGTTCTTTTTGAGACTCGGACGTATTTGATCTCAGCAGGGTAGAGGAATATTTTTTACAAATCTCTTTGTAGGACTGGTATGCTGAGTACTGTTGTTCCAGGGCTCCCTCTGGTGGTAGCTCATGAGCACCGGGCGCAGATAAAACACAGTCACTTGTTTTTGCACTCTTTGCCACAATAATGCTGTGTGGGTAAACAGTTCACTTCTGGCTGTTTCTAGGTTCTCTTTAACCTTCCATGTTGGTTTGGTCAACCACTTAGATCTTTCACTGTAATGTAAGTGTGAGTCCCTGTCTTCCTCTTGTTGCTTTAACCCCTTCAGCCCCGGGGCACTTTCCGTTTTTGCATTTTTGTTTTTTGCTCCCCTTCTTCCAAGAGCCGTAACTTTTTTATTTTTCCGTCAATCTTGCCATATGAGGGCTTGTTTTTTGCGGGACAAGTTGTACTTTTAAATGAAATCATAATCATAAGTTTTACCATATGGTGTACTGGAAAGCAGCAAAAAAATTCCAAGTGTGGAAAAATTGCAAAAAAAGTGTGATGGCACAATAGTTTTTGGGATCTTTTATTCACGGTGTTCACTATATGGTAACACTGATGTGTGGCTATGATGCCTGAGGTTGGTGCGAGTTTGTAGACACCAAACATGTATAGGTTTACTTGTATCTAAGGGGTTAAAAAAAAATCACAAGCTTGTCCAATAAAAGTGGCGTACGTTTTGCGCCATTTTCCAAAACCTGTAGAGTTTTCATTTTTTGGAAACTATGGCTCAGTGACAGCTTATTTTTTGCGTCTCGAGCTGATGTTTCTAATGGTACCATATTTGCGCAGATGCTACGTTTTGATCGCCTGTTATTGCATTTTGCGTAAAACTTGCGGCGACCAAAAAACGTAATTTTGGCGTTTGGAATTTTTTTGCCACTACGCCGTTTACCAATCAGATAAATTGATTTTATATTTTGATAGATCGGGCATTTCTGAACGCGGCGATACCAAATATGTGTATATTTATTTATTTTTTAACTCTTTAATTTTCAATGGGGGGAAAGGGGGGTGATTTGAACTTTTAGGTTTTTTTTTTTTTAATTTTTTAAAACTTTTTTTTTACTTTTTTTATTTTATTTTACTAGTCCCCCTAGGGGGCTATAGCGATCAGCAATCCGATCGCTGATCGCTATCTGCTGATCACAGCTATACCGCTGTAAACAGCAGAAATAGTCACTTTCTTTTTTCCTCTGCTCCGTGCCGAGGAAAAAGGAAAGTGAAACTTCATAGCAGCAGGCGTCATCACATGACCCTGTGCTACGATGGCAACCACCGAACGTCACGTGATCACTCACGTGACTTCCGATGGGGGCGGCGATAAATAGAAAACATGGCCGCGCGCATATAGATCTCGCTGCCAGACTTTGGCAGCGAGATCTAAGGGGTTAATGTTCCGGGTGGAATGCGATTCCACTCGGAACATGTAGGCACACATGTCAGCTGTTGAAAACAGCTGATATGTGTGCCGATCCATGCCACCTGCCCGCGGCAGGGGGCGGGGCTTACCGGGACACGATCCATGACGGAAAGATCCGTCCATGGTCGTGAAGGGGTTAAAGCAGGTAGGGAAATTGTTCTCTTTGACTCCATCAGGAAGGGTGAATGCTGCTCTGCACTGGTTGTCAGGGAAACAATACAATGTTGCAATCTCTGCAGCCAGCAGTCTGTTTTTGCAGGATGTATTTGCAGAGTCTCTGGCTGCAATTTACAATTAGCTTATGGGGGATTCTTGGTTTATAGCTGCACAGTTCTGATAACAGGTTAATACTTTACACGGCACTTTGTCTGAAGCTGCTATAAAGTTTTATGCTGTGGCTTGTTATCAGCCCCTTGGGGTAATCCTTTCTCTGGATTGTATGCAGTATAGCACTGCTCAGTACTCGTAACTAGTGATGAGCGGGCACTACCATGCTCGGGTGCTCGGTACTCTTAACTAGTGATGAGCGGGCACTACCATGCTCGGGTGCTCAGTACTCGTAACTAGTGATGAGTGGGCACTACCATGCTCGGGTGCTCTGTACTCGTAACTAGTGATGAGCGGGCACTACCATGTTCGGGTGCTTAGTACTCGTAACTAATGATGAGCGGGTACTACCATGCTCGGGTGCTCATGTACTTGTAACTAGTGATAAGCGAGCACTGCCATGCTCAGGTGCTCAGTACTCGTAACTAGTGATGAGCAGGCACTACCATGCTCAGGTGCTCAGTACTCGTAACTAGTGATGAGCGGGCACTATTATGCTCGGGTGCTCAGTACTCGTAACTAGTGATGAGCAGGCACTACCATGCTCGGGTGCTCAGTACTCGTAACTAGTGATGAGCGGGCACTAACATGTTCAGGTGCTCTGTACTCGTAACTAGTGATGAGCGAGCACTACCATGCTCGGGTGCTCAGTACTCGTAACTAGTGATGAGCGAGCACTACCATGCCCAGGTGCTCAGTACTCGTAACTAGTGATGAGCGGGCACTACCATGCTCGGGTGCTCAGTACTCGTAACTAGTGATGAGTGAGCACTACCATGCTCGGGTGCTCAGTACTCATAACTAGTGATGAGCGGGCACTACCATGCAGGGCCGGCTCCAGGTTTTTGTGGGCCCCGGGCGGAAGAGTCCCAGTGGGCCCCATCCACACACAGACACCGATACGAACATATACATATTTAAAGACAAACTCACAAAAATACATATAAACAGACAAATATATAGTCATATACACTTACAGACACACACACACACACACACAACTCTGCTACATACAAACACATACAGCTCTGCTACATACAGACAAACACACACAAACTCTGCTACATACAGACAAACACATACAACTCTGCTACATACAGACAAACACATACAACTCTGCTACATACAGACAAACACATACAACTCTGCTACATACAGACAAACACACACAACTCTGCTACATACAGACAAACACATACAACTCTGCTACATACAAACACATACAACTCTGCTACATACAGACAAACACATACAACTCTGCTACATACAGACAAACACACACAACTCTGCTACATACAGACAAACACATACAACTCTGCTACATACAGACAAACACATACAACTCTGCTACATACAGACAAACACATACAACTCTGCTACATACAGACAAACACATACAACTCTGCTACATACAGACAAACACATACAACTCTGCTACATACAGACAAACACATACAACTCTGCTACATACAGACAAACACATACAACTCTGCTACATTCAGACAAACACATACAACTCTGCTACATACAGACAAACACATACAACTCTGCTACATTCAGACAAACACATACAACTCTGCTACATACAGACAAACACATACAACTCTGCTACATACAGACAAACACATACAACTCTGCTACATTCAGACAAACACATACAACTCTGCTACATTCAGACAAACACATACAACTCTGCTACATACAGACAAACACATACAACTCTGCTACATTCAGACAAACACATACAACTCTGCTACATACAGACAAACACATACAACTCTGCTACATTCAGACAAACACATACAACTCTGCTACATACAGACAAACACATACAACTCTGCTACATTCAGACAAACACATACAACTCTGCTACATTCAGACAAACACATACAACTCTGCTACATACAGACAAACACATACAACTCTGCTACATTCAGACAAACACATACAACTCTGCTACATACAGACAAACACATACAACTCTGCTACATTCAGACAAACACATACAACTCTGCTACATTCAGACAAATGCACACAACTCTGCTACATTCAGACAAATGCACACAACTCTGCTGCTCTGTGGGGCCCACACCCGCGGCTTGGCGGGGACAGCACCAGCGGCACTGGCAGCACCCGCGGCTCGGCAGGGCCCACACCCGCGGCTCGGCGGGGCCCACACCCGCGGCTCGGCGGGGCCCACACCCGCGGCTCGGCGGGGCCCACACCCGCGGCTCGGCGGGGCCCACACCCGCGGAATCGGCGGGGCCCACACCCGCGGAATCGGCGGGTGGGGGCATTGGCAGGGGCCAGGGCATACATCCAGGGGGTAGAAGCAGCTCACCGGGGCCTATAATGGGGAGGCGGGGAGGGCACTTACCCGATTAGGTCACGGTGGAGAGGGGGCCCACACAGCGCCGGACAGAAGCTCGCCTCCTTCATCTGTGGGACTGAGAAGGCGGTAGCTCCGCCCACAGATGAAATTCAAACGAGGATGTCTGCGCGCCTTAAAGTGACGGCGCCGCAGATTGCTGCCGAGGACTGCGGTCCCCGGAACTCGGCCGGGGACCGCAGAACTGTAAAGGCGAGTGGGCCCCGGCCAAGGGACAGGAGAACTGACGAGGCCGAGTGGGCCCCCCCGGCTCTCCAGGGCCCCGGCATTTGCCCGGGTTTGCCGGGTGCTGACGCCGGCCCTGCTACCATGCACGGGTGCTCGGTACTCGTAACTAGTGATGATTTAGCACTACCATGCTCGGGTGCTCAGTGCTCGTAACTAGTTATGAGCGGGTACTTTGGTGAACCTGCCCTACTATAGAAAGAATTGTATAATTATGAAATATTCACTGCTGTATCTATTATACAGAGCTTAATGACCCTCTTGTTCCCCCTTTTTTCAGCTTCTTAATGTCTTTCCCAAGATTTTCACCTATGTTCCTGGACCCCACCAAAAGATTTTCTCCTATGTAGAGAACCTGAAAGAGTTTGTTTTGGAGTCTTTGGAAAGTCACAAAGTGACACTTGACTCAAATTGCCCCCGGGATTTCATTGACTGCTTCCTGATAAAAATGGAGGAGGTGACGTATTACATTTCCGAAAAAAACGGACCCATCACAATGTCATAGGGCAGTTCTAGAATAATAAATGGTTTGTGACTTTGCAGGAGAAGAGCAATCCGAAATCTGAATTCCACTCTGATAACTTATTTGGCACGGTTATGGACCTCTTCATTGCCGCCACAGATTCAACAAGCACAACCTTAAGATATGGGTTACTCTACCTGCTCAAATACCCAGATGTGCAAAGTAAGCGCTTCTTATTATCTGAAGAAAGAGTTGTTAAAATTTTGCGGGATTATAAAACATGGCTGCTTTCCAAAATTAGTGGCACACATGTCCTTTGGTTGTATCTTCTTTGGTAGCCCAGCGCAATTCAAGTCAGTATGACTAGAACTGCAATACTGCACTCAACCTGTGGTCTGGTGTGGCGCTGTTTTTGGTAGAAAGCAGCCAAATGTCTTTAATTCAAGTGAACTCTTATACAATCTTAAACTAAATCAAATGAAAATGTTTGTCCAACACCACGGGATTGTTTTTGTGAATATCACAGATTTTGCACAGGGAGAACTTAGGCTTTGGGACGGAAAATACGCCACGTTTTACAGTACCAGCTGTCATGCATAGGGTACTTCTTCCCATGAAGGTTTTGTGGCCGATTTTAAAATCTGCAACTTATCAATTCTTGCCGATTTTTTTTTGCGTATATCACCCATATTAATGAGTAGGGAATAATAAGCGACAAAAACGGTCCAAAAATGGGAGCATGATATGCAGCATTATACCTGGCAACACAACAGGATTTACAGTAGAATTTTCTGCTGCAAATCCAAAATGTGTGCACATAGGCAACCTATTACTTGGAATACGTATTGTGTAATGCCACTATAGCGCCCCTGAGACCCTCAGGGCACTACAGGGAACTGCATCCTCTTGGGGATGCAGTACCTACTCCCTGGGACCTGGAGTAACAGTGCCGATTCCACGAACACACATCTAAAATCCTAGTTCTCCTCTCCACACTGGGCATAAAGGGTTAACCATGTAATGAGATGTTGCCATGGGAACAAGTCCCTGGGTATAGCCAGCCTGGTGGGAGGGGTCAGCAGTCAGTTAGAGGAAGTCTGAAGTCGAGAGCACACGGAGGAGGTGTGCGCACGTGCCTGAGCTGGGTCTGTGTAACGCTGACCCCGGGGCACAGGAAAGAGGTCGCCAGGACGGGTACTGAGATATCGCTGGAACCAGAGCACGAACGGGGTACAGGGCCCTAGGTCAAATGTCAAGAAGGGCAGTGAGCCCCATAGGGGTGAATGGACCCCATGACGATCGGGAGGGTGCAAGGTTAGGAAAGGGTTAATAGGTTTGCATGGGATGGGGGATGTGTGGGAGTACAGGATTGGTAGTAGGGAGCTGTAAGGGGATTGGGGGGGAGCAAGGAAGGGGTGGGGTGTTGGGAGAGGTATAAGAGAGGGGGGTGTGCTGTTTACCTCCCCTTTCGTCGATTGATCTTTGTGTCCCAGGACGTAGTGCTGCTGCTGCTTCCTGCCATGGCTGCCCTTGCTGAACTCCTGGAGATGGTGCGGGGGGCATCCGAGGTCATGGGAGTGGATGCCCTGAGGCAGCAGCTGGCAGCGGTCTGTGGGGCTGGAGCGGCGCCGCCTGCTGTTCCAGTGCCCGGGCCGTGGCTACGTGCTCGGCGGGCGCGACCGCCGGAGCGCTACTCCCCCAGCTGGAGGGGGAGAATCAGATCAAGGAGCCCCTGCGGGGACCCTCCGGAGCAGCGGCGGAGCCCTCCAACTAACCTAGGGGAGCAGCCGGCCACCGGGAGGAATCCGCGACGGAGATCCCGTGGGTCGGGGGTGGGCGGAGCCTCTGCGAGGCCCACTTCCGGTCCGCGGCCTGCGCAGCACCAGACCGGAGCATGGATGACGGCAGCCCCCAGTGATGTGCCGGCTGGGGGTGGCGCTCGGCGTGCCGGATTGCCGGAGGAGACTCCCTGCAGGCCGCAGGGGAGAGCAACAGGACGGGGGATGGGAGCGGATGTGAGCGGCGAGGTCAGGAGATCGGAGGAGGGGTACGGTGGCCCGCAGGCACAGAGGAGATCGGTAGTCACGGTCCCCCCCGGCGAGGAGCGTGCTGGGGGTGGGTCCCGGCGAGGAGCAAGCTCGGCACGGCCTTCCGGCAGTCGGCAGGGAGGGAGCCCACTGAGGACGACAGGAGAAGGGGCGGCGCAGCAGGATATCACGATTACAGCGGGAAGAGACGGCGGCAGGGCGCCACGGCGGGAGAAAAGGAAGAGGTCAAGCAGGAGTCGCCCGGACGAGCGGGGTGCGGTGACCGTGGGGGTCGACGGCCGCCAGGTGCGGGCTGTCCCCTCGCTGGTCCCCCCTGAGGATTTCGGCAGCGCATCAGACTCCAGCGAGGAAGAAGGAGCAGCGGCAGGTCGGACGGAGCGGCAGCTGGAAGATCGTGGCACGGCTGTTCCGGCGTCGGCTCAACGGCAGCCTGGTGAGCAGACAACAGAAATGTTACATGCTGTGGGTAGCGCGGGCGAGGGCGGGGGTTCCGTCGCGGGACGCGTTGCGCTGGGGGCGAGTGCGGTCGGGCAGTCTGGTTTACCGGGTCCGGAGTTTTGGGGGCAGCTTTTGGGGGTGTTGCAGGGGTTGTCTGCGGAACGGGTTAGTCGGACTGGGCCTGGGGCTCCGGTGGGGGCGTGGGTGGGCCCCACGGAGGTGGTGCGGACAGAAGCGCCGGTGCGCGATGTTGCTGCGGGGGACACGACCTCGGCGGCAGGTACGGGACAGGAGGCTGGTGGGGCGGCTTCCGTGGGTGCGAGTAAGGAGGCGGAAAAGGAAAAAGAAAAGGAGGATGAGGTAGTGCGTTTGGATGATAGGGCACGGAGTGAAATTTATGTGTGCTTTGAAGGGCAGTTAGGGGTTCATTTGAAAAAGGAGGTGAGGGAAAAGATTTGGAAGGGGGAGTATGTGGAAATTTTTTCCCTGCTTCCCTTGGAAAAGTTTAATTTGGATAAGGTGAAACCTAGTGATACAAAAAAGGAGAAGGAGGATGAGGAAAAACGGCGATATAGGTTGATCCCGAGGACGTTTACCAATTGGTTGCAGGCCTTTGCTATCTTAGCCAGTGTGATCGGGGAAAAGGAGCCGGAGCATTGTTCCGCCCTATTTGGATATATGGACGCGATAGGGGAAGCGTATAGAGTATACGGCGGTTTGGGGTGGTTGAGATATGATGAGCAGTTCCGGCAGCGGAAGGCTCTGCGGCCGGGAGTCCAGTGGGGCCACAAGGATATTTCTTTGTGGATGCGGTTAATGACGGCGCCGGCTCAGCCCTTTCGAGGGGGTGCCGGGAGCCTGGGTGCGAGTGGCGGGTCCTCGGCTGGACAGAAAAAGGGAGCTTGTTGGCAGTATAACGAGGGACAGTGTAAGTTCGGGGCCTCTTGTCGGTTCAGACACGAGTGTTCCGGATGTGGAGGGTCCCACCCTCTGGCCAGGTGCTTCAAGAAAGGCAAAGGAAAGGCGGGGGAGGGGTCTGGAAAAAGGGAGGACGCCAGTGAGGGTAGAGGCGATGCTTCCCTATTTAAGTAGATACCCGGATGTGCGGGCGGCGGAGTTGTTGGAACGTGGTTTTACGGAGGGCTTTCGGATTCCGTTTGAATCTGAGGCGCCGGTGTTTCGCCCGGGAAACTTGCGGTCCGCAAAAGAACATCCGGCGGTGGTGAAGGAAAAGCTGCAGAAGGAGGTGGAGTTGGGGAGGATGGCGGGCCCATTCCAGGACCCGCCATTCTCTAATTTACGGATTTCCCCCCTTGGGGTGGTACCTAAGAAGGAGCCGAACAAATTTCGGCTCATTCATCATTTATCTTATCCGGCGGGATTGTCGGTGAATGATGGGATATCACCGGAATTGTCGGCGGTATGTTATGTATCGTTCGATAGGGCCTTGGAGCTGGTAAGGGTAGCGGGGCGGGGGGCCCTGATGGCAAAGGCGGATGTGGAAGCAGCTTTTCGTTTACTCCCGGTGCATCCAGAGAGCTTTCATCTCTTAGGGTGTATGTGGGATGGTGAATACTATGTGGATCGTTGCCTGCCGATGGGCTGTTCCATTTCGTGTGCTTATTTTGAGGCATTCAGTACGTTTGTGGAATGGGTAGTCAAGGAGGTGGCAGGAGTCCATTCGGTGATTCACTATTTGGATGACTTCTTTTGCGTGGGTCCGGCGGGCTCTTCGGTTTGCTCCTTGTTGTTGTTTACGTTAGAGCGGATCGCGCGGAGCCTGGGTATTCCGTTGGCAAAAGACAAAACAGAAGGGCCGGTGACGGTATTATGTTTCTTAGGTATCGAAATTGATACACTGGCAATGGAATGCCGGTTGCCGGAGGGAAAGCTGTTGGATTTGAAGGCGTCGGTGCGGTTTTTGTCTCAGGCCAAGAAGGTGCGGTTGCGCGAGTTGCAGTCAGTGCTCGGAAAATTGAATTTCGCTTGTCGCATTATGCCGATGGGGCGGATATTTAATAGGAGACTGGCGAGCGCAACCGCAGGGGTAAAAGCTCCAAATCACTTTGTCAGAGTGACAAAAATGATGAAAGGGGATTTGTTGGTGTGGGAGGAGTTCTTGGACCGGTACAACGGTCGGACCCTTTGGATGAGCGAGGCGGTGTCCAATAGCCAGCTGGAATTGTACACGGATGCGGCTGGGGCGACAGGTTTTGGAGCAATTTTTCAAACGCGATGGTGCGTGGGAAAGTGGCCGCGGCGGTGGGTGGAAGCAGGTTTGGTGAGGAATTTGGCGCTGTTGGAATTGTTTCCCATTATTGTGGCGGTGGAGTTGTGGGGCCCTGTTTTTGCTGGAAGAAGGGTTTGCATGCATTGTGACAACATGGCGGTGGTGCATTCCATCAACGCACTGTCGGCAAAATCCCCGCCGGTTGTGGGGTATTTAAGGCATCTAGTGTTGCGTTGTTTGGAGTTAAACATTTGCGTGGTGGCTCGGCATGTGCCTGGGATTCGCAACGAGGTGGCTGATGCGCTATCACGGTTTCAGTTTTGCAGGTTCAGGAAGCTGGTGCCGGAAGCGGACGCGGAGGGGGAACCTTGCCCGAACTGGCTGTGGGACCTGGCATCGGTGTAGCTTTTGAGGGAATTCGGAGATCGGTGTCTGAGGCTACTTGGTGCCGATATCAGGCGGTGTGGCAGGAATGGGCAAAGTTGGAAAGTAGGGAGTTCATGGAGTCGGGTTACCAGGGTCGAGTGTTGGGGGTACTGATGTTAATAAGTGGGGATTTTTCGGAAGGCAGGTCTGTTTCGGTGATTGGTTGCAAGTTGGCGGCGTTGGCCTTTTTGTTCCAGATGCAAGGGGTTCGGGACGCGACTAAGGATTTTCTGGTGCGACAGGCGATGAAGGGTTTTCGAAAAGGGGCTCAGTCGCGTGACTGTAGGCGGCCGGTGTCATTGCCATTGTTGGTGCGTTTGGTGGGGTGTTTAGGGGAGTTGTGTTCGTCTCCTTATGAGCGGGTGTTGTTCTCGGTAGCTTTTGTACTGGCGTTTTTTGGGGCCTTTCGTATTGGCGAATTGGTCAGCCCGACTAAGCAAGCGATGGGTGGTTTGCTGTTGGGTGATGTGATGCTGGGGGAGGATAGAGTGGAATGTCGGCTTCGTTTTTCTAAGACGGATCAGAGGGGCCGGGGGCGCTTAGTAGTGTTGTACACTTTACCGGGGCACCAGTTGTGCCCAGTGTTACATGTGTCAGAGTTTTTAAAGGTGCGCGGCGGTTACCCTGGTGTTTTTCTTAGACATACGGACGGATTGGCTTTGTCGCGGTATCAATTCAATGCGGTGCTGAAGATGGCTCTAGCAAGGGTGGGGGAGGAGCCACGTGAGTACGGGTCTCACTCCTTCCGGATTGGGGCGGCAACGGAGGCCGCCAGGTGGGGCTTGAGTGAGGATTGTATCCGGCGGATTGGGAGGTGGGAGTCTTCCAGGTTCCGTTTGTACATTAGGCCTCACTTGGTCAGGTGATGGTCAGGGGTGGGGGATTCAAGGTTGGTGTTAGATGCCGGTTTGTGGGCAATTTCTTGTGCTGTTGCTGTTTTTATTCGTGGTCTTTGTATTTTATAGGTCCATGCCTTGTGTGGATCCTCGGGCACTCCTATGTGTATTGGGGAGCGTTGCGGGCGGATGTGCGGCGTGACGGTCGGCAGCTCGGAGTGTCGGTGTCGGAAGCTCGAGTAAAGTGGCTCGGAATTCGGGGCATGACCTGGGGTAGGGTGCGCCCTGAGGTGGCTTATTATAGCCGTATGGATCGTGTCCCTGATGTGTTAATTTTGCATGTGGGAGGGAACGATTTGGGAGTAAGGTCGGCGAGGGAATTGAAAAGGGATATAAAGCTGGACCTGTTACATTTGTGGAGGGCGTTCCCGGGCATAGTTATCGTTTGGTCGGACATTATAGCTCGGACGCAGTGGCGTTTTGGGAGGTCGGTGGACCGTATTAATAGGGCTCGGAGCAAGCTGAACCGGGCTATTGGCAGGTTTGTGGCGAGAAATGGTGGGTTGGTGGTGCGGCATAGAGAATTGGAGGAGTCCACGGAGCAGTATCTAAGGAGAGATGGGGTTCACCTGACTGATGTGGGTCTGGATTTATGGATGTTGGGTTTGAGGGATGGCCTAGAGCAAGCACTGGGGGTGTGGGGGGCCCGGGCCAAGTAAGGGTGTCACTTGGCCGGCCTGTGGCGGGGTGATAGGTCCGTCTGAGAGGTTGGGAGTACCGACAGTCGGCTTGTTGGTACGAAGTCGCTCAAGGGGAGTGGCTTCGGAGTGGATGGGAACTTGTGGGCGGAGGTCCCGCAGGTTCTGGGTAGGGGTAATTAACGATGGAACGTTGTTACCCCTCACCTCGGGCCGGGTGGTCACGGCCGAGGTGGTCCTCTGGGCCGGTTTGGAGGTTACGGCCGGGGGGTTAGGAATGATGGTTTGCCTCTCGGACGGATCTATCGGTGTTTCTGGTTATACGGGTATATATATGTATAAGGTTAAGTTTAACAATTGAGTGGCATGTTGGGCCACAAGTTTGGTATACATATATACGGTAAAATAAAACTGTGGCCATTCCTGCAATAAAGTCGTGGTTCTCGTCTTCATTTAAGTAGATATGGTACGGGGGGTGTGTTTTACAGGATAACCTGCTTATCCCTTATAGATGCGTCAAGAAGGGCAGTGAGCCCCATAGGGGTGAATGGACCCCATGACGATCGGGAGGGTGCAAGGTTAGGAAAGGGTTAATAGGTTTGCATGGGATGGGGGATGTGTGGGAGTACAGGATTGGTAGTAGGGAGCTGTAAGGGGATTGGGGGGGAGCAAGGAAGGGGTGGGGTGTTGGGAGAGGTATAAGAGAGGGGGGTGTGCTGTTTACCTCCCCTTTCGTCGATTGATCTTTGTGTCCCACCCGCCCGCCCTGATATATAATTATATGTATATGTTCAAAAAAAAAAATAAATAAATAAATAAATAAAAAGGTGAAAAGGTGATGGTTTTACAAAAAAAAAAAAAAAAAAAAAAAAAGAGGAATAAAGGAGAATACAAGGTTGAGTTGCTAATTTATTGTTGTCACAGCGGGGTGATAGGTCCGTCTGAGAGGTTGGGAGTACCGACAGTCGGCTTGTTGGTACGAAGTCGCTCAAGGGGAGTGGCTTCGGAGTGGATGGGAACTTGTGGGCGGAGGTCCCGCAGGTTCTGGGTAGGGGTAATTAACGATGGAACGTTGTTACCCCTCACCTCGGGCCGGGTGGTCACGGCCGAGGTGGTCCTCTGGGCCGGTTTGGAGGTTACGGCCGGGGGGTTAGGAATGATGGTTTGCCTCTCGGACGGATCTATCGGTGTTTCTGGTTATACGGGTATATATATGTATAAGGTTAAGTTTAACAATTGAGTGGCATGTTGGGCCACAAGTTTGGTATACATATATACGGTAAAATAAAACTGTGGCCATTCCTGCAATAAAGTCGTGGTTCTCGTCTTCATTTAAGTAGATATGGTACGGGGGGTGTGTTTTACAGGATAACCTGCTTATCCCTTATAGATGCGTCAAGTTTCAAACGGTTTGATAAATACCTGCCCGGTGAGGAAACCTTCATGAACTTCATCGAACCAGATAATCCGGGGGCATCAGCAGTAAACTAGGATCGGGGCTCGGACACTTATCTCCCCGCAGGGTCCGCACTGCCCGCCGTACAAAGGAGACTGTACCCCAAAAGGGACAGTCGGGGCCCCCAAACACTTCAAGCTACGGGAACTCAATCTACAGAGAGTGCCGGGGAAAGAGCAACCTGGGTCACTACACTGGCACTGATACTCCAGGGACCTGAACCAGCAGGCCGAGGGTCCATGTGACTAGAGACTGCTAAAGTTAACCTGGTGTGGCCTCCATCATTTTACACCACACATCTCTCAGGCACAGCCCTACCTGCGGAAGGCCTACCACCATAGCTGCCACTACCACCATCCCTGGGAGTACCCACGTTGAGTAGCGGCGGTTCTCCATTCTTAACCGCAACCCACAGGTAGTGTCACGAACATTAACTCTATTATCCCCTGTAAATACTCTCTTTTTATTAAGCATCCCCAGGGCACGGGACCGGGCAACGGCCACGAGAGTGACCTTCCCAACTATAGCTGCCCGGGACGGAGTACCCCCTTCACTGGGCGACACACCACATTTTTCCTGTAGTGGAGCTGCTGGAAATTTAAATATTTACTGATGGAGTTCCCCTCTGAATATAACGCTATGTGCGCACGTTGCGTACTAGCCCTGCAGAAATTTCTGCAGCGATCTGAAGAGCACACGTGCGCTTCAAATCGCTGCAGAAAATGTCTGTAGAAAAAAAAAAAAAAAGCCGATTCCATGCGCTCTGCCTGCAGCTCCTGCCATAGACAGAGCAGGAGCTGCCGGCAAAGCGCACGGAAGAAGTGACAGATTGTTGGATATCATGTCATTGGGATATGTCAATATTCGTTTATCAGCGGTGCTCCTTTCTAACAAATAGGAATTGTACACAGTGAAGGATCAGTTAGACACGTTGGACATTAAAAGATATACTAAAAAAATATGGCTGCCAAGTAGTGATGAATAAGCACTACCATGCTCGGGTGCTCAGTACTCGTAACTAGTGATGAGTGGGCACTACCATGCTCGGGTGCTCAGTACTCGTAACTAGTGATGAGCGGGCACTACCATGCTCAGGTGCTCAGTACTCGTAACTAGTGATGAGCGGGCACTACCATGCTCAGGTGCTCTGTACTCGTAACTAGTGATGAGCGGGCACTACCATGCTCGGGTGCTCAGTACTCGTAACTAGTGGTGAGCGGGCACTACCATGCTCAGGTGCTCAGTACTCGTAACTAGTGATGAGCGGGCACTACCATGCTCAGGTGCTCGGTACTCGTAACTAGTGATGAGCGGGCACTACCATGCTCAGGTGCTCAGTACTCGTAACTAGTGATGAGCGGGCACTACCATGCTCAGGTGCTCAGTACTCGTAACTAGTGATGAGCGAGCACTACCATTCTCGGGTGCTCAGTACTCGTAACTAGTGATGAGCGGGCACTACCATGCTCGGGTGCTCAGTACTCGTAACTAGTGATGAGCGGACACTACCATGCTCCTGTGCTCAGTACTCGTAACTAGTGATGAGCGGGCACTACCATGCTCAGGTGCTCAGTACTCGTAACTAGTGATGAGCGGGCACTACCATGCTCAGGTGCTCAGTACTCGTAACTAGTGATGAGCAGACACTACCATGCTCAGGTGCTCAGTACTCGTAACTAGTGATGAGCGGGCACTACCATGCTCGGGTGCTCACTACTCATAACTAGTGATGAGCGGGCACTACCATGCGCAGGTGCTCAGTACTCGTAACTAGTGATGAGCGGACACTACCATGCTCAGGTGCTCAGTACTCGTAACTAGTGGTGAGCGGGCACTACCATGCTCGGGTGCTCAGTACTCGTAACTAGTGATGAGCGGGCACTACCATGCTCAGGTGCTCAGTACTCGTAACTAGTGATGAGCGGACACTACCATGCTCAGGTGCTCAGTACTCGTAACTAGTTTTGAGCGGGCACTACCATGCTCAAGTGCTCAGTACTCGTAACTAGTGATGAGCGAGCACTACCATGCTCAGGTGCTCAGTACTCGTAACTAGTGATGAGCGGGCACTACCATGCTCAGGTGCTCAGTACTGGTAACTAGTGATGAGCGGGCACTACCATGCTCAGGTGCTCAGTACTCGTAACTAGTGATGAGCGGGCACTACCATGCTCAGGTGCTCAGTACTCGTTACTAGTGATGAGCGGGCACTACCATGCTCAGGTGATCGGTACTTGTAAATAGTGATGAGCGGGCACTACCATGCTCAGGTGCTCAGTACTCGTTACTAGTGATGAGCGGGCACTACCATGCTCAGGTGATCGGTACTTGTAAATAGTGATGAGAGGGCACTACCATGCTCGGGTACTCAGTACTGGTAACTTTTTTTTTTTTTTTTTTAAATCAGGTTCATTTTTATTTAACAGCAAAATTATACAACACATAAAATAAATTCCCCGCATAGTACTGGTAACTAGTGATGAGCGGGCACTACCATACTCGGGTGCTCAGTACTCGTAACTAGTGATGAGCGGGCACTACCATGCTCAGGTGCTCAGTACTCGTAACTAGTGATGAGTGGGCACTACCATGCTCGGGTGCTCAGTACTCGTAACTAGTGATGAGTGGGCACTACCATGCTCAGGTGCTCAGTACTCGTAACTAGTGATGAGTGGGCACTACCATGCTCAGGTGCTCAGTACTCGTAACTAGTGATGAGCGGGCACTACCATGCTCGGGTGCTCAGTACTCGTAACTAGTGATGAGCGGGCACTACCATGCTCAGGTGCTCAGTACTGGTAACTAGTGATGAGCGGGCACTACCATGCTCAAGTGCTCAGTACTCGTAACTAGTGATGAGCGAGCACTACCATGCTCAGGTGCTCAGTACTCGTAACTAGTGATGAGCGGGCACTACCATGCTCAGGTGCTCAGTACTGGTAACTAGTGATGAGCGGGCACTACCATGCTCAGGTGCTCAGTACTCGTAACTAGTGATGAGCGGGCACTACCATGCTCAGGTGCTCAGTACTGGTAACTAGTGATGAGCGGGCACTACCATGCTCGGGTGCTCGGTACTCGTAACTAGTGATGAGCGGGCACTACCATGCTCGGGTGCTCACTACTCATAACTAGTGATGAGCGGGCACTACCATGCTCGGGTGCTCTGTACTCGTAACTAGTGATGAGCGGGCACTACCATGCTCAGGGGCTCAGTACTCGTAACTAGTGGTGAGCGGGCACTACCATGCTCAGGGGCTCAGTACTCGTAACTAGTGATGAGCGGGCACTACCATGCTCATGTGCTCAGTACTCGTAACTAGTGATGAGCAGGCACTACCATGCTCGGGTGCTCGGTACTTGTAACTAGTGATGAGCGGGCACTACCATGCTTGGGTACTCAGTACTTGTAACTAGTGATGAGCGAGCACTTCCATGCTCGGGTGCTCAGTACTCGTAATTAGTGATGAGTGAGCACTACCATGCTCGGGAGCTCACTACTCGTAACTAGTGATGAGTGAGCACTACCATGCTCGGGTGCTCAGTACTCGTAACTAGTGATGAGTGAGCACTACCATGCACGGGAGCCTGGTACTCGTAACTAGTGATAACTGAGCACTACCATGCTCAGGTGCTCAGTACTCGTTACTAGTGATGAGCGGGCACTACCATGCTCAGGTGATCGGTACTTGTAAATAGTGATGAGCGGGCACTACCATGCTCAGGTGCTCAGTACTCGTTACTAGTGATGAGCGGGCACTACCATGCTCAGGTGATCGGTACTTGTAAATAGTGATGAGCGGGCACTACCATGCTCGGGTACTCAGTACTGGTAACTTTTTTTTTTTTTTTTTTAAATCAGGTTCATTTTTATTTAACAGCAAAATTATACAACACATAAAATAAATTCCCCGCATAGTACTGGTAACTAGTGATGAGCGGGCACTACCATACTCGGGTGCTCAGTACTCGTAACTAGTGATGAGCGGGCACTACCATGCTCAGGTGCTCAGTACTCGTAACTAGTGATGAGCGGGCACTACCATGCTCGGGTGCTCAGTACTCGTAACTAGTGATGAGTGGGCACTACCATGCTCAGGTGCTCAGTACTCGTAACTAGTGATGAGTGGGCACTACCATGCTCAGGTGCTCAGTACTCGTAACTAGTGATGAGCGGGCACTACCATGCTCGGGTGCTCAGTACTCGTAACTAGTGATGAGCGGGCACTACCATGCTCAGGTGCTCAGTACTGGTAACTAGTGATGAGCGGGCACTACCATGCTCAAGTGCTCAGTACTCGTAACTAGTGATGAGCGAGCACTACCATGCTCAGGTGCTCAGTACTCGTAACTAGTGATGAGCGGGCACTACCATGCTCAGGTGCTCAGTACTGGTAACTAGTGATGAGCGGGCACTACCATGCTCAGGTGCTCAGTACTCGTAACTAGTGATGAGCGGGCACTACCATGCTCAGGTGCTCAGTACTGGTAACTAGTGATGAGCGGGCACTACCATGCTCGGGTGCTCAGTACTTGTAACTAGTGATGAGCGGGCACTACCATGCTCAGGTGCTCAGTACTGGTAACTAGTGATGAGCGGGCACTACCATGCTCGGGTGCTCAGTACTTGTAACTAGTGATGAGCGGGCACTACCATGCTCAGGTGCTCAGTACTCGTAACTAGTGATGAGCGGGCACTACCATGCTCAGGTGCTCAGTACTGGTAACTAGTGATGAGCGAGCACTACCATGCTCGGGTGCTCAGTACTCGTAACTAGTGATGAGCGGGCACTACCATGCTCGGGTGCTCAGTACTTGTAACTAGTGATGAGTGAGCATTACCATGCTCGGGTGCTCAGTACTCGTAACTAGTGATGAGCGAGCACTATTATGCTCAGGTGCTCGGTACTTGTAACTAGTGATGAGCGGGCACTACCATGCTCGGGTGCTCAGTACTGGTAACTAGTGATGAGCGGGCACTACCATGCTCGGGTGCTCAGTACTTGTAACTAGTGATGAGCGGGCACTACCATGCTCGGGTGCTCAGTACTTGTAACTAGTGATGAGCGGGCACTACCATGCTCGGGTGCTCAGTACTTGTAACTAGTGATGAGCGGGCACTACCATGCTCAGGTGCTCGGTACTCGTAACTAGTGATGAGCGAGCACTATTATGCTCAGGTGCTCGGTACTTGTAACTAGTGATGAATGGGCACTACCTTGCTCGGGTGCTCGGTACTCATTAGCACATTATTAAAAAACATTATGATCATACTTACAGGTCTTGCGACGTGTCCTGCAGACTCTGTCTTCCGGCCGATTCTGCTTCCGCGTCTGATCATTGCTGTGCCCCCCCGGTAAGCACCACTGCCTAATGGACCTTACGTGACGTCATAGCCATGTGACCAGTCTGGTGTGAATGTTGTACAGACATTGGCTTATAGACTGGTCACAGGACTATGACGTCATCAAAGGTCCTGTTAATTGAACTTTGATTATCACTGTGCGAGTGTCGCATCGCATCACGGCGCACAATCTCTGTGTTTCCAGTTGTCGCGGGCGGAGGAGGGGACGCCGCGCTCTCCCACTGCTGCTCGGGTAGAGCTGCCGCGGCTGCTGCGGCCTGCTGCTGCTCGGTGGCTCGAGCGATGGGCCGGATCCCGGGGACTCTAGCGGCGCTCCTCGCCCGTGAGTGAAAGGGGATTTTAGGTGTGGGGATTGGTTATTGTCCGTGACGCCACCCACGGTTGTGGTGATTTGTTGACACCACCGCTGCTCTGTATGGGGATCCCGGGAGTGATGGTATGGAGCAGCCAGTTGTTGGGTTGCCCCTCCGTGGGTAGGGGTTGGTGATCCCGGGGCCCAGTGATTAGGTGGGTGATGCAGGGCTTGGTGGGCGCAGGGACGCGGGGGCAGCGCTGTGCCTTGCAGCACTGTGGTACTCACTCAGCCTGAGACGTTGACACAGTTCTCGGTAAAACACACGGCTGGAAAGACGGTTCCCACGGACGGCTGCACTTGCTTTCCCCAGTAGGTGACGGTGACGGTCCCTCTGTCCTGCACCTAAGTTGATGTTGGTTGCGATGGGTTCCCACCGGTAACCCGCTCCCCGGCTTGGTTATGGGCCGGAGGAGCCCTACTTTGCCCGCAGGCGCTGGCCCTGAGAAACTGGTGCCCTGGCGGTGGCGGTGTCTCTCCGTTACGGTTGGACTGTTGCCTTCTATCGGGACTTGGTTGTTGGGAGACAGTCGTCCCCTTCACTGACGGATTTGGCAAATTATGGCGACTCCTAGCCTTGCCGGGATCCGAAAGGCCCCTGCCCTGGTGCTGACTGTCCTTTGTATACTGCTCCAGACCGCCGGGCCACTACCCGTCCGCGGTCCTTCCAGAAACCTCCGAGCAGTCACCCCTCCAGACAATCACCGCCGTCTGCTGACCTTGCTGTCACTGTCCGGGCACACAGCCGGACTAACTTCAGGCTTTACTTCTGTCACTTTTCACTTTCTTTACACTTCACTGTTTACTCCTTACTCTATCTTAGCTGTTCCTCACTCAAACTCTGCCTCAGCTCAACTCTCATCAGCTTGTTTACTCCTTCACGTCCCTAGCTGATCTGCCTAGTTTTCCCGCCTCCAGGGCTGTGAACTCCTCGGTGGGTGGAGCCAACCGCCTGGCCCACCCCCTGGTGTGGACATCAGCCCCTGGAGGAAGGCAACAAGTATTTTGGTAGCTTGGATGTTCCTAACTGGGGTGTAGGGTGTGGTGGTGTTGTGACCTGTGACCCCTGGCTTGCCCAGGGCGTCACACATGCAGCTGATGTGCTCCTTTCCTGAGAGTGTCAGGTGCGGGGTGATGCAATGCGAGATGCAAGTGGAAGCATACCCTCACTGTCAGCCTGCTTCTCACTCTATACAGAATATACAGGGCTCCTGCCGTATTTTGATCGCCAGTCAGGTAAAGCCAGGCAGCTGGAGGCTGGTATTCTCAGCAGCCCGCAGCCGCCCCTGGAAATAGCACATTGTTTATTAGTGCCATCTCTAGGTGCTTTAACCAGCTCTTTCAGCAGCCCTGGTGCCGGGTGACTCGCTGGTTAATAAAGGGGTTAATACCAGCTTTGTATTCTCAGATGGTACTAAGCCCGAAATTCATGGTGTCATGCAAATTACAAATGGCCACAATGAATTTGTAGTAAATAGTAAAAAAAAAAAAAAACACAACACAGAAAAATTTTGTTTTTCTAGAAATAAAACAAAAAAAATATTTAGAGACACCATCTTTATTATAAAAGCAATCCTTAGTCTGACGTAATCGACAGTTTGAGCATTGTCAGCTCTGCTTCATCACTGTGCAAAGATAGCATCTATACAGAGTGAGAAGCAGGCTGACACTTGCATGTGACTCGTGCAGTTTTTCATGGGCATCACCCCGCACGGATGACACTCTCCGGACACGAGCGCATCAGTTGCATGGAAAGACATGCAGCCAACAACTCCTGTCAGGAGAGTGTGCGTCCGTACCGGATGATGAGTTAACAGGACCTTCGATGATGTCATAGCCATTTGACCAGTCTGTAAGCCAATGTCTGTACAACATTCACATCAGACTGGTCACATGGCATGTTCCTGTAATCCGGGGGCACAGCAATAATCGGAAGCAGAAGCGGCCGGCAGACAGAGTCTGCATGACGCGTCGCAAGTCCTGTAAGTATAATGACAATGTTTATTATTAACTATAGTCTTTATTCTACAGCCCCCCCCCATCATATAACTGTAAAGTCCAAGATCGTTAATCGGATGCAAGTTCGTATTATCTCGATCCCATTCTCGATCCTTACAAAAGGATTGGGCGAGTCTCCCAATCCCGAACATTGGGGGATCACCCATCACTACTCGTTACTAGTGATGATCGGGCACTACCATGCTCAGGTGCTCAGTACTCGTAACTAGTGATGAGCGGGCACTACCATGCTCAGGTGCTCAGTACTCGTAACTAGTGATGAGCGGGCACTACCATGCCCAGGTGCTCAGTACTCGTAACTAGTGATGAGCGGGCACTACCATGCCCAGGTGCTCAGTACTCGTAACTAGTGATGAGCGGGCACTACCATGCCCAGGTGCTCAGTACTCGTAACTAGTGATGAGAGGGTACTACCATGCTCAGGTGCTCAGTACTCGTAACTAGTGATGAGCGAGCACTACCATGCTCGGGTGCTCACTACTCGTAACTAGTGATGAGCGGGCACTACCATGCTCGGGTGCTCTGTACTCATAACTAGTGATGAGCGGGCACTACCATGCTCGGGTGCTCTGTACTTGTAACAAGTGATGAGCGAACATAACAATGCTCGGGTGCTCAGTACTCGTAACTAGTGATGAGCGGGCACTACCATGCTCAGGTGCTCTGTACTCGTAACTAGTGATGAGCGGGCACTACCATGCTCGGGTGCTCGGTAATTGTAACGAGCAGCTGGATGCTCAGAAGGGCGCGACTTGAGTACTGATTATAATGCAACTCAAAGGGGGACTCAACCATTTTTTTGGGAAATCCTCCAGAAAATCACTCAAGTTCCCCATTGACTTCCATGGTACTCGAGTATTGAGTCACACACATATCCGTTCATCCAACTGCTCCTTGCGAGTATTGAGTACCTGAGCATGGTAGTGCTCACTCATCACTAGTTACGAGTACTGAACAGCCAAGCATGGTAGTGCCCACTCACCAGTAGTTACAAATACTGAGCACCCGAGCATGGTAGTGCCCGCTCATCACTAGTTACGAGTACTGAGCACCTGAGCATAGTAGTGGTCGCTCATTACTAGTTACGATTACAGAGCATCCAAGCGTGGTAGTGCTCGCTAGTCACTAGCTACAAGTACCAAGCATCCGAGCATGGTAGTGTTCGTTCATCATTAGTTATGAGTATCGAACACCCGAGCATGGTAGTGCTCACTCATCACTAGTACCGAGCACCTGAGAGCACCTGAGCATGGTAGTGCCAGCTCATCACTATTTACGACTACCGAGCACCCGAGCATGGTAGTGCTTGTGTGGCGCCCCAGTGGCTTCAGTCGCCACAGGGTACTGCACCTCACCCGAGGTGCAGTATTCATCTCGGACATGGAGGAGGTTGTCGCTGGAAAACCACCAACAACACACTCAAACGTCACATAATATAGGATCTCGTCCACCGGGACTTGGCTAGGGTAGTGCTAGGGTGGCCATTATGAGGTATGGGACCTCTTGCGCACTAGTTCAGGAACCCAGGGGCACCAACAGGGAAGTTAGGAGCCATCACACTCAGTATTCAGTCAGCTCCTGGCACAGAAAGCGCCAGGTTGCACTAAGGAGGAGATGAGCAGAGACACGGACAGTTCGGTGCCTGTGGTCGGGAGCTGGAGGCTCGACCTGGGTTCTTAGGAAAGAAGGGGGATCCCAAGGTTTGCAGGGAGTGCAGAAGGCACCCGTGACCTGTTTCACGGCCCAGAAGCTGTGGTGGAGGGAAACCGTTGAAAAGAGACACACGAAAGGAAACACCGTCCTCGACCTCCGAAGTATTCGGATCGGCTGAAGCCCATCACAGCGTAGCCTGGTGCTCCAACGGTGGTGTGCTCCCAGTGAGTAAAGAACTTGAACTTCACCTTCTGTGTCATCCCATTACTGCTGGCGCTTTCAACATTGCGCCCCTGCGCCATAGGAGACTACCACTCCCTGGGGCCAAACTCTACCAGTGGAGAGCTGCAACACCCGAGCTGTGTTACCATCCGCCCCAGAAGAGAGAGACCCTCCACAGCGGCGGCTCCCATTATAGCCGCATACCACAGGTGGCGTCACGAACAACTACCCCCACCCCCCCATCCCCAGCTTTATTGACACCGTCGGGGTCACGAAACCGTGCAAGCCCACAGCGGCGATCCAGGAGAAGCACCGCGGCCCGCTGATGGGTAACCCAAGACCCCGTGGGTGCGTCACTTGCTCATCAATAATTATGAGTACCGATCACTCGAGCATGGTAGTGCACGCTCATCACTAGTTACGAGTACTGAGCACCTGGGCATGGTAGTGCCCGCTCATCACTAGTTACGAGTACTGAGCACCCGAGCATGGTAGTGCACGCTCATCACTAGTTACGAGTACTGAGCACCCGAGCATGGTAGTGCCCGCTCATCACTAGTTACGAGTACAGAGCACCCGAGCATGATAGTGCTCGCTCATCACTAGTTACGAGCACTGAGCACCCGAGCATGGTAGTGCCCGCTCATCACTAGTTACGAGTACTGAGCACCCGAGCATGGTAGTGCCCGCTCATCACTAGTTACGAGTACAGAGCACCCGAGCATGGTAGTGCCCGCTCATCACTAGTTACGAGTACAGAGCACCCGAGCATGGTAGTGCCCGCTCATCACTAGTTACGAGTACTGAGCACCCGAGCATGGTAGTGCCCGCTCATCACTAGTTACGAGTACAGAGCACCCGAGCATGGTAGTGCCCGCTCATCACTAGTTACGAGTACTGAGCACCCGAGCATGATAGTGCTCGCTCATCACTAGTTACGAGTACTGAGCACCCGAGCATGGTAGGGCCCGCTCATCACTAGTTACGAGTACTGAGCACCCGAGCATGGTAGTGCCCGCTCATCACTAGTTACGAGTACTGAGCACCCGAGCATGATAGTGCTCGCTCATCACTAGTTACGAGCACTGAGCACCCGAGCATGGTAGTGCCCACTCATCACTAGTTACGAGCACTGAGCACCCGAGCATGGTAGTGCCCACTCATCACTAGTTACGAGTACTGAGCACCCAAGCATGGTAGCGAATGCTCATCACTAGTTACGAGTACTGAGCACCCGAGCATGATAGTGCTCGCTCATCACTAGTTACGAGTACAGAGCATGGTAGTGCCCACTCATCACTAGTTACAAGTACAGAGCATGGTAGTGCTCGCTTATCACTAGTTACAGAGCACCTGAGCATGGTAGTGCTCGCTCATCACTAGTTTTGAGAACCCGAGCATGGTAGTGCTCACTCATCACTACTAAGTTATTTACCTTGCAGTCCCAAACTTCAGAACATCAGCTGTTCCAATCCGTTAAAGAAAAACTATTTTTTATTTCTATTTTAGCCTCTATTTAAGGGAAAAAAAAAACTGGGGTAAGTTTGCAGGAATCCTATCCACATACAAATTCTGAAATCTAAGTAGATCTTGTCTTCAAAGAACCAGATGTCATGAAAACTTTGTGATAATCCCTCCGATCAACTGGTTGACTCTAACACTGGACCCTTTGTTTCATAAATCCTAATTCATCTCGCTTCTGCTTATTTCCTAAATTCTCTCCAGTATAATCCCATGACTAATAATAATAATAATAATAATAATAATAATAATTATTAAATCAGGACAATAATAGGTCTAGAGAAATGTTGTATTTTGGTTATTCCTTTAAACCCTGAATTATGATATGTGCCCATAAAGATAAAATTCATGAGGAGATAGATAACGTGATTGGCCAGAATAGATGTCCATCAGTGGAGGATCGCGTCCAGATGCCTTACACAGATGCCGTTATACATGACATTCAGAGGTTCGCGGACATCACCCCAATGGTACTTCCACATGCAACCAGTCAAGATACTACCTTCCGAGGATACCACATTCCCAAGGTAAGAAGCAAGAAAACTTCAACCACCTCATGTGGTGGCGGGCAGATGTTTGAAGCATGTCCTAAGAACTTTTTTTATTTTTGCCCTGATGAGTCTTTTTTATCTTAGCTTTCTGAATTTCAAGATAGCCGTGTCATATACACTTAAATCAAAAGAAAATTGGTTTATGAAGATCAAAGTTAGAAAATCTTAAAGCACGAGCTGAGAAATTGACAGTGAAACTAGCAAGAATGTCATGGGATGGGAAACCCTACGTGATTCTTATGTTGTCAAGTGGTCATACTCTCTTATAAATGTTTGCAGGACACTACAGTTATCCCTATGCTGACATCTATACTGAAGGATCACAAATGTTTTAAGAACCCAGAACAATTTGATCCCACAAACTTTCTGAACGATGATGGCAGTTTCCAGAAGAATGAGGCCTTTGTGCCTTTCTCTTTAGGTATTTGTTTATGATTATTGATTTTCTAGTGGATATTCCATACCTTGCCCTTATTTGCCATAATGTAACACATATTTCCACCACTACGATGATGATGTTGATTGCTTGTTATGATCAAATAGACCGATGTCAATAGTGTGTCAAGGTGGTGGTTGACAGCACTGATGGGCAGGATTGCATCTGAGATAGAGATTACCTAAGGGAAGTTAATGTTGTTCATAAAGGAGGTGGATGATGAATGAGCAGAGCATGTGGATTATTGATGGGTGATACAAGTGCACAGAACTTAATTTTCATACCACATAAATATGTCCCAGGGTATTTAATGACGGAACAGGGCCCTTAGGCTGGCCCTCAGACTCGAGACCCTGCACTATCCCTTATCTCTGAGGTAGTCTAGATGGTAGCCAGGTCCGAGCCCCCAGCGTGACCCCAACTCGTGTCCAAGCCCTGATCTTACCCTCTGTCTACCATACCCTTGGAGTGGGCCGGAAACACAATAACCAAAACCTCACAGAAATGACGCAGACAAGGGAGAATGAAAACTCATACACACTGCAGTCAAACACAAAGGACAGACAATATGTGCACAGGAGAATAAAGAAAACAGAAGGAAGTAACACACAACAGGGGAACTGCCACACCATGCAAAATCGCAACACAGATCACCATAAATAGGATCACCACCAAGACTGGAATTGCTGGAGCTACGCTATAGCTATTACCGGTGCATACTGGAATAAACCTGTACCTTAAATAGGAAGGAGACAGCTGTACGAGGCAATTAGGAACCTGAGCTCCTAGTTCCTGCTCACCAGTCTGCAGGAATTAACTCCTGCAGAGCTGAAGACCAGTGAATCTGAATCAGCCAACGCCCGGCTCTGGCTGAATAATTCTGAAGCCTAAGGGGTAGTTTACACGTTGTGACATCGCTTCCAAAATATCGTCGGGGTCATGGTTGTTGTGACGCACATCCGGCGCCGGTAGCAACATCGCAACGTGTAAATCCTAGGAGCGACGATGAACGAGCGTGAAACAGTCAAAAATCGCTGATCTGTGTCACGTCGTTCATTTTCATAATGTCGCTCCAGCTGCAGGTACAATGTTGTTTGTCGCTCCAGCGGCGTCACACATCGCTGTGTGTGAAGCCAGTGGAACGACAAACATCTCCTTACCTGCGACCACCGTCAATGCGGAAGGAAGAAGGTGGGCGGGATGTTACGTCCCGCTCATCTCTGCCCCTCCGCTTCTATTGGCCAGCCGCTTAGTGACGTCGCGGTGACGCCGAACGCACCTCCCCCTTGAAGGAGGGATTGTTCGGTGGTCACCACAACGTCGCCGACAAGGTATGTGCATGTGATGCTGCCGTAGCGATAATGTTCGCTATGGCAGCAATCACAAGATATCGCATGTGCGACGGGGGTGGGTACTATCGCGCTGGACATCACTAGCCGATGCAAGCGATGTTGCAGCGTGTAAAGTACCCCTAAGATTGTTCACACTATATAGTCTGACAAGCAGAGCCGACGCCGCTTGTGCCACCAAGTATGTGCAGAGCCAAATATCACATGACAAAAAGTAATTTACAGTATCTGAACACAAGCCCACAGACTTGGAGAAGAAAGGTATTATTATTCTTAGGGTATGCTGCCCTAGATGACAATTGGCTTAGTTTAACATATAGGGGTACTTTGCACACTTCGACATCGCAGGTGCGATGTCGGTGGGGTCAAATCGAAAGTAACGCACATCCAGCGTCGCTGTCGACATCGGAGTATGGGAATCGCTTTTACTACAATTAACGAGCGCAAAAGAGTCGAAATCGTATGATCGGTGTAGCGTCGGTCATTTCCATAATTTCGGAAGGACCGATGTTACGATGTTGTTCCTCGTTCCTGCGGCAGCATACATCGCTGTGTGAGAAGCCACAGGAGCGAGGAACATCTCCTACCTGCGTCCCGGCTGAAATGAGGAAGGAAGGAGGTGGACGGGATATTTATGTCCCGCTCATCTCCGCCCCTCTGCTTCTATTGGCCGCCCGCCGTGTGACTTCGCTGTGACGCCGCACGACCCGCTCCCTTAGGAAGGAGGCAGTTCGCCGGCCAGAGCGACATCGCAGGGCAGGTAAGTGCGTGTGAAGCTGCCGTAGTGATAATGTTCTCTACGGCAGCTATCACAAGATATCGCAGTTGCGACGGGGGCGGGGACTATCGCGCTCAGCATCACTAGCATCGGCCTGCGATGTCGTAATGTGCAAAGTACCCCATAGTGTTGCCTTGACAAACTTCCTATAAAGTATCAAAGCCTCTGAGCAGTAACTATAGTTGGGGCGATTGTCTTGTTTTGCACCGCTCTAGGCTAATACTGAATGGATAAAAAATGTAGAATGATTACATTTTGCAAAACAAATTCTAGGTGTGGTCTCCTGGCTTACAAAAATGTCCAACCATCTAATTATCATTTATGTCTCCCTTTGCCACAGGCAAGAGAAGTTGCATTGGAGAAGGTTTGGCACGAATGGAATTATTTCTCTTTCTCACCACCATATTACAAAGATTTACCCTGAAACCAGTGGTAGATCCGGAGAAGATCGAGATCTCCCCACAACCAAATACAAATGGAGCAATACCAAGGACCTACAAGATGTATGTGACACCCAGATAACTGAGATGCTCCTAGGAACCATTTCTTTATTTCCTGACCTATTAACCTTTGATATTAATTGCGGAATGTTTGTTAGAAATGGAAATTATTTCTTTTAGAATTCAAAACCTATATTAAAATTTTATAATGATGATCCATTGTTGTGCCTGCTATGTTTGTGTAGATATTTATATAATCTGTGTCAAATATAAGGCATATGATGGCACCTTTCTGGGCCTCACTGCCTCCATTTCATGTCATATAGACTTTGATGAGCATCATACTAACAGAGATTCTCCTCTAAAAGTATTGCTTATATCACCCACTGCATGCGACTTTCATGACCTACAGAATATTCGTCCGTACCTATCGCACACTAGGTCTTCCCTAACTTTCTAGAAGGAACCGTCTTTTACCTTATCAACTAACTCCTCCCATTGTGGGCTAGTCCTAATACTTAACTATCTCTCACCCTATTGTTTAGTAGTTACTAGGGATGAGCGAATGTATTCGCCACTGTTCAGTATCAGACGGATAATGGGGTATTTGAGGTATTCTCTATCTGACGGCTAATATGATATTCGCTCCAATACTTTCATTTTCATTTCTGGACTTCCTGGTGACTTTTTCCAGCCAATGAATACATCTGACGTTGCTTGCCCTCACAGTAGTGCTGCAGCCATCTTTGTTGTGGTGTTACTGTGATTGGCTTGGCCGCACAGCGTCATAGGGGCTATATAAAGCAGCCGTCACTTTGTGTGTGTGACGCCCTGGACTAGCCAGGTAGTCACATACATAGCAACACACACACCCCCACCCTAGGCAGTCACACCAGCCAAACCAAAAACCCTTGTTGCCTCCCTCCAAAGTCTGATGTCCACACCAGGTGGGGCGGAGCCAGGCGGTTGGCCCCACCCACCGAGGAGTTCACAGGCCTGGAGGCAGGAAAAGTGACAGTTCAGTCTTGGAGGTGAAAGTGAGAGGCGTGAACATTTGAGGTGTCTGGGTTGGAGCCCAGACACTGACAGCAAGGTTGGCAAACGGTGGTGGCCGTCTGCAGGAGTTGGTGGAACTCCGCAGAGCCGTAAGGACTGGGGTTGGGCGTCGGCCCGTCGGTACCGGACCGGGGAACGGAGTGAAGCTAAGCACACAGGCAGGGCCATCGGACCCCGACCAGGCTTGGAGCCGCCGTCAATAGTCAAATCCAAATGTGACAGGAACCCCAGGTGTTTCTCAACTACTAAGTCCCGATTGAAGGCAACCGTCCACCCAGAGAGGATATACAGCCACCGCCACAGGCTAGAGATCCAAGGGCCAGCGCCTGCGGGCAAAACGGGCTCCTACGGCACCTATACGCCGGGGAGCGGACTACCGGTGGGCAACCACAGGAGTCAAGAACATTCTCAAAGGTGCAGGAAAGACAGCCACCATCAGCCGTCTGGGAGAGCACAACAACACTGCAGCCAGCTGCGGGACCCGTCTATCTGACCGTTTTGGTTTACCTACGACTCTGTCAGTGATTGTCTGTGTGAGTACACCAGTGCTGTCCAGCACCGCGCCGCGCAGTCCCTGCACCCCAGCCATCCATCCTCCCCGTATCACCATCGGGCCCCGAGATCACCAACCCCTGCCCACGGAGGGGACCACATCTCAGCTGCACCCTACCATCTCTCCAGGGATCCCCGTTACCAGCAGCGGTGGTGTCATTATCACCACGACCCGTGGGTGGTGTCACGAACAATCTCCATCCCCATTTCACTCACGGGTGAGGAGCGCTGCTCGAATCCCCGGGTCCGGTCCACCGCTCGAGCCACCGAGCAGCAGCAGCAGCAGAAGCCCCGGACCCGAGCATAGCGAGCGCGTGCCCTCCGCCCGCGACATGTGACATTCCTGAGCTGCCGGTGTAGCGAGACTGGTCTGTGTGCGGTACAGCGGTTTTCCAACCAACTAATACTAGTCCTTCCAAGGGCTGAAGCTATTTAGCATTAGCAGTTAGCGACTGTGTAAATCATAGAAACAGGTATAGGGACAGTGCAGTTTGTTCTATGAGATAGTGTTCCTGCTGCAGAATCCAAAATAGTCGTTATAAGGACTGAAGACAGTGTCACTGTGTGCTAGCAGCTGTATAATTCATAGAACTGCTGCTGCAAAAAAAAAAATCCTCTTATTAGTGCTGCATACGATCTGTTACTGCAGTGTGTGATATAGGGACAGCTTATTCACAGACAGGGAGAGATTAAAAGCTGTCCTGACATCTGCTTCTAATAATCAACAATCTCAGCACTGCTACATCCCTTGTGTCTGTTATACTAGCAATAGGTATTACAACTTGCAAAAAAAGGTCCCAAAATTGTAAAAACAACGGGTTCAGGTGTAGTGTAGTGTCTGTAAGTCACCATCTCAATTCACAGTCTGTGTTACCAAATTTTTATTAATACTAGGTGTCAGTGGCACAACTTTTGCCTCAAGGCCAGTACCTTCCTACAAGCAACCTAGCATACTTTTCGGGGCTTCATATCTTACAGAACCTACATAGTGGCTTGACGCAACTAACACACAGTCTTAAGGCCGCTTTACACGCTGTGATCTCGCTAGCGAGATCGCTAGCGTGCGTACCTGCCCCCGTGGGTTGTGCGTTACGGGCAAATCACTGCCCGTGACGCACAGCCGCACAACATCGCTCGAACCCGTCACACGTACTTACCTGCCTAGTGACGTCGCTGTTGCCGGCGAACCGCCTCCTTTCTAAGGGGGTGGTTCGTTCGGCGTCACAGCGATGTCACTAAGCGGGCGCCCAATAGAAGCAGAGGGGCGGAGATGAGCGGGACGAACATCCCGCCCACCTCCTTCCTCATTGCAGGCGGACGCAGGTAAGGTGAGGGTCCTCGTTCCTGCGGTGTCACACATAGTGATGTGTGCTGCCGCAGGAATGACGAACAACATCTTACCTGCAGCAGCAACAATATTTGGGAATGGAGGAGCGTGTCAATGAGCAACGATAAGGTGAGTATTTTTGCTCGTTAGCGGTCGCTCGTGTCACATGCAACGACGTCGCTAACGAGGCCGGATGTGCGTCACGAATTCCGTGACCCCAACGACATCGCGTTAGCAATGTCGTTGCGTGTAAAGCGTCCTTTAGTGTTACCCAATTTGTATTAATACTTGGTGTCAGGGGCACAACTTCTGCCTCAAGGCCAGTACCTTCCTATCAGCCACCTAGTGTAATTTTGGGGGCTTCATATCTTACAGAACCTACATAGTGGCTTGCTCTTACTAAAACACAGTCTGAGTGCCAAAAACCAATACTAAAATAAAAGTGTTATCAAGCCCTGTTTTCTTTTGAGGCTGAAAGACATTCACAACATCTTTGTCGACTTCTCCAAGTGGTAGTTTGTCCAATAAAGGTACCTTTTGGTTTTTAGACTTACAGAAACAGCTATCGTGAGAAACTATTAACACAAGTTTAACAACCTGGCATAAGTGTAGTTCCACTGCCTGTAGAAAAGGTCACGTTAAAGTATTCATCTTCAATAATCAAACGAAAAAAATGGGAAAAAGAGGGGCTAAGGGCCATGGACGAGGTGGTAGTGACAGTGGTGGTCGCCGAAGCAGTGTGATCAAGCCAAAGAAAAAGGTTCCTGCTTTATCTACCTCTGCCTTCCTATCCCAATTTTCTTGTCCACATGGGAAAGCACTCTTGCGCCCTGAACAATGCGAACAGGTAACGAGTTGGCTAGCAGAAAATGCCTCCAGTAACTTGTTGAGTAGCAAATCGCAAGGGTCCACACAGACAGACTTGAGTAGCCCAGAGGCTGGCCCATCGAATCCTCAGCCTGGTCATCCTTCCTCACAACATCAGTATTTTAAGGAAACATATGACACCAAAGCAGGTTACTCTGAGGAACTGTTTAAGGGACCCTTTGACCTTTCTTGCCTCTCACCGCACAACACCACCAACGCAGGTGAGGCTGTGGTGTGCAGTGATGCACAGATCTTTGAGCACCCAAGGCCACAAGAAAGCCATGTTGTTGGCCGTGACATTCTGGGCAATCAGGTGGAAGTGTTGGAGGATGATGAGACATAGTTGCCCTCAGGTCAGCCTGAAACCTCCATTCCTGAAGATATTGACCATCAGGAATTTGAAGACGACCTGGTCGATGATGAGGTGACTGATCCAACATGGACAGGTGGCATGGATTGCGAGAGCAGCAGTGCAGAGGAGCATGTGCCCATAGTCCGTAAAAAGGCTGTAAGACATAGGGTTTCGACCACTGCCAGAGGTCAATCAACTGTGCACATGACACCACCACCTGTGGTATCTCAGAGTCCAAGGGTCCGTGCACCACCTGTGCCATCTCATAGTCCAAGGGTCCATGCAACACCTCAGCCATCTCAGAGTCCAAGGGTCCGTGGTGCGATTGTGTGAGAGTTTTTTTTCCAAGAGTCCTTCGGACCAAACGGTTGCCATTTGTCACATCTGTTAGACCAAGCTTAGCAGAGGCAAAAATACTTCCAGCTTGGGCCCCTCCAGCATGAGAAACCATATGTTAGCTACGCACACCACTAGGTGGTTGACAGCTGTAGGTGAAAAACACGATTTCCAGACTCAAAATTCTGCCACTTCCCCTGGGCTGCCTGCTTCCCAAACTGTTGTGCAAGATGCTGGCACTGATGCCTCCTTCTCCCAACTTGATGTTGGCCAAACTCAATCATCAACGACATCAGCTTTGATGTCCCAGCGTTCCGTTCAGTTGTACCACAGACCGTCGAAAAGAAGCGAAAATACCCTGTTACACATCCAAGGGAAGAAACCATTACTGCACACATTGCACGATTGATAGCCCTTGGGATGTTGCCATATCGGCTTGTGGGAACAGAGGCTTTCCGCGACCTTTTGGCGGTGTTATAACATCGGTACTCTGTGCCTAGCCACCATTATTTTTCTCGTTGTGCCATCCCCACTCTCCACAATCACGTGTCTGTAAACATCAAACAAGCTCTCACCAACGCCATAACAGGGAAGGTCCACTTTACCACAGACACGTGGACAAGCGGAAGTGGACAAGGACGCTACATCTCACTTACAGCACACTGGGTGAACCTGGTGGCGGCTGGTACAGAGTTTGGGCCGGCAACATCCCATATAGTTCCCACACCCAGAATAGCAGGGCCCACTTCAATCACAGTTTCAGTAGCTTCCTACACAGAAACAACTCCCTCCTCCTCCTACTCTTCATCTGGCTTCTGTGCATCCTCTTCAACATCCACCAATGTCCAACCGTTGACATCATTACCCAGCTTGAATCTCTGCAGCACTGCCTCGGCTAAGCGGCAACACGCTCTACTGAAGCTCATCTGTATTGGTAACAAATCGCACACGACACCTCAGCTTTTAAAAAAAAAATAACTAAGCAGACAGATGAGTTGCTTGAGCCGTTGGACCTCCGTCCAGGGATGGTAGTGTGCAATAATGGTCATAATCTGGTGGCGGCTTTAAAGCTTGGAAAGCTTGTACATGATCCTTGTATGGCCCACGTTGTAAATTTAGTAGTTCAGCACTTTCTGAAGAAATACCCTGGGATACCAGACCTACTTACCAAGGTACGACGTATTAGCGTACATCTCCGCAAGTCATCTCCCTCTTTTGCTGGCCTGGCAGTGCTGCAGCAGCGCTTGCCTCGTCACAGACTAATATAGTACCGCCCTACAAGATGGAATTCAACCTATCATATGTTGGCCAGGATCCATGTGTAGCAGAGGGCAGTATGCTAATTCCAGCTGGAACATGCCCGTCAAACGCAGCTGCCAGACATAAGTACTGCCGAGTGGGTGTGGATTGCAGACATTTGTCAGGTCTTAGAGAGTTTTGATTACTGTACCAACATTGTGAGCAGTGAGGATGCTGTTATCAGCATTACCATTCCACTGATTTGTTTATTGAATCGCTCTCTGTATGGTCTGACTAACCAAAGTGTTCATGCACCCGAGTTGTCTGTGGATCCAGACTTCACAATGGTAGCTAGTAATCCACACAACCTCGGCCAACAAGCTCAGGCCACCTTTGCTCAGCATGATGAGGATGAGGAGGATGATGAAGAATAGGAATGCTTTGAAGTTGGTAACCAAGGGACTGACAACGCAAGGTTCAAGGCTGTCCAGCATGGATGGCCTGAGGAGCAGCAGGAGGAGAGAGAGACTGAGGAGGAGAGGAGGTTTAGGGAGAGAGAATGTATTCTTAGCAGTGACACACAAAGGTTTCCAGTTCGGAGTCTGGGACACATGGCACAGTTCATGTCACACTGCTTTTCTTATGACTGTCGGCTAGTCCACATTTTGGCAGACAACAAATACTGGTTATGTACCTTCCTTGTCCCACGCTACAAAGACAAATTTGCTTCTCTACTTGTGGAGGCAAAAAGGATTGTACTACGAAAACATTCAAGAGGGCTGTAGTGGAGCAGTTGATGAAATGATTAACCTCAGATCATGTTGGCGTCAGAGGTAGTGTGTCATCTCACGCAACAGGATTACAAGAGATGGCTAAGCATAGTAGGAGCAACACAGGCGGGGGACTAATGTGCCAAAACTGGTCCATTTTCCACAAACTGTCAACTGCGAATCAGATACGGGTTGGGGGAACGATGACAAGGAGGGAACAGTTAAGTAAGATGGTGAGGGACTATGTAGGTGACCGTATCAGCGTGCTTTCCGAGTCTACTGTTCCCTTTAACTATTGGGTTTCCAAGCTCAACACTTGGCCAGACCTTGCGTTATACGCTTTGGAAGTGCTAGCTTGCCCTGCTGCGAGTGTAAGACACAAAATCATTGAACCAAGGCACATCTCGCATCAGAATCAACGCCACTCCATAGGGCACATGAACAAGGAAAAAAGAACTGGAGCTTACAAGGCTGTTCGTATAAAATATCAAAAAGCTTTATTATAAATTTCTTTATTTTAAAAATTGGTTTCAATCATTATAGAAAATATACATATATGGTGCTAGTAGAGGACAAGGTGAATTACCACATATAAGTGGGGGAGCAAAGGTGATAGACACCCCAAGTAGGGGATAGTTACTAGCAGGGACAAAGGGTCATGAGTAGTCATAAGTAGCTGGCTAATAAGTATGGGGCCTCTGTCCTGACAGGATACATAAAGTGTATAGCCAAATCGGCATAAGTTCCTTTGGACAGGGCAGAGGTTCCAAAAATCAAACTAATCATGGGAGAGAGATCAAAAAATGACCAGCTAACAGATATGGCGTCTCTGTCCTGACAGGGCACATGAAAATGTATAGCCAAATCGGCATAGGTCCATTAGACAGGGCAGAGGCCACCCAATAACAGACTAGTCATACGAAAAAGACCCTAAAAACCCATAACTTACACATAGTCAAGAGGGTGATCACCAGAGCGTCCTACAACAGTAAAAGGAGCCTTCCTACGCGCGTTTCGCACGGATTACGTCTGCTGGCTTCATCAGGGAAGGTGTACGGCAATTGCCGTTCAAGGACCTTAAATAGGAAGTCACATGACTTCATTGGGCAGACCAGGACCTAGAAAATGTGTCCCAGCCAATCGGATCCCCGCTGACGCACACGCGCACCGCGCGCCCCGCATCACACGCCCCACAGCCGTCCAATGGGAGAGGGAGCCCGGAGCACAGCAACTACGTGCTCCCAGGCCACCCCCACCCAACAAGGACGGCCAAGGGGCGGGCAAGGCAGGCGAGCGGCGCGCACGGGGCACGGAGATCAGAGGGCGGGACACAGCTCCCAGCTAGAGCCCGTCAATCAGCCAGTCGGGTTGCCATGACGGCGCGCACCCAACGCGCGGCGAAAGTCCACACCAAGTCCCCGGCAGTCCAGCGAGGGGGGACGCGGCGGGCCCCCGGGCCCAGGGGTCCACAGCATCCCCCCCACACCCAGAAAGACGCCGGGCAGGCAGTGGGGACAAATCACCGCGCGATGGGAGCGCGCACAACAGCCAGAGGGCGGGACAGGCTAATAGCTGGAAATGGAAAATGTGGACAATAAATAAGTATCCATGCTATCCCATAGATAAGACTACAATAGATAACAATGGCATCAGTCATAATACATAAAAACAAAGGAACAAGGGAATTATTATGAGGAAATCTTCTTAAAGTGACAGTACGTCCATATCATAGGGGAATCATATGCGAACAATTTTCCAAAATCGATGTCAGGTCCAAGTCCGACATGCACACCACAATGGATTATTACTGTGACAAGGTCCTATGAAGGCAAGAGAATTTAAATTAGGAACACTGAAAATTAATAATGGGGACAAAAGAAACCAAATAAAAAATTAAAAAACTTTTGGCCCGTGAACTAAAATGGATCACCATTTTGGACACAGCAACACCAAAGGGCCTTAATGAGGCTCTAAATTTTGCCCCGTTTCTATGAGGAATTCCTGTCATGTACTGCACCATTCCTTTCCTTTTTAATTTAGGGTATTTTTTAACTATAATTTTTTATTTGGTTTCTTTTGTCCCCATTATTAATTTTCAGTGTTCCTAATTTAAATTCTCTTGCCTTCATAGGACCTTGTCACAGTAATAATCCATTGTGGTGTGCATGTCGGACTTGGACCTGACATCGATTTTGGAAAATTGTTCGCATATGATTCCCCTATGATATGGACGTACTGTCACTTTAAGAAGATTTCCTCATAATAATTCCCTTGTTCCTTTGTTTTTATGTATTATGACTGATGCCATTGTTATCTATTGTAGTCTTATCTATGGGATAGCATGGATACTTATTTATTCTCCACATTTTCCATTTCCAGCTATTAGCCTGTCCCGCCTTCTGGCTGCTGTGCGCGCTCCCATCGCGCGGTGATTTGTCCCCACTGCCTGCCCGGCGTCTTTCTGGGTGTGGGGGGGATGCTGTGGACCCCTGGGCCCGGGGGCCCGCCGCGTCCCCCCTCGCTGGACTGCCGGGGACTTGGTGTGGACTTTCGCCGCGCGTTGGGTGCGCGCCGTCATGGCAACCCGACTGGCTGATTGACGGGCTCTAGCTGGGAGCTGTGTCCCGCCCTCTGATCTCCGTGCCCCGTGCGCGCCGCTCGCCTGCCTTGCCCGCCCCTTGGCCGTCCTTGTTGGGTGGGGGTGGCCTGGGAGCACGTAGTTGCTGTGCTCCGGGCTCCCTCTCCCATTGGACGGCTGTGGGGCGTGTGATGCGGGGCGCGCGGTGCGCGTGTGCGTCAGCGGGGATCCGATTGGCTGGGACACATTTTCTAGGTCCTGGTCTGCCCAATGAAGTCATGTGACTTCCTATTTAAGGTCCTTGAACGGCAATTGCCGTACACCTTCCCTGATGAAGCCAGCAGACGTAATCCGTGCGAAACGCGCGTAGGAAGGCTCCTTTTACTGTTGTGGGACGCTCTGGTGATCACCCTCTTGACTATGTGTAAGTTATGGGTTTTTAGGGTCTTTTTCGTATGACTAGTCTGTTATTGGGTGGCCTCTGCCCTGTCTAATGGACCTATGCCGATTTGGCTATACATTTTCATGTGCCCTGTCAGGACAGAGACGCCATATCTGTTAGCTGGTCATTTTTTGATCTCTCTCCCATGATTAGTTTGATTTTTGGAACCTCTGCCCTGTCCAAAGGAACTTATGCCGATTTGGCTATACACTTTATGTATCCTGTCAGGACAGAGGCCCCATACTTATTAGCCAGCTACTTATGACTACTCATGACCCTTTGTCCCTGCTAGTAACTATCCCCTACTTGGGGTGTCTATCACCTTTGCTCCCCCACTTATATGTGGTAATTCACCTTGTCCTCTACTAGCACCATATATGTATATTTTCTATAATGATTGAAACCAATTTTTAAAATAAAGAAATTTATAATAAAGCTTTTTGATATTTTATACGAACAGCCTTGTAAGCTCCAGTTCTTTTTTCCTTGTTCCTGCTGCGAGTGTGTTGTCTGAGCCTGTTTTCAGCGGGGTGAATAATAACAGATAGTCGCACACGACTTTCCAAGGAAAGTGCAGACAGTTTGACGATGATCAAAATGAACCATAGATGGATTGCCCCAGAGTATGCCCTGTTTCTTATCCTACCATTTTTAAAAAAAAAAAAAAAAAAGCTCTTGGGAGCTGTTGGGAGTACCTTGTGATGCTTAGCTACATGGTGTCTGAACCACTACACCCTAGGGGGAACTGAATGTATTAAACTCCTTGGCATGTTATGCCCTGTTGCTTATCCTACCAATTGTTTTTAAAAAAAGCTGTTGGGAGTACCTACTGATGCAGTGCTCCATAGTGTCTGAACCATTATCCCCTGGGGACACTGAATGTATTAAACTCCTTGGCATGTTAAGCCCTGTTGCTTATCCTACCACTTTTTTTTTAAATAAGGTGTTGGGAGCTGTTGGGAGTACCTTTTGTTGCTTTGCTACATGGTGTCTGAACCACTATACCCTAGGGGAACTGAATGTATTAAACGTCTTGGCATGTTATGCCCTATTGCTTATCCTACCAATTTTTTTTTTTTTTTTTAAAAAAAGCTGTTGGTTGCTGTTGGTACAGCTTTTGATGCTGTGCTACATGGTCTTTGAAGCATTCCCCCCTGGGGAAACTGAATTTTTTGAAATCATTGGAATAAAGCCTGAGTTCCAGAGTGAAACAACTGCCACTTCCACGGTGCTGCATGCTTCACAAACTGCGGTCTAGGCAGCAGGCGATGATGCCTCCTGCACTCAACCTGCTTTTGGTCAGATGCAATCATCATCAACGACATCAGCTTCGATGTCCCAGCGTGGCATTCGTTTGTCTATAAAACATACATTTCTGAATCATTTGAATAGAATTTGAATATAGGGCCGGTGGTGTTGAAGCTGGTGGTGGAGGAGGAGGAGGAGGAGGAGGGCAAGGCCAACACCCAAATGGCCACATTGGCAATAGCACTGTAAAGTGTTATGGAGTACGTATTCCAACTTTCACACTAATGATATAGGGGACGCAGAAAACTACTAATGACTGCCATCCCTCCCCAATGTATGTTACAGGGCCCACCTGAGAGCCCTAAGAAGTCTGAGATTTGAGGACAGCCAGTGGCCCTTAACCCCTTCACGACCATGGACGGATATATCCGTCATGGATCGTGTCCCGGTAAGCCCCGCCCCCTGCCGCGGGCAGGCGGCGTGGATCGGCACACATATCAGCTGTTTTCAACAGCTGACATGTGTGCCTACATGTTCCGAGTGGAATCGCATTCCACCCGGAACATTAACCCCTTAGATCTCGCTGCCAAAGTCTGGCAGCGAGATCTATATGCGCGCGGCCATCTTTTTTACTTACCGCCGCCCCCTCCGGACGTCACGTGAGTGATCACGTGACGTTCGGTGGTTGCCATCGTAGCACAGGGTCATGTGATGACGCCTGGTGCTACGAAGTTTCACTTTCATTCTTCCTCGGCACGGAGCAGAGGAAGAAAGAAAGTGACTATTTCTGCTGTTTACAGCGGTATAGCTGTAATCAGCAGATAGCGATCAGCAATCGGATTGCTGATCACTATAGCCCCCTAGGGGGACTAGTAAAATAAAATAAAAAAAGTAAAAAAAAAGTTTTAAAAAATTAAAAAAAAAACAAAAAACCTAAAAGTTCAAATCACCCCCCTTTCCCCCCATTGAAAATTAAAGGGTTAAAAAATAAATAAATATACACATATTTGGTATCGCCGCGTTCAGAAATGCCCGATCTATCAAAATATAAAATCAATTAATCTGATTGGTAAACGGCGTAGTGGCAAAAAAATTCCAAACGCCTAAATTACGTTTTTTGGTCGCCGCAAGTTTTACGCAAAATGTAATAACAGGCGATCAAAACGTAGCATCTGCGCAAAAATGCTACCATTAGAAACATCAGCTCGAGACGCAAAAAATAAGCCATCACTGAGCCATAGATCCCAATAAATAAGAACGCTACGTGTTTCGGAATATGGCGCAAAACGTGCGCCACTTTTATTGGACAAACTTGTGAATTTTTTTTAACCCCTTAGATACAAGTAAACCTATACATGTTTGGTGTCTACAAACTCGCACCGACCTCAGGTATCATACCCACACATCAGTTTTACCATATAGTGAACACCGTGAATAAAACATCCCAAAAACTATTGTGCCATCACACTTTTTTTGCAATTTTTCCACACTTGGAATTTTTTTGCTGCTTTCCAGTACACCATATGGTAAAACTTATGGTTTCATTTAAAAGTACAACTTGTCCCGCAAAAAACAAGCCCTCATATGGCAAGATTGACGGAAAAATAAAAAAGTTACGGCTCTCGGAAGAAGGGGAGCAAAAAACAAAAACGCAAAAACGGAAAGTGCCCCGGGGCTGAAGGGGTTAAAGGGCCACTGGAGCCGGTGGTGCTGGTGGAGGAGGAGAAGGGCAAGGTCAACATCCCAACGGGCACATTTTAGCTGACCTTTTAAAGTGCTGTCAAATTTGTCCCAAAAAAGGAGGCGTGAGACAGACACCAATCTACATATATTATTGCCTTATTCTGTCTGTCTGTCTGTCTGTCACCAAAATGACGTCATTACAGTGACAACCATCGCATTGGCCGCTAGGCTCGGCCTGGCCCTGCCCCCCGCACGGATTGGCCGTTCGGCCAGGCCCCTCCCCTCACATGCATTGGCCGCTTGGCCAGGCCCCACCCCCTCACGCATTAGACGCTCGACCTGGCCCCACCCCCCGCACGCATTCCCGAACCCACACGGAGCCCCGACTTCCAGGTGAGTGCTGCACCCCCGGGAGCCCACACCGGCAACCCAGCCGAGACATACCCTCGCGTTGCTGGGGTTGCCGGCATACGCTGCTAACCATGGTACACATCGCGTAACCATGGAAACCACTTTGCCTAATTACCCGATTGTGTACCATGATTACCAGCGTATGCCGGCTCCCTGCCCATTCAGATCCTTGGTCTCCCGCTGTCAAACACGCCGATGCGTGCTGCACAGCTGGAGACCAACAAACAAAAAGTGAACCAGCACTGTCGCTTTGAATAGTTACCTGATGTGTACTGTACCATGCTTACCAGCTTACCCCGACTCCTGACACACGTGTCCCGATGGTAACCATGATACACATTGGGTAACTATGGAAACTGCTTTGCATAGTTGCCCGTTCGGCTATGCCCCCCACACACTTTGCCCGCTCGGCCATGCCCCCACACACTCTGCCCGCTTGGCCACACCCCCACACACTCTGCCCACTCGGCCACACCCCCACACACTCTGCCCACTTGGACACGCCCCCACACACTTTGCCCGCTCAGCCACGCTCCCACACACTCTGCCCGCTCGGCCATGCCCCCCACACTCTGCTCGCTCGGCCACGCCCCCCACACACTCTGCCCGCTCAGCCATGCCACCCACACACTCTGCCCGCTCGGCCACGCCCCCACACACACTATGCCTGCTCGGCCACGCCCCCACACACATTGGACACCTATACACCTCCCCCCATGACTACTCCACCTAATAGACACCCACTGTGCCCGCTCGGCCACGCCCTCCACACACTCTGCCTGCTCGGCCACACCCCCACACACTCTGCCCACTTGGACACGCCCCCCACACACTTTTCCCGCTCAGCCACGCCTCACACACACATTGGGCACCTATACACCTCCCTTCAGGACTAATCCACCTAATAGATACCCACTCTGCCCGCTCGGCCACACCCCCACACTCTGCCCGCTCGGCCACGCCCGCCACACACTCTGCCCGCTCGGCCACGCCCACTACACACTCTGCCCGCTCGGCCATGCCCCCCACACACTCTGCCAGCTCGGCCACGCCCCCCCACACATTGGGCACCTATACACCTCCCCCCAGGACTATTCCACCTAATAGACACCCACTCTGCCTGCTCGGCCACGCCCCCCACACACTCTGCCCGCTCAGCCATGCCCCCCACACACATTGGGCACCTATACACCTCCCCCAGGACTACTCCACCTAATAGACACCTCCCCCCAGGACTACTCCACCTATTAGACACCTCCCCCCAGGACTACTCCTCCTATTATACTCCTCTCCCCCAGGACTACTCCTTCTATTATACTCCTCTCCCCCAGGGCTACTCCTACTATTATACTCCGCTCCCCCAGGGCTACTCCTACTATTAGACTCCTCCCCCAGGACTACAGGGGCGTACTAAAATGCTAATGAGGGGTGACTGACCGGGGAACTAACGCCCAGGGGGCTAGTCCCTGTGCTCATTAGCATATGGTAAAAGAACTTTAGAAATACTTTTCCTAAAGATCACTTTATCTATGTTACTAGATACAGGGACGGTTAGGCAGGGATTAGCAATATGCACCCAGAACTGCTCGTGGTTCTGGGTGCACACAGGACCTGACAGGTTCACTTTAAGTAAAATCTGTATTCAGTAAAGACCTTCCAATTAATGAGATAGGAGATGGCGGTTGGTGTTGATGAGATTCTATGTAGATCTCTGCCTTTAACTCCTCCCTCTTCCTCTAGCTCCGCCCTCCTCCCATCATCATAGAATCTCATCAGCACCAACTGCCATTTCCTGTCTCAATAATGGGAAAGATTTTACCTCAGAACTGAGAATTTTTATAACAACTTTGGTAGAGAAAGAAGTAAATTTGTGGAGCCCCCATTCCACGAAAACTCTCCCTATCTAGATGACCCTATTATGCCCTACACTCTTAAAGAAAGCAGCGAATGTCAATTCTTCATTCAGGCCACTGGGTGTTTGTGTTTTGAGATGGAATATCTATCTCGTCTCACATGGTAAAATGTTTGTCCCAATTTTCTCCTCCTGGTGATTAGTCGATCTTGTCTATCTCTATTAATTTTATTCCAGAGTTGACCCCTCCATGTACATTATGCATATGTCTAACCAGTTGGGTATTTTTCTTGTTGATAACGTTCCTGAGATGTTCCATGAACCTTCTCCTAAACTCATGGGTGATCATTCCTATACATTCCAGGCCACAATGACGGATGCCCTTGTAGCAAACATCTCTGGTAGGACAGTTTATAAATGATCGAATGAAGAATTTTTCACTGCCCTAGTAAAACTTCTTCCTGTTTCAATGACCGGACATGCCACACAACCTCTACAGCTCAAGGAGCTCTTGATTTTGGATGTTAACCACATTGTATTGTTAGGGTGAACTCTTAATCAGAGATCACTTGTTGCCTACTGCCTGGTCTAATTGGTGTGGATCGAGTGCATGCTTGAAAAATGACATCAGACACACAGTCGGATATTCATCTTTCCTCGGTCAGAGGTGGCTCATAACTGCCTGACTTATTCAACACCATGCCTTTATATAACCTAGGAAAGGGGCATGGTCGGCTCTACAGTGAGCATACTTGGATATGTCCATTGGTCAGTGGGTCGAACAATGTGTTAGTCCATGAGCTGATTGGTGGGCGTCCTCGTAGGCAGGTCTATTACGTCATTGGATGGATCCATGGTGATGCTGATGGGAGGGACGTCATCTGGTGGATCCATGCTGATGGTAGGGTCTCTGATGTCATCGGTGGCCATCTTAGTTATACCTGAAAACCTGGGTCATGTAAGGCAAATTAACACATTTCCCACAATCCCTTGTCAAGAGGTTAATCAACTATTTGATTAATGGCTCTCCTCAACAGTATGTTTTGGTGGAATAAAACGGCTGAGCACTAGTTTAGCCAAGCGACATTCTATTTTTGAAAGTTATAAGTGGATGAGGTCCAATTGAACTGTCTTCATCCATTAGAAGAATTGGCCAATGTTTGCGGAGAATGGATCTAACTTGCCCAGAATCATTATTAAAGGTGGTGATAAACCTAATCTTACAGTCGTTTTCTTTTTCAGGAGTAGGGATAAGGAGCTGGGTTCTGTGTTTAATCTTGACTTCTAAAGTTCAAATATGGAGAGAAAAGACCTGCATCAAAGACGAGCAACAATCTGCTTTGCACTGGTCTAAAGGCTGCTTTACACGAGTCGATCTATTGTGCGATGCATCGTTGGGGTCACGGATTTTGTGACGCACTTCCGTCATTCGTAACGACATCTCCTCATGTGACAGCTCCTTGCGAGTCCAACCGATGCCTAATCGTTTGAAATTCGGCCATCGTGTACACATCGTTTAATTCCATAAAATCGGTCAGTTTAGTCTTAATGAACGACACATTGCAAAGTGTGACACCGTGTAATCGGCCATCCTCGTAGTTGTTTGTGACGTCAGTAAACGTTCAGGGCGTATTTGTGGTTTTAAATAATCACGCCTAATCTAATCGGATTGGTTGTAGCAGATGCGTTGTGATAGGTTATTACTGTTATAAAAGACGGCGCTGTAGTCATGATGTGTGAACATTCATCCTTGGCGTCATGCACAGTGTTTTATAGTGCATTACTCCTAATTTTTCTTACGTTAGTTTGTTCGGTGGAATTTCCGACCTCACTCCTTGTATACCTTTTTTGTGGTAAGTTGTTATCTGCGAATCTTTCCTTTTTGGATCAAAATCGACATTTGGCATCATTATAATGTGTGTGTTTTATATAATTTAAGGTAACAGGATGTTCAGCAATGTCGAAACTGACATTTTATCTGTGGGTCTCCTTATGACCGAGATATTGCAGGAGGAGGAGGAAATGGACCAAAATACACGTATGAATCCTCGGCCCAAAAGATTATGGTCACGTCAATGGCTGCTTCGAAGGGATGAGATATCCCACGTGCGTCTAGTGCATGATTTACAGGAACGCAATCCGCATGATTACCGCAACTATCTACGTATGTCGGAAGAATCTTTCTCATTAGTCCTGACGCGTATCAGCCCATACATAAAGCGCAGAGATACTTTAATGCGTAAGGCTGTTCCTGCGGAAGAAAGGTTGCTGGTGACTTTGCGCTATCTTGCCACTGGCCGTAGCCTCACTGATTTACAATATTCTGCCGGTATTTCGAGATCCCTATTAAGTTCATTAATTCCTGAGACTTGTCAGGCAATAATACATGCGTTAGCAGATTTCATGCCTTTCCCCAAGACAACTTCAGAATGGTCTGATATAGCTCATAATTTTGCGACGAGGTGGCAATTGCCCCATTTTCTGACTCCTGAATGGAAAGCATACTTGTTGATGACCTTGGAATCTCTTGATCTCTTGTGAAGTCAAGTAGATCAAAATACCACAGCCGTGGGACATAAAGATCGGCAGTCGCAGCCCATGAACGTCGTGACTCCGCGACTTTATTTAGTTCCTTTTTATATACAGTGCGTATTCCTTGTATTTTTTTCTTGATCATATTTACATCCACTGGCTCATTTGGAAAATGGTTTTTATAGATAGTAATCAGATCCGCATAAGCTGCTTGTTTGATGCGTTTGTTACTATATTCAGGCGATTTAATTTTCCAAATACAGGTTAATGTGCGATATTTTTCAATGAAATCACGCAAAAATAATTCGTTTTGATGAGCCGTCATCTGTGAAAGAATATATGAGAACATTTTATTTTACACTGTTATAATAAACATGTAATTTTTTACATTTATAACAGAAAAAAAATGAGAAAAAAAATTAAAAACATTATTATGTTTCAAAAAACATAATACACGATAAAACCTACACAAATCACAAAAAAAAAAAACATTAATAAAAAATAATTGAGAACGGCTAAATGACACAATAAAGAAACCATACAAAACCAAAGTTTACCCACCTTTGGAGGATAGATACTCTGAATTCGTCAAAAACCAGACAATAAACAAGATTGATGCTAAGGACACACGAGGCAACAAAGACAGGCGCAGAAGCGAAACTATATATATGGTATGTAACCAATCAACCACATTAGCAGAACTGGATTGAGCAGGTCAGAAGAATTCAGGGCGTGCAACAATCCAGACAACGTCACGGAGGGCTGTATAGTTTGCCTAATTACGCCCATGCAAAAGACAGATTGACCAAAGGAAAACATGTGTGAAGCCTTTTGGACGTCCGCCATGGCCAATCAATATATCGATGAGCGCTTTGTGGTCGTTTGACAACACTCAACGTGTGACACATGGACAAATACCTATCAGCGATACAAAAAAAAAAAAAAAAAAAGACTTTGCCAAATAAATCGCACGATGGATTGACTCGTGTAAAGCAGGCTTAAGGAACCAGACCGCTATTGTGAACATGGGACACCTGCCCTGGAGCTACATGCTCAAAATCAGACAGCAGTGCAAAACTTCAGATCCAACACAGGAAAAAAGAAAAAAGCAACAACTCACCAGGTGATGAGATCAAGTCTTATTTATTTTGCAAACACGGGGGACATGTAGTGCAGGGATAGGGAGCCAAAGCCTCGGATAACGGTCACCGTCTCGCGCTAGTGGGGTGCTTCTACGGGTCCATGATGACCCGTAAAAGGAGGACCCTTAGAAGCGCCACACTAGCGCAAAACCATCCCCCTTGTCCGAGGCTTTGGTTCCCCCTCCCTGCACTACATGTCACCCGTGTTTGTTGTGAAGCCCCTCAGGTGTTGTATCGGTGCATACCTTCAGGGACTCCACGTAGCTGGTTCTGGTCACAGGTAGGAGATCTTCTTTGTAGTCGTGACGCCACTCTCAGTATTGCGGCCAGTAGGGACCGCCACTGCAGGTTGAGGGTCGCCTGGGGCTGATGGTGTGTGCAGTTAGTTGGAATAGCCTCCTGAGAGTGAGGCAAGCCCCAGGGCCCGGTGTAGGTGCGTAGTACCACAAGTCGCAGAATGACCACACAGGCAGGATGTCTTTTAGGGTTTTTACTCACATTTGATGGCAGGGTGAGTAACCCGGGCGTAGCTGGGATGAACCAGATGGGAACCAGGTATCCTTCAGGCTGACTTTATGAGGGTGACTACCAACTCGCCTTCCTTAGCCCTTGGTGGTTTGGGGTGACCCCGACTTTGAGTCCCTATGGGGGTCACCCAGGGAAGATGCTGCAGCCTCTCTCCCCCTTTTGTTTGCCGTTTGCTTGTTCCCCGGACCAGGCCACTCCAGCTGCTTGCCTCCTGTGACCTATGGGCCCTCACTGCGGTTACGTGGCTGCGGCTTTTGTGGTGTTGTGGTGTGGGCTTTGAGAGCCCCACACCGGCAGGTTTAGCGGAAGAAAGCTGGATCTATCTTCGCTTCGGGATCTGCCGCCCGGTTGGGCCTGGTGCTCTCTAGCAGTCTCCTTACTTCCCACTCCGTGCTTTCTCTCTAGCTGAAGCTGGCTTTCAGGTAGCACTCCTAGTTGACCGTTCTCCCCCGTCAGTAGCCACTGCGCGGGCGCTGTTAGACAGCATCAACCCCACAGGTCTGCTCCTCACTGAGCCCTCTGGAGTTCTCTTCTAACTGACTCACATCTGGGACCTTCACTGCTGCTCCTGTCTGAGCTTCACTTTCCTGCTCCTCACTCCTCCACACTCTGCTGCAGACTCTAGACTGTTTACTCCTCCTTCTCTTTTCCCTTTTGTGCCTGCCTACGCCACCTAGCAACCAGACTCTCCACCACACCCCTTGAGAGGAGATGGAGGCTTTTGGCCCCCTCCACTATTCCAGTGGAGGTCAAGGCTTTGCCCCCTCCTGGGATCCCCAGGGGTCCTCTCATGGGTACATGTGTGAGACCTGATCACTATGCGCCTGTGTTCCACACCCCGGTCAGCCTTCTGGATTACCTGTATTGTACTGTCCCCAGCATGGGTGCAGTACTCAGTGGTGCCTGACCAGGTCAGGGGCGCCACATTTGCACAATAAAGAAGACTTGATCTCATCCCCCAGTGAGTTGCTGCTTTTTTCTTATTTCCTGTGTTGGATCTTAATCTTGACTTCATTAAAGGGAATCAACCAACAGGATTTTCACATATAAAGTACAGGCAGTGCCATACTGGTGCTAAGATGTTGATTCAAACCATAACTTTAGTTTAGAAATCAATGCTTGATTGCAGAAAAATCCTTTATCAAACCTTCAGAAATGATGTCATTGGTGCAATGGCTTGATCATCGCGGTGGGACTTTGTGGGTCGTGTCCTCTGGAATGCTTTTGTTTTTGGGCGACTGTCTGTGTCTGAGATATCCATGTTCATAGAGGACAATTCTGTATCCACGTGCTTGTGGGGCGTTTATTGTTGGTATACAAATAAGCTTTGTTATACTTTAACTTCTGGAGATCTCGAAGGGTACAGAGTAACCAAGAGTCTTAAGGGCACTTTACACACAGCGACATCGCTAGCAATGTCGCTGGTGAAAGCACCTGCCCCCGTCGGTTGCGCGCCATGGGCAAATCGCTGCCCGTAGCACACAACATCGTTAGGACCCGTCACACGTACTTACCTGCCTAGCGATGTCGCTGTGACCGGCGAACCGCCTCCTTTCTAAGGGGGCGGTTCGTGTGGCATTACAGCGACGTCACACGGAAGCCGTCCAATAGAAATGGAGGGGCGGAGAGCAGCCAACGGTAAGACACGCCCACCTCATTGCCGGCGGCCGCAGGTACGGTGTTGTTCCTCGTTCCTGCGGTGTCACATGTAGCGATGTGTGCTGCCGCAGGAACGACGAACAACCTGCGTTCTGCAACAGCAACGATTATTTGGGATTTGAACGACAAGTCAACGATCACCGATAAGGTGAGTAATTTTGATCGTTAAGGGTCGTTCGTGCGTTTCACACGCAACGACGTCGCTAACGAGGCTGGATGTGCGTCACGAATTCCATGACCCCAACGACATCTCGTTAGCGATGTCTTTGCGTGTAAAGCCCCCTTTAGAAACATTGAAGTCTTAAAAACAAGAAGTAAGTATGTGTCTTGATGAGCCTTAAATGGTCCCAGGCGAATGACCACATAGGACCTAACTGGGCCACCTTTAAAACCCAACGTGGAGCACAACAGACTCTAACGGACCAGAGGGAGAGAAGCAAGTCATGGATCTGGGATAGGTGCGTAACACAGGGTATCAACAGGTCTGCACCTTCATCTACAATGGAGCCTGTTGAGTAATTTGCCACAGACAGCAGGACAGAGCTGCTAGATGACCCCCTCATTTGCCACTGCCCCCCATTCTTATTAGCCTCTTCACATATAAATGTTTCTCCCATCCATACTGCACATTATAGCAATAGTGAGAACTTTCTTCTGGGAGAGATGAGACGGGTGGGTGTATTCACGTTCTTCTGGTTGTGGGACCTAGAAGACTAGGAGGCTCTTGGTTTCACCCATCATCTGAGCTCTAACTTTAAATTTCTTGCATAAACATGTCTGTGTATTTTTCTCCAGTATGTGTGTAATGTGAATGCAGCTGTATGTGTGTATGTAAAGAGCTTTTGTTACACATCATGTGTGTGTTTGTATACATGTATATAATGTGTGTGTGTATACTTGTAGATGATAACAGTTTCACTGACGGCTGAATAGTTTTCCAACCAAGCTCATAGGAAAAGCCCTTCATGTAAGTACCGTATATGATGTTACTTCCTGCTTATACCGGGGAGGGAAGCAGATACAACAGGACAGTCTCGCCCGGTGATCTGCAAGGAACCCACCGTTGACGCTTCTTCAATTTGTATCTGACGGAGCACAGAGATCCAGGTGAGTCCAAAGTCCTTTCATGTTTCCTTTCTCTTTGCAAACTATTGTTTTGCAATTTTTTTCCTGTCGTTAAGACTCTTAACAAAACACTACGCCTAAAGTCTTAAAGGGAACCTGTCACCAGTTTTTTCACTATTAAACTAAAAGTAGCACCATATGCACCTTCTGGGCTGCATTTTATGAATCTGCACCTTGCTCCCTGACTCCCTTTGCAGACCCCAAAAATAACTTTAAAAAAGCTGACCGCCACGTATGCTAATTACCTGATCTAGTCGGATGGGCGTCCTCTTTTTCGGCTCCTGTCCCCCTCCTGCTGCTGATCGCCGTCCTTCTTTCATGACTGACGAGATGACGCCTCCGTCATCATCCACGTTGCTCTTTCAAATTTTTTGCCTGTGCAGTCATGTCCGCTCGCGCAGGCGCAGTTCGATCTGCCATATCGCGGGCAGAGCAGAAAATATAACTGCCCTCACACGCGCCGGTGAGCTAAATGTGCAGGCACGAGGATTAGGTCGGGTACGAGCATGATGCAGTGATGCTATGCACAGCGCTGACCATAATCTCACGCCTGCGCAAATAGCTCACTGGCGCGTGCGAGGGCAGCTATGTTTTCTGCTGTGCCCGCGATATGGCAGAGCGAACTGTGCCTGCGCTAACGGACATGACTCTACACAGGTATTTGAGAGAGCAAGGAGGATGATGATGGAGGCGTCATCCACATCAATCAAGAAAGGAGGATGGTGAATAGCGGCAAGAGGGGGGACAGGAGCCGAAAAAGAGGATGCCCATCCGACTAGATCAGGTAATTAGCATACGTGGCGGTCAGCTTTTATCAAGTTACTAGCTGTAATACCTGGGAGTTGCCCGGGATAGTGACTGTCACTGTCTCTCTCCCAGTGTCTGTCTGTGTTTCACTGTCTGTCTGTCTGTCTCTCTTTCCTTGTCTGTCTGTTTCTATCTCTCTGTCTGTATTTGTTTCAGTCTATCTGTCTCCATCTGTGTGTCTGTCTCTATATGTGTGTCTGTCTGTCTCTCTCTTTCCTCGACTGTCTCATTCCCCGGCTGTCTCATTTCCAGGGCTGTCTCTTTCCAGGGCTGTCTCTTTCCAGGGCTGTCTCTTTCCAGGGCTGTCTCTTTCTGTCTTTTTCTGTTTCTCTCTATGCATCTCCCAACCGACATCTTATTACCTCACATATAAGCTTCTTATACTAACAAACATAGTCTATGAGTCACATGGAGTGTCTGTGCAAAATTTTGAGGCTGTAGCTGCCACGGTGCAGATGCCAATCCCGGACACACACACACACACACACACACACACACACACACGCGCATACACACACACACGCATGCATACACACACACAAACACACATTCAGCTTTATATATTAGATTTTTGGGGTCTGCAAGGGGAGTTTAATAGTGAAAAAACTGATGACAGGTTCCCTTTAAGGGAAACCTGTTGCTCGCTGTTGTTTAGTTCTTTTCAAACAGTTTCTGACTTTATTGTCACTGCAGATTATGAGAATCCATAGTTACATTCTTCTTGTAAAACGTACTTAAATACATGGCTGGGCCTTTTAATACTATTTATAAGCTTTGTGTTATCCTGGGGGTGAAATGTGGGTGTGAAGTGTTTCTATATATAGAACACATGTATAGACATAGAACACATGGATGTCTCCAGTATATAAAGTGTTGGGCTCAATGGTCAAAGTACAGATGTGAAGATAATGCAACACCTGAAAGATGTCCGTGATGAAATGGAAGAAAGAAAAACACACATTAAATATATATATATGAGTATGACTTGAGGCAGTTTATTCAGTGCATATAGAGAGAGAGAGAGAGAGATATGATATATATACTGAATATATATATAGATAGATATGTATACTATATAAGATATATATGTATATCTATAAATATATATACATATCTATATATATAATTGCCTTATTCTGTCTGTCTGCCTGTCTGTCATGCTCCAAAATTGTGTCCTTACGGTGACACAAAACTGATTGGCCGCTGGGCTCGCCATGGCCCCGCCCCCCCACACGGATTGGCCGCTCGCCCAGGCTGCGCCCCTACACGGATTGGCCAGCCGCTCGCCCAGGCTCCGCCCCCCGACAGATTGGCCTCTCGCCCCGGCACCCTGCAGGCATTGGCAATTCGGCCACGCCACGCCCCGCCCCCCTCACGCAATGCACGCTAGCTCTGGCCCCGCCCCCTCCCTCCGCGCATTCCCCGAACTGACACGGCTGTCACGGAGGTGAGTACTGTACTCCCCCACCCCACCCACCCCCACCCCCCACCCCCGGCCCCCGCTCGCACGGGAGTGGTGTGGATACGTTGGTAACCATGCTCGCATGGTTACAAGCGCATCAAGGTCCTGCTGCGGCGGAAGATCCACACGCACACACATAACAGCACACACACAAACATACACACACATCAGATCACACTCACTCTCACACACACCTCACACACACCTCACATCGCATCCACACACTCACAGCATCCAGCGATATCGCTTGCTTCTTGGCCTCGATACTGTGCTGTTGTGACCTTCCAGGACCTGATGGAGGATCACATGGCCAGAGGCATGTGGTATCTCCGGATGTTGTGAGTGTGAGCGCGTATGTGCGATATCGTCAGTGTCTGTGTGTGTGAGTGGATGCGATCGGGTGTGTGTGAGTGGATGCGATCGGGTGTGTGTGAGTGGATGCGATCGGGTGTGTGTGAGTGGATGCGATCGGGTGTGTGTGAGTGGATGCGATCGGGTGTGTGAGTGTCGGCAGAGGAGCACGGCGTGCTGGAGGAGGCTGGGAGCAGAGAGGCTGATCATGGGGAAGGCTGGGAGGGGGAGGCTGATGCTGGGGGAGACTGGGAGGGGAAGGCTGATGCTGAAGGAGGCTGGGAGGGGGAGGCTGGGAGGAAGGAGGCTGGGAGGAGAGAGGCTGATCCTGGGGAAGGCTGGGAAGGGGAGGCTGATGCTGAGGGAGGCTGGAAGGAGAGAGGCTGATGCTGGGGGAGGCTGGAAGGAGAGAGGCTGAGGCTGGGAGGAGAGAGGCTGATGCTGGGGAAGGCTGATGCTGAGGGAGGCTGGGAGGGGAAAGCTGATGCTGGGGAAGGCTGGGAGGACGGAGGCTGGGAGGAGAGAGGCTGATCCTGGGGAAGACTGGGAGAGGGAGGCTGATGCTGGGGGAGGCTGGAAGGAGAGAGGCTGATGCTGGGGGAGGCTGGAAGAAGAGAGGCTGATGCTGGGGGAGGCTGATGCTGGGGGAAGCTGGGAGGAGAGAGGCTGATGCTGGGGAAGGCTGGGAGGAGAGAGGCTGATGCTGGGGACAGAGAGGAGAGGCTGATGCTGGGATGAGAGAGGCTGATGCTGGGAGGAGAGAGGCTGATGCTGGGGGAGGCTGGGAGGGGGAGGCTGATGCTGGGGGAGGCTGGAACGAGGGAGGCTGATGCTGGTGGAGGCTGATGCTTGGGGAGGCTGATGCTGGGGGAGGCTGGAAGGAGAGAGGCTGATGCTGGTGGAGGCTGATGCTTGGGGAGACTGGGAGGGGAAGGCTGATGCTGAGGGAGGCTGGGAGAGGGAGGCTGGGAGGAAGGAGGCTGGGAGGAGAGAGGCTGATCCTGGGGAAGGCTGGGAACGGGAGGCTGATGCTGAGGGAGGCTGGAAGGAGAGAGGCTGATGCTGGGGGAGGCTGGAAGGAGAGAGGCTGATGCTGGTGGAGGCTGATGCTTGGGGAGGCTGATGCTGGGGGAGACTGGGAGCGGAAGGCTGATGCTGAGGGAGGCTGGGAGGGGGAGGCTGGGAGGAAGGAGGCTGGGAGGAGAGAGGCTGATCCTGGGGAAGGCTGGGAAGGGGAGGCTGATGCTGAGGGAGGCTGGAAGGAGAGAGGCTGATGCTGGGGGAGGCTGGAAGGAGAGAGGCTGAGGCTGGGAGGAGAGAGGCTGATGCTGGGGAAGGCTGATGCTGAGGGAGGCTGGGAGGGGAAAGCTGATGCTGGGGAAGGCTGGGAGGACGGAGGCTGGGAGGAGAGAGGCTGATCCTGGGGAAGGCTGGGAGAGGGAGGCTGATGCTGGAGGAGTCTGGAAGGAGAGAGGCTGATGCTGGCGGAGGCTGATGCTGGGGGAGGCTGGAAGGAGAGAGGCTGATGCTGGTGGAGGCTGATGCTTGGGGAGGCTGGGAGAGGGAGGCTGATGCTGAGGGAGGCTGGGAGGAGGGAGGCTGGGAGAGGTAGGCTGAGAGAAGAGAGGCTGATGCTGGGGGAGGCTGATGCTGGGGGAGGCTGGGAGAGGGAGGCTGATGCTGGGGGAGGGTGGGAGGAGGGAGGCTGGGAGGAGAGAGGCTGATGCTGGGGAAGGCTGGGAGGAGAGAGGCTGATGCTGGGGACAGAGAGGAGAGGCTGATGCTGGGAGGAGAGAGGCTGATGCTGATGCTGGGAGGAGAGAGGCTGATGCTGGGAGGAGAGAGGCTGATGCTGGGGGCAGAGAAGCTGATGCTGGGGGCAGAGAGGCTGATGCTGGTGCAGCATGGGGATGGAGCACGATGGGGGGGTGCGCAGCATCGGGGATGGAGCATGATGGGGGGGTGCGCAGCATCGGGGATGGAGCACGATGGGGAGTTCGCAGCATGGGGGATGGAGCACGTTTGGGAGTGCGCAGCATGGCGGGTGGAGCACGTTTGGGAGTGCACAGCATGGGAGATGGAGCACGATGGGGGGTGCGCAGCATAGGGGATGGAGCACGATGGGGAGTGCGCTGCATGGAAGATGGAGCACGATGGAGAGTGCGGAGTATGGCGGATGGAGCACGATGGGGAGTTCGCAGCATGGGGGATGGAGCACGTTTGGGAGTGCGCAGCATGGGGGATGGAGCACGTTTGGGAGTGCGCAGCATGGCGGATGGAGCACGTTTGGGAGTGCGCAGCATGGGAGATGGAGCACGATGGGGGGTGCGCAGCATAGGGGATGGAGCACGATGGGGAGTGCGCTGCATGGGGGATGGAGCACGATGGGGAGTGCGCTGCATGGGGGATGGAGCACGTTTGGGAGTGCGCACCTCCCCCCAACACACACACACACACACACACACACACACACGCACACGCACACACGCGCGCACTGCACAACACACCACACACCACACACACACTGGGAACCACAAACAACTGCCCTACACAGACACCCACACACACAGACAACGCTGCACACACACAACACCCAACACACAAACACCGCGGCACACACAAATATACGCACATACCGCACAACACACACATTGCACAAAACATACCTCCCCCCAAAACACACCACACACACACAAACCGCGCAACACACACACAACGCTACAGACACACAGCGCTCAACAAACAACGCAACACACATACAACACCGCTCTCACCCCCCGTCACACCCAGACAACACCCAGAACATGTACAGCGCCCTACACAAACACTTGGTAACTACACACAACAACATCTATATATATATATATATATATATATATATATAACAAAAATCATACATGAACTACACAATACGTAAATTCTAGAATACCCGATGCGTAGAATCGGGCCACCTTCTAGTATATATATATACATATATATCTACATAAATATATATAAATATATATAAATATACATATATATATATATATATATATATATATATAAATATATAATATATATATATATATATATATATATATATATATATTTTTATATATATATATATATATATATATATATATACATATCTATATATATATTTTTATATATAGATAGATAGATAGATAGATAGATATAGATATATTTATATATCTTATATAGTATATATCTCTCTCTCTGTATGTGTGTATATGTGTGTATATATATATATATATATATATATATATATATATATACATATATACCGTATTTTTCGGACTATAAGACGCACCGGACTATAAGACGCACCCTGGTTTTAGAGGAGGAAAATAGGAAGATAAAACTTTAAGCAAAAAAATGTGGTCATGACACACTGTTATGGGGCGAGGATCTGCTGCTGACACTGTTATGGGGGTAATATCCCCAAATTCTCTACTAAGGTACCCCATCCTGGTACTGATCCTCCTGCCTTGTATATGATCCTGCTATAAACCCCCATCCTGCTTATATACCAGCATAATGCTCATATTCCCCCATCCTATTCATATACCCCATCCTGTTCATATACCCCCATCCTGTTCATATACCCCCATCTTGTTCATATACCCCCATCCTGTTCATATAGCCCCTATCCATCCTGTTCATATAGCCCCCATCCTGTTCATATACCCCCATCCTGTTCATATACCCCCCATCCTGTTCATATACCCCCCATCCTGTTCATATACCCCCCATCCGTCCTGCTCATATACTCCCATCCTGTTCATATACCCCCCATCCTGTTCATATACCCCCCATCCATCCTGCTCATACAGTGCCTACAAGTAGTATTCAACCCCCTGAAGATTTAGCAGGTTTGATAAGATGCAAATAAGTTAGAGCCTGCAAACTTCAAACAAGAGCAGGATTTATTAACAGATGCATAAATCTTACAAACCAACAAGTTATGTTGCTCAGTTACATTTTAATAAATTTTCAACATAAAAGTGTGGGTCAATTATTATTCAACCCCTAGGTTTAATATTTTGTGGAATAACCCTTGTTTGCAATTACAGCTAATAATCGTCTTTTATAAGACCTGATCAGGCCGGCACAGGTCTCTGGAGTTATCTTGGCCCACTCCTCCATGCAGATCTTCTCCAAGTTATCTAGGTTCTTTGGGTGTCTCATGTGGACTTTAATCTTGAGCTCCTTCCACAAGTTTTCAATTGGGTTAAGGTCAGGAGACTGACTAGGCCACTGCAACATCTTGATTTTTTCCCTCTTGAACCAGGCCTTGGTTTTCTTGGCTGTGTGCTTTGGGTCGTTGTCTTGTTGGAAGATGAAATGACGACCCATCTTAAGATCCTTGATGGAGGAGCGGAGGTTCTTGGCCAAAATCTCCAGGTAGGCTGTGCTAGCCATCTTCCCATGGATGCGGACCAGATGGCCAGGCCCCTTGGCTGAGAAACAGCCCCACAGCATGATGCTGCCACCACCATGCTTGACTGTAGGGATGGTATTCTTGGGGTCGTATGCACTGCCATCCAGTCTCCAAACGTCACGTGTGTGGTTGGCACCAAAGATCTCGATCTTGGTCTCATCAGACCAGAGAACCTTGAACCAGTCTGTCTCAGAGTCCTCCAAGTGATCATGAGCAAACTGTAGACGAGCCTTGACATGACGCTTTGAAAGTAAAGGTACCTTACGGGCTCGTCTGGAACGGAGACCATTGCGGTGGAGTACGTTACTTATGGTATTGACTGAAACCAATGTCCTAAGAGTCCATGAGATCTTCCCGGAGCTCTTTCCTTGTTATCCTTGGGTTAGCCTGGCCTCGGCACGGGAGGAAACTTTCAATGGCTGTCCAGGCCGTGAAAGGCTAACAGTAGTTCCATAAGCCTTCCACTTCTGGATGATGCTCCCAACAGTGGAGACAGGTAGGTCCAACTCCTTGGAAAGGGTTTTGTACCCCTTGCCAGCCTTTTGACCCTCCACGATCTTGTCTCTGATGGCCTTGGAGTGCTCCTTTGTCTTTCTCATGTTGACCATGTATGAGTGCTGTTCACAAGTTTGGGGAGGGTCTTAATTAGTCAGAAAAGACTGGAAAAAGAGATAATTAATCCAAACATGTGAAGCTCATTGTTCTTTGTGCCTGAAATACTTCTTAATACTTTAGGGGAACCAAACAGAATTCTGGTGGTTTGAGGGGTTGAATAATAAATGACCCTCTGAATAAACTTTTCACAATTTAAAAAAAAAAAAAAAAAAAAGAAATAACATTCTTTTTTGCTGCATTTCACACTTCCAGGCTGATCTACAGTCCAAATGTCACAATGCCAAGTTAATTCCGAATGTGTAAACCTGCTAAATCTGCAGGGGGTTGAATACTACTTGTAGGCACTGTATACTCCCATCCTGTTCATATACCCCCATCCTGTTCATATACCCCCATCCTGTTCATATACCCCCCATCCATCCTGTTCATATACCCCCATCCTGTTCATATACTTCCATCCTGTTCATATACCCCCCATCCCTCCTGCTCATATACTCCCATCCTGCTATATGCCCCCATCGTGCTCATATACCATCCTGCTATATGGCCTGTATCCTATAGCACAGAGAAAAAAAACCAAACGTTTATACTCACCTTTTCCTCACTCCCTCCAGCACCGATCATCTTCCTCTCTGCGCCGCTGACCTGTGTGTGTGGAGCCGTTCCCCTGCAGCACAGATCAGCTGACCGGCACAGACAGGAAGACATCGCGTGCTGCGGGGGAACAGCTCCACACACGGGGACGGGTGAGTGTACTGATTCACTGCACCCCGCGCTGATAATGATGTGCGGGGGGCAGTGAATACAGCCGCACATTATCACTCCAGGCTGTAATTGCCAGGGGTGATCATGTGGACCGGCTCTTTACTATGCGCGCGTCCCCGCTCGTCCTCCCGCCCACCTGTCAGCGCCGGCTTCTGCGCTGAGAAATGGGCGGGAGGATGGGCGTGCATATGTAATGAGCGGGCACACGTGGTCACGGCAGGCTGCTATAGTAGCCTGCTCGTGCCCCCGATGACCCGCTCCACCGCAGCACCCTCATTCCCCGCAGCCACAGTCAGACCATAAGACGCACCCCCAACTTTCCCCCAACATTTGGGAGAAAAAAGTGCGTCTTATGGTCCGAAAAATACGGTATATATTATATGCAATGCACTATCCCCATTGCTGTTCTGCATAGGCTTAAATCCCCTCAGTCAGATAATAACAGAGTCTGGCTATGGATACAAGTTCAAGAGTTGAAGCATCATCAGCCACCTACTCTACATGGATGACATCAAGCTGTATGTGAAAAATGAACGAGACATCAGTTCACTGATCCACCTGACCAGGATATACAGCGATGACATTGGGATGTCCTTCGGACTGGAGAAGTGTGGCCGGCTGGTCATAAAGAGAGGCAAGGTAGTAAAGACTGATGGAGTAGAACTACCGGCAGGGCACATAGCAGATGTACAAACCTGCTACAAGTACCTTGGCATCCCACAGGGATACGGTAACCACGATGAGGAGGCAAGGAAAGCAGCAACATCCAAATACCATCAAAGGGTAAGACAGGTCCTAAAGAGCCAGCTCAATGGGAAGAATAAGATCCGCGCCATCAATACATACGCTCTGCCAGTTATCAGATACCCTGCTGGCATAGTGTGCTGGCTAAAAGAAGAAATGGAAGCTGCAGATGTGAAGACCCGGAAGCTCCTCACAATGCATGGTGGTCTCCACCCCAAGTCAAACACGCAAAGATTGTATACCAACAGAAAGGAGGGTGGTCGAGGCTTGATAGGTGTCCAAGCCACCATCATGGATGAAACAAGAAGTATCCAGGAATACATCAGAAAAATGGCACCAAAAGATGAAATGCTGAAGGAGAGCCTAAGACAGCAACAACAACAGTCCGAGAAGTAAGAACAAGAACATGAAGTGCCATGGCAAGACAAGCCGCTGCATGGGATGTTCCATAGACAGATAATGGAGGTGGCTGACATGAAGAAATCCTACCAATGGCTGGAGAAAGCTGGACTCCAGGACAGCACAGAGGCACTAATCATAGCAACACAAGAGCAGGCGCTAAGTACCAGATCCATAGAAGCAGGGATCTACCACACAAGACAAGACCCAAGGTGTAGACTATGTAAAGAAACCACGGAAATAATCCAACATATAGTGGCAGGATGCAAAATGCAAGCAGGAACAGCGTACACCGAACGCCACAACCAAGTAGCGGGAATTGTATACAGGAATATCTGTACAGTGTATGGGCTAAGTCCCCCTATGTCCAGGTGGGAGACACCAGAAAAGGTGGTGGAGAATGAAAGGGCTAAAATCCTGTGGGACTTCAAGATCCAGACAGATAAGCAAGTGGTAGCTAACCAACCAGATATCGTAATAGTAGACAAGGGTCAGAAGACAGCAATGATAATAGATGTGGCAGTGCCTAATGACAGTAATATCAGAAAGAAGAATATGAGAAGCTGGAGAAATACCAGGGCCTTAAAGAACAACTGGAGAAGATGTGGAAGGTGAAGGTAACAGTGATTCCAGTGGTGATAGGAGCACTTGGAGCAGTGACCCCTAAGTTGGAAAAATGGCTGCAACAGATTCCAGGAGCAACATCTGAGCTCTCTGTCCAGAAACGCGCAGTGCTGGGAACAACTAAGATCCTGCGCAGAACCCTCAAACTCCCAGGCCTCTGGTAGAGGACCCGAGAATGAGGAAGGACAAATAACCACCCACAGGGGGTGAGAAGGTAATTTTTTTATGCACTGAATAAACTGCCTCAAGTCATACTCTTCTTCAAGGTTTTTCAAGTTCCAGTTGATGCTGGTAAACCTGGATGTAATCTAGAGATGAGTAAATCGCTTCAAACCAGATCGAAATTGTCTGGCGTTTCACAAACAATTTAGATAAGCCAGAATCCAACTTTCAAGTGAATCCAGTAAAAGGGTGGCCGATGGAATCATCTGTTTTATTCTATTCTCTTGTGAAGTCCTCACTGGACCATCTCCAGTGTCTAGGCCACGACACATGCCACGCTACGTCATGAGTCTGACATCAATCATGCCACCTCATAACTCCTAGGCTTGTTCAAAATAGAAGAGCTTTGGTGCGCTGTCTGCCGAGGAAAAGTCTCTTAACCCTTTAGGAGAACCTCAACGGGAAATATTCAGTGCCACAGTCCTACACAGATTTATAGACAACACACTCACCACTGCTTCCATATCCATCTCCACCTAGTGCATTCATAACGCCGTAATTCAATGTTTAACTTAGGAGACTCGGAAAGGCCGGGCATCAGAAGATGCTGAAGATTGTCTCATTAAAACCAAACTGGTGACGAGACTGAAGAAGAAAATGTTTTTTGTTCTGGAGAGACCACAGAGCAAAAAAATGTATTCTAATAAAATTAGAGCAAATTTAATTTCCTAGCTAAATCTTAGGGAACTGATGAATTAGAATTTCCGATTTGTTCATCACTTGTGACATGAAATATGGCGGCCACCTCAGAATTGCCACTGAGATCTCTTAGATTTCCATTTAAATTAATTTCTGAATCTCTCTCTCTCTCTCTATCTATCTCTTTATCTCTTTATCTCTTTATCTCATTTTTTATCCACCCACTTTTTAAGGATGGACCATATATGCGCAATAGAATTGACATCTGGAGAATTTGCTTGGGCGTAGACTCACATTTTCAATGTTTTGTTCATGAAACCACTTAGCAATTATTTTTCTCTTGTGACGTTGTCTCCTTCATGCAGGCAAACGTATTATTCATCACAAAATTGCTTCTCAATCGTTGGAAAATTAAGTCTTGGAGGAATATGTAGATATCATCTTTTATTCCTGGTAGTTTTCTTAGACAAATTATGAGTAAGCCCCATCCTTTGGATGAAAAGCCCCGACACATGAGTGGTTTCAGGATGCTTTACTGTTGGCAAACACAAGATTCATTCTAGTGCACACTTTTTCTTCTCTGGTCAATCATTCTTCCAGATATTCTAGTATGAAAGGGGCTTCATCAGAGAAAATAATTTTACATAGGTTTTCTGAAGTCAAGTCCAATCCATGTAGTTTGTGCAGAATATCCATCTGCTCTTTCTGTTTTTCCTATAGAGAAGTGGCTTTTTTGCTGCCCCTATTGACACCAGACAAGTTTCCAAAAATCTTTACCTGACTGCATGCAGATGCCCTGACACCTGCCTGCTGCCATTCCTGAGCAAGCTCTGCAGGGGTGTTAAATCAATCCTGTAGCTAAATCCTCTTTAGGAGAGAATCTGGAACTTGCTGAACTTTCTTGTATGGGCTGAATCATTCTTCAAAGCAATCAAACCTTTCTTTTTGAAGTTTTTGATGATTTGATAATTGGTTGATTTAGGGGCAATCTACACAAGCAGCAATGTCCTGGCCTGTAAAGCCCTTTTAATGCAAAGCAATGATGACTGCACAGGTGTCCTTGGTGGTAACCATGGTTAACTAAAATAGACAATGATTTCAAGCACCAGAAACCTTTTAAAGCAGTCGGCCCTTATAATTCATCCAGCATGACTGCGTGATATCAGTTGCACTATATCCTAAACTACCAAGATGATCACTGAAATGATGTAAACAGGTCATTTTGTGTCAAGGCGAAAATTTAGTGTAAATGAAGTTTCTGTGAGGAAGTTACTTTTCATGGGAAGGAATGGTTTTACAATTTTGGCAATTCATCTGGTCATTCTTCAAAACAATCTAGAGTTAATGCAAATTATCAATATAGAAACTGAACAGCAAACTTTGTAAAAACTAAAATTGGTGTCAGTCTGAAAACATTTACTATGAAGGTTAATAAAAACTGAGTTTGGTTCGGAGTTCGGGTGCATTACGTATGAACACCACTCCTGCAGGCATCTGGTACGCTTCATGCTCAGCCCAGTGCGAGCCACTTGCAGTGAATGCATGGCTCCCACTGGAGGTAACAACAGCGTGATTGGATGTAGTGTGCACCCCCTCACAAAAAAAGGAAAAACCCCACCCAGAAGTGATCTGTTTAGGGCTGACTAAATGTGGGCAGAGAACCGAACTGGCCAATTAGTGACTTCCATTGGGTTCAGGTCAAGTCCGGGTCCCAAACCAAACTTTATGTAAAGTCCAGCTGAACCCGCCAAACCGAACTTCCACGGGTCTGCTTATCTCTAGTTACTATTCCATATTCTTATAGGGAAAAGTATAAACATTTTATCTTTATACAGTGCGTCCACCCATATCCTGTCCACCGCCATTAACTTGAAAATGGCGGCAGCTATAGGCAAAGAAATGGTGACTAGGTATAGTAAAGTAGCCATGCGCTACTCAATGAAACTACATATAACGCACCTGGTGGAAAACAACGGAGTTAGCAATTTTATCTCGAAAATGGAACGAGATAGAGAAAAAAAGTAACTTAAAAAGTTGTAGGGCATCATCAATTCAATACGAATCGACACCTTGTATACAGAAATGCTATGATTAGAACGTGTAAAACTCACAAGGCTGCGGATGGAAAGCGATACCTCATGGAGACCTTTCTACAAGTCATTGGGTATGGTGGCTGTGTGGAGTGGCCTCCGCTCACCTGACCTGACCCCATTGGACTTCTTTCTGTGAGGTCACATCAAACAGCAGGTGTATGCGACCCCTCCATCAACATTGCTGGACCTACGACGACGTATCACAGATGCTTGTGCAAATGTGCCCCCTACCATATTGCACAACGTGCAGCAAGATACAGTATGCTGTGCAGAGTCCAGATGTTTATTGCAGCTGACGGGGGCCACTTTGAGCTTCAAAGTTAAATGAGCGCCATATCTCTGACCAGTATTCAATGTTTTTGGGGGGGTCATCATGGGTTTCATATCAAAGCATTTCTGTATGCAAGGTGTCGATTCGTATTGAATTGATGATGCCCTACAACTTTGTAATTCACTTTTTATCTCTATCTCGTTCCGTTTTCGAGATAAAAATGCTAACTCCGTTGTTTTCCACCAGATGGCGGTATAGGTGGTTTCATTGTGTAGCGCATGGCTACTTTACTATACCTAGACACCACTTCGATGCCTATAGCTGCCGCCGTTCTCAAGTTAATGGCGGTGGACATGATATGGGTGGATACACTGTATGTAATTTTATCATAGAGGACAAGAAAATTTACAGGTGACAGCCAGGTTGCATAACACACTCTTGTATACATTGACTGTAATACCATGTATTTAATGTTCCTGTAGATCACAATGGAGCTGGGAGTGTCAGGGACTCTTTTCCTTGCTGTCGTGCTCAGCCTTGTTCTGTATTTCTTCACTTGGAAGAGGAATCTAAAAATGAAAAATATGCCCCCCGGACCACCGCCTCTGCCCTTACTGGGCACTCTCCTGCACATGAACACTAAAGAACTGCATACATCTCTGATGAAGGTGAGTCTGGGTGCCAGAAAAAGTACTACGATGGCTGCACAATATGTCCTTTATTTGTATATGTTCAATACTGAGATCCCCATTCTCACTAACCTCTGCAGAAAATCCTTATTTCATTATTTTTACATGGGTCACATACAGCAAAGCTCCCTTTAAAGTGTTGTGTTACACACGTGTCCCGGGTCTGTGCTCTGCTCCCTCCATCCCAGTCCATTAGACTTTCTTGTGCTCCATGTTATGCTTTGCAAGTAACCTATCGTGCTTCCATGTGATGACCTTCCTAAGCCTATTTAATGGCTTTCAAGACACACGCCTGGGTCTTGGTCTTAAAACTTTCTAGTAAGAGTTTTAATCTGGCCTTTTGTTCAGTCTCTAAGAAGTCTTTCTGGCCGCCTGTGGCTTCCAATTCCACAGTTACCTATCTGCCGGCAGTTTCCACCATCACTTTCTACAACCGATTTGCCTGCGGTTTCCAGTATCTCACAATGTTCCTGTGATTTCCAGTATCCTACAACCTGTCTCTGGTTTCCAGGACGTCTTTCAGGCTGTCTGTGGCTTCCATGGTATTTAGACTTACTGGTTTCTCCTGAGTTCCGTTGGTCTTCTTGGACCTCTTCTACGTGTTCGCTTGCCGTTTCCAGGACATTTTTCTGGCTGTCTGTAGCTTCCCGTTCCACTGTTACCTACCTGCCTGTTTCCAGTATAGCTGCAGTCTCCAGTCCCTCTGCTGTGCGTGTCCTGTGTATTTCACCCTTCTGCTACATGATTGCCCATGGCCCATGTGCCCACCCAGACCTTGGTCTTAGACTTAGAGGATCTACCTCACCGAGTGAGTGCCATAACAGGTTAACTCACCTTGTTAAATGTATAAAATTGCATCCATGTTGGATCTGTCCATCTTCAGTGCACATGAGATCCTCTAAGGCGGGCTTAGCACACTATGACATTGCAGGTGTGATGTTGGAGGGGTCATGTCGAAAGTGACGCACTTCCGGCTTCGCTCTCGACATCGTAGTGTGTAAATCCTAGATGATACGATTAATGAGCGCCAAAGCGTCGTAATCGTATCATCGGAGTAGCGTCGGCGAATTCCATAATTACGCTGAGGCGACAGTCCGATGTAGTTCCTCGCTCCTGCGGCAGCACACATTACTGTGTGTGAAGTCGCAGGAGCGAGGAACATCTCCTACCTGCGTCACCATGGCTCCCGTCGGCTACGCGGAAGGAGGGAGGTGGGCGGGATGTTTACGTCCCGCTCATCTCCGCCCCTCCGCTTCTATTGGCCGCCTGCCGTGTGACGTCGCTATGACGCAGCACGGCAGGCCAGAGCGACGTCGCACGGCAGGTGAGTGCATGTGAAGCTGCCATAGGGATAATATTCGCTACAGCAGCTATCACAAGGATATCGCAGCTGCGACGGGGGCGGGGACTATCGCGCTCGGCATCGCAGCATCGGCTTGCGATGTCGCAGCGTGCAAAGTACCCCTAATACTGCAAAGACAAAGCCGCCTCTGTGAGTAGCAGTATTCCACGGCTCTGAACTGTCACTCTTAAGGCATGCACAGCTTCCTTGACAAAGAAGAAGGCGGGAGAAAGGAGAAAGAGGAGCAGTGTATACTGGAAGAAAGGAGATTGGAAAGATGCTTTAATTTGACACCAATAGGATGCGATAGATGCAGCTGGGTGCAGCTCTAATCATGTAATGAACTGTGCACCTACAGTTGAAACCAGAAGTTTCCCTCCGCTCTCTATAAAGACGCATCTGCAGGTTTTTCCCTCCGCTCTATAAAGACGCATCTGCAGGTTTTCATCTTCGCTCTCTATAAAGAAACATCTGCAGGTTTTTCCCTCCGCTCTCTATAAAGAAACATCTGCAGGTTTTCCCCTTCGCTCTCTATAAAGACACATCTGCAGGTTTTCCCCTCTGCTCTCTATAAAGACACATCTGCAGGTTTTCCCCTTCACTCTCTATAAAGACACATCTGCAGGTTTTCCCTCCGCTCTCTATAAAGACACATCTGCAGGTTTTTCTGACTATATATGACATGCAATCAGGATAAACCTTTCCTGTTTTCGGTCAATTATTATTAACCAAAATTATTTATATTTGCCAAATGCCAGAATAATGAGAGAGAGAATGTTTTAAGGCATTACTTTCTGCAAAACCAAAGTTTACATACATTTCATTAGTATTTGGTGCCATTGCCTTTAAACTGTATGACTTGGGTAAAATGTTTTGGATCCTTCCACAAGCTTCTCACAATGGTAGCAATTTTGGCCCATTTCTCCTGACAGAACTGGTATAGCTGAGATGTTTTTAGGTCACCTTGGTTGCACCAGCCTTTCCAGCTTTGCCTATAAATTTTCAATCAAAATGGAGTAGAGAAGGGGTTAACGCACCGCACATCAGCCAAATGAAACTGTAGAGATGTTGATGAATAATATCTTTCTTTTATTTCATCGGTCTAACCGTTTCGAGGTCGAAACCTCTTCCTCAGGACCAGTATATCAACAAAAAAAAATGCTTTTGTTGATGTACTGGTCCTGAGGAAGAGGTTTCGACCTCGAAACGCGTAGACCGATGAAATAAAAGAAAGATATTATTCATCAACATCTCTACAGTTTCATTTGGCTGATGCGTGGCGTTAGCCCCTTCTCTACTCCATTTTGAACGCTCATTCACTTGGGGCTGCAGCAGATGCCATTATCTTATGCTTATCAGTGGTTGTGACTCTCACAACCAAATTAGCTGAATGTATATTTCCTATATACTGCACTTGTTCATCTGGTGTTACACTATCAGCGCTTCTTATTATTAGATTTGCATATAAATTTTCAATATGACTGTGATGGCCACTCCAAAACATTGACATTGTTATCATTAAGCTACTTTCTAACCAGTTTGGTAGTATGCTTCTGGTCATTATCTATTTGGAAGACCCTTTTCTGCCCAAACTTGAAGTTCCTGGCCAATGTTATGAGATGTTGCTTCAGTATTGCCACATAATCTTCTTTCCTCCTGATGCCATCTATTTTGTGACGTGTGCCGGTCCCTCCTGCAGCAAAACAACCCCACAACATGAAGCTGCCGCACCCGTGTGTCACACTTGGGATGGTGTTATTAGGCTTCAAAGCTTCTCCCTTTTTCCTCCAAACGTACCGATGGTCATTATGGCAAACATTTACATTTTAGTTTCATTAGACCACAGGACGTCTCCAAACATTAAGGTCCTTTGTGCATTTGAAGACATTAATCTGGCTTTTTATATGTCTTTTGGAGTAATGGCTTCTTCCTGGCAGAGTGGCCTTTCAGCCCTGGTTGATACAGTATTCGTTTCACTGTGGATAGTGATACAATCTTACCAGCTTCCACCAGCATCTTCACAAGGTCTTTTGCTTTTGTTCTTGGGTTGATATGCACATGTCTGACCACAGCACGTTCATCTCTGGTATACAGAATGCATCTCTTTCCATAGCAGTATGATGGCTGGACATTCCCATCTTGTTTGTACTTGCATATTATTATTTGTACAGATGAACGAGGCACCTTCAGCATGTTCTGAAATGTCTTCCTTCTGATAAACTCGTTGGTTTCCAAATGTCCTAAAGACAACAATTTCACATACATTTTTTATTTTTTTTTGGCAAAAACAAGCAACTTGTAATTTGCCTCTTTCAAAACTAGCTGTCCTTACGAATAGAGGGATGTTCAGTTTCATAATTTGCTGTTAGTTGCCTTGGTTTCTGGCCAATTTTGCAGTTTCAAAAGTGTCTGGTTTCCTAGACATGAACCACATACTTGCAAGATCTTTAATTCAGAGCAACAGTCTAAAGCTGGCGGGATCAATGGAGCCTGCAAATTTCAGTTCCCCGCTCTTCTCCGATGCTGGAGAGGTAAAGTTGCCATTACGTGGAAGTACCGAGCTGCCAAAATTGGCATAGGGAATACAAGTGATTTCGACAATTTTTATTTTTGAATATTTCTCTTCCAGCTGAGTGAGACTTATGGTCCGGTGTTCACCATCTACATGTCAAAGGTACCTGCAGTTGTCCTTGTTGGTCAGGATTGCATAAAAGAAGCTTTGATAGACAATGGGGATGTGTTCAGTATGAGAGGACATCTTGAACTGTCTAATCTGTTCACCAAAGGTTGTGGTGAGTAACAGATCTTACATGGAGATTGTAGCATTGTGGATAAACGTGTCATAGAGTTATGAGAAAGAAAGAATTGATCCAGTTCAGCTGTGGCAGGGTCCGCCATGCACAGATAGACACTCTGAAGGTGCAGGAATGCAAGTAAGGAAAGGAATCCAGCTTCCGGAATATAGTAAAATCTTTTCCGAACTTTATTTTGAAGAATATAAAAAATATTCAATACAAAGCTGAGCAGCAGCACTCAATGTCAAGCAGCAGCTGCTAAAGCAAACAAGATTTTAGGGTGTATAAAAAGAGAGATAAGATCCCGTGATCCCAACGTATTGTTACCCCTCTATAAATCACTTGTAAGGCCACATCTGGAATATGGGATCCAGTTTTGGGCTCCACACTTTAAAAAGGACATTCAGAAGTTAGAGTCAGTTCAAAGGTGGGCAACTAGATTATTACTAGGAATGGAGGCCCCCATATGATGACAGGCTGGAAAAGTTAGATATGTTTAGCTTAGAAAAAAGACGTCTCAGAGGAGATCTCATTTATATGTATAAATACATGTGTGGTCAATATAAAGGACTGGCACATGACTTATTCCTTCCAAAGACAATACTAAGGACCAGGGGGCACTCACTGCGAGTGGAAGAAAAGCGATTCCGACAGCTAAATAGGAAAGGGTTCTTTACAGTTAGAGCAGTCAGACTGTGGAATACACTACCACAAGAGGTAGTAATGGAAGATACTATAACAGCTTTTATATCAGGGCTGGATGATTTCCTCAGTACACAACATTGTTGGTTATAAATGACTTAGTGACCAAATGTAGAACTGGTGGAGGAAGGTTGAACTAGATGGAGCAGGGTCTTTTTTCAACCTTAGTAACTATGTAACTATGTAACTATAAAAATGGATAGGGAAGGGAGCCAGGTACGGCAACGTGTTTCGAATGCTACCTGCATTCTTTGTCAAGCCTAAGGTTTAGCCTTAAGGGGGCTTTACACGCAACGACATCGCTAACGAGATGTTGTTGGGGTCACAGAATTCGTGACGCACATCCGGCCTCGTTAGCGACGTCATTGCGTGTGACACGTATGAGCGACCGCTAACGATGTAAAATACTCACCAAATCGTTGATTGTTGACACGTCGTCCATTTCCCAAATGTTGTTGCTGGTGCTGGACACAGGTTGTTGGTCATTCCTGAGGCAGCACACATCGCTACGTGTGACACCCCAGGAACGACAAACAACACCATACCTGCATCCTTTGGCAATGTGGTGGGCGTGTCTTTCATACGGCTGCTCTCCGCCCCTCCGCTTCTATTGGGCGCCTGCCGTGTAACGTCGCTGTGACGCCGCACGTACCGCCCCCTAAGAAAAGAGGCTGTTTGCCGGTCACAGCGACGTCGCTAGGAAGGTAAGTCCGTGTGATGGGTACTAGCGATATTGTGCGCCACGGGCAGCGATTTGCCCGTGACGCACAAACGACGGGGGCGGGTGCTTTCACGAGCGACATCGCTAGCGATGTCGCTGCGTGTAAAGCTGCCTTTAGGCTTGACAAAGAACGCAGGTAGCGTTCGAAACATGTTGCCGTACCTGGGCTTCCTACCCTATCCATTTATATTGAATATTTTTTATATTCTTCAAAATAAAGTTCGGAAAAGATTTTACTATATTCCGGAAGCTGGATTCCTTTCATTACTGTCATATAATTTTGGTTTACCTAATAAAAAAATTCTATACTTTGCACTATCTGGCTTGATGGAAACCCATAGGGACAACGTTTGTCATGACATTCTGATTAGACAGTGAACTCAAAAATAGCAGAATAGGCAGTAAATCCCTAAGCTCCATCCAGGGGCAGTGAAAAGCAGACTGGACTTTACATGTTTCATCTATAGGTATGCATGGGATCTAGGGCTCTGGATGAAAAAAACAATACTGCACTGACCACTAAGAGGTAGAGTTGAGCAAAATTTTCTAAATTTGATTTGGATATATTTGCAAAATTCAGAGCTGGCATTTGACTCACTTTTCTCCTTGGCCAATCCACCGACTGGCTCCACTTTGTTCATCTTCCAACGACCTACGGGTTTTCCATGAGACACTAGCAATGTTGCTGATTTGGCCCCATACTGTCAAATAAGGCATGGTGTAAAGGGTACCCGCCCCCGTCGGTTGTGTGTCACGGGCAAATCGCTGCCCGTGGCGCAGAACATCGCTTACACCCGTCACACGGACTTACCTTCCCTGCGACGTCGCTGTTTCCAGCGAACCGCCTCCTTTCTAAGGGGGTGGTTTGTGCGGCGTCAGAGACGTCACACAGCAGCCGTCCAATAGAAGCGGAGGGGCGGGGATGAGGGGGCGGAATATCCTGCCCACCTCCTTCCTTCATCATTGCCGGTGGACGCAGGTAAGAAGATGTTCGTCGTTCCTGCGGTGTCACACATAACGATGTGTGGTGCCGCAGCAACGACTAACATCCAGCGGCATGCACCACCAATGATCTTATGAAAAGGAGCGACGTGTCAACGATCAACGATTTTTGACATTTTTGCGATCGTTGATCATCGCTCCTTGGTGTCACACGCTGCGATGTCGCTAACGATGCCGGATGTGCGTCACTAACGACGTTACACCGACGATATATCGTTAGCGATGTCGCAGCGTGTAAAGCACCCTTAAGTCAATAACATGTGCAGCTAGGCACATTGTTAGAAAAACTGGAGAAGGAAGAGAATCCGATGCGTACCCTCATGGCAGAATAGGTATAGAAAGAGCCAAGAACAGTATAAGAGGTTTCTTTATTAAAATCCATGAACCATCAAAATGTATGCAACCATTTGCAATGTACGCAAAATGAATAATACTAAATTCAGATTCCCCCAAATCCACAAATTTGGGGAAATTCTTTTAGAAATGACTCACTCGCCATTTCCTAAAAAGGTATATACAGAGGGTGAAATAAGTATTGAACACGTATCCAATTTTCTAAGTAAATATCTTTCTACTCCAGGTATCTGTGATAACTCATGCAACCCACTCAGGCAAAGAAATCAAACCAAGATGTCTATAAATTAAGTTATGTGTAATAATGAGAAATGACAAATTGAAAAAGTATTGCACATTCTTCCTAAAATTTATTTAATACTTAATACAAAAGCCTTTGCTGGTGATGAAGCTTCAAGATGCCTCCTGTATGGAGAAAGTAGTCATATGCATTGCTCAGGTGTGATTTTGGGCCATTCTTCCACACAGACACTATTCACATCCTGAAGGTCTCGTTGGCTCCTTCTACCAACTCTGAGCTTTGGTTCCTTCCATAAATCTTCAATGAGATTCAGGTCAGGTGACTGGCTAGGCCACTCTAGCAGCTTTACTTTTTTCTCTGAAACTAATTGAGAGTTTCCTTGGCTTGTGAAGTGGAGTCCTGCGTGGTGAGCGTGCATACAGGCCATGGAGGTTGAGTGCATTTACTTATTGTTTTGCTTTGTTTTTTATACCAATGTACCTGCTGTACCTTAACAATCCAAAGAAGAAACAGAAAGGCACTCACCGGGCTGCTGTGAAGAATCTTATTTAATCTGACATGAAATTACAGGGGATATAAAAGGCTGTGGGGGAGGTGCACAGAGCACGTGGGACGACGGCCGTTTTGTGCCTATACGGCACTTCGACAGGTCCACCACTGGACCTGTCGAAGTGCCATATAGGCAGAAATGGCCATCATCCTGCGTGCACCTCCCTCCCCCACAGCCTTTTATATCACCTGTAATTTCATATCGGATTAAATAAGATTCGTCACAGCAGACCGGTGAGTGCCTTTCTTTTTCTTCTTTGGATTGTTCATGAATCTCTCAAGCTTTGAAGTGAGCACCACAGGAGACGGCTGTTTATTGTACTGCTTTGCTAAGCGGGACTGTCTGATAGACAAAGGTAGCTTGATTAACGGAATCACTCTATTGATAGAAGCAGTGAAGAGGACTGAAGTGCCCAGTGTTCTGTCTTTTTTCCGGTACCTGCTTACCTTGGCTCTTGGACAACTCTTCTGACACTTATTTTCACTCCTCTGTCTGAAATCTTGCGGGGGCCATCTGATTGTGGCCGGTTTATGGTGATATGATATTCTTTCTACTTCTCGATTAACAGTGTTCACTGGAACCTTCAGTAGTTTAGAACTTCTATAGCCAATTAAATCAGTATGTTATGCAGCAATACGTTTGTGAATGCCTTGAGACAGCTCATTGGTTTTACCCATCATAAAATGTTTCTTGTTTTGCACCTCGGTAATGAGACACCTTTTTATGTTCCATCAGATGATCCAACTGAAATTATTTTTCACTAAGTGACAGGATTGTGTTCTAATTACTAATAGATTTCACCTGTTGTCATACTTCTCATTGGATCTCTCTTTCTTCAGGTGTTCAATACTTTTTCCCTGTGTCATTTCTCATTATTATACTTACTAAATTTATGGACATAGTTTGATTTTTTTTAACTGTGCAGATTGGATAGATTGTTACTGATATCTGGTTAGAAATTCATGTCAATAGCACTTTTAGAAATATAATTACTGAGAAATTTTTTGACGTGTTCAATACTTATTTTACCCATTATACATGAAAAAAAATGAACCTGTATAGAATGATGAACAAAATACATGATATTAGAATACGGAAATTCACTTTGTGGTGAGGTGATGTTTCTTGTTATCGAGAAGGACATCTATTTAATGCATTTTAATCTCAGGAGTGATATTTACCAACGGGGAGAGATGGAAACAGATGCGCAGGTTTTCTATTACTACTCTAAGAAATTTTGGAATGGGGAAGAGAGGCATTGAAGAACGAATACAAGAAGAAGCGCGTTACCTGACGGAAGAGATTGGGAAGATAGGAGGTGAGATACGGATGTGGCAATAAATAATGTTTGTTTATTTTTTTATCCTTTACTTTTAATGTCCTATTGATGCATTGTGGAGCCGGCTTTCAGTCAGTGTCGGGTGTGATTATAGCTGCAGCTCTCAGTGCTCTGAGCGGTGAATGAAATTGCTCTAGCCACGCCTCCATGACTGAAAGCCAGCAGCTCCCAGGAGAAATAAAGTTCATTTGCTCCCGGGTGCTGCACTTTTAGGACAGCGGCTAAGCACCTTAATAGCTCTATTAACCTGCAGATTAACCTACAGTACAGACCAAAAGTTTGGACACACCTTCTCATCTCTAGAACAACTATTAAGAGGAGACTTTGTGCAGCAGGCCTTCATGGTAAAATAGCTGCTAGGAAACCACTGCTAAGGACAGGCAACAAGCAGAGACTTCTTTGGGCTAAAGAACACAAGGAATGGACATTAGACCAGTGGAAATCTGTGCTTTGGTCTGATGAGTCCAAATTTGAGATCTTTGGATCCAACCACCGTGTCTTTGTAGAAAAGATGAACGGATGGACTCTACATGGCTGGTTCCCACCGTGAAGCATGGAGGAGGAGGTGTGATGGTGTGGGGGGGCTTTGCTGCTGACACTGTTGGGGATTTATTCAAAATTGAAGGCATACAGAACCAGCATGGCTACCACAGCATCTTGCAGCGGCGTGCTATTCCATCCGGTTTGCGTTTAGTTGGACCATCATTTATTTTTCAACAGGACAATGACCCCAAATACACCTCCAGGCTGTGTAAGGGCTATTTGACTAAGAAGGAGAGTGATGGGGTGCTACGCCAGATGACCTGGTCTCCACAGTCACCAGACCTGAACCCAATCGAGATGGTTTGAGGTGACCTGGACCGCAGAGTGAAGGCAAAAGGGCCAACAAGTGCTAAGCATCTCTGGGAACTCCTTCAAGACTGTTGGAAAACCATTTCCGATGGCTACCTCTTGAAGCTCATCAAGAGAATGCCAAGAGTGTGCAAAGTAGTAATCAAAGCAAAAGGTGGCTACTTTGCAGAACCTAGAATATAAGACATATTTTTAAGTATTTCATTCCACATGTTTTATTGCCTTCGATATGAATCTACAATTTTCAGTCATGAAAATAAAAAAAACTCTTTGAATGAGGTGTGTCCAAACTTTTGGTCTGTACTATAGATAAATGCAAGTTAATATTGTTATTGGACATAACAGATTCCTTTTTATGATGCATTTTGTTGTTTGTATGCTATTTAATAAAAAAAATGGCGCTGAAGCCATTACATCTCAAGTCACACAGTGTTGTTTAATTACTAGTTAAAGGGTTTTCCAGGACTAAATTAGAAAATAATTTTTTTTACTATGTGTTGAAAACCTAAGGCTATGTGCCCATGGGACAACATACCCACAAATTTTGCCGTGGAAAACCTGTGGATTTATCTGGATTTTCAAGATAAATCTGCAGGTTCTAGCAAGTACAGACACTCCCCTATGGGATTTGGGGAGTGGTGTATCAATGGTGCGGTATGTGCGGCTGCGGAATATGCTGCGGATTTCCCGCAGCCGCACGCAACTGCATGTCAATTATTCCTGCAGAAATACCTGCGGAAATCCCGCTCCTCCACTATGGAGATAGAGGCCGGGAATTCCGCAGGTATTTACGTACTTGTCCCGCAGGTTTACCGCAGCAATAATGCTCGAAACCCGTAGCAATGGATATTTGCAGATTCCGGGGATCAGCTGCTGGAAACCTGCGGACAAACGTGTGGAAATATCCGCGGGTACGTTGTCCCGTGGGCACATAGCCTAAAGGCTACTTTACACCCTGCAATATCGGTACCGATATCGCTAGCGAGCGTACCCACCCCCGTCGGTTGTGTGTCACGGTCAAATCGCTGCCCGTGGCGCACAACATCGCTAACACCCGTCACACGGAGTTACCTTTCCTGCGACGTCGCTCTGGTCGGCGATCTCCCTCCTTTCTAATGGGGTGGTTTGTGCGGCGTCACAGCGACATCACACGGCAGCCGTCCAATAGCATAGGAGGGGCGGAGATGAGTGGCAGGAACATGCCGCCCACCTCCTTCCTTGCTCATTGTACCTGTGGACGCAGGTAGATGTTTGTCGTTCTTGCGGTGTCACACATAGCGATGTGTGCTGCCGCAGGAACGACGAACAACATCGTACCTGCACCTGCAACGATATTAAGGAAATGAGCGACGTGTCAACAAGCAACTATTTTTCACGTTTTTGCGCTCGTTGATCGTCGCTCATTGGTGTCACATGCTGCGATGTCGCTAACGGCGCCGGACGTGACCCGACGATATATCGTTAGCGATGTCGCAGCGTGTAAAGCACCCTTAACAGGCAGATATTGCTAACCAGTTAGCAACTACCTGCCTGTTCTACCCGTAAAACTGCTGGTTCCAAAACAAAGTAAAACAGACACTTGTTTTTTAACCCATGAGTCCTGATTTTTAGAATTTTTTAATTGTGGATAATAAAACATTTTTTTGCATGAATATTTTATAACATATTTTTATACCATTATCTATTGTTTTCCCCTCTTTTCTTTGCCTTTTATACATGTAAATGTGTGTGCTGTTACATGCGTCATTCCTACCCGCCAATTTTTTTATTTTGGGGGTGTGGCTTGACATTTTTTTCTTTTTTCTGGGTTGTATATATGCTGGGATCCTAGGATCAACTGCAGATATGTTTTTTTTGTACTGTATGTCCTGATGAAGGGAGCAGAGCTCCTGAAACGCGTAGACAACAAGCTACAATAAAGGAACATTGACCATCTCTTTGTCCTCCTTCCTGATGAACAGCGCGGCATAAAACCCCTTCTCTATTGTTCTCTGTTATCAACCACGGGGCTGCAGCAGACTTCATCTCTACAAAATAAGCTTTTATAGTAGTTGTGACTGTCACAACTACTGAAGGTTAGTGCATTCCCTTTAATTTTTTCCCGGATATATACCGGGTAAGACCCTATTGCGCTTTTTCTTTCCACAGTTTATTTCGCTTTCTACCCAGAGCCGACACAGGGCAGTCATTGACCACTACTGCGGACAATTGAGCTGCTCCACATCAACAGAGTAGCTCTTCTTCTTTTGGGCTGCTCTGTTGACGAGATGTGACTGCAGCTGGGAGCCGGCTGTCAATCGGTATGGCATTGTCAGCCACATCCCATCAGCACACCAGAACAGAAGAGAAGCCACAGCTCTGTCAACATGATGTCAGCGAAAAACTCAGAATCGCCAGCAGGAGTGACTGCTTTGTGTCCTCAGAGATCTGCACTGGACACACACAAATGAACTGTAACGTCCCTCTCACAGAGGAGTGAGAGATGCAGTAATAAGGCTGTACACTAGGTGGCACTGGGTATACCTAGACGCTGAGGGAAGTCAGACAGGTTGGGGTCAGAACCGAGAGGACATGGAGAGACACAGGTAGCAGACAGGAGAGAGGTCGTGAGACAAGCCGGAGGTCAGGTAACCAGGTGAGAAAGTATGAGCACAAGGGGAAGACAACAGAGTTGTCAGGAGAGTAAGCCGGGGTCAGGAGCCAGACGGGAATGGAGAAGTCAGAGAGGAGTAGACTGAGGCACGTCAGGAGGTCAGTCCAGGGTCGAGTACCAATATCAGTCACTATACCAGGAGACAGACGCTTGCAGCAACACAGAGAGAAGATTATACAACTGGCAGAGTTCTGGAGGAGCACGCTCAGTAAAGAAGCCTGAGCAATTACCCAGAGGGTAGAACAGCTGAGCAATCAGCACCTCCCAGAATCAACCTGGACTCCAGTATAGTGACCAGGCTGCTAGATATGTAAGTGCCGCAGAGCATCTCCAGGTCTGTGAGATGCTCTGCACAGAGAACGGTGACATGAACATTCGTTCTTAGGCCAACAATAAAAAATGAATATAAGTAGACATATCACTCTCTACTCGCTGCTGACATTACATGTCTCCTCTGCTATCACTTCAGTGTAGGAGAGAGCACACACATCCCTCTCTCCTCGCTGCTGACATTACATGTCTCCTCTGCTATCACTTCAGTGCAGGAGAGAGCCCACACATCCCTCTCTCCTCGCTGCTGACATTACATGTCTCCTCTGCTATCACTTCAGTGCAGGAGAGAGCGCACACATCCCTCTCTCCTCGCTGCTGACATTACATGTCTCCTCTGCTATCACTTCAGTGCAGGAGAGAGCACACACATCCCTCTCTCCTCGCTGCTGACATTACATGTCTCCTCTGCTATCTCTTCAGTGTTGGAGAGAGCACACACATCCCTCTCTCCTCGCTGCTGACATTACATGTCTCCTCTGCTATCACTTCAGTGCAGGAGAGAGCCCACACATCCCTCTCTCCTCGCTGCTGACATTACATGTCTCCTCTGCTATCACTTCAGTGTTGGAGAGAGCCCACACATCACTCTCTCCTCGCTGCTGACATTACATGTCTCCTCTGCTATCACTTCAGTGTTGGAGAGAGCCCACACATCACTCTCTCCTCGCTGCTGACATTACATGTCTCCTCTGCTATCACTTCAGTGCAGGAGAGAGCACACACATCCCTCTCTCCTCGCTGCTGACATTACATGTCTCCTCTGCTATCACTTCAGTGCAGGAGAGAGCACACACATCCCTCTCTCCTCGCTGCTGACATTACATGTCTCCTCTGCTATCACTTCAGTGTTGGAGAGAGCCCACATATCACTCTCTCCTCGCTGCTGACATTACATGTCTCCTCTGCTATCACTTCAGTGCAGGAGAGAGCACACACATCCCTCTCTCCTCGCTGCTGACATTACATGTCTCCTCTGCTATCACTTCAGTGCAGGAGAGAGCACACACATCCCTCTCTCCTCGCTGCTGACATTACATGTCTCCTCTGCTATCACTTCAGTGTTGGAGAGAGCCCACATATCACTCTCTCCTCGCTGCTGACATTACATGTCTCCTCTGCTATCACTTCAGTGTAGGAGAGAGCATACACATCCCTCTCTCCTCGCTGCTGACATTACATGTCTCCTCTGCTATCACTTCAGTGCAGGAGAGAGCACACACATCACTCTCTCCTCGCTGCTGACATTACATGTCTCCTCTGCTATCACTTCAGTGCAGGAGAGAGCCCACACATCCCTCTCTCCTCACTGCTGATATTACATGTCTCCTCTGCTATGACTTCAGTGCAGGAGAGAGCCCACATATCACTCTCTCCTCGCTGCTGACATTACATGTCTCCTCTGCTATCACTTCAGTGCAGGAGAGAGCACACACATCCCTCTCTCCTCGCTGCTGACATTACATGTCTCCTCTGCTATCACTTCAGTGCAGGAGAGAGCACACACATCCCTCTCTCCTCGCTGCTGACATTACATGTCTCCTCTGCTATCACTTCAGTGCAGGAGAGAGCACACACATCCCTCTCTCCTCGCTGCTGACATTACACGTCTCCTCTGCTATCACTTCAGTGTTGGAGAGAGCCCACACATCCCTCTCTCCTCGCTGCTGACATTACATGTCTCCTCTGCTATCACTTCAGTGCAGGAGAGAGCACACACATCCCTCTCTCCTCGCTGCTGACATTACATGTCTCCTCTGCTATCACTTCAGTGTTGGAGAGAGCCCACACATCCCTCTCTCCTCGCTGCTGACATTACATGTCTCCTCTGCTATCACTTCAGTGTTGGAGAGAGCCCACACATCACTCTCTCCTCGCTGCTGACATTACATGTCTCCTCTGCTATCTCTTCAGTGCAGGAGAGAGCAGACACATCCCTCTCTCCTCGCTGCTGACATTACATGTCTCCTCTGCTATCTCTTCAGTGTTGGAGAGAGCACACACATCACTCTCTCCTCGCTGCTGACATTACATGTCTCCTCTGCTATCTCTTCAGTGTTGGAGAGAGCCCACACATCCCTCTCTCCTCGCTGCTGACATTACATGTCTCCTCTGCTATCACTTCAGTGCAGGAGAGAGCCCACACATCCCTCTCTCCTCACTGCTGACATTACATGTCTCCTCTGCTATCACTTCAGTGCAGGAGAGAGCAGACACATCCCTCTCTCCTCGCTGCTGACATTACATGTCTCCTCTGCTATCTCTTCAGTGTTGGAGAGAGCACACACATCACTCTCTCCTCGCTGCTGACATTACATGTCTCCTCTGCTATCTCTTCAGTGTTGGAGAGAGCCCACACATCCCTCTCTCCTCGCTGCTGACATTACATGTCTCCTCTGCTATCACTTCAGTGCAGGAGAGAGCCCACACATCCCTCTCTCCTCACTGCTGACATTACATGTCTCCTCTGCTATCACTTCAGTGCAGGAGAGAGCAGACACATCCCTCTCTCCTCGCTGCTGACATTACATGTCTCCTCTGCTATCTCTTCAGTGTTGGAGAGAGCACACACATCACTCTCTCCTCGCTGCTGACATTACATGTCTCCTCTGCTATCTCTTCAGTGTTGGAGAGAGCCCACACATCCCTCTCTCCTCGCTGCTGACATTACATGTCTCCTCTGCTATCACTTCAGTGCAGGAGAGAGCACACACATCCCTCTCTCCTCGCTGCTGACATTACATGTCTCCTCTGCTATCTCTTCAGTGTTGGAGAGAGCCCACACATCCCTCTCTCCTCGCTGCTGACATTACATGTCTCCTCTGCTATCACTTCAGTGCAGGAGAGAGCCCACACATCCCTCTCTCCTCGCTGCTGACATTACATGTCTCCTCTGCTATCACTTCAATGCAGGAGAGAGCACACACATCCCTCTCTCCTCGCTGCTGACATTACATGTCTCCTCTGCTATCACTTCAGTGCAGGAGAGAGCACACACATCCCTCTCTCCTCGCTGCTGACATTACATGTCTCCTCTGCTATCACTTCAGTGCAGGAGAGAGCACACACATCCCTCTCTCCTCGCTGCTGACATTACACGTCTCCTCTGCTATCACTTCAGTGTTGGAGAGAGCCCACACATCCCTCTCTCCTCGCTGCTGACATTACATGTCTCCTCTGCTATCACTTCAGTGCAGGAGAGAGCACACACATCCCTCTCTCCTCGCTGCTGACATTACATGTCTCCTCTGCTATCACTTCAGTGTTGGAGAGAGCCCACACATCCCTCTCTCCTCGCTGCTGACATTACATGTCTCCTCTGCTATCACTTCAGTGTTGGAGAGAGCCCACACATCACTCTCTCCTCGCTGCTGACATTACATGTCTCCTCTGCTATCTCTTCAGTGCAGGAGAGAGCAGACACATCCCTCTCTCCTCGCTGCTGACATTACATGTCTCCTCTGCTATCTCTTCAGTGTTGGAGAGAGCACACACATCACTCTCTCCTCGCTGCTGACATTACATGTCTCCTCTGCTATCTCTTCAGTGTTGGAGAGAGCCCACACATCCCTCTCTCCTCGCTGCTGACATTACATGTCTCCTCTGCTATCACTTCAGTGCAGGAGAGAGCCCACACATCACTCTCTCCTCGCTGCTGACATTACATGTCTCCTCTGCTATCACTTCAGTGCAGGAGAGAGCAGACACATCCCTCTCTCCTCGCTGCTGACATTACATGTCTCCTCTGCTATCACTTCAGTGCAGGAGAGAGCCCACACATCCCTCTCTCCTCACTGCTGACATTACATGTCTCCTCTGCTATCACTTCAGTGCAGGAGAGAGCAGACACATCCCTCTCTCCTCGCTGCTGACATTACATGTCTCCCCTGCTATCACTTCAGTGCAGGAGAGAGCAGACACATCCCTCTCTCCTCGCTGCTGACATTACATGTCTCCTCTGCTATCTCTTCAGTGTTGGAGAGAGCACACACATCACTCTCTCCTCGCTGCTGACATTACATGTCTCCTCTGCTATCTCTTCAGTGTTGGAGAGAGCCCACACATCCCTCTCTCCTCGCTGCTGACATTACATGTCTCCTCTGCTATCACTTCAGTGCAGGAGAGAGCCCACACATCCCTCTCTCCTCACTGCTGACATTACATGTCTCCTCTGCTATCACTTCAGTGCAGGAGAGAGCAGACACATCCCTCTCTCCTCGCTGCTGACATTACATGTCTCCTCTGCTATCTCTTCAGTGTTGGAGAGAGCACACACATCACTCTCTCCTCGCTGCTGACATTACATGTCTCCTCTGCTATCTCTTCAGTGTTGGAGAGAGCCCACACATCCCTCTCTCCTCGCTGCTGACATTACATGTCTCCTCTGCTATCACTTCAGTGCAGGAGAGAGCACACACATCCCTCTCTCCTCGCTGCTGACATTACATGTCTCCTCTGCTATGACTTCAGTGCAGGAGAGAGCACACACATCCCTCTCTCCTCGCTGCTGACATTACATGTCTCCTCTGCTATCTCTTCAGTGCAGGAGAGAGCACACACATCCCTCTCTCCTCGCTGCTGACATTACATGTCTCCTCTGCTATCACTTCAGTGCAGGAGAGAGCACACACATCCCTCTCTCCTCACTGCTGACATTACATGTCTCCTCTGCTATGACTTCAGTGCAGGAGAGAGCACACACATCCCTCTCTCCTCGCTGCTGACATTACATGTCTCCTCTGCTATCTCTTCAGTGCAGGAGAGAGCATACACATCCCTCTCTCCTCACTGCTGACATCACTCAGGTATATCTGTGTAGCCATTTACATATTACAATAAAGTTATTTTTTGGGACCAATACAGGAACAGATTTGAAATTAAAACAATGATTTTTATTGTCTTCCATCTTGTATAAGGCTATGAGGATAGCTCATAGACTAGTCGTACAGCAGCTTTACAGGATGAATGTCTATAAAGCTACACATTAAACGGATAGATATTTGGTATTGCAATGTGATAAATCCTCCTTTATGAAGTATCTCCCTGTTAACATATACATTGTACAGATATATTCACATCAGTATTTTTAGGTCATTGATTCAACAGGTGTGGACTTCTCCTTGCAGGCGCCCCCTTTGACCCAACACATCGATTGAACTTGGCGGTCGCCAACGTTATCTGTTCTGTTGTGTTTGGAGAACGTTTTGACTACGAAGATGTCAAATTAAGGGAACTTCTTACCCTAATAAAGAAAATCATGCAGCTTATGACTTCCATTTGGGGATTAGTAAGTTTACATTTTACATGACTTCTAGTAATCCTACAAGGCAATTAACGGTGAGGCATCGTGTCTCAAGGCATAAATATAATGAAGAACGGTATATGTAAGCATTGAATGGCTTGACTTTACGTTATTTATTTTTACTGTGTTTGTTTCCTTTGGCTGCTGTGCCATTTACCATCTCATCTATTAGCTGTAATACCTGGCATTGCCCAGTATAGTAACTAAGTGTCTCACTGTCTCTCTCTGTGTCTGTCTGCTTATGTCGCTCTGTCTCTCTGTCTTTCTTTCTGTTTCTCTCTCTGTCTGTCTCTCTTTATCCATCTCTCTCTGTCTGTCTGTTTCTTTGTCTGTCTCGGTTTGTCTCTCTCCCTCTCTGTCTGTCTCTATGTCTCTCTGTCTCTATGTCTCTCTTCCTGTCTGTCTCTCTCTCTCTCTGTTTATGTCTCTGTCTGTCTGTATGCCTCACTGTCTCTCTCTCTGTCTGTCTCTCTGCTTGTCTCTATTTGTCTCTCTGTCTCTCTGTCTTCCTCTATGTCTTGCTCTCTCTCTGTCTGTCTCTTTCCCTATCTGTCTGTCTCTTTCCCTGTCTGCCTTTGTCTGTCTCTCTGTCTCTTTCCCTGTCTGTCTGTTCCTGTCTGTCTCTCTCTGTCTCTATGTCTGTCACTCTTTATCCATCTCTCCACCGAAATCATATTACCTCACACATAAGCTTCTTATACTAAGACTGTCCTTTGTTCCTATAGCAACCAATCACATCTCCTATTAATGACCTGTAGCTCCCACCTCCATTAACTTTAATGGAGGCAGGTTTCTTGGTGAATAACTGTAAAGCTGCGGGGTTACATTTTTCCCTCAAAACATAGTCTATATGGCGTTCCCTGAGTCAAATGAGGCGGCTGTGCAAAATGTTGTGATTGTAAGTGCGGATTTCTTTAATGGAGATACACACACACACACACACACACACACACACACACACACACACACACACACACATATATATACATATACATACACACATATATACATATACACACATACAGTATATACTCACACATATACTGTACATACACACATACATACAGTACATACACACATGATACATACACACATACATACTGTACATACACACATGATACATACACACATACACATATATACATATACACATACACATATATACATATACACATACATATATAAATACAAATATACACACACACATATATACATACACACACACATACATACACACACATATATGCATATACACACACATATACAGTTAGGTCCAGAAATATTTGGACAGTGACGCAAGTTTTGTTATTTTAGCTGTTTACAAAAACATGTTCAGAAATACAATTATATATATAATATGGGCTGAAAGTGCACACTCCCAGCTGCAATATGAGAGTTTTCACATCCAAATCAGAGAAAGGGTTTAGGAATCATAGCTCTGTAATGCATAGCCTCCTCTTTTTCAAGGGACCAAAAGTAATTGGACAAGGGACTCTAAGGGCTGCAATTAACTCTGAAGGCGTCTCCCTCGTTAACCTGTAATCAATGAAGTAGTTAAAAGGTCTGGGGTTGATTACAGGTGTATGGTTTTGCATTTGGAAGCTGTTGCTGTGACCAGACAACATGCGGTCTAAGGAACTCTCAATTGAGGTGAAGCAGAACATCCTGAGGCTGAAAAAAAAGAAAAAATCCATCAGAGAGATAGCAGACATGCTTGGAGTAGCAAAATCAACAGTCGGGTACATTCTGAGAAAAAGGGAATTGACTGGTGAGCTTGGGAACTCAAAAAGGCCTGGGCGTCCACGAATGACAACAGTGGTGGATGATCGCCGTATACTTTCTTTGGTGAAGAAGAACCCATTCACAACATCAACTGAAGTCCAGAACACTCTCAGTGAAGTAGGTGTATCTGTCTCTAAGTCAACAGTAAAGAGAAGACTCCATGAAAGTAAATACAAAGGGTTCACATCTAGATGCAACCATTCATCAATTCCAAAAATAGACAGGCCAGAGTTAAATTTGCTGAAAAACACCTCATGAAGCCAGCTCAGTTCTGGAAAAGTATTCTATGGACAGATGAGACAAAGATCAACCTGTACCAGAATGATGGGAAGAAAAAAGTTTGGAGAAGAAAGGGAACGGCACATGATCCAAGGCACACCACATCCTCTGTAAAACATGGTGGAGGCAACGTGATGGCATGGGCATGCATGGCTTTCAATGGCACTCGGTCACTTGTGTTTATTGATGACATAACAGCAGACAAGAGTAGCCGGATGAATTCTGAAGTGTACCGGGATATACTTTCAGCCCAGATTCAGCCAAATGCCGCAAAGTTGATCAGACGGCGCTTCATAGTACAGATGGACAATGACCCCAAGCATACAGCCAAAGCTACCCAGGAGTTCATGAGTGCAAAAAAGTGGAACATTCTGCAATGGCCAAGTCAATCACCAGATCTTAACCCAATTGAGCATGCATTTCACTTGCTCAAATCCAGACTTAAGACGGAAAGACCCACAAACAAGCAAGACCTAAAGGCTGCGGCTGTAAAGGCCTGGCAAAGCATTAAGAAGGAGGAAACCCAGCGTTTGGTGATGTCCATGGGTTCCAGACTTAAGGCAGTGATTGCCTTCAAAGGATTCGCAACAAAATATTGAAAATAAAAATATTTTGTTTGGTTTATTTGTCCAATTACTTTTGACCTCCTAAAATGTGGAGTGTTTGTAAAGAAATGTGTACAATTCCTACAATTTCTATCAGATATTTTTGTTCAAACCTTCAAATTAAACGTTACAATCTGCACTTGAATTCTGTTGTAGAGGTTTCATTTCAAATCCAATGTGGTGGCATGCAGAGCCCAACTCGCCAAAATTGTGTCACTGTCCAAATATTTCTGGACCTAACTGTATGCAGACACATATACAGACACACACATACACACACACACACACATATATATATATATATATATATATATATATATATATATATACAGTTAGGTCCAGAAATCTTTGGACAGTGACACAATTTTCGCGAGTTGGGCTCTGCATGCCACCACATTGGATTTGAAATGAAACCTCTACAACAGAATTCAAGTGCAGATTGTAACGTTTAATTTGAAGGTTTGAACAAAAATATCTGATAGAAATTGTAGGAATTGTACACATTTCTTTACAAACACTCCACATTTTAGGAGGTCAAAAGTAATTGGACAAATAAACCAAACCCAAACAAAATATTTTTATGTTCAATATTTTGTTGCGAATCCTTTGGAGGCAATCACTGCCTTAAGTCTGGAACCCATGGACATCACCAAACGCTGGGTTTCCTCCTTCTTAATGCTTTGCCAGGCCTTTACAGCCGCAGCCTTCAGGTCTTGCTTGTTTGTGGGTCTTTCCGTCTTAAGTCTGGATTTGAGCAAGTGAAATGCATGCTCAATTGGGTTAAGATCTGGTGATTGACTTGGCCATTGCAGAATGTTCCACTTTTTTGCACTCATGAACTCCTGGGTAGCTTTGGCTGTATGCTTGGGGTCATTGTCCATCTGTACTGTGAAGCGCCGTCCGATCAACTTTGCGGCATTTGGCTGAATCTGGGCTGAAAGTATATCCCGGTACACTTCAGAATTCATCCGGCTACTCTTGTCTGCTGTTATGTCATCACTAAACACAAGTGACCCAGTGCCATTGAAAGCCATGCATGCCCATGCCATCATGCTGCCTCCACCATGTTTTACAGAATATGTGGTGTGCCTTGGATCATGTGCCGTTCCCTTTCTTCCCCAAACTTTTTTCTTCCCATCATTCTGGTACAGGTTGATCTTTGTCTCATCTGTCCATAGAATACTTTTCCAGAACTGAGCTGGCTTCATGAGGTGTTTTTCAGCAAATTTAACTCTGGCCTGTCTATTTTTGGAATTGATGAATGGTTTGCATCTAGATGTGAACCCTTTGTATTTATTTTCATGGAGTCTTCTCTTTACTGTTGACTTAGAGACAGATTCACCTACTTCATTGAGAGTGTTCTGGGCTTCAGTTGATGTTGTGAACGGGTTCTTCTTCACCAAAGAAAGTAAGCTGCGATCATCCACCACTGTTGTCATCCGTGGACGCCCAGGCCTTTTTGAGTTCCCAAGCTCACCAGTCAATTCCTTTGTTCTCAGAATGTACCCGACTGTTGATTTTGCTACTCCAAGCATGTCTGCTATCTCTCTGATGGATTTTTTCTTTTTTTTCAGCCTCAGGATGTTCTGCTTCACCTCAATTGAGAGTTCCTTAGACCGCATGTTGTCTGGTCACAGCAACAGCTTCCAAATGCAAAACCACACACCTGTAATCAACCCCAGACCTTTTAACTACATTGATTACAGGTTAACGAGGGAGACGCCTTCAGAGTTAATTGCAGCCCTTAGAGTCCCTTGTCCAATTACTTTTGGTCCCTTGAAAAAGAGGAGGCTATGCATTACAGAGCTATGATTCCTAAACCCTTTCTCTGATTTGGATGTGAAAACTCTCATATTGCAGCTGGGAGTGTGCACTTTCAGCCCATATTATATATATAATTGTATTTCTGAACATGTTTTTGTAAACAGCTAAAATAACAAAACTTATGTCACTGTCCAAATATTTCTGGCCCTGACTGTGTATGTATATATATATATATATATATATATATATATATATATAATATTAATTACGTTCAGCTTTATATGTTAGATAAGGAAGGGGTCTTATCCTATTTTACCTCTTCTTACCTTTGCCTCTACCCATATAGGTGACTTGTGATTTTAATTTTGACGTATGTATGAATTGGCGTATTTTTTGCCATACTTGCATTTTTACTATTATATCTCCACTTTATCCGTGACCGCTTTCTTAGCATCATAAGGTATGAGGCACAATGTTACCTCTATAAGGCAAGATTTAACTCCAGGATCGAGTCAGACTACAAGTGACCAATTTCTTATTTATCTCATAGTCTATGCACTATTTTCATGTTAACGTTGCAGCCATTTGTTATGTATAAGTATTTACTTATTTTTCGAGTCAGTTGGGTTTCTGATCGTCTCCCCTTTTTTTAAATATTTTGGGTTTTTTATCACCATAATTAAAAAAGGATATTTTTTATTCTTATTTGTGTCTGGTAAAAATGAGTGGACCCGTAGAAGTTTGGTTCAGTGGGTTCATCCAGACTTTACATAAAGTTCGATTTCGGACCCAGAATTGACCGGAACCCCAATGGAAGTCACTAACTGGGCAGTTCGGGTCTCTGGAAGCCATACAGTAACTCTGTTTTTTTGTGTAAAGTCTGTCTTTGGTACGAACACCAAACACCGATCCTTGAGTTCGCTGACCTCTAGTGTTGAGCATTTGCTCCCCCTTTTTCGTTATATTTACAATATTACTGCACAATCACTGAGCCGATAAAACAAGACGTTGAACTCACTGTGAAGCGCGACTGACTCCGGCGTTACTCAACCAACAGCATAGAAGCAGAGAGTGCAGAAGTCCAAAAAAAGTAATGAAGTGGTGGCACTCACCAATGATGATCAGTCTTTATTTCTTCACTTAGTAAGAACAAGCAGTTGGGTAGGTGTGGAATACCTACGGATGTCCCGCACCTACCCAACTGCTTGTTCTTACTATGTGAAGAAATAAAGACTGATCATCATTGGTGAGTGCCACCGCTTCATTACTTTTTTTGGACTCCTGGATTTATGACTTCAAGTAAATAGTGATGAGCGGGCACTACCATGGCTCAGGTGCTCGTTACTTTTTTAAAATTCTTTACTTATACAACAGACCCTTACAAACCATAAAGCAGTCAGTTGGCAAAATAGACAAAAACAGTTGAACAGAGTTTAGGAGAATACATCTCAATACAAAACCAATAGCATCTGAGCCAACCCCACAAATTATCGAACAAGGTGCTCGTTACTTATAATGAGCAGTTGGATACTCAGATGGGCGCGACTCGAGCACTTGAATATAATGGACGTCAATGGGGAGCTTGGGCATTTTTCCCGAAGATTTCCCGGAAAAATACTCGAGTTCCCCATTGACTTCCATTATACTCAGTATACGATTCATGCCCATACAAGCGTCCAACTGCTCATTACGAGTACTGAGAACCAGAACATGGTAGTGGTCACTCATCACTGGTTACGAGTATTAAGCAACCGAGCATGGTAGTGCCCGCTCATCACTAGTTACCAGTACTGAGCACCCGAGCATGGTAGTGCCCGCTCCTCACTAGTTACAAGTACGGAGCACCTGAGCATGGTAGTGCCCGCTCATCACTAGTTACCAGTACTGAGCACCTGAGCATGGTAGTGCCCGCTCATCACTAGTTACCAGTACTGAGCACCTGAGCATGGTAGTGCCCGCTCATCACTAGTTACCAGTACTGAGCACCTGAGCATGGTAGTGCCCGCTCATCACTAGTTACCAGTACTGAGCACCTGAGCATGGTAGTGCCCGCTCATCACTAGTTACCAGTACTAAGCACCTGAGCATGGTAGTGCCCGCTCATCACTAGTTACCATTACTAAGCACCTGAGCATGGTAGTGCCCGCTCATCACTAGTTACCAGTACTGAGCACCTGAGCATGGTAGTGCCCGCTCATCACTAGTTACCAGTACTAAGCACCGGAGCATGGTAGTGCCCGCTCATCACTAGTTACCAGTACTAAGAACCTGAGCATGGTAGTGCCCGCTCATCACTAGTTACCAGTACTGAGCACCTGAACATGATAGTGCCCGCTCATCACTACTAGTAAAGTCTTTGGTAGAAGGAATTTGGAGTCTTTGGAGCTTAATGACCCTCTTGTTTTCCCTCTTTTTCAGCTTCTTAATGTCTTTCCCAAGATTTTCACCTATGTTCCTGGACCCCACCAAAAGATTTTCTCCTATGTAGAGAAACTGAAAAAGTTTATTTTGGAGTCTTTGGAAAGTCACAAAGTGACAATTGACCCAAATTGCCCTCGGGATTTCATTGACTGCTTCCTGATAAAAATGGAGGAGGTGACGTATTACATTTCCGAAAAAACAGACCCATCACAATGTCATAGGGCAGTTCTAGAATAATAAATGGTTTGTGACTTTGCAGGAGAAGAGCAATCCGAAATCTGAATTCCACTCTGATAACTTATTTGGCACGGTTATGGACCTCTTCGTTGCCGGCTCGGATACAACAAGCACAACCTTAAGATATGGGTTACTCTACCTGCTCAAATACCCAGATGTGCAAAGTAAGCGCTTCTTATTATCTTAAGAGAGACAATGTTTGTCTAAAATCACGGGATTACTTTAGTGAATATCACTGATATTGCAGAGGGAGAACTTAGGCAGTCTTAATAGAATTATCTCTCACTCTCTATGACCGATTCCTAAAGGCTGCTTTACATGCTTCAATTTCTCGTGCAATCGCACCCGCCCCCATCATTTGTGCGGCACGGGCAATTTCTTGCCCGTGTCGCACAAAGTCCTAAACCCCCCGTCACACGTACTTACTTTCCAAACGACCTCGCTGTGGGCGGTGAACATCCTCTTCCTGAAGGGGGAGGGACGTTCGGCGTCACAGCTACGTCACACGGCAGGCGGCCAATAGAAGCAGAGGGGCGGAGATGAGCGGGATATAAACATCCCGCCCACCTCCTTCCTTCAGCATTGCCGGCGGGACGCAGGTAAGCTGTGTTCATCGTTCCCGGGGTGTCACACGTAGTGATGTGTGCTGCCACGGGAACGATGAACAACCGGACGTTCGATTTTAGAAAATGAGCGACGTGTCAACGAGCAATGATAAGGTGAGTATTTTTGCTCGTTCACAGTCGCTCGTAGCTGCCACACGCTATGATATGTCATACGATGCCGGATGTGTCACTTACGACGTGACTCCGACGACATATCGTATGATATATCGTAGCGTGTAAAGCCCGCTTAAGTAAGGTTATGTGCACATGAAGCTTTTTTGTTGCATTTTTTTTGTACGGATTTGGTGCAGAAAATACTGACAGTACCAGCTGAGTGGATGAGATCTCCGAAATCTCATGCACAGGCTACTTCTTTTTTTCCCATGCAAGTTTGTGTCAGATTACAATCTGCAATATATAAATTCTATGCAGATTTTTGGTGTTTATTTCACCCATATTAATGAGTGGGGAATAAAACGCAACAAAAAGGGAATAAAATTAGAGCATTTTTTATGCAGCCTTTTCCCTGGCAACACAACAGGATTTACAGCAGAATTTTGTGCTGTAAATTCATACCGTGTGCACATAGATGGGAATGGGTACTGTGTAATGCTACATTTTTCTGTGGTGGCACTCCTGGAAATTTAAATATTTACTGATGGAGTTCCCCTCTTAAGATAACAGCGGATCATTGGAGGTCACGTCAGGGGGGTACTTTAATGTTCGCTTATCAGCAAAGGTCCTTTCTAAAGGGTGCTTTACATGCTGCGACATCGCTAGCGATCTCGTTAGCGATGCGATACGCCAGATCGCAGATAAGATCTGCCGAGATCGTACATGTGACCGGTGCTTTAAAAAGAACGACCTATGTGCGATCTCGGCAAATTGCATCTGTGATCTGGTGTCGCGGGCGGAGGAGGGGATGCTGCGCTCTCCCACTGCTCGGGTCCGGCTGCTGCTGCCGCTGCTGCTCGGTGGTGGCTCGAGCGGTGGGCCGGATCCCTGGGACTCGAGCGGCGCTCCTCGCCCGTGAGTGAAAAGGGTGTTTGATTGTGGGGATTGGATATTGTCTGTGACGCCACCCACGGTTGTGGTGATATTGGTGACACCACCGCTGCTCTAGACGGGAATCCAGGGAGCGGTGACAGGGAGCAGCTTTGTTGTTAGTTCTCCCCTCCGTGGGTAGGGGGTTGGTTGTCCCGGGGCCCGGTGATGGGGTAGGGATGGATGGCAGGCGGGTTACGGGGCCTGGTGAGGTGCAGGGTCGCGGGGGCAGCCCTGTGCCGCACGGCACGGTGGTACTCACTCAGCCAATGATGAGGACACAGTTCTCGGTAAAACACACGGCTGGGTGGACGGGTCCCACAGACGGCTGCGGTGTTGTTTCTCCCGGCAGGTTGATGGTGACTGCCTTTCCCTGCACCTATGTACTGTAAACGGTTCCAATGGGTTCCCACCGGTAACCCGCTCCCCAGCTTGGATGGGAGCTGAAGGAGCCCCTTTTGCCCGCAGGCTCTGGCCCTGGGAACGGTAGCCTTGGCGGTGGCTGTGTTTCCCTCTCACGGTTGGACTGTTGCCTTCTGTCGGGACTTGGCTGCTGGGAAACCCAGGAGGTTCCCTTCGCTGACGGATTTGGCAAATTCACGGCGACTCCTAGCCTTGCCGGGGTCCGTAAGCCCCTGCCGGATGGTGCTGGCTTCTCTTTGCGTACCGGTCCGGTACCGCCGGGCCACCGCCCGTCCACGGTCCTTACGGTATACTCCGATAGGCCACTCCTGCAGATGGTCACCACCGTCTGCCAACCTTGCTGTACCGCCCGGGCCACACACCCGGACGCTGTCAGTTAGTTGCTCCACTACCACTTTCCTTCCTTCCACTTTCACCTCCAAAACTAATCTGTCTGGTTTTCCCGCCTCCAGGACTGTGAACTCCTCCGTGGGCGGGGCCAACCGCCTGGCCCACCCCCTGGTGTGGACATCAGCCCCTGGAGGGAGGCAACAAGGGTTTGTGTCTGACTTCGGTGTGCCTGACCGGGAGTGTGGGGTGTGTAGGTGTTGTTCTCTGTGGCCCCTGGCTTGTCCTGGGCGCCACACTGGCGTGTCACATCTCTAACGAGATTGCTAGAGATGTTGCAGCGTGAAAAGCACCCTTAAACAGGAATTGTCCACAGTGGAGGATTAATTAAATACATTCCACATTAAAAGATATAGTAAAAAATATGGCTGCTACTATGACTACCATGCTCCTGTGCTCAGTACTCATTACTAGTGATGAGCGGGCACTACCATGCTCGGATGCCCTGTACTCGTAACTAGTGATGAGCGGGCACTACCATTATCGGGTGCTCTGCACTCGAAACTTGTGATGAGCTAGCACTACCATGCTCGGGTGCTCTGTACTCGTAACTAGTGATGAGCGGGCACTACCATGCTCGGGTGCTCTGTACTCGTAACTAGTGATGAGCGAGCACTACCATGCTCGGGTGCTCTGTACTCGTAACTAGTGATGAGCGGGCACTACCATGCTCAGGTACTCGGTACTCGTAACTATTGGTGAGCGGGCACTACCATGCTCGGAACCTCGATACTTGAGCATGGTAGTGCTTGCTAATCACTAGTTACAAGTACCAAGTACCTGAGCATGGTGGTGCTCGCTCATCACTAGTACTGAGCATGGTAGTGCTCGCTCATCACTAGTTACGAGTACCGAGCAACTGAGCATGGTAGTGCCCGCTCATCACTAGTTACGAGTACCGAGCAACCGAGCATGGTAGTGCTCGCTCATCACTAGTTACGAGTACCGAGCAACCGAGCATGGTAGTGCTCGCTCATCACTAGTTACGAGTACAGAGCACCCAAGCATGGTAGTGCCCGCTCATCACTAGTTACGAGTACAGAGCACCCAAGCATGGTAGTGCCTGCTCATCACTGGTTACGAGTACAGAGCACCTGAGCATGGTAGTGCCCGCTCATCACTAGTTACGAGTACTGAGCACCTGAGCATGGTAGTGCTCGCTCATCACTAGTTACGAGTACCGAGCAACTGAGCATGGTAGTGCCCGCTCATCACTAGTTACGAGTACCGAGCAACCGAGCATGGTAGTGCTCGCTCATCACTAGTTACGAGTACCGAGCAACCGAGCATGGTAGTGCTCGCTCATCACTAGTTACGAGTACAGAGCACCCAAGCATGGTAGTGCCCGCTCATCACTAGTTACGAGTACAGAGCACCCAAGCATGGTAGTGCCCGCTCATCACTAGTTACGAGTACAGAGCACCTGAGCATGGTAGTGCCCGCTCATCACTAGTTACGAGTACCGAGCAACCGAGCATGGTAGTGCCTGCTCATCACTAGTGTTAGGTTATTTACCTTACAGTCCGAAATTTTAGAACATCAGCTGTTCCAATACTGTCACATCCCTTCAAGAAAAAAATATTTTAGTTGATCTTCTATTTAAGCCTCCTTTTATGGAATAAAAAACTGGGGGAAGTTTGCAGGAATCCACAGAAAAATCTTGAAATCTAAGCAAATGTTGTCTTTCAATGACCAGATGTCATGAAAACTGTCTAATGATTCCTCCGATCAACTGGGTGACTTAAGCACTGGATCCTGTGTTTCGTAAATCCTAATTTCTCTCATTTCTGCTTTTTTCCTAAATTGTGTTCAGTATAATACTATGAGATATAATAATAATATTGCTAATAATACATAAATCAGTACAATATTAGGTCTAAAGAAATGAATTTTGGTTTCTCCATTAAACCCTGAATTATGATATGTGCCCATAAAGGTAAGATTCAAGAGGAGATAGATAACGTGATTGGCCAGAATAGATGTCCATCAGTGGAGGATCGTGTCCAGATGCCTTACACAGATGCCGTTATACATGACATTCTGAGGTTCGCGGACATCACCCCAATGGGAATTCCACATGCAACCGGTCAAGACATAACCTTCCGAGGATACCACATTCCCAAGGTAAGAAGCAAGAAAACATCAACCACCTCATGTGGTGGCGGGCAGATGTTTGAAGCATGTCCTAGGAACTTTTTTTTATTTTTGCCATGATGAGTCTTTATTTTAGCTTTCTGAACTTCAAGATAGCCATGTCGTATACACTTACATCCAAAGAAAAGTAGCAGACGTGTCATGGGATGGGAAACCATAGGTGATTTGGGTGTTGGTAAGTGTCTATGATGTGAAGGTCATACTCTCTTCTACATGTTTGCAGGACACTCTAGTTTTCCCAATGCTGACATCTATACTGAAGGATCCCAAGTCTTTTAAGAACCCAGAACAATTTGATCCCACAAACTTTCTGAACGATGATTGCAGCTTCCGGAAGAACGAGGCCTTTGTGCCTTTCTCTTTAGGTAATTATTTATGACTATTTATTTCCTGGTGGATATTCCATACCTTACCTTAATTTTCCATAATATATGACACATATTTCAACTTCTGCAATGATGTTGATTGTTTGTTATGATCAAATACATCGATGTCAAGGGTGTATCAAGGTGGGGGTTGACAGCATTGATGGGCAGGTTTGCATCCTGAGACAGAGTTTGCCCAAGGGAAGTTAGTGCTATTAATCATGGAGGTGGAGGATTTACGAGCATAGTTTGTAGATTTTCTATGGGTGAAACAAGTGCACAAAACCTAATTTTCTTACCACATAAAAGTGTCACAGGGTATTTAATGATGGAACAGGGGCCCCTAGGCTGGCCCTCAGACTCGAGACCCTTCGCTGTCCCTTATTTCGGAGGTAAGCTTGATGGTAGCCAGGTCTGAGCCCCCTGCTTGACCCTGACTCCTTTCAGAGCCCTGATTCTACTCCCATTTTCCCACACCCTTGTGGCGGGCCGGAAACACAATAACAAAACCCCACAGAAACGACACGGACAAAGGAGAATGAAAACTCATACACACTGCAGTCAAACACAAAGGAGAGATGATATGTGTACAGGGGAATAAAGAAAAGGGAAGGAAGTTATGCACAGCAGGGGAACTTCCACACCACTCAGAATCGTAAGACAGATCACCATAAACAGGATCACCACTAAGACCGGAATCACTGAAGCTACTTTCAGCACATACTGGAAGAAACCCATACCTTAAATAGGGAGGAGACAGCTGCACATGGTAATTAGCAACCTGAGCTCTTAGTTTCTGCTCACCAGTCTGCAGGAATTAACTCCCGCAGGGCTGAAGACCAGTGAACCTGACTCAGCCGACGCCTGGCTCTGGCTGAACAATTCTGAAGCCTCAGGATGCTAGTGTGAACAGAGTCTGACACTGCCGTGCCACCAAGTGCGTGCCGAGTTGAACATCGCATGACAAAATTATTTACATTATCTGAACACAAGCCCACAGATTTGGGGAAGAAAGGTATTATTCTTAGAATAAGCTGCCCCACATGACAATTGGCTTAGTTTAGCACATAGTCTACCCCTGACTAACTTAATTTAAAGGATCATACTTTTGGAGCAGGGACTATAGTTGGGGTGATTGTCTTGTTTTGCACCGCTCTAGGCTAATACTCAATGGAGAAAAAATGTAGAATGATTACACTTTGCAAAGCAAATTATAGGTGTGGTCTCCTGGCTTACAAACAAGTCCAACCATCTAATTATCATTTATGTTTCCCTTTGCCACAGGCAAGAGAAGTTGCATTGGAGAAGGTTTGGCACGAATGGAATTATTTCTCTTTCTCACCACCATATTACAAAGATTTAACCTGAAACCAGTGGTAGATCCGGAGAAGATCGAGATCTCCCCACAACCAAATACAAGCGGAACAATACCAAGGACCTACCAGATGTATGTGACGCCCAGATAACTGAGATGCTCCTAGGAACCATTTCCTTATTTCCTGACCTATTAACATTTGATTTTAATTGCTGAATGTTTGTTAGAAATAGAAATTATTTTTTTTAGAATTCAAAACCTATATTAAAAATGTATAATGATGATCCATTGTTTTGCCTCCTATCTTTGTGTAGGTATTTACTGTATATAATCTGTCAAATATAAGGCATATGGTGGAACCTGTCTGGGCCTCACTGCCTCCATTTCATGACATATAGACTCTGATAAGCATCGTAGTAACAGATTCTCCTCTAAAAGCATTGTTTATATCACCCATTGCATGCGACTTTCATGACCTACAGACTATTCGTTCGTACCTATCGCACACTAGGTCGTTCCTAACTTTCTAGAAGAAACCGTCTCTTACCTTATCAACTAACCCCTTGTGGGCTAGTCCCAAAACTTAACTATCTCTAACCCTATTGTTTGGTAGTTACCTATTCGACACCTATGCCATGTACATTATTTTATAGTACCCTATTACATATAATTTTACTGTATGTTACTGTCACTCTAGGTACGGGGAAGTACCGCACAAATGGTGGAAGGGAAGGGAAATACTGTGTCTAGGGAAGGGTAAGATGATGACCGCTGACCAAACCTACTGCTGGTCCCTGGGGTCCCTCACCAACCTAGATAGGTTCTACACCTATGCGCCGAGCTGGATACCTGACCCTAGGTATCCCTAGTGCTGGGCCCTAACTAGGGAATGGGTGGGATGAGCTCATCAACCCCACTAAACACTATAGAAGACACAAGGAGGACACACGGGGAAAATGCATGAACTGCATTAGAAAACCATAGCAAATAATTATGATTACAAGTGATCCATGTCTACAGCCTAAAATTCTGATATGAAGATGTAGCACCCACGGGGCAGGGGGTTGAAAGGTTACTTGTCGCCGGTGATGTCGGATCAGGGGATGTCACGGGTCGCCCCGCCTGGTTTCGTGGCCCCGAAGTGTACAATAAAAGGGATGGGATGATGGTGGAGAGATGATGAGGATGATTGTCTCGTACAGCCACCTGTGATATGCGGCCAGAGATTAGCCGCCGCTGCGGGTGCTGTCCTCTGGGGCTGATGGTATCGCAGTTGGCATGGTTCTGCTTCCCAGAGGTAGAGCGGGCCCCAGAGAGGATAATGGGTTGGCAGTCTATGGCGGTGTACGCTGGGGTGCATGGCTGAGTACGCCGACAGTAACTGGACAACACAGGCTGGTAGTTTCTTTTACTGGTCAGTCTTTATGGTCCCGAGTTACAGTGGTCTAGTCATCCTGGTAGCAGTGGGTATCTCTCTCTCTGCTAGGTAGTTTGGAGGCCTTCCTAGTGCGCTCTGTGCGTGGGTCACTGTGGCCTGAAGCAGCACAGTGTCCATCTTTTGAGATGCTATATGCCTTGTCCCTTGTGATGGGCAGCGCGAGCCGGATGCAGGGTCTGCTTCTATTTCCGCGGCCCCAGGCTCTATTGTGCTACTTTGCCTTGGGATTTTCTAGAAGCCAGGAGATGTGTAATCTCCTGCTGTCCGGGTTTTACTGCTGGGCCATTAGCACCCGACAATCGAGGACCCCGGTGTCCTGGTTCTTGCGCTTGGTCCTGGAAAGCTTATACACCAGCTCTCTTACAGCAACCATCCTCTTTACTCGCCTCTCGTGTTCTGAGGTATCTCTTCCTGTTTCCCTGTCTAACCTCTCCCCAGCCCAGAATGCACAGGGAAGCTCGTCCTAACCAGGACTTGAGCTCCCCCTTCTGGCCTGAGTTAGGAAGTGTTGTGTGTGTGATTGCACCTGACAAGGAGATTTCACCTCTGCTTCCAGGCATAGCATTGCCCCCCCCCCTGAGGAGGAGAACAACGCTGCTGTTGCTCCCATGACCACTGAGGTGCCACAAAGACATCAGCTGCATTCACTGTGAACTGTAAAATTATGATAATTACAGTCAAAATAATAATCAAAATCATGGACGCCTTAAATTTTTTACAGATAGAGGAAAAAAGTGACCAATTTTATGGACCTTCCTGGAATTTCTGGACGGTTAGGAATCCAGAGTGGGCTCTAATTGAGATGTCACCAACGCGAAAACACAGACTGAGAGACAGTCATAGAGCAGGTGCTGGAACCAGTGTCGAAATGGCTGTAAAACTGGACAACCGTAAAGTTATTTTGCATTTTATCAAAAGTGGCTCCGAAACATATTCCTAGTTTTAAAATTGCAAACAGGGCAGTATCTGTAAATTTTGTAATTATGTGTTCGAACAGCTTTTGTTCAAATCGAAAATCCCTTTAAGGTTGCCCAGTGTTGCTGCCATTGGGACAGTTTTTGATTACAGTACCTGATTCCTAACCACAGTAATGTAAATTACAGTCTGTAGTGCAAAGAAAAAAACAAGACAGCCAGCACTAAATGTGCACTACTGCACTAAAAATTCCAAACTGTACTTATTAAAATTTGAGATTTTTGGCAAAAAATTGCAATTTCTTGAGCAACCCCGCCACGTCACGGCAAATCTCTTCGGGGCAGTCCTACACTAAAATATTTTTATATTAAATGTGCCGTACGGCCTCACATATGAAAAGTAGAACTGCTCTTAGCAGAACTTACTTGGTGCTTTTCAATCCCGTACCCATGACTGAATCAAGGCTGTGGGCGGGACAGGCCCAAGCAAATGCTGCTTGAAGTAAATAGCCTGTGCACAGGGCCTGATGACTGAATGTGAATAGCCACCAATTGCCAAAATCAAGACAGGTGGAATACAACCCAAATTGGGGTGCACGGCAAGGTGGGGGTCATCCACTGACCAATTCAATGAAAAGTGCTGCCTTTCTTGTTTTTTTTATTGAATTTGTCGGTGGCTGACCCCCACCTTGCACCCCAATTTGGGATGTATTCCACCTGTCTTGATTTTGGCAATTGGTGGCTGTTCACATTCAGTCATCAGGCCCTGTCCACAGGCTATTTACTTAATGCAGCATTTGCTTGGGCCTGTCCCGCCCACAGCCATGACTCAGTCATGGGTACGGGATTGAAAAACACCAAGTAAGTGCTGCTAAGAACAGTTCTACTTTTTCATATGTGAGGCCGTATAGCACATTTTACATAAAAATAATTTACAGTAGGACTGCCCCAATGAGATTTGTCGTGACATGGCGGGGTAGCTCAAGAAATTGCAATTTTTTGCCAAAAATCTCAAATTTTAATAATAAGTACAGTTTGGAATTTTTGGTGCAGTAGTGCACATTGAGTGCTGGCTATCTTGTTTTTTTCATTGAGTCTGTAGTGCAAAGTCCACAGGAATGCTGCCAATGGGAGAAGGTAAATAATACGACTGCTAACCAAAGTGATCTGTTATATAACGATATAATAGGAAATTGCTGTTTGAGAAATTGCCAAAGCCTGTCTGACGAGGAGTTAATTGTAGGACATCTCCCACTGGCGGGGCCATGATGCAGGACATGTTATATATGACTATCCTGTAGATTGCATGGTATATAATCAGTCTGAGCTCTGGACTGAGAGGGTGTAGAGGATCATTATACTGCTGCTTATTGGATTGAAGACCTTTACACAGTGGGGGAGGGCTGAACCTGTTCGGTGTCGTTATTCGGGACAGTGTTGACATATCGGTTGCAGTGCACAAGCTCCCGGACACAGTTAGTGACACCGAGAGAAAACTTACAGTAGGTTTTCTTTAAGGTACAGGTAAGGTTATATTGGGAAAAACCCGGGGACATTTTCCTTTTAAATCTACATAAGAATATAAGATCTAGCTATTCCCAATATTTCAAGCCTGAATGCATGAAGAATCCTCTAGAATATCCGTGTATATCTATCCACAATAAAAAAAATGGAGATTTGTTACTATGTGATGTTATAACAGAAAACGGAGAAATTCTTTAAAATGGATGCTACCGGTACTGTCATCTAGTGTTGCTGTTTACCTCTGAGTGCCGCAGCGTTTTCTAAATTCGGAACATACAGTATCCCCGTAATCTCGAGGACAGCTATGCTCAATGTTGCGTCTATTCAAATAGCGGTATCAAAGGGAAAATGTCACCAGGATTTACCAATATATAGTACGGCCACCACCTTTAAGGCAACATTTACATCTTCCTAGTAATCTATCTGTCCCAATCCTCCCTGTATAGCACAAAAAACCCTTTCATTATACCCACAGATGGCGCGATCTGGTCCAATGGGCACCTCTAGTCTTGATCTGGCGCCTCCTCTCTTCCTGCATTAGCCGTCCTCCTTCCCTGCTTTGTGAGGATGATGTGAAGAGGGGAGCCGGGTGATGTCCGGCAGGGCTCCACTCCCCTTTCTCAGAAGTTGTGCATGTGTTTTGCTCCAGCTGGGGGGTGCGACACTCGTGTCTTCTGTGGTATGTCCACCGCCGGTCACCGTCGAAGACGTAGCTGGATAACACATCACATAGGCAAATTCTTTGCAATGCAACACAACAACAAACTCCTTATTTTGCTTGTAATCGTCATGACAGACAACTCCAGGACAGACATGGCCACTTTCCTTCTTTGTTCCTGTTCTGCTGCCGCTGTTCTGTCAGTTACTTTCCTGTCTAGCCCTCTCCTTGGGTATAAGTGTGCCGCCCCCGTGCCAGCAGCTGCCCGGATCCGGGCCTTCAGGGGTGGTGGCTCGAGGGTCTCCGGACCCTGGGGTCTCGTGGACACGCCGAATAAATGGGGGGACGTATATGTACGGGCTGAGCCGTAATAAGTTTGTGACGCCACCCACGGTGTGTGGTGAGGTGGGACACCACCGCTGCTGTTATGGGGCACCCGGGGGAGATGTTGTGCAGCAAGTTGTTAACCCCTCCGTGGTCAGGGATGGTGGCCCCGGGACCTGGTTGGCGTATGCAGGGGATGGTGACTGCAGGGGGTGCTGGTGTACTCACTGTTAGTAAAACACACAAGTCTCTGGTAAACCAAGGTGATGGTGACCGGTGCCGCGGCCGGTTGCGTTCTGGTCCCCCACCCGGCTGGTGGTCTCTATTCTTGTCGTCCTGCAGTGCTGTGTGAAAGGAGGACTTTCCTAATGTGAAACTCAGGAGTTCGCTCCCGGCTGGATGTGGCCTAAGGAGCCGTGCCCGCAGACGCTGGCCCATGGGATCTATGGGCCCTGGCGGTGACCTCTTATCCCTAATTGGTGGGCTGTTGTCCTCTATGAGGGACTTTGGGTGGGACAGGACCTCTAGTCCTAGCCTCAATCGGTTAATTAACCAGCTCCAGTAGGTTCTGGTCCTGGCTTCAGCGTCCGAGTACCCCACTTTGTGCTACAGTTTCTGGGTCGGTTTCCCGTGTCGGTACCGGCGGGCTACAACCCTGTCCCGGTCCACCTCGGTTCCACTGAGCCGTCTTCCCGTCTCCTGCTGGTGGAGACCACCGTCTGCCTCCTAGCCAGTGGCACCAGGGCTCCTACCCTGGTACCGTTCAACTTGAACTTCACTGCTGGATTTACCCCTAGCTCCGGCCCACACTCCTCTTCAAACTGAAATCAAAACACTTTCTGCTTGTTTTCCCGCCCCGGGCTGTCTAGACCCCTGGGTGGGCATGTCCCAACCACCTGGCCATGCCCACTGTTGTGTCTATCTTTCCCTAAGGGGGGTGACTAGGGTTTCTAGGTTGGCTGTGTGTTTCCTAATGAGGGAAACTAGCTGTGACTACCTGGTTTTGCCAGGGCGTCACAATTCCCCTTGGTTAAACACAGACCGTCCGTGGGCTGTCCGACCACCACCATTTTAATGAACAAGAAAAAGCGAGATAAAACGGGTAAAACATTTTACAATTATAATAACATATTTACATTTAGGTAGATTGTGTTTTCTTCCCTTACGGGAGGCATGTTTCTTAAATGTTGCACATATAAACAACCGGGACAGGACGGACTGGGTCCTTTTCACTTCACCCAACCAAAACAACCTACCCCCTGGTGCCACCGCTAAGCAATGGTGTGCACCCCTTTGCCCAAGTCCAAGGTAGGTCCGGGTGTTGCCCAAACGGGCCGGGTAAAAAGTTCCTTACCTGGCAGTCCTTTTTCAAGGGCCCCACGTCCAGGGGACCCCTGACCCGGAGGGTAGTCACCGGTTTTGCTGGTGACAGGGCCTCAGCCGACTCTACCACAGGCCCATCCTCTAACCAGCCTCTTCAGAGACTGCGGCTTAGTGAAAAGGTTGGTCTGGGGCTATTTACAAGCCCCAACAGTTTATGGGCTGGCTCGCAAGTAGAGATGAGCGATGTTCGAGGTTCGCCAATTTCATGTTCGAGTGATTTTGGGGGGTGCTTGAGATCGAACTCGAGCTTTTTGCTAAAAGCTTGACAGTTCGAGTTACATTAGAGAACGGTGCGATCACCAAAAGCAGGGCTTTTTACAGCTACAGTGTGCAGGGAGCCATCGCTGGCAGCCTGCGGTAAGCTGGTAACCAATGTAAATATTGGGTATCCAAGCAAAGCGCTTTGCTTGGTAACCCGATATTTACCCTGGTTACGTGTGCAGGGAGCCGGCACTTCCCCGCTCGGCTCTGCCCCCTCCTGCACTCGGCATGTACACACACACACACACACTCACACTCACCTGTCCCCAGCCATGCAGTCCCCGGCACTGACGTCCTCAGCGCCACATGGCCCCGCTAGGCTCCACTCACCTCGCACTCCGCCGCCTGCACACATGGCCCCACTAGGCTCCACCCACCTTGCACTCCGCACCCATTACCCTGCTTGGCTCCACCCACCTCGCACTCCGCACACATTACCCTGCTCGGCTTACCTGCGGTGATGAAGTCCTGCTCTCCCGACCTCAGCGCTGTCACTGTCCTCCATGGCCGCCGCTTGTCACATCTCCTCCTCTCGCTGCCGACCCGAGACTGGGACTAGCGGTGACGTCACAGGCTCCCGCGATACTTGGCTGTGAAGGTGGCGGTCATTGAAGTCAGTGACAGCTCTGCTATCAGCAGTGCAGGAGATTGTCACCGCAGGTAATGTACCTCGCTCCTGACAGCAGCACTTGTCATGCCCTGCAGTGACCTGGGCTGACCTATTGATGTTAGCTCAGGTCACTGCATTCCTCTCCCCGCCAATGGGGAACATTCTGTTCTTCATTGACTGGGACAGTGACTATTGTATGGATCGTCATAGGAACCCCTTGGATTACAGCAGACTTGGATTTGTTTTTCTTTCTAATAAATTGGTGAAAGAGGGAATGTTTTGGGAGTGTTTTTTCAAATACATTTTTTTTGTCTATTTTTTTTGTTAGTACTGACAGTTTGTGATGTCGGGTATCTGATAGATGCCATGACATCACAAACTGCTGGGCTTGATGTCAGGTGACCTTACAGCTAGTATCAGCCCCATTTATTACCCCGTTTGCCACCGCACCAGGGCGGGGTGAAGCGCCAGGATTGGCGCATCTAGTGGATGCGCCACTTCTGGGGCGCCTGCAGCCTGCTATTTTTAGGCTGTGAAGGGCCAATAACTATGGACCTTCCCACCCTGAGAATACTAGACCACAGCTGTCTGCTTTATCTTGGCTGGTGATCCAATTTGGGGGGGACCCTACTTTTTTTTTGTAATTATTAATATTTATAAAATACTTATAAAAAAGAGCCTGGGGTGACCTCCACATTGGATCCCCAACCACGGTAAATCTGCCATCTGTGGTTTTCAGGCTACAGCCGTCTGCTTTACCCTAGCTGGCTATCAAAAATGGGGGGACCCAACGTCATTTTTTTTTTTAACTATTTTTTTAAATAAAAAAAATTAATGGGCTTCCCTGTATTTTGATTGCCAGCCAAGGTAACGCCAGGCAGATGGGGGTGGCAACCTGTAACTGTCTGCTTTATCTGCGCTGAGAATCAAAAATACCGTGGAGTGCTACGTCATTTTTTTTAAAGATTTATTTTTACAGCACTGTGATGTCCAGCAATCAAAATACAGGGAAGCCCTTTTTTTTTTTAGTTATTTAAATAAATAATTAAAAAAAAAATATATGGGCTCCCGCTGCATTTTTTGTATTGCTAGCAAAGGGTAATCCAAGCAGCTACTGGCTGCTAACCCCCACTGCTTGGTGTGACTTTCACTGGCAATGGAAAATCCAGGGAAGCATTTTTTTTTTTGCCGAAAAAGTACAAAAAAAATGACGTGAGCTTCGCTATATTTTTGTATGCTAGCCAGGTACAGCAAGCAGGTACAGGCTGCCCCCAACCCCTAGCTGCCTATTTGTACCCGGCTGGGAACTAAAAATATAAGGAAGCCCTTTTCTTTGGCGCTCCATTGGGAGACCCAGACAATTGGGTGTATAGCTATGCCTCCGGAGGCCACACAAAGTATTACACTAAAAGTGTAAAGCCCCTCCCCTTCAGCCTATACACCCCCCGTGCTGCCACGGGCTCCTCAGTTTTTATGCTTTGTGCGAAGGAGGCAGACATCCACGCATAGCTCCACAGCTTAGTCAGCAGCAGCTGCTGACTATGTCGGATGGAAGAAAAGAGGGCCCATAACAGGGCCCCCAGCATGCTCCCTTCTCACCCCACTCTTGTCGGCGGTGTTGTTAAGGTTGAGGTATCCATTGCGGGTACGGAGGCTGGAGCCCACATGCTGTTTTCCTTCCCCATCCCCCTTAGGGCTCTGGGTGAAGTGGGATCCTATCGGTCTCCAGGCACATGAGACCGTGCTCCATCCACAGCTCCTAAGGACTCTGCTGGATAGGAGCTGAGTATCGTTCAGGGACATGGCCCTGCTACTTTGAGGTACTCTGTGTCCCCGTGGGGACCGCGCACAGCAACACTCCAGCATTGCTGGGTGTGCTAGTGCACCGGGGACCGCGGCGCTGACTGCGTTTGTGCCTTTACACACTGCAGCGTCGCTGAGTGTGTTAGTGTATGGGGACTGCCGCGCTGACCGCCGCTGCCATTGTTATCATGCGGCGCGGCTGGGACTGTTAGTGCGCCGGGGACTTCCGCGCCGACCGCGCTTATACGGCGGCCGCGCTGATAACTCGAGTCCCCGGCTTTTGCGGCCTAGTCTCATTCTTTTCCCGCCCCCAGGCCTGCCAGTCAGGGGAAGGGCGGGACGCTGTAAAGGACGTCAGCAACTGAGGCTGGAGCATGCTTTGCATACTCCACCCCTCTCACTGTGCACAGTGGGGCACCAGATTCCCGCACTTTCTAGGGCACGCCCACGGCCCCCTCCTCTCCTCAGGACGCCGGCAGCCATTCCTGTCAGCTCTGCTAACGCTGGAGAAGGGAGACAAGCTCAGGGAGACCCAGGCAGGGATTCTGGTGACCACACAACCGCATTGCGCGGGCGGTAAGCAGCACCTAGGTGCTGGCCCCACTGGTGCAGAAGTGTACTTATAGATTATATGATTATAGGCTATACTTTACACTGTATGGTGCACGGTTGTTTTTGGCTATATACCCTCCTGTATTGCTCAGAGGAGACAACAGCATGTCGTCCACAAATAGCAAGGGTGCCAAAGCACAGACTTACTATGCTGCCTGTGCAGCATGTACGGCTATACTGCCGGCAGGTTCCACTGACCCTCATTGTGTGCAATGCTCGGCCCCTGTGGCACTTACTCAGCCGGAGCCTCTGCTAAGGGTGGCCCAGGGAGAACCACCTGTTAACACTGTCCAGGTGACAGGGACGGAGTTTGCAGTTTTTTCTGAAAGACTTTCTGAGACTATGGCTAAGATATTAGAAGCCTTGCAGTCCAGGCCGGCATCTCAAGCCATGGGCACTGTGGAATCATTGCCCCCTGGTCCCCCTCAGTTGGAACAACAATGTTCTCCCGGGGTGTCTCATAGATCCCAGGGTGAGGTCTCTGACATGGAACGCAGTCCCAGACCGACTAAGCGAGCTCGCTATGACTTCCCCTCGACATCATCACATTGTTCAGGGTCTCAGCGAGAGGACTCTCTGTATGATGAAGCGGAGCTAGCTGATCAGGATTCTGATCCTGAAGCCGCTCTCAACCTTGATACTCCTGATGGGGACGCCATAGTGAATGATCTTATTGCGTCCATCAATCAAATGTTGGATATTTCTCCCTCAGCTACTCCAGTGGAGGAGTCAGCTTCTCAGCAGGAGAAATTCCGTTTCAGGTTTCCTAAGCGTACAACGAGTATGTTTCTGGACCACTCTGACTTCAGAGAGGCAGTCCAGAAACACCGAGCTTGTCCAGATAAGCGTTTTTCCAAGCGCCTTAAGGATACACGTTACCCCTTCCCCCCTGACGTGGTCAAGGGCTGGACTCAGTGTCCCAAGGTGGATCCTCCAATCTCCAGACTGGCGGCTAGATCCATAGTTGCAGTGGAAGATGGAGCTTCACTCAAGGATGCCACTGACAGACAGATGGAGCTCTGGTTGAAATCCATCTATGAAGCTATCGGCGCGTCTTTTGCACCAGCATTCGCAGCCGTATGGGCACTCCAAGCTATCTCAGCTGGTCAGGCGCAAATTGACGCACTCACACGTACGTCTGCGCCGCAGGTGGCGTCCATAACCTCTCAAACGTCGGCTTTTGCGTCCTACGCTGTTAATGCTGTCCTGGACTCTGCGAGCCGTACGGCGGTTGCAGCCGACAATTCGGTGGCAATACGCAGGGCCTTGTGGCTACGGGAATGGAAGGCAGATTCGGCTTCCAAAAAGTGCTTAACTGGTTTGCCATTTTCTGGCGACCGCTTGTTTGGTGAGAGATTGGATGAAATCATCAAACAATCCAAGGGAAAGGAAACATCCTTACCCCAGGCCAAACCAAAAACACCCCAACAGAGGAGGGGACAGTCGAGGTTTCGGTCCTTTCGGGGGGCGGGCAGGTCCCAATTCTCCTCGTCCAAAAGGCCTCAGAAGGATCAGAGGAACTCCGACGCATGGCGGTCCAAATCACGCCCTAAAAAGATCGCCGGAGGTGCCGCTACCAAGGCGGCTTCCTCATGACTTACGGCCTCCACACACCGCATCCTCGGTCGGTGGAAGGCTCTCCCGCTTTTGCGACACCTGGCTGCCACAAGTAAAAGACCGTTGGGTGAGAGACATTTTGTCTCACGGTTACAGGATAGAGTTCAGCTCTCGTCCTCCGACTCGATTTTTCAGAACATCTCCGCCTCCCGAGCGAGCCGAGGCTCTCCTGCAGGCGGTGGGCATTCTGAAGGCAGAAGGAGTGGTGGTCCCGGTTCCTCTTCAGCAACAGGGTCACGGTTTCTACTCCAACCTGTTTGTGGCTCCAAAGAAGGACGGTTCTTTCCGTCCTGTTTTGGATCTAAAACTGCTCAACAAACACGTAATGACCAGGCGGTTCCGGATGGAATCCCTCCGCTCCGTCATCGCCTCAATGTCCAAAGGAGATTTCCTAGCATCGATCGATATCAAAGATGCTTATCTCCACGTACCGATTGCTCCAGAGCATCAGCGCTTCCTGCGCTTCGCCATAGGAGACGAACACCTTCAGTTCGCGGCACTGCCGTTCGGCCTGGCGACAGCCCCAAGGGTTTTCACCAAGGTCATGGCTACAGTAGTTGCGGTCCTCCACTCTCAGGGTCACTCGGTGATACCTTACTTAGACGATCTGCTGGTCAAGGCACCCTCTCAAGAGGCATGCCAACACAGCCTCAACGTTACTCTGGAGACTCTCCAGAGTTTCGGGTGGATCATCAATTTTCCAAAGTCAAATCTGACACCGGTCCAATCGCTGACATATCTTGGCATGGAGTTTCATACTCTTCCAGCGATAGTGAAGCTTCCGCTGGACAAACAGCGTTCACTACAGACAGGGGTGCAATCTCTCCTTCAAGGTCGGTCACACCCCTTGAGGCGCCTCATGCACTTCCTTGGGAAGATGGTGGCAGCAATGGAGGCAGTTCCTTTTGCGCAGTTTCACCTGCGTCCTCTTCAATGGGACATCCTACGCAAATGGGACAGGATGCCGACGTCCCTGGACAGGAACGTCTCCCTCTCTCAGGCAACCAAAGCTTCCCTTCGGTGGTGGCTTCTTCCCACCTCATTATCAAAGGGGAAATCCTTCCTACCCCCATCCTGGGCGGTGGTCACGATGGACGCGAGTCTGTCAGGGTGGGGAGCAGTCTTTCTCCACCACAGGGCTCAGGGTACGTGGACTCAGCAAGAGTCCTCACTTCAGATCAATGTTCTGGAGATCAGGGCAGTGTATCTTGCCCTAAAAGCGTTCCAGCAGTGGCTGGAAGGCAAGCAGATCCGAATTCAGTCGGACAACTCCACAGCGGTGGCTTACATCAACCACCAAGGTGGAACACGCAGTCGGCAAGCCTTCCAAGAAGTCCGGCGGATTTTGATGTGGGTGGAAGCCACGGCCTCCACCATCTCCGCAGTCCACATCCCGGGCATAGAAAACTGGGAAGCAGACTTTCTCAGTCGCCAGGGCATGGACGCAGGGGAATGGTCCCTTCACCCGGACGTGTTTCAGGAGATCTGTTGCCGCTGGGGGATGCCGGACGTCGACCTAATGGCGTCACGGCACAACAACAAGGTCCCAACATTCATGGCTCGATCTCAAGATCACAGAGCTCTGGCGGCAGACGCCTTAGTTCAGGATTGGTCGCAGTTTCAGCTTCCTTATGTGTTTCCTCCTCTGGCACTGTTGCCCAGAGTGATACGCAAGATCAGGTCCGACTGCCGCCGCGCCATCCTCGTCGCTCCAGACTGGCCGAGGAGGTCGTGGTACCCGGATCTGTGGCATCTCACGGTCGGCCAACCGTGGAAACTGCCAGACCGACCAGACTTGCTGTCTCAAGGGCCGTTTTTCCATCTGAATTCTGCGGCCCTCAACCTGACTGTGTGGCCATTGAGTCCTGGATCTTAGCGTCTTCAGGATTATCTCAAGAGGTCATTGCCACCATGAGACAGGCTAGGAAACCAACGTCCGCCAGGATCTACCACAGGACGTGGAAAATATCCCTGTCGTGGTGCTCTGCTCAGGGTTTCTCTCCCTGGCCATTTGCCTTGCCCACTTTTCTGTCCTTTCTTCAATCCGGATTGGAAAAGGGTTTGTCGCTAGGCTCCCTTAAGGGACAAGTCTCTGCGCTCTCTGTGTTTTTCAGAAGCGCCTGGCCAGACTCCCACAGGTACGCACGTTCCTGCAAGGGGTTTGTCACATCGTCCCTCCTTACAAGCGTCCGTTAGAACCCTGGGATCTGAACAGGGTGCTGATGGTTCTTCAGAAACCACCGTTCGAGCCAATGAGGGATATTTCGCTCGCACGCCTTTCGCAGAAAGTGGTTTTTCTAGTAGCAGTCACTTCACTTCGGAGAGTGTCTGAGCTAGCAGCGTTGTCATGCAAAGCTCCTTTCCTGGTGTTTCACCAGGACAAGGTGGTTCTGCGTCCGGTTCCGGAATTCCTCCCTAAGGTGGTATCCCCCTTTCATCTCAATCAGGATATCTCCTTACCTTCTTTTTGCCCTCATCCAGTTCACCAGTGTGAAAAGGATTTGCACTTGTTAGATCTGGTGAGAGCACTCAGAGTCTACATTTCTCGTACGGCGCCCCTGCGCCGCTCGGATGCACTCTTTGTCCTTGTCGCTGGCCAGCGTAAAGGGACACAAGCTTCCAAATCAACCCTGGCTCGGTGGATCAAGGAACCAATTCTCGAAGTTTATCGTTCCTCGGGGCTTCCGGTTCCCTCAGGGCTGAAGGCCCATTCTACCAGGGCCGTGGGAGCGTCCTGGGCCTTGCGACACCAGGCTACGGCTCAGCAGGTGTGTCAGGCAGCTACCTGGTCGAGCCTGCACACTTTCACGAAACACTATCAGGTGCATACCTATGCTTCGGCAGATGCCAGCCTAGGTAGGCAAGTCCTTCAGGCGGCGGTTGCCCACCTGTAGGACGGAGCCGTTACGGCTCTATTATGAGGTATTATTTACCCACCCAGGGACTGCTTTTGGACGTCCCAATTGTCTGGGTCTCCCAATGGAGCGCCAAAGAAGAAGAGAATTTTGTTTACTTACCGTAAATTCCTTTTCTTCTAGCTCCAATTGGGAGACCCAGCACCCGCCCCTGTTTTTTTGTGTACACATGTTGTTCACGTTGAATGGTTTCAGTTCTCCGATATTCCTTCGGATTGAATTTACTTTAAACCAGTTTATAATTTTTTCCTCCTTCTTGCTTTTGCACCAAAACTGAGGAGCCCGTGGCAGCACGGGGGGTGTATAGGCTGAAGGGGAGGGGCTTTACACTTTTAGTGTAATACTTTGTGTGGCCTCCGGAGGCATAGCTATACACCCAATTGTCTGGGTCTCCCAATTGGAGCTAGAAGAAAAGGAATTTACGGTAAGTAAACAAAATTCCCTTCTTTTTAATTATTTCATGAATTTCATAAAATAATTTAAAAAAAAACCCGACATGAGCTTCGCCCCATTTTTGTGTCCAGCCAGGTACAACTAGGCAGCTGGGAATTGGAATCCGCAGCACAGGTTAGCCCGAGCTTTCTGGGCCCCTCTGTTGCAAATTGCAGTCCGCAGCCGCCCCAGAAAATGGCGCTCTCATAGAAGCGCCTTCTTCTGGCGCTGTATCCAACTCTTCCAGCTGCAATGATGCCGGTGGCTCGCTGGGTAATAATGAGTTAATACTAGCTTTGTTTTACTAGCTAGTATTAAGTCAGAGATTCTTAATGTCAGGCAAGTTTGACCCAGACATTAAGAATCTCCAATAAAGGGTTAAAAAAAAGACACCACACAGAGAAAAAATACTTTAATAGCAATAAGTACACAGACACACTTAGAGACTCCATGTTTATTACTCCCTCTTATCCCTCCACGATCCATGGTCTTCTGTCTTCTTTCTCCTTCAGCCCATGCAGCTCTGCTCCATCAGCAGCACTGCATGGGAGAAAGACGCTGCTGCTTCCCGTGCAGGCTTTTCACTCAGTGAGTGATCAGTGCTGCTGGCTGTTAGCGGTAACGTCACCGCTGACAGACGGGTTACCATAGCAACGGTGCTCCGATCACGTGATTCCCGGTGCCGCGGCGTGCTGTTAGCAGTGACGTCACCACTAACAGGCGCGTTGCTATGGCAACGGTGATCTCCGTTATTGACCGGCTGTGTCAGCCGGTCAATAACGGAATGGGGAAGCAGAACTGGGAGTCGACTGTGTGCCAGAGCATGTCGCCGGTACATGGCGATACACAAACGTGCACCGTGTACCAGAGAGATGCACTGACAGCTCCTAGCATGACGTCAAAGCCATGTGACCAGTCTGTAGCCAATGAGATAATAGACACATGACTGGTCACATGCTATTTTGATGTCACGATAGGTCCTGTCATCAGTGCTGGTTACCAGGAGGATGCAGCGATTACCGATGGAAAAGCGGCGGGAGACAGAGTGCAGGATGGATCACAGGGACAGGTAAGTGTTATGGAAATGTTTATTAACTGTATGTGTACATTTATAATGTGTTTTTATGTGTTTGTGATTGCCTCCCATTGCTTTCAATGAGGTTCGAGAGGTTCGTCGAATGGTTCGTCAAACGGGGCACCGTTCGATGAAACGAACCGAACTCAAACTCTAGGGGGTGTGGCTCATCTCTACTCGCAAGTCCTAAGCCATTGTCTTTTTTTTTAACTTTTTAAACTGGAATCACAGACAGTCCCAACGGGGAACTTTAACTTTTTGGTAGCCGGGAACCACTACCTAATACTCTTCGTAATCTGGACTGGAGAGTGGCGGAGAGGGGTGGACGTGCAGCTGGGCACCCATTCTCACCCTCCTTCTGACGTCAAGGGCAAACTACCCCCTCTCGCCGCAGTGCCGGGTGTAGGTCACTAGCTCCCCGGGCTCAAGTCCCAGTCCGGGTGGCCGACGGACAGATGAGGGGCCACGTCCCTCCGGGACACAAATATCTCGGCCTCCATGCCTGGCTTGTATATGAACCCCCATCCCTTTTCGGAGTTAAAATTCCGGACCTGGCCTTCATATGTCGGGCCTCTCACCCGGAACGTGGCATTCCGCAGATTGTCCTTTTCTGTGTATGTCCGGGACAGGACCTCCGCCTTCCTCTTCTCCCGGGCGGTGATCTCCTTTCCCAGCTGGCGCCGCTGCCGCTCCCAGTATGGGGCATCGGCTGCCTGCTCCAGCTCATCCTGTGCGGGGTCTGGGCCCAGCCGGAGTCCCTCCGTGCCGGCTATGACCAGCACCTTTGGCAATGGGGGACCCCGCTGTGACGTGGCCTGCTCTGCTGCCTTGCAGCTGCAACTCTGTGTCGCCTCAGCCGAGCGTTGCTTGCTGTGCCGGATTCCGGTCGGGAACCGCCTCCGCTTTTTTCCGGGCGGACTGCCGGGGCCGTTGTCATCTGGGGCGTGGCCTCTTCCGGGATCGCTTTCGGGTTCAAGGCTGGACGGGGCACCTTCCGGGCGCTTGTCTGGCGTGGAGCCGGTACGGGTGCTGGGACGGTGACTGGCTGGTTGCTGGCAGCTTCCTTGGGCTGGTCCTCGTGGGCCAGTGGAACGAACACCGCTGCCGGTGCTGGTGGCAGCGGACCAAGCGGGGTGTCAGCGGCAGGTGCAGGCGGTGAGGGAGGCAGCGTGGCGGGCAGGGGCAGGCCGGGCCCCTCAGCCTGGTCGTCCGGTCCCTGAGGGACATAGGGGCATGGGTCGCTTACCCGCTCCTCCAAGGTTGCCTCCACTTCACAAGCCCGCACGGCTGCAGCAAGCTCTGCCATCTCGGCCGTCCATCGCTCCAAGATATAGCGTGCCTGCGCCTGGATCCGCTGGCACATGCGTTCCGTCTGGGCTTCTACCCAGGCCGCTGTTCCAGTCACGGGCTCCTGCACTCCGGGCTTGCCAGACGGGTCGGCCATGTTGCTCTGATGGTGTCCAGGAACAAGAAGGGTGGCAGGGTCCTAGAGTCCGTGCCCTTTATCTGCTCGGTCACATGTCGCAGAATCTTCTCTTTCAAGCCTGTTAGTTTCACTTTGCGACTTCCGGCTCGCTTTCCGGCCACATTCCCAGGGGGCGGGGCTTCGGCTTTCGTGCTCTTTTCTTGGGGAAGAAGACGCTGGGCTGTGGTTTCACGTCCAAATGACGGCAAGATGACGACTTCTGAACATTTGGCAACGGATCACTGCTGACTGTCCAATACAAGGCGCACTTCCACAAGGTAAGTGGATGGGTAAGTATCCTGTTCGTGACGCCAAGTTTCGGGGTGTGCCGCCCCCGTGCCAGCAGCTGACGCTGCTCGGATCCGGGCCTTCAGGGGTGGTGGCTCGAGGGTCTCCGGACCCGGGGGTCTCGCGGACACGCCGAATAAATGGGGGGACATGCATGTACGGGCTGGGCCGTAATAAGCTCGTGACGCCACCCGCGGTGTGTGGTGAGGTGGGACACCACCGCTGCTGTTATGGGGCACCCGGGTGAGATATTTTGCAGCAAGTTGTTAACCCCTCCGTGGGCAGGGATGGTGGCCCTGGGACCCGGTTGGCGTGTGCAGGGGATGGGGACCGCAGGGGGTGCTGGTGTACTCACTGTTAGTAAAACACACAAGTCTCTGGTAAACCAAGGTGATGGTGGCTGGTGCCGCGGCCGGTTGCGTTCTGGTCCCCCACCCGGCTGGTGGTCTCTATCCTTGTCCTGCACTGCTGTGTGAAAGGTGGACTTTCCTAGTGTGAAACTCAGGAGTTCGCTCCCGGCTGGATGTGGCCTAAGGAGCCGTGCCCGCAGACGCTGGCCCGTGGGATCTATGGGCCCTGGCGGTGACCTCTTATCCCTAATCGGTGGGCTGTTGTCCTCTATGAGGGACTTTGGGTGGGACAGGACCTCTAGTCCTGGCCTCAATCGGTTAATTAACCAGCTCCAGTAGGTTCTGGTCCTGGCTTCAGGGTCTGAGTACCCCCTCTTTGTGCTACGGTTTCCGGGTCAGTTCCCCGTGTCGGTACCGGTGGGCTACAACCCTGTCCCGGTCCACCTCGGTTTGACCGAGCCGTCTTCCCGTCTCCTGCTGACGGAAACCACCGTCTGCCTCCTAGCCAGTGGCACCAGGGCTCCTACCCTGGTACCGTTCAACTTGAGCTACACTTAGCTCTGGCCCACACTCCTCTCCAAACTGAACTTCAAACACTTTCTGCTTGTTTTCCCGCCCCAGGCTGCCTAAACCCCTGGGTGGGCGTGTCCCAACTGCCTGGTTTAGTAGTAAGACTAGTGTCTTGTAGGCCTGCTCACTAGTCAGGGCAAGTCCAGAGTCAGCCAGGGCCTAGGCACGTGTTGCATGCATGGGGGAAAAGGACATACCTAGTGATATTAGTGAGCTCAGAGATCAGTCACAGATCAGTTGAGTGGTGATCCCTATCCCCTCTCCCTAGCATCAAGGCCTACCTTTACATCTTCCCTGCTTTATCCCTCCTCTTGCACTGCACGCTGAGCATTGCCGCGCCCCGGCGTTACAATAGGACAGGAGGTGGCTTTAATTCAATGTGAATGATGCTACTAATTGAGGAAAATACCAATACCAGAAACCGTCCATGGATAAGATAGGCACGGGTTCTGCAAGAAACAATTCATGTTTGCTAAATAGCGGCAACGTGGATTTTTATTTTCATCTGTTCCTTTATCGCTCTTAACATTGGAAAGGGAGCAATGGCTGATTGTGTTATTTCTAAATTTCAGTTCCACTGGCAAAACCTCTTGATGACCATGGACCTTACAGGAGCGGGGACCCTTATCTTGGGTTTTTGCGTTACATGTCTTGTTCTTCTCATCATGTGGGTAGAGAACAATAAGCGGAAGAAGATGCCTCCTGGACCAACTCCTCTCCCTCTTATAGGAAACATCCTGCAGCTGAACATGAAGGAGCTACACCAGTCATTCAAGAAGGTGAGAGCAAAAAGGGCCCATCCAAGTCCTTTCTTGGAGTTTGCTAATAGCACCCTAATGTGGTAATAGCAGTTGTAAAAATTATGTTCTACTTTTTCCTTAAACACATAAAATGTGGTCCAGCCACCTTGTCGTTAGTCCATAGCTACAGAGCACGGCAAATCTCCCACCACCTACGACATATCCCCAATGCCTCCACCTGACTGGCATGCCATGGGACTTCATTATAATGCTGTGTGATGCATTTGTAATATCAAGGATAACCAGAAGAGGTGCCAGAGATGCCACCGGTAGGAAATGCTCTGTCCATCAGCTGCCGACTATCAACGTGGCAGCTGTAATAGGGTAATGTGATACTTTTTGTTCAGCTCTGATGACTAAATAAAGGATCATCTAAGGCAACACATTGTGGAGTGCGATGTGATTGAGGGATTAAAAGAAAACCAAAAGGATCAGTCATTCGCCACTCAAAAGGACCCTAGACTAGACATAAAATAGTGTATCACTTGCTGGATACTTTAGTGACAGTCACTGTACATTAGAGATGAGCGATGTTCGAGGTTCACCAATTTCATGTTCGAGTGATTTTGGGGGGTGTTCGAGACAGTCGACGAACTCGAGCTTTTTGCTAAAAGCTCGACAGTTCGAGTTACGTTCGAAAACGGTTCGAGCACCAAAAACGTGGCTTTTCACAGTAAGGCTATGTGCACACGTTGCTGTCTGCATGCGTCCTGCGTACCCAGCACAATCCCTCTCTCTTTCCTACTCACCGATCACGGGCGTCTTGCTGCACGGCTGTCACAAATCTGCGGCGTCTCTTCCTCTTTTGAAAATGGCTACCGCTTCATTATTCATTCAGTAATTCCGTGCTTTCCCCGCACACCGGCGCCCATGATTGGTTGCAGTCAGACACTCCCCCACAATGAGTGACAGCTGTCTCACTGCAACCAATCACAGCCGCCGGTGGGCGGGTCTATATCGTGCAGTAAAATAAATAAATAAGTAATAATTTTTTTTTTAAAAAAAATGCGGTATCCCCATATTTGATACCAGCCAGGATAAAGCCACACGGCTGGAGGCTGGCATTGTAAGGATGGGGAGCGCCACGTTATGGGGAGCCCTCCAGCCTAACAATATTACCCAGCAGCCGGCCCGGAATTGCTGCATCCATTAAATGCGACAGTCCCGGGACTCCACCCAGCTCATCCCGAATTGCCCTGGTGTGGTGGCAATTGGTAAATAATGAGTTAATCATGCCAGGCGTCTCCCCGAGATACCTTCCATGATTAAACCGAAGTGAAAGTAAAGAAACACACACAGCAAAAAATCCTTTATTTGGAATAAAAGACAAAAAAAACCTCATTTACCTTTTTATTAATCCCAAAACAACAATCCAGGTCTGAAGTAATCCACACGACACTGTCAGTTCTGCTAGCTCTGCTACATGAAGATGACAGGGAGCACTCTGTGTCCTCTCCATGTACGCATGTTCCTCATTGGAGCCAGTGGCTGAATGGATAGAGTGGTCGCCTAAGAAGCAGTACTTCACGAGTTCTAGCCCCCTGGCTGTCCCGGTAAAAAATTTAATTTAATTTTAAATTAGAATTATTTATTTATAATTCTAATTTAATTTAATTATGCACTGAGGGGAGGAGCCGGACATCAGCTGTGAGCCACACCTCTAATATCGGAGCAGTTCACGGAATGAGGCTGCATTGCTCTCTCTCTTTCTCTCAGTCAGTCAGTCTCAGTCAGTCAGTCTCAGTCAGTCAGTCAGTCTCAGTCAGTCAGTCAGTCAGTCTCAGTCAGTCAGTTAGTCTCAGTGAGTCAGTCAGTGAGTTAATCAGTCTCCATCAGTCAGTCTCAGTCAGTCAGTCTCAGTCAGTCTCAGTCAGTCAGTTAGTCAGTCTGTCAGTCAGTCTCAGTCAGTCAGTCAGTCAAGTCTCAGTCAGTCAGTCTCAGTCAGTCAGTCAGTCTCAGTCAGTCAGTCAGTGAGTCAGTCAGTCTCAGTCAGTCAGTCTCAGTCAGTCAGGTCTCAGTCAGTCAGTCAGTCTCAGTCAGTCAGTCTCAGTCAGTCAGAGTCAGTCTCAGTTTCAGTCAGTCTCTCTCTCTCTCCTCTCTTCTCTCTCCTCTCTCTTCTCTCTCTCTCCTCTTCTCTCCTCTTCTCTCTCTTGTCTATCTCTCTCCTCTCTCTCTTCTCTCTCTCTCTTCTCTCTCCTCTCTCTCTTCTCTCTCTCTCTTCTCTCTCCTCTCTCTCTTCTCTCTCTCTCCTCTCTCGCTTCTTTCTCTCTCAGACCTGGCGATGATCAGCTGATGTGGTCACCTGACGGAATCAGCTGACACTATAAGCCGAGCGGTGAGGCCGGCTTTTTACCTCCCGGCCGGCTAAACTATCAGCTGATGCTGTCGGACAGGAGTCTGCACAGAAGTGTGTAGGTTTTTTTTGCACTGATGCATCATTTGATTGCATACAAGCCGTTTATACAATCAGCTGCTGTATCATGTGATTCAGGCCCTTGAACCTGACACATCATCTGATCACTTTGCCTTCCAGCAAACCGATCAGATGATATTGGATCCGGTTTGGACTGCGCGGGACCCTGGACCCAGGATTACTGTGGAGGGGGGTTCTTTATTTCAATAAAGATGGAGTCACTAATTGTGTTGTGTTTTATTTCTAATAAAAATATTTTTCTGTGTGTTGTGTTTTTTATCTGTACTAGAAATTCATGGTGGCCATGTCTAATATTGGCGTGACACCATGAATTTCGGACTTAGGGCCAGTTGATAATATACAGCTAGCCCTAACCTCATTATAACCCAGCGAGCCACCCGTCACCAGGGCAGCTGGAAAAGTTGGATACAGCGCCAAAAGATGGAGCTTCTATGACAGTGCCCTTTTCTGGGGCAGCTGCGGACTGCAATTCGCAGCAGGGGTGCCCAGGAAGCTTGGGCACCCTGATCTGCGGATTCCAATTCCCAGCTGCCTAGTTGTACCTGGCTGGACACAAAAATTGGGCGAAGCCCACGTCATTTTTTTTTTAATTATTTCATGAAATTCATGAAATAATTAAAAAAAAAGGGCTTCCCTATATTTTTGGTTCCCAGCTGGGTACAAATAGGCAGCTGGGGGTTGGGGGCAGCCCGTAGCTGCCTGCTGGACCTGGATAGCATACAAAAACATAGCGAAGCCCACGTAATTTTTTTTTGGGGGGGGACAAAAAACTCCTGCATATAGTCCTGGATGGAGTATGCTGATTCCTGTAGTTCTGCAGCTGCTGTCTGTCTGTATGGAGGAGAGCAGACAGCAGCTGCAGAACTACAAGGCTCAGCATGCTCCATTCACTAGTGTATGCAGGAGAGCAGACAGCAGCTGCAGAACTACAAGACTCAGCATCTGCATACAGTCCTGGATGGAGTGAGTTTTTTGCCCACCAAAAAAATGACGTGGGCTTCGCCATATTTTTGTGTGCTAGCCAAGTACAGCAGGCAGGTATGGCTGCCCCCAACCCCCAGCTGCCTATTTGTACCCGGCTGGGAACTAAAAAAATAGGGAAGCGCTTTTTTTATTTCATGAATTTCATGAAATGATTAAAAAAAATATCGACATGAGCTTCGCCCCATTTTTGTGTCCAGCCAGGTACAACTAGGCAGCTGGGTTAGCCCAATCTTTCTGGACCCCTCTGCTGCGAATTGCAGTCCGCAGTTGCCCCAGAAAATGGCGCTTTCATAGAAGCGCCATCATCTGTCGCTGTATCCAACGCTTCCAGCTGCCCTGAAGCCGGGTGGCTCACTGGGTAATAATGAGTTAATACTAGCTTTGTTTTACTAGCTAGTATTAAACCAGAGATTCTTAATGTCAGGTAAGTTTGACGCGGCCATTAAGAATCTCCAATTAAGGGTTAAAAAAAGACACCACACAGAGAAAAAATACTTTAATAGAAATAAATACACAAACACACTTAGAGACTCCATGTTTATTACTCCCTGTCAGCCCTCCACGATCCTGCTCTTCTATCTTCTTTCTCCTTCAACCCATGCAGTTCTGCTACATCAGACAGCACAGCATGGGAGGAAGACACTGCTGCTCCCATGCAGTCTATTTACTCGGTGAGAGTGAGAAGAGGCTGCAGGCTGTAAGCGGTGACGTCACCGCTGACAAGCGGGTTACCATAGCAACGTGCTCTGATCATGTGATTCCCGGTGCCACTGCGGGCTGTAAGCGGTGACGTCACCGCTGACAGGCGGGTGCTATAGCAACGGTGATCTCCGTTATTGACCGGCTGTGGCAGCCGGTGAATAACAGAATGGGGAAGCAGAACGGGGAAACCGACCATGTGCCAGAGCATTTCGCCGGTATACAGAGATGCTGGAACGATCACCGCGTACCGGAGAGATGCACTGACAGGACCTAGCATGACGTCATAGCCATGTGACCAGTCTATAGCCAATGAGATAATAGACACGTGACTGGTCACATGCTTTTTTTGACATCACGAAAGGTCCTATCATCAGTCCTGGTTACCGGGAGGACGCAGCGATTATCGGAAGGAAAAGCGGCGGGAGACAGAGTGCAGGACGCATCGCGGGGACCTGTAAGTTTAATGGCAATGTTTATTAACTGTATGTGTACATTTATAATGTGTTTTTATGTGTTTGTGTTTGCCTGCCATTGTTTTCAATGGGGCTCGAAAGGTTCATCGAACGGTTCGTCGAACCGAACTCGATCGGGGCCTCCGTTCGATGAACCGAACTCGAGCGTTCAGAGGCTCGCTCATCACAGCAGATGTGCAAAGAAGTTTATGAAGCTGGCTCAGCAGTTGAGCCTGCTCCATATACAGTTGTGTTATAAAGTCAACACTTGCCTGTAACTTTTAAGATCGGAGCTAGTTCTAAAATGTGCTGGTTATTTTAGAGCCTTGATCTCAGGAACGTTAGAGGTCCGAGGGGTCCAAGTCTGGGTGGTCAATATTGGGAATAACCCTTTAGTGATCATCCTGTTACAATTTTTAATTTGTAATAAAGCTGTATCCAGCACTCATGGCAAGGTTCAATAAAAAATTGCTATTTATTGGAAAAGTTTAAAATCCAAAAATATAAAAAAATACACGTGTATAGACTGTTATGTGTTTCGAACCATAGAACATGGGTTCTAAGTTGGAACTGAGTAGTGCACTACCTAGCTGATTATACCGTGGACTGTGTCTCCAAAGGAGGATCGGCTCAAGTGATACTTTTTGTTTTTTGCCTATGATCACCAGGCAGGGAACATTGGCACTATTTACTTGATTAATGCCACTCTGCATTAGGTGGCCTAGAACGCCCCTGTATAGAAGAAAAACCTGTAGAACTCACAATGTTGAAGGGGAAGCTCCTTAATTTTCCAGGATCAGTCTTGGTTGTGTAGGTTGGAACCACAGTAACCATTAAAGAGTCTAGGACTTTTATACTGATGGCTCCTATTTGGTATGGGTCAGGAGTATCTTATAATCGGGGGTGAGACACCCGGCACCCATGCAAATCAGCTGTTCCTGGTTCTGGTAACAGCCAGAAGTGTTCAGCACAGAACAGCTACATAAACTGTTTAGTGTCCACGACTGGGTACTGCACATGTGCCCACTATTCATATCAATACAGGGCAGATGTGCAGTACCCGGCCACAACCACTATACCATTGACGGAGATGTGCTGTACAGCTCCGAAACTAAGCCCTTCTGGCTGTTACTAGCATCGGGAACAGCTGATTGCTGTAGGTGTCAGGTAGTCCACCCTCCTGATCAGATATTGATGACCTACCAATGGAATGTCCATCAGTAGAAAAGTTCCAGACAACACCTTTCATTGCTGATACCATGGTTATCTGTCTACATATACTGAGGTCAACATTACCCCTTGAAGCCCTTTTTTTAATTTGTGCACACTTCTGGTGGTCCAGTATTGGGAAAACATGGTTGCTTATTTCAAAGCCAGTATCATGCCTTTCCATATATCATTTGGTGCTGCAGGTAAAAGGAGCTAGGTTGCAAAACCAGTTACAACGCATTGGAGGTATGGCAATGATGGCAATGTTTCTAGATAAAAGTAATCAAGCTTTTTTTTATTCTTGGCTAACCTCTTAATATGTCAGTAATCTCTGTAACTACACACTTGTGTGTTAATCCTTCTTTAGCTTGGAAAGGTTTATGGAGATATTTTCACTGTCCACCTTGGGCCAAGACTGGTGGTTGTGCTCCATGGATTCGATGCAGTGAAGGAAGCGCTAGTGGACAGAGCCGATGTCTTCACCAACCGGGCAAAAGTTCCATCAGCAGAATTCATATTTAAGGGCTATGGTAAGCATCAATCATCTCAGCTGCACTCAATCAGGAGTGTTTAGATCCTTCTCTGGACTGAAAAATAAAAAGTAATTGTCTTCATGTTGAGCTCATGCATTGGTAGATGCCATTATTGAGAAGACAGATCATATATGTTGAAACATGATGTACTATTTTGTCTTCAGGAGTTATTATAAGTAATGGTGAGCGATGGAAGCAACTTCGGCGATTTTCCCTCACCACATTGAGAAATTTTGGAATGGGTAAGAGGAGTGTGGAAGAGCGGATCCAAGAGGAGTCAAGTTTTCTTAGAGATGCGATTAAGAAACTTAAAGGTGGGTATAAGAATCACCATGTCATAATAGATACTAGGTTACATAGTAATATGAGGTCAATATCAACAGATGCAAATAGCAAAATAATAATAATCTAACACAAAACGTTATTGATGGATCCATTAAAGCCCGCTTTACACACTACAATATATCTTACGATGTGTCGGTGGGGTCACGTCGTAAGTGACGCACATCCGGCATTGTAAGGTACATTGTAGTGTGTGACAGGTACGTGCGATTGAACGGTAAAACATTCATCGCATGCACGTCGTTCAATTCCTAAAAATTGGACGTCAGATTGTTCATCGTACCAGGGGTAGCACACATCGCTGTGTGTGACACCCCGGGAACGATGAACAGATCTTACCTGCGTCCTGCGGCTCCCGGCCAGCAATGCGGAAGGAAAGAGGTGGGGAGGATGTATACGTCCCGCTCATCTCCACCCCTCCGCTTCTATTGGCCGGCTGCCGTGTGACGTCGATGTGACGCCGAACGTCCCTCCCACTCCAGGAAGTCGACGTTCGCCGCCCACATCGAGGTCGTATGGATGGGTAAGTACGTGTGAAGGGGGTTAATCGTTTGTGCGGCACATTCAACAAATTGAACGTGCCGCACATACGATGGGGGCGGTTACGATCGCATACAATATCGTATGCGAAATCGTAACATGTAAAGCAGGCTTAAGGCTAGGTTCACATTTCCATTGTTTTAAATCCATGAGGTCCGTCAGCGACGGATCATTCGTTTTTTAGATGTTAACTGACGCAACGGATGTGTTTTTCACAGGATTCCTTTCACCGGAATCCTGTGAAAAATCTGATCCGTCGCATCCATTACATCCGCTGTGCGTCCGTTTTTTGACTGATCAGTCATGATCCGTTTGTGTTTGGGACAGCCCAGTGGGTGTGCCAAACATGCTGGGCATGCTCAGTAGAGCATGACGGAATCCAGCGCTGGATTCCGTCGTAAGACGGATTACGACGGAATCCAGCATCATAGACAAACATTACAAGCTTGACGGATTCCTGCGCGGTGCGTTAATTTTGACGGCCCGAAAAATGTTACATTCTGCATTGTGTCCACCCAGTGCAGCGGATGCAACGCAAGGTAATCAGTCGCAATCCGCCACTAATACAAGTCTATGGGACTTGTATCCGCTAAACGGATTCCGTTGCTTACCAGAGCCGCGGATTGTGACTGATACAATTTAACGGAAATGTGAACCTAGCCTAAGCCGTAGACGTAATTATCTTTTAACTTACATGGGATTCTAAAAGGACCTTTCATCAAATTTGTCATGCTGAACTAGACACACCATGCAGTTGTGGCTGCAGAATGTACTATCATTATTTTTTTTATTTCACCTCTCTGTGTTGGAAATATCAGCAATCAAATTTTTGCACATAATGAGTTAACTTTAGTTAAGTCATGGACTTTATGGACTTTCATGAGTTAACTTTAGTTAAGTCCAAGTGGGTGTTATCAGATCATTTTCACTGGGGGGCGTGTATTTCTGTCTGCTGTAAGACACTGACCAATCAGAAGCAAGCAGCAACATAGAAGTGCAGAATGACCTGTTAAGATGTCAGCAAGGCCATATGACCTGATGGACCACAGGTCCTACCAGCTGGAGTATGCACCATAAATATTGCTACTTCCAATAGGTGGCACTAGCGTTCAAATCCTCTTCCTCTCTGAAGAGACAATTTGCATATTTAATTTCCAAGAGGAGAATTCCAAGGCATTTAAGTCTCCTCATACTAATAAACACAGGAGCTGTGGAAATTAAGCGCAATAGGGTCTTACCCTTATAGGTACAGGGCACGGGTAGGGGGAGCAATACTACTCACCAAATGTAGTTGTGAAAGTCACAACTACTATAATCGCATGTAGAAGTGGACCACGGCAGCGGCAACCCAAGCGGCTGATAACAGAGAAAAGTATAGAAATAGGGTTTCTAAAAGCCGTGCCAATGATCACAGCCAGGACATCAGATTAATGTGACTTTATTGCAGCATCGGTCTACGCGCACTATGGCTATTTAATGTACACTTGTATCTTACATGGTAGATTTGATGTTGTCTTTTCTATGGTTCTGAGGAAGGGGGCAGAGCTCCTGAAACGCGTAGACCGATGCTGCAATAAAGTCACATTAATCTGATGTCCTGGCTGTGATCATTGGCGCGGCTTTTAGAAACCCTATTTCTATACTTTTCTCTGTTAGTCTCCTCATACTGGCATGTCACTCTCCACAAGGAAAAACCTTGCCCTTATATCTTAGTCTTTGTCTCTCACCCAGCCAAATCAAGTCTCATACTTTGCACTGAGGAGGGGCAATGCCCCAAAACACTGTGTCTGCAAATTGAGATTCTGATCTGGCTGATATACTAAATCATACGGCAAAGCTCGTTGAAGGGTCAATATGGAAATTTAGAATTGATATTTCCAATAGGTGGCGCTAGGGTTCAAGTTATCTTTCTGAAGAGATACACAACACAGACGTGTGGAGATATTAATTGGAGTTAATCTAGATACTCAATGGGATTTAGGTCGAGACTATGATTTTCACACACATGAATATGCTTTGATCTAAACCATCCATTGTAGGTCTGACAGGATGTTTACGGTCGTCGTCCTGATAGAAGTTGAACCTATGCCCCAGTCTCGAGTCTTTTGCAGCCTCTAATGCATTTTCCTCCAGGATTGCCCTGTATTTAGATCCATCCATCTTCATATCAATTCAATCCCTGCTGAAGAAATTCCTCCCCATGGCAGGAGGCTACCACCACCATGTTTGTTAGAGGGGATGGTGTTTTCAGGTTGAGGTGCAGTGTTAATTTTCCCCTACACATAGCATTTTGCATTTAGCACAAAAAGCTCTACTTTGATTTCATCTGACTAGATCACCTAGAGCACCTAGCATGTGTAAGGAAGGAGGTGATCTGGTCAGATGACGTCAAGGTAGACATTTTGGGGTTAAATTCAAAATGCTAAGTGTGGGGAAAAACTAACATTGCACATTATACAGAAAACACCATTCCCACTGTCACACTTGGTGGTGGTAGTGTGGCGCCCTGGACAAGCCAGGACGTCACAGGTACTGCAACAACACACCCCACACCCCGGTTAGGAACATCTAAGTCAGACACAAATCCTTGTTGCTTCCCTCCAGGGGCTGATGTCCACACCAGGTAGGGCGGAGCCAGGTGGTTGGCGCCTCCCACCGAGGAGTTCACAGTCCTGGAGGCGGGAAAGAAGGTCAGATAGTAAAAAGGAGTTGAAGAGTGAGGGAAAGAGAAAGGAGTAGGAGCAGACTGACCGTGTCCGGGTACATGGCCCGGGCACCTAGAGCAAGGTTGGCAGATGGTGGTGACCGTCTGCAGGAGAGGCCGATTGACGCACAACCGTAAGGACCGGGGATGGGCGGTGGCCCGCCGGTACCGGATCGGGGAGCGAAGAGAAGCCAGCACCATCCGGCAGGGCCTACGGACCCTGGCCAGGCTAGGAGTCGCCGTTAAACCGGTCAAATCCGTCAGCGACGGGAACCTCCGGGGTTTCCCAGCAGTAAAGACCCGACTGAAGGCAACCGTCCAAACCGTGAGGGAGATAAAGCTACCGCCAGAGCTAGAGCTCCCAGGACCAGAGCCTGCGGGCAAAAAGGGGCTCCCTTAGCCAACATACCGCTGGGGAGCGGGTTACCGGTGGGAAGCCATCGGGGCCGAGAACATAACACCGGTGCAGGGAGAGACAGTTACCGGCAACCTACCGGGAGTGACCGTCGCAGCCATCTGTGGGACTCGTCCATCCAGCCGTTTGTTTTACCAGAGACTCCGTGTGCGTTACTGGCTGAGTAAGTACCACCGTGCCGTCTGGCACTGCGCTGCCCCGCGACCCAGCACCTGGCCAAGCCCCGCAATCCATCAAACAGACAACAACTCCAGGCCCCGGGACTACCAAAATCCCCCTACCCACGGAGGGGAGAGAAACATCCCAGCTGCTCCCTGTCATTGCTCCCGGGATCCCCGTACAGAGCAGCGGTGGTGCCCCAACCTCACCACACACCGTGGGTGGCGTCACAAACCGACATCCCAAACACCAACAAACCACCCCTTTCACTCACGGGCGAGGAGCGCCGCTCGAGTCCCCGGATCCGGCCCACCGCTCGAGTCACCGAGCAGCAGCAGCAGCGTCGGACCCGAGCGTGGTGAGCGCAGTGCCCCGCCGCCCGCGACAGTAGCATACTGCTGTGAGGAGGCTTTTCTTCAGCAGGGGCAGGGAAGTTGGTCAGTGTTGATGCACAGATGGATGGAGCGAAATACAGGCCAATTCTGGCGGAAAATCTGGATACAGGCTGCAAAAGACTTGCGACTGGGGCATAGGCTCACCTTTCAGCAGGACAATGACCATAAACATCCGGCCAGAGCTATTATGGATGGTTTAGATCGAAGCATATTCCTGTGTGTGAACGGCCAGACACAGTCAAGACCTGTATCCCATTGAGAATCTGTGGGAAGACTTGAAAATTGCTGTTCACAGATGCCTCCATCCAATCTCACTGAGCATGAACGGATGTGCAAAGAAGGGGAAAAAATGTCAGCCTCTAAAAGTGCAAAGCTGAAGAGACATCCTCGAAAGATGTGAATCAGTAATTTCAGTGAAAGGTGGTTCTACAAAGTGTTGACTGAGGGGGGTTGAATACAAATGCACCTCACAATTTTCAGATTGACATTTTTTTAAATATTTAGAAAACTATGGATTACTTCCTTTATAACTCACTAGTGCTTGCTACTTAGTGTTATTATATCTCATAAATTACCAATAGGTTTGTGGTTGGAATATCACAAAATGTGGAAAAGTTCATGGAGTATCAATACTTTTTCAAGGCTCTGTACATATAAATCTATTACCTATTTTAAAAAATGGTATCAATATCATAAAGGACGATTTGACTGCTCATATTATTTTTCTGATAGTAGGACAACACATAAGATTACATGTTAAAAAGTCATTTGGGAAAGCCAATTACATCAAATAAAGTATACATTTTGTTTTAAGGGAAAGTGACTGCTCTTCTAAGATTACGGTAAATTCATTACTTATTTTTTTGAAGGTTCCTCCTTTGACCCAACTTATCTATTGACTTTGGCGGTTTCTAATGTAATTTGTTCCATTGTCTTTGGTGAGCGTTTTGACTACGAAGATGAAAAGTTCCTTAGTCTATTGGCTATGTTGAAAGAATCCTTCAAGATTATAAACTCATCAACTGGACAGGTAATATAATTAGTTGTCTGATATTCCAAGGCTTCAGATGCTGAACTATTATAGATGTGATTCCCCCAAATGGAGAACCTTACATTTGGGAAACAAATCTGTAGATAATTGTCATGAGATGTTAGGCTCTGCATACACCTGCTGGCACGGCGTTGTTAGACTCTGTTCACACCACAGAGTCTGACAAGCAACCTGAGGCTTCTGGATTGTTTAGCCTGAGCCAGGCGTCGGCTGGTTCAGGTTCACTGGTCTTCAGCTGTACAGGAGTTAATTTCTGCAGACTTGTGAGCAGGACCTAAGAGCTCAGATTGCTGATTGCCTTGTGCAATTGTCTCCTCTCTAATTTAGGCCTCTTTCACACGTTCGTGAAAAACCACGCACGTTTTTCACGGACGTGTCAGAGGTGCGTTTTGCCCTCCGTGAGAGTGTTTATGGGCTACGTGTGTTCTCCGTGTGTTATCCGTGATAACACACGGAGAACGTGAACTTTCTACTCACCTGTCCCTGGCTTAGCTGTCCGTGGTGCTGATCTTCGGTCTCCGATCCTGCCGACTCCCCGCTGCTGCTGCTTCCGGCCGCAGTGAAGTGAATATTCAATTAGCATAATGACCGGCGGTCGGCAGCAAGTGACAGCAGCGGCAGAGACAGGAGGGCAGGAGAAGGTGAGTAAAAGTTTTTTTTGTTCTCTCAGAGACGCGTCTTATCTCCGGTGCGTGTCACATGGAACACATCCATGTGGTCCGTTTGCATTACGTGTGACACGTTTTCGGTCTGTGTGACACCTGTGATGCTGGAGAGAAAACGGACATGTCGGCGTGAGAAACACACGGACACACGTAAGTATGGAACGGACACACGTTCCGTGCGAAAATACTTACATGTGTCCAAAACCATAGGAATACCTAGGTCTACGTGTGTACGTGTCTCCGGTACGTGAGAAAACTGCCAAACACGTACCGGAGGCCTAAAGCACAGCTCTTTTTCAGTATGCACCGATGATACCTTCAGTTTTAGCGCAAGCGATTCCCGGTCTTGATGGTTATTCTGTTTATGGTGATCCGTGTGGCACTTTTGAGTGGTGTGAACATTCTGTAGCACCCCTGCGCTACCAGGTGGCACAAATGCAACCCGTGGAACCCAAACCCCAGAATATCCATGCCAGTAAGTACACCAGCACCTTCAGGCCACATACACAACACCGACACTAACCTGGGAGACTGCCTTGTAACAGGTAAAAGGGGAGGGCACTGATTGATTGTAGCCACCCAGCCTGTTGGGAGAGACCCAGTGAGGGGGAGGGGCGAGTGGTCAGTTGAGAAACTGGCAGGAAGTGAGTAGTCAGTTTAGTGAGGAGTTGAGGAGGAGTAGGAGTTTAGTGAGGAGAAGAAGGAGAGAGGAGTGAAATGAAAGAGAGAGTAAAGTACTGAAAAACACACCTGCAGAGACAACGGAGAGCTGTAAAAGGAGTGAGGACTGTGGAGTACAGAACCAGGCACTGTGGGTTACCTGTGTAAGCAGCAGTCTCCACGAACCACGTAGGGCCTGTGGAAGTTCGGAACCAAACTCACGGGACTCGGCACAAGGTGGGGTTCAGACCCTAGGACAGTGGGACACTTTATGGTCAGCTGTTAACTCTGCTGGGCGAGAAGATCTCCAGGGTCAATCGCCAACCTAAGAAGCCTGAAGCACAAGCAGCAAAGAGGGGACCAGGGACTGAACCCCTTAAATAGTCCAGGCTGCCTGCATTAGGGCCCAGACTGAAGAGAAGGGACTTCCAAGTAGCTCCACGCCACGGAAGTCCAATCACAACAAGTGTGCACGGAGGACAGCCATCCCAGGTCCAGCTGGCATGGAGAACAAGGACAGCGGGTACACCTGGAACTGGCACCCGTGGTTCCACCATCATCAAAAGTAAACAAAGTAAGTTAAACTGCAACATTGGTGTGGACTGTTCCCTTAACGGCGTGCACTCACATAGACTGTTTTCCCACTACAACCCCCATCATCCACTGCTGGGGCCTGTCCCTGCTTGTGGAGATCTCTAACCATGCAGGCTGCATCACTCCATAAGCCCTAGCAGAAACCTGCAGCGGCGGCCCCAGTATAACCTGGCCGCACACCGCAAATGGCGTAGTCGACAAACACTTTTATTATTTTATTTTATTTTTACCAAAAAACCCTTTTTCTTTCCTGAGGGACGGCACTCCAAGGGCCACGGTACTGGGCTGCAACCACGACTGACCCCACCTAGCACTACAGAGCCCGGGACCGAGTACCCTACAGCCCTTGGGTGTCACAATTCCCTTGTTGCGCGTTACTGCATTCCCTTTTACCTTGTTCCCAGTACACATATTGTCTCTCCTATGTGTTTTGAGTGCTGTGTATTCGAATTTCCATTCTCTCTTGTCTGTGTCATTTTGTACGGTTTTGTCTTTGTGTTCTCTGGCCTGCCACAAGTTTGTGGGAGAGAGGGAGTAAGATCAGGGCTCGGACAGGAGTTAGGGTCACACTTGGGGCTCGGACCTGGCTACCATCAAGCCTACCTTCAAGATAAGGGACAGCGCAGGGTCTCAAGTCTGATGGCGAGCATAGAGGCCCCTGTCCTGTCATTTCATACCTCATGACACAATTCATTTTATCCCACTGATTGAAAAAATTTGGCAGCAACGGTAAGTAAATGAAGTCAAAAGACTATCATGAAGATACTGAGCCTCTACACACATTCTGTAATTTCCTGCTATGAGTTATGTATATGATACAGTGGGGAGAATGCTGTCCTGCAAGGAGAGAACATAGTGGGAAATAGACATATGACAACCTATGAAAGATCTTTCCTCGCCATGGCTGGATTAACAATGATGGAGTCTAGTTGTTTTAGATATTGAGTGAGGACCTTTCTTCTCCGAAGAGTGGAAGCAGAAGAGCAAAGATGGTGGTGGGATGGATGCAGGAGCAGTTGAATCAAGTAAAATATGTGTATTTAATAAATGATGACATCAATTATTTGAATGATTTTTGCTTGAGAGATGGAGGAGTCTCCCATGAAAGTGCCATATTTGCTTTCCCATAGTGCCAAAGTAATTTATTTTTTTCACATGACCAACAATCCTGTTGTAAAACGTATTTTCTATAAAAAATGCATATATTTTTTTTTCCATTTTAGCTGCTCAACTCTTTCCCAGGAATATTCCTTCGTATTCCGGGACCACACCAGAAAGCTTTTAGTAATATCTATACCATAAAAAAGTTTGTGATGGAAAAAGTGAAGGAGCATCAAGAGACCCTGGACCTGAACTGCCCCAGGGATTTCATAGATTGTTTTCTTATAAAGATGGAGGAGGCAAGTAAGATGAGTATAATGTGATATATATGTTCATATTTAAAGGGAACCAATCACCAGGATTTTCGTATATAAGCTAAAGCCAGTGCTATACTGGCACTATCAGGCTTATTCTATACATACCTGTAGTGGTCAGCTCGGATGTTTAAGTTTTGAAATCCAAGAAAGTAAAGTTTATAAAATGTTCAGCTTCTTGAGTGACAGCAGCTGAGGATCAGATAATATGTGGGGGGATTCATAGTTATTCCCTCCTCATGTTAGAATTAGCATAAGTATTATAAAATCGATCTAGCAGGACCTCTGTGAGGTCATACCCATGTGACCAGAAGGGGCGGGGCTTCAGCAAATAGGAAAATGTTGCTTCCTGATATCAGCTTTGTTGGCTGAGGCCCCGCCCATTCTGGTCACATGGGTATGACCTCACCACAGGTCCTGGAAGTGAAAAGTTACATCGATAAGTGATGATTGAAAAAAACTATTTTACTGCAATGTTTTATTTACTACTTTTCTAGGACAATAATGTCCCTAACACAGAGTTCCACTTCGAAAACTTATTTGCTACTGTGATGACTCTCTTTTTTGCTGGGACAGAAACAACAAGCATGACTTTAAGGATCGGTCTGAGGACTTTACTCAAACATCCAGAAGTTCTAGGTAGATATAGTCATTTATGTAACTTGGGCATAAGTCTCAGGCTTAAAGAAGTGGGTCACCCATATTCATTATTGGCCCTGTCCATATTATGTTGAGAAACAAGGTTTCTCTCAAATACGTTGTGTTGCCAATAGTGCCTGTGAGCGGCGCTATTGTGGACTACTGTTTCCCCATTGCCTGATCCCCGAGCTCCGTGACCTCTGCGATACGGTGATGTTGTCGCGGGCGGGGAGGAGGGTGTCAGCACACCGCGCCCACCCCTTCTGCTCGGGTCCGGCTGCTCAGTGGTGGCTCGAGCCATAGGCCGGATCCCGGGGGTTTCCTCGAGCGGCACTCCTCGCCCGTGAGTGAAAGGGGGTTTTGGGGTGTTGGGATAATGTCCGTGACGCCACCCACGGTTGTGGTGATTGAGTGTACACCACCGCTGCTCTACGTGGAGGTCCCGGGGATGGTGAGGCGGAGCAGCCAGTTGTTGCGTTGTCCCTCCGTGGGTAGGGGTTGATGATCCCGGGGCCCAGTGGGGTGCGGGGGCGCAGGGGCAGCGCTGTGCCTTGCGGCACGAAGGTACTCACTCAGCCAGTAAACACGACACAGTTCTCGGTAAACAAACGGCTGGTTGGACGGGTCCCTCGGACGGTTCACGGTGCTGCGGTTCCCTGCAGTTAGCGGTGACGGTCTCTTCCCTGCACCTTGGAAATGTTTGTTTGGTAGCGATGGATTCCCACCGGTTACCCGCTCCCCGACTGCAATCTGGGCCGGAGGAGCTCCACACTTTGCCCGCAGGCGCCGGCCCTGGGAAACTGGTGCCTTGGCGGTGGCGGTGTTTCCCCGTTGTGGTTGGACCTTTGCCGTCAATCAGGACTTGCTTGTTGGGAGATCTACGTCCCCTTCACTAACGGATTTAGCAATTTACAGCGACTCCAAGCCTTGCTGGGATCCGAAAAGCCCCTGCTCTGGTGCTGACTGCCCTTTGTATCTGCTCCAGACCACCGGGCACACAGCCAACAGGGTCCTTCCAGTAACCTCCAGACAGTCCCACTGCAGACCTTCACCGCCGTCTGCTGACCTTGCTGACTCCGTCTGGGCACACAGCCACAGACCAACTTCAGGCTTTCTGTCACTTCACTGCTGTTTCACTTCACTCTAGCTCCCTCCTGAGCTACACTCCGTTGTTTTCTCCTTCCACTTCCTCCTCCTTTCTCTATCTGCCTGGAACTTCCTGCCTCCAGAGCTGTGGCCTCCTAGGTGGGCGGACACCAACCGCCTGGCTCCACCCCCTGGTGTTGACACCAGCCTCTGGAGGAAGGCAACAAGGATTTGTAGGTTAGCTGGTGTACCTGCAGGGAATGTGGGTGTGTGTGTGTGTTGTTGTGACCTGTGACCCCTGGCTTGCCCAGGGCGTCACAATGTCACATCAACTTCCTGCTTGCCTGACATCACCACGACCAGCCCCAGTCTTCCTGAGTGACTGGGGGCTGTGGGTGGCATTTCACTGCTCATCACAGCCCAGAATGTCTCCTGCTTGCGCGCTCTGCAGTGAAGGAGGAGAGAGCAGGGAGACGCTGTGCTGTGACGCTGGGCTATGATGAGTGGTGAAACTCCGTCCACAGCCCAGTCACTCAGGAAGATTCCGGCCATCCTCAGTTGACGTGACATCACCAGATCTGCGTCCACCCTCAGTTGACGTGACATCACCGAATTCCAGAGCTCACAGAGCCCGGGGTCACGCAAAGAGGGGGAGTGGACCGCAGTAGCGCCTCTTACAGGCACTATTGGCAACATAAGGTATTTGAGAGAAACCTTGTTTCTCAACATAATATCGATGTGGCCTGTAATGAATACGGGTAAACCACCCCTTTAATCATAGGTAAAGGTATATACTAACAATCAATTACTTAGATGAGAAAGAAATACCCCTTCATTCCACAAGTCATAGTCAAAATCCATTGGGAAGTGCAATATTCTAATCTTATTTTTGATTTAAGCATTATGATTTAAGAAATTTATTGACAATAAACTTTTTTTCCCTTAGCTAAATTTCAACAAGAAATTGACCTTGTTGTTGGCTGTAACCGATGCCCATCTGTGGAGGACCGAAGTAAAATGCCTTATACAGATGCTGTTATATATGAGATACAGAGATGTGGAGACATCTTGCCTTTGGGTGCTCCACATGCAGCTGCTGAAACCACTGTCTTTAGAGGATACACAATCCCCAAGGTTGGAAAAAAATAACTCTTTGTATGGCATGCAGTTTAGTGCCACGTTACACCCCCCTCTGACTGACCTCATTGTAACCACAACTTGCATGTATGCACATGGGCACGGCCTGAGCCCGGCAATGTGTGCATAGTATCAGTGCCAGTGCGCGTACAGTGTGGGTGGACACATTAACGGGAAAAGTTTTACTAGAGAACAATATCCATGAGATGGTTGGAAGACCTTCAACTTGTTCACTTCAGATAATGTTGACTCTTCTTATTACTCGAAAAGTGTGTAAGTTTTCAGAGGTTGTTACTGTTGAAACTACTAAAGCAGGAGCAGAATTAAAGGCAGTGGGATGTATATGGAACCAAATTTGTACCTGAAAGTAGGTTATCTTGTAATTCTTCTGTGTGACATGCCTTTGTCTACCTTGGAGAAGAAATGGCTCAGTATGGAGTTTTATTTGCTATACTCAATAGGAAAGAGTGCTCAAATGAGCTCTCTTTTAGAAGGAAAAACTACATACTCTGTTTTTAAAGTGTTTGTCCACTACTTGGATAAATCCTTGTCATGCCATATATTTGGCCCTATTAAAATACAAAAAAATATACTCACCTCTTGTACCAGCTTGGTTTCAGCAGTGTCAGAGCTCACGTTCCTGGGACTCACGTGATGTTACAACCTCATTCCCAATCACTGAAGGCTTCTCTCTCTCCACCTTCGGATATATGAGTTCCTGAGACTCGCGTGACATTACAACCTCATTCCCAATCACCGAAGGCTTCTCTTTCCCCACGTTCGGATGTATGAGTACTCAACAGGAAGTGAGGATCAGTTGCAGCTTTCACTTCCTGTTCATTAACTCACATGTCCAAAGGTGGGAGAGAGAAGCTGGTGGTGATTGGGAGCGGGGCATGTGTGACGTCACAACCTCACGCAAGCCCCGGAACGTGAGCGCTGACATGACTGTAACCGAACCGGCACAGAAGGCGAGTTTAAGCTTTTTTATTTCAATAGGACCAAATCAGAAGAGTTTGTCCTAGTAGTGGTTTTCTTAAAGGAAATCTGTCAGTAGGATCAACCCTCTTAAATGGTCTATATGGGCATGTGTGTCATAGAAAATTGTATAAAAATGATATCCTGATACAGTATCTGCTATCCGATGTCGTATTCCAGAGAAATCCATGTCCATCCATTTTCTTAATATGCCAATAACTTGTTAAGATCTATGGGCGGACATAGATCTCCAGGAGAATCTGTCCCCAGAGCTTATTTTAAGTGACAGAGGTTATTGTTATTAGTGATGAGCAAGCACTAAAATTCTTGAATGCAGGTCAGACACTCGATTTGAGTAACGAGCATAAGGGAAGTCAATTTTGAAACTCAAGCATTTTCCCAGAAGATCCCCCTAGGAAGGCTTGGGGGTTGGAAGCAAAATCAGTGAAATGGATGGAAGCAGCGCTCAAATGAAATGGGAACTAAATAAATATATAATGTGAAAAAATGAAGTGGGGTCTCCCACATTTTTGAAACCCAGCCAAGGTAAAGCAGACAGCTGGGGTCTGATATTATCAGGCTGGGAAGGTCCATAACTATTGTTCCCTTCCCAGTTTAAAAATATCTGCCCGCAGCTAACCCATAATTGGCACATCACATAAGATGCACCAATTCTGGAGCTTTGCACGGCTTCTCCTGATTGCAGTGGTGCGGTGGCAATAGGGGTAATATTTTTGGTAGCATTAGTAATGGAGAGGCATCTAGCAGACACCCGTATGGCTTTTTTTTTAATAAATTGGTTAATCAGGGCAAGAGACTGGGAGTGTTTTTTAAATTAACTTTTTTTTTTTATATAGGTTTCTATATAATTAGAAGTTTTACACTAAGTTGTAATATACACATGGACCCTGCGGTCTTATATTATTTTATGTGGATTAGTACAGTAAATAGCTGGTTCTATTTTTCATCATTTCTATTTCATCTTCTTGAAGGGCACCACAGTGTTTCCTCTCTTGACCTCAGTGTTGAAAGATCCCAAATACTTTCAAAACCCAGATAAGTTTGATCCAGATCGCTTTTTGGATAAAACTGGAGGTTTACGGAAGAATGAAGCATTCATACCATTTTCAACAGGTACGGATCAGTGAGAGACGTTAGGAGCAGCTGAGGGTGAAGATTGCAATATGAGACAAGTGACAGATTTAGACCTTGAGAGTCATTTTCCATTCTTGACTCTCAATATTAAACGTGTTTCCTTTATTTTGGCATCTGTAGGGTTAACGTCAGTATTCCTTGCCAGCAAGCAGGCTAATTATCAGCTCAGGTGTTTACAGTTTGGGACCACTCTCAGTCCCAGTATATACCCTCTGCTACCAGCAGAGGGTGCCGGTTATTCTCTTTGCCATTTGAATGCTTGGTCTGGAGGTGGAAGGACCTGCTGAAAACCCTCTGCTGAAGTTGCTGGTGTGGTTGCAGTCTAGGTGCTGACTGCAGCAGTCTGTTGTTGTGTTTTCTCCTGCTTGTCTTATTTCCCTGGTGTGTTGTTCTAGGGCAGAGGTGAGGCTAGCAGCCATCACCTGCCCACTCCCTAGCCAGGGACTATTGTAGGGTCATCTCAGGGCTTCAGGTTCCTGCTCTGAGACAGATGAGGAACCTGTATAGGGACTGGTTAAGAGTGCAGGGTGGCAAGTAAGTGGGGGAGGTGAACATCTCCCCTCTCACTAGCATTAGGGCTCACCATTGTTAAAGCGTCCCTGGTGTACCCCTTGTTTGTTGTGGTGTGACCCCTGTTGGTGTGCGGTTTGTCTCACGCTAGACCGTCCCCAGTCCGTGCCGTGACATATAATTATTGAATGACTTTTACCTTTTGTTATTCTTATAATCCTTATATTTTTTCCTTTTTGCCTACAGGGAGGAGAATCTGCCTTGGGGAAGGAATGGCAAGAATGGAGATCTTTCTTTTCCTCACCTACATATTACAGAATTTCAATTTGAAATCTGATGAAGACCCTTCTTGTATTGATCTCACCCCACTACCTAATAGCAATGGTGTAGTCCATCGCCCATATAACATACAGTTGGTTTCTCGCTGACTCAATGGTGTAACCTAAATATTCCTGTTTCCAATTAATGATCCCCTCAATTATCAGTTCCAGCTAAGGTCTACTTATACTCATGGAAGTCAACCATGGGGCTCAAGGAGGCTCAATATTTCGAGGTCAACCAAAATCTCTACAAGCACTACTGAACAATCCTGCACAAACTTGTTCAATGGATATCAATTGTCAAATTAATGGAAATTGATCTGATGTGTAATGAATAAACTGGTTAATTACATAATCGATATCATGACAATATTTTGTTGTCAAAAGGTAGACATAATGGTTAGACACAAGGAATTAAGAGATGGACAACCCTATGCATGACAAGATGGAATTATCAGCCTGAGATGATCGGGTTTTATGTGCCATGTAAAAACAAACTTCACAGAACAGCTTTCTAACTTCTGTGTATCTAATGTGAGCACTATGGCCCAATGGATGACCATCAAACTCGACATGAGGCTTTCTGTAAATCAGGGAAAATTTCACACGCGCTGATGTTCTTTATAGAAGGGGTAAAATAGTCCACATTATAGTCACATTGACAAAGCTCTATATCACAGAATACATGGCGAGGTGAGAATGGTGAAGGAACCTCTTACTTCTTGGTTTACCAGGCATCTTTGGTTATCCCTTAAAAGTCTTAAAGTGGTGATCCACTACAAAGCATAGTGGCCAAATTGATGTTAATCTGAAAGAGAAGGCTTTTTCGAAATACCTTCTGTTGTCAAGTCTGCCTTTGAGCGGTGCTATCACTGTCTGCTCATCCCCATCACGTGACTCCAGGCTGTAGTGATGTCCGGTGATGTCATGTCACCTTCCGAAATTGGAAGTTGACCCAGCAGCACCAAGGCTCCGTGAGTGACTGGACTATGGGCGGAGTTTCAATGCACATCATATCATAGTTAAGCATCTCGTGTGCTCTTTTGCCGCAAGAGCGATGCTGGGCTGTGCTAAGCGGTGAAACTCTGTCCACAACCTAGTCACTCACAAAGACTGGGTCCTGCCTCGGTGATGCTGGGTCAACTTCCAATTCCGGGAGTTGACGTGACATCATCAGACATCAGAGGTCACTGCGGCTGGGGGGGTTATGTGATGGGGGATGAGCGGACAGTGATAACACCACTCAGACAGAACTGACAACAGAAGGTACTCAGAAAAAGCCTTCTATTACATCTCTACATCGATGTGGCCACTATGCTTTGTAGTGGGCCAACTCTTTAAAAGTTATTAATAAAAACAATCGACATCTAAATATATGACATACTTATCAATATATTCATTGATAAAATAGAGATTTTAACCCCACACGACATTTGACGTATGTTTATGTCATGGTCGGGAAGAGGTTCCGCCAAACTGACGTAAATATATGTCATGGGAACCTCCGGTCACCGTGTCCTCAGACATGGTAATCAAATTAAGGTGCCTGCTGATTCTGACAGCAGGGCACAAGGAATCGTCATCACTGGGGGGGATTCGTAGCTCCCAGAATTTGTGATCGCTGTAATTGGCTGTTCAATTGTGAACAGCCAATCACCACTATTTCAATGTTTCAGCAAATGAAATTGTTTGAAACATTGAAGTCCAGGTATGATACAGCACCGGTCATAGCCTGGTGCTTTGGAGCATCAGCAGCCCCAATACCGATTGGAGCAATTGAACGATGATCTCCGATCGCACCAATCAGTGGGCAGAAACGCGGTCAGACCTTACACTGACCGCTCCGCATCATTCCAGCTTGGAGACATGAGGAGAACGGTCACTGTGCTGTTCTGCTGTGGATCAGTAGGGACTAGTGGTGCCACAGACAATTTTAGCTTGTGCCACTATTTTTGCTGCTGCTGACTAAATAGCGGAAGAAAAGAAGAAAGAAATTCCTGACCTGTTCCTATCTTATTCCTGTCCTCTACTTTTTTTCTTGACCACTGAGGAAGGATTCTCCGGTCGTGATGGTTAGTATACCCAACTTAACCTAAAATAACACACCGACTGCATATGACTTGGTTAAACAAATTGGCCACAGCAGCCTTTATTACCTATTATTAACATACTAACACAAGGGGGCGCCGTCCAACGGGCGACCCCAAACACACAATAATAGGTAACACATAATAAACAAAACATGAAAACCTTATGTAGGCCCGATCCAGAAACCAATTCCTACGCCAATATCCCTGGCCGCAACACTCCGACCCAGAGATGAGGTATTAATCACCCCGTGGATTAATACCCCCCAAACTTTGCAGAACCCCGTGCCTGCAATTTACCGGAACCCGGAGACACCATACCCAGACAGTGCCTCTCGGTCCAGCTACCAATCCCTTACAACCGCTTCTGGACCAGACCTACCCCCGCTGCTGCGACTAACATACATCCCTTTCAACATTGTTTTGTTTTTTGTTTTTTTTTTTTTTTTTTTTTTTTTTTTTTTAATATTACCTTTCCCTTTTTTTTTTTTTTTTTTGAACATAGCTAAAAACAAAACGCCTTCACAAACCACAAAGGGAGGGTGGGCGGGAATCTGTCGCCGTCCGGAGTCAAAAGGGGAGGTAAGACCCCTCCCCATTACTTATATACTTCCCCCCCCTCCCCTATAGGGACCCTTTCTCCACCAATCCCCTATATCCTCCCATAATGCCCTATTTCAACTTTATTAACCCCCTCACTCCCTTCCTTCCCTCTGGTCATGTCGCCCCTCCCCCCTATGGGGTCCATGGCTTTCTAATCCACACAATCCCTCTCTTCACCCCTTCCCCCTCTATCTAATCCCGTCCCCACCTCCGAGCACTGATCAGTAGTTGATTGCTTTTTTTGGCATTTTTTTTTTCATTTGCACCACCTCCATGCGTGCGTCCTGCAGCCGCCGATTGCTTATCAGTGACGCACATCACTGACCACCATCTGTGCTCACTTTGTCTTTTCCTGTCCATTTTTCCCACCCTTTTGCACCACATCCGTGCTGACTTCCTATAGCTGATCAGTGACGCACATCAATGACCGCCATCTGTGCTCGCTATTAGCCAGGAACTTCTTTTTTTCCCTGTCCATTTTTTCCACAATTTTGCACCACATCTGTTCTTGCGTCCTGCAGCTGCCAAGCGCTGATCAGTGACACACATCACTGACCACTGTTCATGTTCGCTTTTGACAAGGACCTTTTTCTATTCCTGTCCATTGTTCCCCCTTTTGCACCACATCTTTTCTTGCGTCCTGCAGCCGCTGAGCACTGATCAGAGACGCACATCACTGACCGCCGCCTGTGCTCTCTTTAGGCCAGGACCTTTTTCTTTCCCTGTCCATTTTTTCCCCCTTTTGCACCACAACCATGTGTACATCGTGCAGCCACCGAGCGCTGATCAGTGCCGCACATCAATGATCGCCGTCCGAGCTCACTTTTGGCCAGGACCTTTTTTTTTTCCTGTCCATTTTTCCCCCTTTTGCACCCCATTCATGCATGCGTCCTGCAGCCACCAAGCAGCTGATCAGTGACACACATCACTGATTAGCATCCGGTTGTGTGTTTTTTTTCTAAAGTGTATAAAAAGAATCAAAGAAAAGCAAAAATTTACATTAGTTTATAGGGCTAGATTAGGGACAGTAATAGTATACTGTAGTAATCAGCTTATACTACAGTATTTTTTACTGAATAAAGTCAGATTTAACATCAGATAGTAGTGTAAAAAAAAAAAATCTAATAAAACTAATAATTTAGATTAGTTAATAGAGCTAGATGAGGGATGGTGTAATCCACAGAAAAAATATACTGTACTATGTGCTGAAAAAGTAATCTCAGAATCACCACGATCCGTTGAAGTGTTGCGGAGTAATTACCGCATAAAGTGACACTGGTCCGAATTGAAGAAAATTGTCCTGGGAAGGAAGGTGAAAACAGGCTGAGGGTGAAGGGGTTAAAATCCTTCCTCCAGTCCCATCTCGGGAACGCCCAAATCCCACTTTTATTAAGAGCTGCTTGTAGACGGCCAAACGTTGGGCGCTGCCTGGAAGAGGATAAAGGGAAGTTGTGGTAGGGAATGAAAGAGCTGGTTTATTAGGGCTCACTCACACTTGCGCTATTTTGACGCAAACGGAATCCGTCACTAATTTAGTACAGTTCATTTATTTACAGTGGAAGCGCGACACCGTGTGGACACAAGCGGGTACTGCATGACACACACACGCGCCATAGTAACGCGCTTCCACTGTAAATAAATGAACTGTACTACATTAGTGACGGATTCCGTTTGCGTCAAAATAGCGCAAGTGTGAAACTAGCCTTCGATATAAAACATGTTTTCTACGATAGAAAACAAGTAACCTAGCAGGCCTGCGAGGCCCCAGGTATGCGTTCTAGGGTTAAAGAAGCCCTTGCTGCAGTGCCCTGTCCTGCTTAATGAATCTGCAGCATCGCAACCACCATACATTTCTAGAGTAAATTACGCCACTTTTGTGACATAGCTGTACATGGCAAAAGTTGACATTTTTTTGATCAAGTGCCGAGTTGCACAAAAATATTACCACTTTTTAAGGTGTTTATCACTGGGGTGATCACCTTGATGAATCAGCCTTGTTGTTTTTGTGTGGGGCTCATGCTGTATATAGGCGGCTTTGTGGGTGCTCATACTGTATATAGGAGGCTACATGGAGGTTCATACTGTATATAGAAGGCTGGGTATGGGTTCATACTTTATAAAGGTGGCTATATGGGGGCTCATACTGTATATAGGAAGCTATGTGGGGACTCATACTATATATAAAAGGCTATGTGGTTCTCATGATGTATAAAGGAGGTTATATGGGGGCTCATACTGCATATAAAGAGGCTATGTGAGGTATCATACTGTATATAGGAGTTTATGTGGGGCTCATACTGTATAAGGCTATGTGCACACGCTGGGTTTTTTTGACGCTGCGTTTTTGTGCGTTTCTGGCCGCTAAAAACGCACAAAAACGCACCCACGGCAAAAACGCGGCATGCGTTTTTACCACAATTTGGTGCGTTTCTGATCTCTGCGTTTTCCTGCGTTTTTCTAATGCATTGCATGAAGGAAAAACGCAGGAAAGAATTGACGTCAGTTTTTTTTTTAAGCTAAAAAACGCAGCTTAAAAAAAAGTTGTGTGCGGACAGCAAAAATGAAAACTCATAGACTTTGCTGGGGAAGCAAAGTCATGCAGTTTTTGAGGCCTAAAACGCACCTGAAAAACGTGCAAAAACGCCTCGAAAAACGCACTGTGTGCAGTGCACATTGCCTAAAGGGAGCTATGAAGAGGCTTATAATATATATAAGAGGCTCTATGGAGGCTCATACTATATATTGAGAGGCTATGTGAGTTCATACTGTGTATAGGGAGCTATTTAGAGGCTCATACTGTATATAGGAGGCTATGTAAGTGTGGCGCCCTGGACGAGCCAGGCCGTCACAGGTACTGCAACAACACACCCCACACCCTGGCTAGGCACATCAAAGTCAGACAAAAATCCTTGTTGCCTCCCTCCAGGGGCTGATGTTCACACCAGGAGGTGGAGCCAGGCGGTTGGCCCCACCCACCGAGGAGTTCACAGTCCTGGAGGCGGGAAAAGGAAGAGGGGAGTTCAGTTTTGGAGAGTGGAAGAGTGAGGTGGTTGTGGAGCAGACTGACCATGTCCGGGTGCGTGGCACCCCACCACTGCTGGTGCATCCCGGGCACATACAGCAAGGTTGGCAGACGGTGGTGACCGTCTGCAGGAGGGGCTGATTGACGTGAACCATAAGGATCAGGGACGGCGGTGGCCCGCCGGTACCGGATCGGGGAGCGAAGAGAAGCCAGCACCATTCGGCAGGGCCTATGGACCCCGACCAGGCTTGGAGTCGCCATAAAACCGGTCAAATCCATTAGCAAAGGGAACCTCCGGGGTTTCCCAGCAGTCAAGACCCGATTGAAGGCAACCGCTGAAACCGTGAAGGGAAATACAGTCACCGCCAAGGCTACAGTTCCCATGGCCAGAGCCTGCGGGCAAAAGGGGCTCCCTCAGCATCCATCCAAGCTGGGGAGCGGATTACTGGTGGGAAGCCACCAGAACCGAGAACATAACACAAGTGCAGGGAAAGGCAGTCACCGCCAACCTACCGGGAGAAGAACCACCGCAGCCGTCTGTGGGACCCGTCCATCCAGCCGTTTGTTTTACTGGAGACTTTGCATTCATCATTGGCTGAGTGAGTACCACTGTGCCGTGCGGCACCGCGCTGCCCCCGCGACCCTGCACCTCACCAGGCCCCGTAACCCACCTTTCGTTCCTTCCTCACCGGGCCCCGGGACAACCAACCCCCTACCCACAGAGGGGAAGAACAACATCTAAGCTGCTCCCTGTCATCGCTCCCGGGATTCCCGTCCAGAGCAGCGGTGGTGTCACAACCTCACCACAACCGTGGGTGGCGTCACGGACAATAAATCCCCAAAACCATTCCCCTTTTCACTCACGGGCGAGGAGCGCCGCTCGAGTCCCCGGGATCCGGCCCACCGCTCGAGCCACCGACCGAGCAGCAAGCGAAGCAGCAGCAGTGCCGGACCCGAGCGTGGTGAGCGCAGCGTCCCCTCCCCGCCCGCGACATAAGGGTTTATTATGTATATAGGAGGCTATGTGGGGGTTCATACTGTATATGGGGAGCTATGTAGGCACTCATACTGTGTATCGGAGGCTATGTGATGGCTGATAATGTATTTAGGAGGCAATGCGGGGGCTCATACTGTTTATAGTGGCTATGTGAGGGCTCATACTGTATATAGGAAGCTATGTGGGAGCTCATAATGTATATGGGGAGCTATGTAGAGTCTCATACTGTATATAGGAGGTTATGTAACGGGTGATAATGTATATAGGAGGCTATGTGGGGGCTCATACTGTATATAGGGGCTATATGGGGGCTCATACTTTTATATAGGAGGTTATGGAGGGCTCATAATGTATATAGTGGGGCTGTGTGGAGGCTCTTACTGTATAGAGGGGCCATGTTAGGGCTAATACTGTATATAGAGAAGCTATGTGGGGGTTCATATGCCGCGGGTGGCGGGGCGCTGCGCTCACCACGCTCGGGTCCGGCGCTGCTGCTGCTCGGTGGCTCGAGCGGTGGGCCGGATCCGGGGACTCGAGCGGCGCTACTCGCCCGTGAGTGAAAGGGGTGTTTTGTTGGTGTTTGGGGGTGTCGGTTTGTGACGCCACCCACGGTGTGTGGTGAGGTTGGGCACCATCGCTGCTCTATACGGGGATCCCGGGAGCGGTGACAGGGAGCAGCTGGGATGTTTTCCTCCCCTCCGTGGGTAGGGGGATTGTGGTAGTCCCGGGGCCTAGAGTGATTGTCTGTTTGACGGATTGCTGGGCTCGACCAGGTGCAGGGTCGCGGGGCAGCGCAGTGCCAGACAGCACGGTGGTACTTACTCAGCCAGTAACGCACATGGAGTCTCTGGAAAACAAACGGCTTTATCTCCCTCGCAGTTTGGACGGTTGCCTTCAGTCGGGTCTTTATTGCTGGGAAACCCCGGAGGTTCCCGTCGCTGACGGCTTTGACCAGTTTTACGCCGACTCCTAGCCCGGTCGGGGTTCGTAGGCCCTGCCGGATGGTGCTGGCTTCTCTTCGCTCCCCGATCCGGTACCGGCGGGCCACCGCCCATCCCCGGTCCTTACGGTTGTGCGTCAATCGGCCTCTCCTGCAGACGGTCACCACCGTCTGCCAACCTTGCTGTTTCTGTGCCCGAGCCACGTACCCGGACACGGCCAGTCAGTTCCTCCACTACTACTTTCCTCACTCTCCTCTACACTCGACTCAACTCGACTCAACTGCACTGCACTGACTTCCTTTTCCCGCCTCCAGGACTGTGAACTCCTCGGTGGGTGGAGCCAACCGCCTGGCTCCGCCCCACCTGGTGTGGACATCAGCCCCTGGAGGGAGGCAACAAGGATTTGTGTCTGACTTAGATGTTCCTAACCAGGGTGTGGGGTGTGTTGTTGCAGTACCTGTGACGTCCTGGCTTGTCCAGGGCACCACATTCCCCCTTGGTTAAACGCAGACCGTCCGCGGGCTGCTCGTCCATCACCGGTTTTATTTTCACAACTGTAAAAAAGGTAATAAAACGGTAAAACATGCAAAATCACAAACATTTTATAACTTCCCACAACGGGAGGCACAGTGCTTTAACGTTACCAACGTTTTATTAACGGTATGGCTTCCGCTCTCCCCCCCGCCCAAACAACCTGGCCCTGATGCTGCCCCTAAGAAGTGGGCAGCACCCCTTGCCCCAGTCCAGAACCAAATTGCCCGAGCAGGTACGGTCTCTTTCAGGGGACCCACGTCCATGGGGAACCCCTGAACCCCCGGAGGATTGCCACCGGTTACGGTAGTGGCGGGCCTGGGCCATCCATTTCCTCCAGGCCCAGCCTCCCAAATCAGCTTCTCCGGAGGCGGTCACGGTATCAAGCCAACATTTTATTTACACGCCACAAGTTTGTGGTTGCCCTGCGAGTTCTCGGGCTTGTCCGTAAGAAGTTCCTTATGCAAGGTGCAAGGGGTCCCAACGGGGACTAGTTGCCGGCAACGGCCGGTTTAATCACGGTGTTAATCTGATAAACTTCTTCGGTTGATTCAATCTTATCATCAGTTACATTCAACAACATTTACGAACATCACAACGGTGCTGGTGGTCCCAACGGGGACAACTTGCAGCGGGGAACCACTGCCATCACTGCTCGCTTCCATCCTCTTCACTCGGCCCCGGGTGGAAAAACACGGGTACCAGCCCCTCCAGCGCATAGTAGGCGCGACGAGGGAGGGCCGCCCGGTATCCATTATTCCCGTTCCTGGGGATATAAGTGGGCTCCATGCCACACACGGCGACAACCCCCTCGTCCTCCGAGACAGGTTCGGTGTCAGGCCCGGAGTCGCTATCGTCCGTGCCTTTGCCAGGCGGGTTGTCGCCAGCTGCCGCAGTCTCCGGGTTCACCGCTCCTTCTGCTGCCATTACAAGGGGCCGCAAGCGAGATGCACCAGCAGTGGTGGGGTGCGCAAGCAGGGAAAACGGAGGCAAGATGGGGGCCAGGGGTAGACCAGGCCCCCCAGCCGCAGTGGCCGGTCCCTCCGGGACATAGGGGCGTGGGTTATTCACCAGCTCTTCCATCGCAGCCTCCATTCCGTACACCTGAGCGACCGCAGCGAGCTCCTCCACCTCCGCGGTCCACCGCTCCATCAACCGACGTATCTGGTCCTGGTAACGTCGGCAGACCCCTGCCACGCGGGCTCTGATCCATGCCGCTGTTCCGGGCACCAACTCCGGGACCTCTGCGTGGTCGGGCGGGAAGGACATGCCGGCAGCGGTTTCTTCCAGGAACCGGAATCTGGCCGCAGAGTCCTGGCGTCCCTGCCTTTATAGCCACAATCTACATGCGGCCAGACGCCATCCGTGCCCCCTCGGTTTCTTTCCGGCACCTCCTCTTCAGGGGCGGAGCTTCGGCTTTCGCGCCTCCACTGCTCGGGAAGACGCTCGAGCGGGGAACTTTTCGCACCCAATATGGCGGCTCTCGTAAATTTTCGGCCGGACACCTCCGGCGGGACACAAGGCGCACTTCCACCAGGCGGTAGAACGGTAGGATCCTGTTCGTGACGCCAAGTTGTCACGGGCGGCGGGGCGCTGCGCTCACCACGCTCGGGTCCGGCGCTGCTGCTCGGTGGCTCGAGCGGTGGGCCGGATCTGGGGACTCGAGCGGTGCTCCTCGCCCGTGAGTGAAAGGGGTGTTTTGTTGGTGCTTAGGATGTCGGTTTGTGACGCCACCCACGGTGTGTGGTGAGGTTGGGCACCACCGCTGCTCTGTACGGGGATCCCGGGAGCGGTGACAGGGAGCAGCTGGGATGTTTTCCTCCCCCCCGTGGGTAGAGGGATTGTGGTAGTCCCGGGGCCTGGAGTGATTGTCTGTTTGATGGATTGCGGGGCTCGACCAGGTGCAAGGTCGTGGGGCAGCGCAGTGCACGGTGGTACTTACTCAGCCAGTAACGCACACGGAGTCTCTGGTAAAACAAACGGCTGGATGGACGAGTCCCACAGACTGCTGCAACGGTTACTCCCGGTAGGCTGGCGGTAACTGTCTCTCCCTGCACCGTAGTTATGTTCTCGGACCCGATGGCTTCCCACCGGTAACCCGCTCCCCTGCGATATGTTGGCTAAGGGAGCCCCTTCTTGCCCGCAGGCTCTGGCCCTGGGAGCTCTAGCTCTGGCGGTAGCTTTATCTCCCTCACGGTTTGGACGATTGCCTTCAGTCGGGTCTTTATTGCTGGGAAACCCCGGAGGTTCCCGTCGCTGATGGATTTGACCGGTTTTACGCCGACTCCTAGCCTGGTCAGGGTCCGTAGGCCCTGCCGTATGGTGCTGGCTTCTCTTCGCTCCCCGATCCGGTACCGGCAGGCCACCGTCCGTCCCCGGTCTTGTGCGTCAATCGGCCTCTCCTGCAGACGGTCACCACCGTCTGCCAACCTTGCTGTTTCTGTGCCCGGGCCACGTACACGGACACGGCCAGTCAGTTCCTCCCCTACTACTTTCCTCACTCTCCTCTACACTCCACTCGACTCAACTCAACTGCACTGCACTGCACTGACTTCCTTTTCCCGCCTCCAGGACTGTGAACTCCTCGGTGGGTGGAGCCAACCGCCTGGCTCCGCCCCACCTGGTGTGGACATCAACCCCTGGAGGGAGGCAACAGGGATTTGTGTCTGACTTAGATGTTCCTAACCGGGGTGTGGGGTTTGTTTTTGCAGTACCTGTGACGTCCTGGCTTGTCCAGGGCGCCACACATACTGTATATAAGGAGCTATGTGGAGGCTCATAATGTATATAGAGGGCTGTGTGGGGGCTCATACTGAATATAGAGAGGCTATGTGCGGGCTTATACTGCATATAGGGGGCTATGTGAGGGCTAACACTGTATATAGGGAGGTTTTATGGGGTTTCATACTGTATATAGGAAAGTATGTGAAGGCTCACACTGTATATAGAGGGCTATTTGGAGGCTCATATTGTATGTAGTGGGGCTGTGTGGCCTCATACTGTATAGGGGGGTGTCAGCATACTTAATTCTTCTTACTATTAAGTTATAACATTAATATAAAATAATAGTTAATATTAATATTGATCTGAATTTCAGCCTATTGGTTCGGTTCTCCACACCAGTCATGGTCTCTCATTTGGCCTCTGGGGAAAATGAATTGTCCACCCCTGGTCTACAGTGTATACGGGGTGGAGTAGGAGGAGGATATGTATCCAAAGATCTTTACGCAATAGAGAAGGTCCAGATCTCGTGTTTTGGTCATATTTCAGAACAGTGTTGTAACAGGTTGAAGTCAGGCAGGCAGGAGACAAGGTAAGAGGCACAGAGAGGAAACCCAGCCGTACCGGGAGATATCCTGATGTGTGCTTTGTAGTATTAGTATACATTGGTCTAGAATTAGTAGTGACCCTTTTTATGTGCATTTTCATTGTACCTCCCAAAAATGAATAATGGTTGTGTGACACACTCATGAAATTTTTTCTGTGTACTTGTCTATTCTTTATAACTGTGCTCCATCCAATATCTCATATATATCTTGTAGCTATTTCTTTTTTACTTTTTTTTTTTTGCTGTGAGTATTGTCTTTTATTTCTTTCTTGTAGGGGCCATATACTGTATATACGAAGCTGTGATGACCCATACTGCATATGAGTGCTGTCGGGGCATCATACTGTATATAGTGAGCTGTGGGAGGCCCACACTGTATATAGTGAACAGTGGTGCCCCCATATTATATACTTATGCATATAGAGATGTGGGGGGCATCATTCTGTATGTAGGGAGCTGTGGACATGTATATAGGGGGCTGTGGCACCTGTATATAGGGAGCTGTTTGGAAATCATATTGTATGTAGTGAGCTGTTGGAGCATCATACTGTATATAGGGAGTAGTGGTGCCCCCATATTATATACCTATGCATATAGAGGAGATGTGGGGGGCATCATTCTGTATATAGGGAGCTGTGGATGTGCTGCCCCCGCGACAGCCAACGGGCTGCTCGGTTCCGTATCCGCAGTGGCTCGAGGGGTCTCTGGACCCGAGGCGGGGTCGCGCAGCCGCTCGAAATGAAAAAGGGGGAAAAGATATTTACAAAAGGGGGTGAAAGGATTAGATAGTGTTTTTGACGCCACCCACAGGTCGTGGTAATGCGGGATACCACCGCTGCCGCGTTTGTGAGGGAGCGCCCGGGAGCGATGGGATGGCAGCTCGTGATGTTAACCCCTCCATGGCAGGGGGATGATGTCCCGGGGCTCGGTGATAGTTGGCTGGGGACCCGTTGGGAGTAGAGGGGCACAACATACTCACACAGTCCAGAGATGCTGACACCGACACCGAGTAAACCAACGTCCTGAATGCCCTGTAGCCTTTGGTTGAGCACGCTGGGTCCGTGCCCTTTTGGCGTTGCTAGTTGGTCTGAAGCCTTGTCCGTTGGCACTGTGTTTACTCTGCGGATCCCTTTTGCATGAAACTACTCGGGTCCCGCTCACCTGCGTGGCTAGCAGGGTGAGCTTGCTCTCAGGATTCACGCTTGGGATTTTCTGGACGGTTTTGGGAAGTCCTATCCCCCTCGTTGCTCTAGTACCCCGATTTTGGAGCGGGTGGGGAATGGTTCGTGAAGATTCCGTCCTCGTCGGGTGAATTACTGGGCTGCATAAAGCTCCTTCACAGCCTATGGTCCACGTACCCCGCCGTGCCCTGGCCCCTGCCCGGTTGTAGCACAAGGCCACCGGTCTGCCCTCCGTGGCAGTCCGTGCCCCCTGTCACTACCCCCTGTGACCGGGATTCCAGCTCCTTCCAGGCCAGGCCAACGTCTGGCTCCTGGGACAGGTACAGGAGCCCAGCTCCGCAGCGTGACCTTGTCCTGTCAACGCTTACGGACACTCTCCCTACTACTCACTACTCCTGACACTTCTGGCCCTCCTTCTACCATCCCTCCATCTGGGTGGCCCTATTCCCCCTCAGGCCGCCCAATGGGTGTCTGGTGGGTGTGGTGCAGAGTGTTCCTCAGGATTTGTGTATACCTGTTCATAGCAACACCAAAGGGACTGGACCCGTAACCAAGGAGGAGCGGGTGCCATGCAGAAGGGCAGATTGCATGGCACCCTTGTGACGACCTGAGAGGCCAGGGCATCACATGGACATCATACTGCATATAGGGGGCTGTGGCACCTGTATATAGGGAGCTGTTTGGACATTATATTGTATATAGTGAACTGTGGGGGTATCATACTGTATTTTAAATGCTGTAGGAACATCATGTTGCTTATAGGGGAACTATGGCACACCTTTTACTGCATATAGAAGCACTTTGGGATCCTCATACTGCATAGAGAGGTGCTGTGGAGAACATAATACTGTATGTATGGAGCTGTATGGACTATAAGGCTATGTGTGCACGCTGCGTTTTCTTGACCTTGCATTTTTGTGCGTTTTTGGCCGCAAAAAACGCACCAAAACGCACCTGCATCAAAAACGCACCGGTAAAAACGCATACGTTTTTACCGCGTTTTGGTGCATTTTTGGCTGCGTTTTTGTTCCTGCGTTTTTCAAATGCATTGCATGGGTGAAAAAACGCAGAAAAATGCAGAAAAAATTGACATGTTGCTTTTTTTTGTCAGCTTAAAAATGCAGCTAAAAAAAAGCACAGTGCGGACAGCAAAAATGAAAACTCATAGAATTTGCTGGGGAACCAAAGTCATGCAGTTTTCTGACCAAAAACGCACCCGAAAAACATGCAAAACCGAGGCAAAAAAAGCAGCGTGAGCACATAGCCTAATAGTGTATATAGGGAGCTGTGGGGGCTATTATACTATATATAGGGAGCTGTGGGGGCTATTATACAATATATAGGGAGCTGTGGGGGCTATTATACTATATATAGGGAGCTGTGGGGGCTATTATACAATATATAGGGAGCTGTGGGGGCTATTATACTATATATAGGGAGCTGTAGGGGCTATTATACTATATATAGGGAGCTGTAGGGGCTATTATACTATATATAGGGAGCTGTGGGGGCTATTATACAATATATAGGGAGCTGTGGGGGCTATTATACTATATATAGGGAGCTGTAGGGGCTATTATACTATATATAGGGAGCTGTGGGGGCTATTATACTATATATAGGGAGCTGTGGGGGCTATTATACTATATATAGGGAGCTGTGGGGGCTATTATACTATATATAGGGAGCTGTAGGGGCTATTATACAATATATAGGGAGCTGTGGGGGCTATTATACTATATATAGGGAGCTGTAGGGGCTATTATACTATATATAGGGAGCTGTAGGGGCTATTATACTATATATAGGGAGCTGTGGGGGCTATTATACAATATATAGGGAGCTGTGGGGGCTATTATACTATATATAGGGAGCTGTAGGGGCTATTATACTAATATATAGAGAGCTGTAGGGGCTATTATACTATATATAGGGAGCTGTGTGGGCTATTATACTATATATAGGGAGCTGTGGGGGCTATTATACTATATATAGGGAGCTGTGAGGGCTATTATACTATAAATAGGGAGCTGTGGGGTCTATTATACTATATATAGGGAACTGTGGGGGCTATTATACTATATATAGGGAGCTGTCGGGGCTATTATACTATATATAGGGAGCTGTCGGGGCTATTATACTTTATATAGGGAGCTGTCGGGGCTATTATACTATATATAGGGAGGTGTCGGGGCTATTATACTATATATAGGGAGCTGTAGGGGCTATTCTACTATATCTAGGGAGCTGTGGGGGCTATTATACTATATATAGGGAGCTATGGGGGCTATTATACTATATATAGGGAGCTGTGGGGGCTATTATACCATATATAGGGAGCTGTGGGGGCTATTATACCATATATAGGGAGCTATGGGGGCTATTATACTATATATAAGCAGATGTGGCGGCTATTATACTATAGATAGGGAGCTGTGGGGGCTATTATACTATAGATAGGGAGCTGTGGGGGCTATTATACTATAGATAGGGAGCTGTGGGGGCTATTATACTATATATAGGGAGCTGTGGAGGCTATTATACTATATATAAGGAGCTGTGGGGGCTATTATACTATATATAGGGATCTGTGGGGGCTATTATACTATATATAGGGATCTGTGAGGGCTTTTATACTATATATAGGGAGCTGTGGGGGCTATTATACTATATATAGGGAGCTATGGGGGCTATTATACTATAGATAGGGAGCTGTGGGGGCCATTATACTGTATATAGAGAGCTGTGGGGCTATTGTACTGTATATAGAGAGCTATGGGGGAATCATGAAGTACATAGGGGTGCTGTGGGGCCCCTTTTACTGCATATAGTGGTGCTTTGATGTTAAAGGGGCGGTTGGGTGCCGTGGTAGTCACAGCAGAGACTACTGTTCGACCGCAGCCCTGTGGTTTTCTCCTGTCCCACAATCGCCTCTTTAGTGCAAGAGGATTATGCTGGGATTTGTAGTGCGAGGTACTCACTTTTAGGTTGGAGGCCAGGACTGAGTCACTCTTCTGCTCCACTTTCAGGCTGCTGACTGCAGCAGGTCCGAGTACCTTCAAACACCACACACATACACAGTTCTCTTTAACCAGCAGCGTTTTTTGTCTCTCATCACATCTGTGACAGGCACATTACTCCTCGTTACTGGGGCCACAAAAATACTTTTACATAACACTTCAGCCATACGCTCCGGTTCCCCAACGAGGTTACCAATAGCAACCAGAGTTGCACTTAATTTGCAGGCCAGCCACTTCCCTGGTAATAGGGCTTCCGGTCAAGCTCCTAAACCCCTCATCCCCTCACTCATCTTCATACTGTCGGACAGGTTCAAATAGTCCTCCCGGTATCCCGTCGTCCGACCCACAGGGATTTTCAGCTAAAAGCTAGAAAAGGCCTTTTGGTGGCCTGTGTGCATGACGTAGGATGCGTCATGCACTCAGGCTTCAGAAGAAGGAGGACAAAGATGGCCAAAAGAAGAGGCGCTAGACCCGGAGAATGGAGACACCCATCCAACCAGATTGCACCGAACCGCCCCTTAGTTGAGTATTCTAAAGTGATTTTTACGTTATACACAGCGGCCTGGGTTCTTATATACAGTATGTTATACAGTATGAATACTGTATATAAGAGTCCACTGGTGGTGGCCGCGGCTTATAGTCACCAAATCTGTGAAAGGTTCCCTTTAATATCCATCAGAACAGGAACCCAGAACACTGCAATACTTATACAATTCCCAGAGATTATTTATAAATTTACCTGTGGAAAGATGATACAAAGGCTAATCCCTTTACTTGGAAAACTAAAAATAAATCTAAAATTTGCACGATGAGCTCCAATACTACAGACCTGTAAAACAAACATATCCTTGTCTTCTCCAAAGAAGTAGACTCAAAAAATTCAGAAGTATCTATAGTCTAGGAATAAAAAACAAGGGATTCCAAAAATATGTCTGTTCAATGATTCCACACAAATCACAAGGATTTACTAAACAGAGATTTTTAATGTTTCTCTCATCTTTAACCAAACGTAACAATCTCCCACAATCAAGCCCGTGGAGATGTTGGCTATGGCTGATCGCGTTCTTTCTAAGTTGCAGTTATACCGGTGAAACCTGTTGATGGCCATGGACCTCACTGGAGCTGGGACCCCTATCTTGTTTCTTTGTGTCATGTGTCTAATTATTTTCATCATGTGGACAAAGAACAATAAGCGAAAGAAGATGCCTCCTGGACCAACGCCTTTCCCTCTTCTAGGAAACATCTTGCAGCTGAACATCAAAGAGTTGCCGAAGTCATTCATGAAGGTGAGAGGAATGAGTTGACTCTACTGCCTTTCTATTTTTTCACAGCTGGTTTTAAAAAGAAGCAGATGTAAGAATATTTACAACAACCATTTTGTTAAAGAGGGAATTGCTTACCAGCTCTCTGTCTAAGGCAAGGGACACAAGACCGTATTTGCTCTCATCCAAGAAAATCGGTCAAATTACGCTAATCGTACTGCGATCGGAGTGTGATCCGATTTTCTCAGATGCGGAGAAGATGGGAGAAAAAAATTATCCATTTTATCCATTCTGTCAGTGTGTGAAGATTGTACTGTGCTCAGATCACACCCGAATGCGGACCGATTTTCTCTGCAGACCCATTGACTTGTAAGGCCGAGTGCAATCCCATTTGTGGATGAAAATGACACATGCTGTGATTATTTTCATTGGACACACTTGGCCCAAAGAAAGAAAAAAAAAAAGTTGGACTTGTGCACAGCCCCATAGACTCGCATAGGTCCGAATACGATCCTATGATTAAGGACCCTGTCCAAAACGCGTCAGGTGTCAACCTTTTTAATTACACCATGTTTAATATAGACAAGAGCTTTAATTAAGCCTGGTACTGGATATCACCTTAGTATACCTTTACTCTGTGGATGCCAGAGACATGGATCTGCTTAAAACCAGCCTAACAATATCAGTGACATATTGTCCTGTGTAAACAGGAGACGTGCTGCTATTTGACATTGGAAACGGTTTTGAATTGGATAACAGCCATTGTTGAAAGTTGGCTCCATCCACGACTGTTATAAGTGGATGCCGATAATCGATATGTAATATATACGATATCTGCCATGTATGGAGGAAGCTCAGCTTCTTTCTGTCTGCATAGAACTCTGGCCAGACTGGACTTGTTCCTCAAAGGTGGTATTGGTGGAACATACCCTATGGAGGTGTAGGAATTGTCCAGTGCGAATGGACTGTGTTATGAATTTTGGGTGAGAGGAGGAGGCATGCAAAAGTGTATTAGAGGAAGTCAGTTTCCTAAACAAATCAGTTTGTGTGATGTTGTTAGAATCTTTTTGGAGGCTAACTTCCAAGAATTCGAAGTTATTGTGCTCACAGTGGTAGGTGATATGAATATTAGGTTTGTTGTTCTTTTGCTGTACAAATTTTTGGACGTTATCCTCAAAAGAGTTTCTAACACCTTCTCACAAACTGATTTGTTTAGGAAACCGACTTCCACAAATGCACTTTTGCATGCCTCCTCCTCTCACCCCAAATTCATGATGCAGTCCATTCTCACTGGACAATTTCTACGCTTCCGTAGGGTATGTTCCATCAATACCAACTTTGAGGAACAAGCCCAGTCTTGACAGAGTTCCATGTGGACAAAATTACTTTGAGAAACAAGTCCATGAGTTGAAAAATAGATCATTTGAATGTGGGTATAGCAAAAGGATGGTTAAAGGGGCTTACCAGCGAGGTAAGTACTCCATTACTGAAATTGATTCAAGATATCATTAGGGGACAGTGGTGAAAGAAACTGTTGTAAGTGACCACAGGGCCACCCACTGATAACGTCCTGTTCTGGGGGAAGTGATAGACGTTAATGGGAAGTGAGTGAAGGCCTTCTCCATTTGAGACTTTCCTCAAGCAAAACATCACCAGAAGTAAAGTAAAAAAAAACAAAACAGATATAGGGATTAGCTATAAAGAGATTATGCAAATTAAAAACAATAGGGTGTTTGGGTGTTTCCCCGAAAATAAGACACTATCATATATTATTTTTTTGCCCCGAAAAATACGCTAGGGCTTATTTTCAGGGTAGGGCTTATTCTTGGGGAAACACAGTTGGGGGAAGGTTTACCACCCAAAAAATGTAGATCCCCCTTCCAAGGAGAGTCTTACTACCAGATCCTGGGCGTCTGCGGCGCTCTCAGGTCCTCCTGTGATCTTTAGTGGGCACTCCCAGCAGGTATGCTTCATGCATCCTTCCCTGCTTCTGGCCGACGCTCACATACGTCAGATCGCAGACACATACACATCAGATTTCCTACACATACTCACCACATCCGGCGATACCAATTGCTTCCGGCGGCAGATGAATCTGGAACGGCAGTGGAGTAGAGCGTGAGGACCTCTAGTAGAAAGCATAGAGGATCTGTAGTGAAACACATCGATGCGTTTGACCTCAGGTCCTCCATGTGTGTGATCTGATGTGTGTTTGTGTATGTGATCTGATGTGTGTGAGTGTGTGTTCCACTGCACCTCCTCCTATTCGGTGAGTATGATTGCAGGGTCTTCTGTCTTCTTTCTTCTTTTCTGGGGGTGTCTGCTTTCTATAATGGAGTGTCCTGCAGTATTTTTTAACTTTTTTATCTGAATGGACACTTCATTATTGAACTGTGACTATGGCTTATTTTCGGGGTAGGGTTTATATTTTAGCCTTACACCGAAAATGCTGAAAATTAATTTTCGGGGAAACACGGTTAGAGCTAAAAATAGTTATTCATATAGGGATTTATATGTATCAGACAACATTTTTACTCTGGACTTAATCCCTCTAACTATGTGCCTGTGTTCTAATACTTATATAGCTTGCAAACATTTATGGAGATGTTTTCACTGTTCATCTTGGGCCAAGGACGGTGGTTGTGCTGCACGGATATGACACGGTGAAAGAAGCTCTGGTGGACAATGCTCATGTCTTCAGCGAAAGAGCAAAATTTCCTGGAGCAGAATTTGTTTTTAAGGGTTACGGTGAGTGATCTATCATCTTGGCTATTAAGAGTCATCATAGATATGGCCATGACTTAGAAGTTAAAAGTATTTGGCTCCAATCGACCCGTTAGTAGAAGCCATTATCCTCTTCTCACCACAGCCAATTTTTTCTTCTGCATTTTCATTTTTTACTCCCATTCATCAAAGAGCCGTAACTAATTTTTAGTTTTCTGTCAACATAGACAAATGGGGCTTTACCACTTCACAGGACAAATTCCAGTTTTTAATGACACCATCCATTTTAAAATGCAATGTACTAAAAAAATGACAGGGGGACATCCAAGTGAAAACTGTGAAAAAAAATCAATTTGATCATTGGTTTTTGGCCTTTGCTTTTATTGTGTTTATCTAATAATGTAAACCTGAGTTTTTGTGTGTGTATGTCCGCTACAGGAATCCGCACCATCACATTTACAATCACAAAATTTTGCACAGACATCTCATGTGACTCAGGCAACGTCATAGACTATGTTTTGAAGGGAAAATCTAACCCCGCGCTTTACAGTTACACTCCAAAAAATCTGCCCCCATTAAAGTCAATGGAGCTGCGAACTATAGGTATTAATAGCAGCTGTGATTGGTTGCTATACGAACAAAATACATTTTTAGTATAAGAAGCTTATGTGTGAGGTAATAAGATGTCGGTGGTGAGACGGATAGAGAGAGACAGAAAGAGACAGCTAGACATAGACACAGACATAGTAAGAGACAGACAGGGAAAGAGACAGACAGAGACAGACAGACGGAAAGAGAGAGAGAAAGAGACAGACAGACAGTCAAAGAGACAGACAGAGGCAGACAGGCACAGACAGGGAAAGAAATAGACAGACAGGGAAAGAGAGAAAGAAACAGTCAAAGAGACAGACAAACAGGGAAAGAGATGGATAGAGAGAGAGACAGACAGACAGACAGACATAGACACAGACAGAGTAAGGGGAAGACAGAGAGACAGAGACAGACAGGGAAAGAGACAGACAGACGGGGAAAGAGACAAAGAGACAGACAGTCAAAGAGACAGGCAGACGGAAAGAGGCAGAGACAAGGAAAGAGACAAACAAGGAAAAAGACAATTACAGGGAAAGAGACAAAAACATAAAAAGAGACAGACGGGCAAAGAGACAGACGGGCAAAGAGACAGACGGGCAAAGAGACAGACGGGCAAAGAGGCAGACGGGCAAAGAGGCAGACGGGCAAAGAGACAGACCTGGAACGAGACAGGCAGGGAAAGAGACTGACACAGACCCAGAGATAGAGACAGACACACAGACAGACATGGATAAAGACAGAGACACACATGAACGGACAGACAGAGAGAGACGGTCAGACAGAGAGAGACGGTCAGACAGAGAGAGACGGTCAGACAGAGAGAGACAGTCAGACAGAGAGAGACGGTCAGACAGAGAGAGACAGTCAGACAGAGAGAGACGGTCAGACAGAGAGAGACGGTCAGACAGAGAGAGACGGTCAGACAGAGAGAGACAGTCAGACAGAGAGAGACAGTCAGACAGAGAGAGACGGTCAGACAGAGAGAGACAGTCAGACAGAGAGAGACAGTCAGACAGAGAGAGACAGTCAGACAGAGAGAGACAGTCAGACAGAGAGAGACGGTCAGACAGAGAGAGACGGTCAGACAGAGAGAGACGGTCAGACAGAGAGAGACAGTCAGACAGAGAGAGACAGACAGAGAGAGAGAGACAATTACTATTCCAGGCAACGCCGGGTACTACAGCTAGTTGTTTAATATTAATGACCTGGCAACATGATTCTTGGTGTTAGTATGATTTCGATGACCCCAAACTTCTATAGTTTTTTTTTATTATTTTAGTGATAAAAATAATTGTGAAGTTTTTAAAATAATAAAAACCAATGTAGTTTGTGTTTGTATCTTCTGACAGCCATACGTTTTACATGGTGATCTGATATTATTGTTGACACTATCTTGGGGTACATATGATGTTTTGGTCACTTTTTTTTGCATTTATTTGAAGAGGTTTACAAGCAATTTTATGGGATAAAACATTTTATATTTTGATAAGTTGGACTTTAACAGATGCAGTGATTCTAAATATGTTTGTTTTTTAGGTTTTTATTTTCATGGGGGAAAACGGGGTTGATTTAGTATTTTAGTCCTTCCTTTTTTAATTCTACAATGATATTCAGATGTTGTGGGTTTTTTTGGTTTATTTTTTTAAAGTCCCTTAGGGGACTTGATTGGTTAAGAAACAAAAATTCCTAAAATATATAAATATTGGATATGCATTAAAAAAACACAACAAAAAAACTCTCCATAAAAGGTACTCATGCAGAAACAAAATTATGCATGGGGAGGAGGTAAAAAAATGTGATAAAATATACAATTAACACCTGCAGGGCATTGAAAGCTGTCCCTAGGGGCTGACCCTACCTGACCGTGGAGGTTGGCACCCTAGCATGACACAAATGGTGCCCCCGCTCACTGTCAACTCACCCTTAGAATCCCTCATAGGATATAGTAGCATGTGACAGCTACGTGCAACGGTGAACGAGCAGAAATACTCACCTTCTCGTTCATCGTTGACACGTCGCTCATTTTCAAAAAATCGAACGTCCGGTTGTTCATTGTTCCCGAGGCAGCACACATAGCTCCGTGTGACACCCCGGGAATGATGAACACAGCTTACCTGCATCCTGCTGACAATGCAAAAGGAAGGAGGTGGGCGGGATGTTTACATCCCGCTCATCTCCGCCCCTCCGCTTCTATTGGCCGGCCGCTGTGTGACATCGCTGTGACGCCGCACGTCCCTCACCTTCAGGAAGTGGATGTTCGCCGCCCACAGCGAGGTCGTCCGGGAGGTAAGTGCATGTGACGGGGGGTTAACGACTTTGTGCGACACGGGCAACAAATTGCCCGTGACGCACAAACGACGGGGGAGGGTACGATCGGTCGTGTGATCGCATGGTAGATTGTCCCGCGTGACGCCGGCATTAGAGTCCACAATGAGTCCTCAAAGTTCCGGGGGCGCCACCCGGCAATCCGACGCCAGAGAACACATAGAAGGAATCCTTGGAAGAAGGCAATGGATCCAACAGATGAGGGACACAACCCAATCCCACGCGACAGCTTCCATAAATCCATACATGGGTGGCAGGGTCTTGCCCAGTTGCTTGAACCTCAGCCCACACCTAACTAACTGATCCACCATCAGTCTGTTCTCCAGTGCCTGTAGATCCATCCCTGAAAGGGGAAGGGTTCACACCCACTTTTGAGTAGTGGCTATATCTGGAGAAGTCTCCAGAAGCTCATGGCTCCATTATCTCCCAAAGGCCTGTCTATTGGAGTCACCTCCAGCTGAAAAGAACAAAGACAGCCAAGCAAGGCCGGGGGTTGGGGAAGGACACCTCGCCACAGAAGGTCAGTCTTTAGTTTGGCTTCACAGAAGCAACATTATGGCAGCCTGGAGGCCTGCAGTAGGCCCATGGTTGTCATAGCAATCCATCAGTACTCTTCAATTATGTCACAGAGGGCCGCTAGGTGCCAGGAATGCCCCACTTCCTTTATCACATGCCTTAAATACCATTGTCAGAGATTGACAGCCGGATTTAAGGGGATGACCGCAGCAATCAGAGTTTAGTGACGACCAGATACTGTTACAGATAGATGTTGGCTGTATAACACAGCTGATAATTACAAGGTATAGCACAGGCTCATCTTCTGAGCCCGCTCCATACACCTGCACCTGACATGCATCATACAAGTATGGTAGATGTTGAGAAAGGGTTAATCAGAGGTCACATTATAAGTATTAAAACATCATTATTTTTCTTCAGGAGTTCTTCTGAGTAATGGTGAACGATGGAAGCAACTCCGACGATTTTCCCTCACGACATTGAGAAATTTTGGCATGGGTAAGAGGAGCGTAGAAGAAAGAATCCATGAAGAATTACGATGTCTTAGAGATGAACTTAAAAAGCTTAAGGGTAAGTTCACACAGTGCGTTTTTCGCGGCCAAAAACGCACAAAAACGCAGCGTCAAAAAAACGCAGCATGTGCACATAGCCTAAAGGTCAGTATAAGAATAACCAGGAGTGTAAGAATGACCAGGCCGTATTTTAGTTACTAGACAGATTGCAGAGTAAAGTAGAGTTTTTGTGATCGAGTCATCAGCAAACTCTAAAGGGGTTGTCCAATCACAGCAGGTTGTTGATGATGAGGATGATGATTGATGATGATGACCTATACATGGAACAGGAGTATACTGAACATAACATATACTATAATAAAGAGACTGTTGTACTCTGAAATGCTAAGGCATGGAAACAATGTATACGGGAACCTGGAAATGCATCTGTAGCGCCCCTGGACTGGTTGCTACAGGGTATATAATTTTATCCTTCCCGGGCAGGTAAAGATGTTAATCCGGTAAGTTCTACATACACCTCACACCACCATACAGCAGGGAGAAGCAGTCACTAGGAAAGGGGTAACAATGTTTCTACACACACAGTTCCTGGCAGACGCCAGGTGGCCTCCACTAATTAGAACAAGAGTAGTTGCCATAGCAACTTGCAAAGGTGGGGGCATGGTCAGTTAGGAGTAGAAAACAAGCAGTTTCACTTTTAATCAGGGAGAACAGCTTGGACACGAGACAGAGCAGACGCACAGTGTGTAGCTCCCTGAGGGTTGCTGTCAGGCCCTCAGAGAGACAGCACAGCCAGTAACCTCTAGAGAGACTCTGCAGCAGCGGCTAAATCCTGCGAAGCATTCCCATTCCCCATACAGTACTGCTCCTGGGAGAGGACTAGTCGCAGGAAGGAGGCCGAAACCCCAGTCACCGCTGCAACTGGTGACACACTTTCCAAGGGCCTGTCACCCTCCTTCCATTCCCATCTGTACTGGACATTTGTTTGTTGTTTGTTCTTCATGTAGCCGATGGGGTCACAGAACCGGGCCAGGCCAGTCACAGCTACCCCAAGGAACCACTGGCCCGGTGATGAGTACCCTAAGGCCCTGTGGGATGCTACACATTACTGTTAAGGAAAAACATGAAAAAATTGAGATAATGGAGTTTTATGTGTACCCAGTAGCCACATCAGGATGTATCTCATTACTGGGTCCTCACCTAAGATAATGCCTTTCTCTGGGTTTAAAACCTCTCAGAACCTCCTATATATGGACAGACAGGGACCTGAAAATGAACGAGCTGCTCTTTTAACAAGAAATGTTGCAAAGCTCATTAAAGCGAATGTGTCAGCAGGATTTTGCTATGTAATCTGAGAGCAAAATTGGAAGGGGGTTGAGACACAGATTTTATGTATGTGTCAATTATTAGACTGTGCGCTGTTGTTTCAATACAATGAGTGTTTTATCATCAGAAGATTATGATTGCTGGACTAGCTGCCCAGGAGCCTCCTGGTCCAACCCCACTCCCAACTCTGATTAGCAGCTCTATGTCAATATACAATGTATATAGAAAGCTGCTATGGGCGGGGTTAGCTTTCTGAGCTCTGCTACATCTAAAAATTCTGATTGCATTATAGCTGCAGTAACCAGTAAACTAAGTGATATATCATTGGATTCAGAGTCTCTTTCCCTACATTACGCTGATCTCAGAAAAGGTAGCAAAAATCTGATATTCCTTTTAAAGGGTCGGACATTGACTTATAGGTTAGATGCGTCTCCTAAGTGACCCTTGTAAGAGTTTTCTTTTCAGATCTTACTCTATATCTGTCCACAGAGTATTACCAATACGTTCAATCAGTCTTTTAATAGAGAGCCAGTTTATGAAACGGTAGAATATGGAAGAAGCCATCCAAGAAAATATTTTGAATTAATTTAATGTGTCAGTAGCTTTTTTTTTTAAATTTTATTTTAAGGTTCTTCCTTTGACCCGACTTACCTATTGACTTTGGCGGTTTCCAATGTGATTTATTCCATTGTTTTTGGTGAGCGCTTTGAATACAAAGATGAAAAATTTCATAATCTTCTGACCATGTTGAAAGAAGCTTTCAAGATAAGAAACTCATCAACTGGGCAGGTAAAAAATGTAATTGTTTGTGATTTGGACTTTTGATGAGGTGAGGCCAAATGCTACTGTAGCTCTGATTCCCACCTAGTGTCACACTAGGTATGGGGGAGTACCAAGTGAATGGCGAAAGGGAAGGGAAACCCTGTGTCCAGGGAAGAGGGAAATGGTGACCCATGACCAAACTTACCGCTGCTGCCTGGGATCCCTCACCACCCTAGATATGTTTCGCACCTATGCGCTGAGCCGGATAGATGACCCTGGGCCCTAAATAGGGAACGAGTGGAATGAGCTCTTTTTCAACCCAACTAAACGCTAGAGAAGACACAAGGAGGACACACCGAGAGGGGAAATGTATACACTAGTTATTCACAAATAACTCATGTAGAAGTTCAGCAAAGTTTCAGCAACAAGACTACAGATGAGAGCAAGCCACCTCCTTGCAACCAGAGCTAGAATTAACTGAATAATATCACCAGCGCCAGTCCAGGGAAAATGAGGGTACTTAAGCACATGGAGAATACTGATAATCAGCAATAGATATTGTATTTCATCCCATGCATCGTCAAATCTTTCTAGAAGAGTAGGCAACTAGGATCAGGGCTCCTGGGTCCAAATGTGTAAACCGAATTTTCAAAGAAGGTGGCATATGGCATCTGACATAAAAGCTTACTAATACTCATGTTTAAAATACCATTGGTGGAGTTGAGTTGTTGTGATTCTGGGTTCGGACTCCTCGCCAATAGTTTTTGCTTGAAAAGAGGCATAAAGGCAGAGGAGGTGCTGGAATTGGTAGGACCTTGTCCCTAAGCATAGGAGGAGCCAGGCCAAAGATTAATATTTTAATAATTTTGGATAGGGTGATTCAGAAATTCCCAGGAAAAGTGACCATTTGCTTTCGACAAAGGGCATCCATAATTTATATTTTATTTATACATAGACTATGATCCTGTTGTAAAATCACGAGTGTGTTGCACCCTGCTGAGACCTAGTGTGGGATTTTCAATCAGAAGGTCACAGCGTTTAGTTGATGGCAGATTCGTTTTAAAACCCACTCATTATTTATCTTGAGTAGGAGCATATTTAATTCCATTTGGAGCTGAAGGGGTTAAGGTTTCTTTTCTATCCTGCTGAGACTGACTTGTAGCTGGTAATCTCAGCTGCAGCCACTCTCTTCTGCTATATAAAACTCACTTCTCACTCTCACTTATGCCGGCTATAGTTCATTCTATGCTGATCTGTGAAGGAGTTGTCTCTGGAGAAAGCTGTGGTTCTTTTTCCAGCAGGATACCATAGAGTCCCTCCAAGAGAAGAATTGGAGTTTCTGTTGCTGTTTCTGTCTTCCCTTGTGTGTCCCTTCTTCCTTGTTTTGCATTTTACATTAGTAAGACTAGTGTCTTGCTTGTCTGCGCACTAGTCAGGGCAAGTCCAGGGTCAGTCACGGCCTAGGCACGTGATCGCGTACAGAGGGGAAGAACCCATCTAGGGATGATTAGGAGCTCAGGAATCGGCCACAGGTGAGTTTAGTGGTGACCCCTCTTCCCTCTCCTTAGCATCAGGGTCTACCTTTACCTCTTCCCTAGAATATCCCTCCACATTCCCACACCCCGGTAAAAGACTTTAACAAATATAGTGCATAATGGGGTTTTTTTTCCATCTTTAGCTGCTCAACTCTTTCCCAAAACTTTTCCTCCGTCTTCCTGGACCACAGCAAAAAGTTTTGAAAAATATTTCTTCCATAAAAGAGTTTGTGTTGGAGAAAGTGAAGGCACATCAGGAAACGTTGGACCGGAACTGTCCTAGAGATTTCATAGATTGTTTTCTTATAAAGATGGACGAGGCAAGTACGGTAGATATAAAAACTTCATTTTTTATAGTGTTATTGTCGTAATATGCTTCAGCAAAGTTTGGTTTCGGTAAAGAGGTTGTACAGAATTAGGAAAATCTAAAAAGCATTTATGCAAAAACAA